>NC_138923.1:10480849-11100880 GCF_965231255.1 Vanellus vanellus | reverse complement strand
CTAATATTCCCATCTCGAACAACAGCAACTAGAAATTGGTTCCTAACCATTTTTGAGCCATTTGTATAGCGAGGAAACACAGTTGGAGTATTCTTGAAGCTTTTATACCACTGTTCCTTGTGGCAAATCAGAGGAGGTAATTCACTACTAACAGTGGTTCACTGGTATAAACTGGCATGCTGGTCACAGAGCTGCAAGCTCACGTCTCCCAGAAATTATTTAAAATATATTTTTATATAAGAAGCTGAACATGGGCATCGGTGTATATACTCCTGCATCTTTTTTTTTAAATGCTAAAATAGCAGAAGAATCAAAAGTCTCCAAGATGAGACTGACTTTTGTATTTGTTATCCCACACCTGTAAAATACATCTGTAGTTCCCTCCTGCATAAACATCAAGAATCTCAGTGATACACATAATATTGTGAGAGTGTGGTCAGGTTATGACAGCAGTAAAATTATTTGTACATAACCTTTTTTTTGAATATTTGAACGTGCTTCAGAAATGTTAATGAGGCTTATATTTGTATGAAATAGGTAAGTATTATTTTGTCTTGCTTGAACATAGGTATCCTATAATATCCTGTAGAGTTTGTGTATAGGAATTCAGATTAGATAAGGCAAAAGGAGAGTAAAGTAAAATAGACTGTTCACATGGCTGATGGAAAGAATAAGTCCAGACCTAAGATTAAAAAGGGAAAAAATGAAGGTGTAGTGCAGAGGAGATAATATGGTTCGTTATACATGAACTCCTGCACTACTTTAGGTAGGTTAGGGTCACCTTAGTTTCACAGCTGTGTAAAATTTGAGTATTTGCATTTAGCATTTCGGTGTGGGTATAAGTCATTTATGTGGTTAGCTGATAGAATTTCGCTAGCAAAAATAAAAGAAATGCAAGTGAATCTTCAGGCTTTCAGAAATTAAGAGATTCGTTGAGTGTCTCAATGAACCAGATGTTTTCTAGATGTTAAACCACAAAATACTCCACCTTTTCTGTTGGCTTTGCCTTTGGCCCACTTCCAGCTGTAACCAACACAGTCACTATTTCTGTTGTTGTAAAACACCAGCTTCTAACTTTTTTTTTTTTTTCATTAAATGCTTCACATGAGTATCACTTCTGGGGGAGAAAGTGTATATGCTACCAAAGGTGCTTTCCCTGCCTGCAGCTCACCGTGACTGATAAAATAATTCTCTGAGCTGGCAGCTGCTGCTTTCAGATAACCCAACAATTCCTTTGCGACTGTTTGACAGCCGAGATCGTGAGCGACCCCAGCTGCAGCCGTGGTTGAGAGAAATTATACTTCCGAATGTAATTGTAATATTTTGAAAAGGTGCCTTTTCCTGCAGCATCAATAAGCCAACATTAAGTTAAAAAACCCAAATCTTTCAATGTCAGCCTAAAATAATAATCTTAAGTGTATGTTCAAACTGGGAGAGCCAGTTAAAGCACAAAGCAGCTATAACTGCTCCTCGTTGCTGCCGTTCTGCACAGCCGATTGTGGTCTGGCTTCTTAATTAAGAATTTAAGTAGATTTTACTTTAAAGTTTTAAATGCAGTAATTAGCGTTAAACATGCAGCCCCTCTTGCCATTGGCTGTGGTAATGTGTTATTAGTAAGATGTGATCAAGCAACACCTGAAGAGTCTGTGCTGCAGCCTGAGGTTTCTGTGGGGCGCTTCTGTTTGGGAAGGGGCAGAGAAGAGAGTTTTATTATAGCAGAGAAGTTTTTGGCACTGCGCCGCTTTCCCTTCATACCCACTTCGACTGTTTTTCATTCGGTTGAAAAAACCCCTAGTGCAGAGTTACTGGATATGGCTGAAAAATGGCCTCATCGCCGCCCATTGAAGGCTGAGGGTTCGTACCGAGCACAGTCTCTGCAGAAGGAAAGCGACACTTCAAATAAACTCACTTCTGCGATAAGGTGATACTTGGTAACGAGGTTACCTTTATAGTGCTACAGACTGAAATACCATCCTGTTTCAGTAGGTCTACATTTGAACTTTTGGGTTTGGTTCATCTCTAAAAATACAAGGTTTAAATTGACCCGATTTGGGTGCCGATACAAACTTGGTTTTCTCTGCAGGTGGATTGTTTTCCTTGCAGCTCAGCATGTTACTGCGTCTCTGATTCTGTTTCAACTTAATATTTGAGGCAGCAGAAATCAAGGCTGATGTTACGCCAATTTAATTGCACAACATCTTAAAATCAGCCGTCGCTGTCCCGGTTTGCCTCCGGATGCCGGGCTGCGGGGCAGGCTGATGGCTCAGCGACAGTGTCCCCCTCTGTGTCCCAGCCTGGGCGTACCCTCTACTGAAACTCTAAATGAGCTCATGGGCATGTTACATCCAAATAAAACCTTGTCTTTTGGTTTTTGAAGGACAGGCAATTTCTTTTCCTAGCTAGCATTCTAGATGGCTGCTGTTTAATTTAAAAGCCGTTAACTAACACAATTGTATGTGTCCGTACCCAGCACGTACCCGTTTGACCTTGGTGCTTAGGGAACAAGAGAGATCGGTATGTTTAAAGAATGCAGTTTGCTGGAGAACACTGTGCTGTGAATCTCCTATAAACACCTTTTCCTTGCAGGAATGTGTTTGCAAGCCTTTGTCGAAGCTTTCTTCTGCCTGGCTCAGAAAAAATACAAGTCCCTCCCACTTCATGAGCAAGTGGCATCGCTGATCGATTTTTGTGAGTATCACCTGGCTGCCCTGGATGAAAAGCGCCTGGTTTGTGGCCGGGGGATCGTGGAGCGACGAAGTGCAGTAGTTCCTTGTCAGACAGATGGGCTTCACCTTACACCAGCTACGCATACGCCCCTCCTGAGTCGCGCCGCCACAGCTGGTAAATTTGCAGATTATAGAAATCATCGCTATTAACGGTGCTAATTCACCAGGACAAAACTGAGAATTAATCCCCAGGTACGTACGTGTACTGCAGGAGGAGAGACAGACTCTTGAATTCCGTCATCTGATAGTCACAATTATTTATTTCAGCTTTTTTTAATTTATGCTCTTCAAAAAGTCTACCGCAGGGTCCCGTTCTCAGATAATGATCCTGGCAATGGCTGTGTATTTACCTCTCTGCTGGACCTATAGCACACCTCGTGACAAACTGTGCTTTCATCCCGAGTGTACGGAAACCCATGTGTGACGACAAGGACCAAAATACAGCGGGATGGTACCTGGTGTCATGGGGTTGGTTGTGCTGATGGAGAGGCACGCTCGTACCGAAGGAATTACATTGCTTTGTATGCACTGGATGTGTCACGGAAACCAAGTAAGGAGCTGCCGTCCCAAATACCAGTTGTGGACTTTGGAAAACTGAAACCTGGAATTACGTTTGTGGTCAGACTTCAGGCTTTGACCCTCTTCTTCCACGGCTTGGACTGCACGTGTTGGAATTAATACAGATTTGATCATTGTCTATGTACTTATTTTTTAAAGTTGGTCTTAAAACACTGAAATCACATTTTGCCGTCTGCTTCTTTGTACATGTATTTGCCATGACAAGTACTGTTAGTTTTTTAAAGAAAACCTAGAGATGTTTATCCTTTTGCTTCCACAGAACCAATAAGCTGACACTTATTCACAGAAAAAATTTACTTCATGAAGTCAAATTTGGTGAATCAAGTGGTGGTTTTGTCTTCAGGTACTAAGCACTGCTTCTGCGAAAAGCTTTACAGTGTGAAGGCCGAAGAGTCCATGTAAACTCCAGTGCAACCAATCCTGGCACTGACTTTAGGCTAAACTAATGGTATTCTAGGTTTGCCTATTTTTCGCCATTTGCGTGCTTGTCACCCAGTTTGGACCTGGAATAACATCTAGAGCAGATTTGTTTGTCTTTGCACATATTCTTAATTTCTCCCCTTAAATAATAGTATAAGTCTGTACAAATTAGATCTATATTATTTATCAGGATATTTTGTGAAGGATGCTGGACTGTACCACTGGAGTTGTACAGAGTAGTCTTTATTTTTCAAGACTTCCATAATCACACTCCTCTCGCGGGGGCCGAAGCAGAACTTGAGACTGGCTGAAAGGACGTGAGAAACTTGGAACTTCAGGGTTGTTTGGTCAAATTCGTTTCAGTCTCATATTTTATTACAATAACGTCTGTCTGCATCTGAATTTGATTTTCCTTCTTTGTTCTATTCTTCAATGTTAATGAATCGAGTTCTGTGCAAGTGTTCGTACTGTCAGAAATGGCAAAGCCGTAAGATGCCACAGCCTCAGGGCATTTAGCTTTGGAGCGGAGAAGAAATGACCTGAGCTTGCTATCGGCACGTTCCCACGGCCGGTGTGTCAGAAACACGACCTTAAAGGAAGCACACGGTCAGTGCAGAGGGAGTCCACCCATTTAATGTCACAGACTAAATTCACACACGGTGTTGAGTGAGTTTTTACTTCAGGAAGAGTTTAGAGTTCCTTTTTCCTGATGTTAGTTTTTGACAGCATGCGTTTTTCCTCAGTGGCAATCAGCAGCATGGCAATACAACGCAGAGCTCAAGCTGAGCCCACCAGAAACTAATACCCGGCATGTGTTGATATCAGACGTGGGCGTTCCTTCTTCTCTTTGTCTTTTTCTGTAACACCTATAGGAGTAGCAGTCGGTGATCTTTTTTTAGTTCAACGGCTAGACTGTTTGAAATGTTATGTATTGTACATAAGAGGATGATTGTAGACTAAAGCCACTGCCCTCAGCCTTGTTTAAGTTTCATAAAGATTATTGCAGTATGAAGATAAAATGCCAAACTCCAAGGTCTGGCATCTGTCAGAACCAATGAAGCTGAAAGGGTCATTTTTTTCACACTTTCGTTGTAATATATTTGAAGACATTCACAAGTTGAAAAATGGTTACTTCTCATTTTGTGACATCTGACATTTGTCTTGCGATTGGCAGTGTGTTACTAGAAAATAGCTTCGGTTTCTCTCATCTTGTGATTGATGTCCTGTAAAGACGGAATTATAGAAGAGTCGGATTTGGAATGCTACAACTGCGAATGCCTTTCCTTACAACTTTCAAGCAGTACAATCTGTGGCCTAAAATACCCGGGTTTTACTAGTGTATGAGCTACCGTGATATCAATGGAATAAATTAACTACTGTATATAATGAACACTGGTAAGATCTCGCTCTGTTTCGGAGATCTTTATATAGTCTCTGGGTCTAATACAGATTTTTATGGCCCATGCGTGCAGAGGCTGATGCAGTGTGCCCTGTTTATCTCCCACTTCAAATATGAAGGGTCCCTTGCAGAACAGTCAAAATATTCAATTATCTGCCTCTAGTAATCCAGTGTTCATGTATTTATATAATTGGAAAATTAAATGCCATGTTATTCTCAGGGGGAGGAGGGGGATGAAACAGGAGTGTACTTCAGAGACTTAATGACAAAGTCACATTTCTCTTCCCTGCCATCTAATGCAATTTCCTCTCAATATTATTTAGCATCCAAAACAGTTTCACGTAGCCTTTAAATTACCAGTCTGTGCACGTGCAAAAAAATGACCAGAGACACTTTATTCAGAATATGAAAGCTAACACACTGATAGTCTTTTAATCCTGAGATACCTTTCTAGCAGAAGAAATAATACATGAAAGGTAGTAGGTGTTGGTTTTTTAATAGTACTTTTCTGTGTATTCTTTTCAGAGAATAATACAGCACTGACTACTCCATTTATGGAATATGCGATATGAACATCGCATATCAGTGAAATCTTTCTTGTTACCAGACGCGCTGGGCCCGGTATTCCTCACTGGGTATAAATCAGAATAAAACACTTCAACATCTAAGGAAGGTTGGAGGCAGGTGAGTCCAGAATTTCAATCCAGACATCCCCCTTCCCTGCAGGCATGTATCGCCCAAATGGGCCTAAACTCAGCGACTCCTCATTCAGTTTTGAGTTCTTTCCCTGCACAGAGCTGATTGTGGGCTAAGTCACTTGAAATTCATCTTCAGCCTAATCTGGATCGGGCCCTTGACACTTAATTACCCTCTGCCCGAATGCCCAACTGGCCCCATTACAGCCGTACGTTTTGAGAACGTTTCCTGCATTCTCAGCAAGCCGCTTCACTTGCCATGTGCTTCTGGCTACTTTTAAAGCACAGCTGGAGGGGGAGGTACTCGGCTAATTACACAGTTCATGCCCAGGTGAGAGACGCAAGTGAGTCCACCTGCTTCAGGGTTCATCTCCTCACCTGGAGCTCGTACCCCGGCCATCGGGTGACTCCATTTTACTGGCTTTACCCCTCTGGTTGCATTAGTCTCGTGTTCAGCCCGTCGTCAGGAGGCCAAAACATCCTTCCCAGTTGATGGCAGTTGGGAAACCCCGGTGATGGGGAGGGATCTAGTCCTCATCCCTCTGAGCCTCGCACAGCTCTCTGGACCAGGTCGGTGCAGATCCTCCTATTCCAGGTGCTCGGGTCGGAGGGGGATGGAGCCTCTGTGGTGATTTTGGGATGTGAGAAGGGCATTGCTCCGGCACTGCTGGATGTGGGAGCTCCCAAGGGCTACACTAAGGCTGTAGAAGAGCTGCCAGCTGGGTCCCACCTGCATGGTGCCTCACATCCGTTGCCCTTGCTATGGCATGAGCTGTGAATGACTTCCACAGGCGCCATCACAGCTCCTCGTTTCTGGCCGGCCCTGTGTCTGACCTCACTCTGATCTCTCTCTGATGGTCAGTGACAATCTGCTTCTAAATATTACCCCGTTCTCTCTAATTTGTTTTCTTTTCCATCATGCTTTGCTGTGTTTCCTCCTAATTTCGTTTCTTAGCTTGCCTAATAAACTCATGTGGTTGATGTGGCTGAATCCATTAGTTCAGCTTCCTCTGTTGCTGTACAACTGTTTCTGGAAGACGCGTGTCTTCATTTTGAGGTGAATCTACCCTGCGTCATCTCTTCAGGGTGTTACTGTGCCTCAGCCTTTGCTCAGTCAATGCATCGGTTGGAGTTTTTTTTCTGTGGGTGGGTGGAGGACTGATCTCCGCAGCCCTGTTGGGTGGGTGATGGCCCTCCAGACCCTCTTCTCAGTCCCACTGCCATGGACACACTGGTTCCCAGCGCCCGGGCTGCCTTTCAGTTCCATGGAGCAGAAATGCACGATGAATAATATTTGGTCAGGTCCAGCCCTAGCAGCAGGAGCCTCCGTGGGCTTCCGGGAGCATCCCTACGCAGGGAAATCACCATGGCTGTCCCTGCCCGGTTCCCTGTGCCCTTCCAGAATGGCTCCAGCAGTGGCTGCTGTTGTGGGGAGAGGCCATTTCCCACCCGGGGGACCGTCCTGCAGCAGTAGGTTTGTCATGAGTGAAGTGGGCAATTCGTTAAAATTGTTGCTGTTTATCATCAGTGAGAAGGAAGCAGACTGCGGGGCCTGCCGGGGCTCTGCCCGCTGGCGCTCGGGGCGTGAGCCGCAGTGCTGCTGCGCAGTTCGTTAGTTTGAAATGCGGAGACGAGGTTGAAGCAATTGGCACGTCTGGTCTGGACTGTGCTTTTTTCCAGCTCCGTCCTCCGTCCTCCGCAGAGGCCAATCAAGGCCTCCCGCGGCAGGGAGCTGTGTGCGGCCTCAGCTGTGAGGTGGGGACATGGTGAGGATGTTGTGGTGGGGACACGGTGGGGACGGTGCGGTGGCATCAGCGGGTGGATCCTCTCCATTGTGAGCTCCTCACAAGCGCTCAGTCAGGGCTGTGCTTACCATTGGCTTTGCTGATACTATTCAGTTGCTATTAAACGGACCCAAATGCGGTAGCTATTTATAAATATTGTTAGGAAATGCATCGGTAACAAGCCCTGGGCAGGTCATGCTGAGCCCCGGAGAGGATGTGGAGATGCAGGTGCTGGGGCTGGTCGCTCGCCCAGCGGCTGGGTGGGGGCACAGGCAGGAGGGCTGCCGTGGTGCTCGGCGTCACAGTGAGCTGCCCGCACGAGTCCTCTTTGGTGGAACATAAACACATCTTTAGAAAAGTGATTTTTTTTTTTTTTCTCTCCCCTCTGCTCGCCCATTGCCCTCTGTTTTAATCAAAGAACTTTACTTCGTTTATTTTTTTGTTAAACTCTCATTCTCACAGCTTTTAACTTCTGCCTTTCAACTTTCACTTTTACCTCTGCTTTTCCCTTTTATCTTCCTACTTTTCCCTCCCTTATTGTCATGGTGAAGGAGGGGAGAACTGAACTCTCACCTTCACTCTCCTAATCCTGGGGGTTTTTTTGGTATTATCAAGAAGTTAGATTACTGAACTCTGTAGTTCGCACTGGTGTCTCCCGGTCTGGGGAGGTTTGCTTTGCAGGAGGCTCTGCCGGAGCCCGCGGGCGCAGCCCGGCTCCCCGGGCAGGGAACGCGGCACCTCAGCTCCCTCTGCGCCCGTCCGCGCCGGCGCTGCCGGCTGCCTTGTCCCTGCGTGCCCAGGCACCTTGTGCCGTCTGTGGCCGCTTTGCGCTACCTGATGCCGTTATCTGCAGCCGTTTGGCTCCGCGGGCGACTCTGCCAGCCTCGGCCACCCTCCGGGCGGGGTTTGTGGCCGTCACAATTTCTGTGACAAACAAACAAACAAACAGGTCTGTGCACGGTTACCTTAGGCTGTATCACCTGTGCTTACCAACTGACTGTAAAAATCCCTTGATAGCGAAGTCAGCCGTTAAAGCAATGGTATTGAGTGCTGCCTTATAAAAAGGTTTAGGAACAGCCGCTTTCTCGGCTCCCGTGGACGTGCTTTTTTGCAGCCCCACGCTGCCATCCCTGCTGCAGCCGCCGCGATGCCCTTCTCACCAGCCCACTGTCACAAACAAGCTGTGTGCCCGTCCCTCTCCATCGCTGTCCTGCAGCTCCTGCTGGCCCGGCGCGAAGCCTTCGGGTGCCACTGTGCCGCCAGGCGCGAGCTGGTTGTGCCAGGGGTGCTGTCTGTCCTGCGCAGCTCAGCTCATGGGCACCGGCTTTATCTTCTCTTCGTATTAGCGGTCCTGTCTTGGACCTGGTGGGACCGAGGTGTGCCTTGATATGGGCTGGGATTGATAAACTGTGAAGTGCTCCAGATGAGTCTCCCAGCTGCGTTGGAGGGCAAGGACCTGGGGACTGGAGCACCTTTCTGATGAGGAAAGGCTGAGGGACTCGGGGCTTTTTAGTCTGGAGAAGGGAAGACTAAGGGGGGATCTTATCAATGCCTATCACTACTCAAAGGGCGGGTGCCGGGGGGATGGGAACAGGCTTTTCTCGGTGGTGCCCAGTGACAGGACAAGAGGGAATGGGCACAAACTTGACCATAGGAAGTTCCACCTAAACGTGAGGAGGAACTTCTCTCCCGTGCGGGCGGCAGAGCACTGGCACAGCTGCCCAGAGAGGGGGGGAGTCTCCCCCTCTGGAGCCATTCCAAACCCGCTTGGACGTGTCCTGTGCCACTGCCGGAGGTGCCCCTGCTCTGGCGGGGGGTGGCACTGGGGGAGCTCCAGAGGGCCCTTCCAGCTCCCACCAGTCTGGGATGCCGTGTGACTCCCCATCCCTGATGAAAATAAAGTGTCTGTCCACCCGTTGACCGGCACTGCCCTGAGCTGCGTCGCCTGTTGCTCCGTTGCGCTTTGCTGTCGTGCTGTGTGGGTTTCTCACTGCTTTAACTATTGTAAACTCCTAGAGAGCTTTCTGCACAGCGATAGACTCGTCCAGGCTTTGTGCTGGGCCAAGCCACTGCAGCTCTGGCAGAGGTGCGGCTGTGTCCGCAGGCACCGGGCTGTTCCTCCCCGGGATGCTGCGGCGTGTCCCTGGGTGCCCGCTTGGGCAGGAACGCGCTGCTGCGAGCACGGGCTGAGCACTCGCTCTTCTCGGGTAATGGCTCTGTTTATATAGCTGTCACCTCCTCTCGGAGATGCCGACTGGCGTGACAGCTAACGCGCCTCTGCCTGCGAGTGCACACAGGTTCTGTAGCAAGCATTCGAGTGTGTTCAGTAATTAGAAACCTGTCCAAAAAAATGTGAGTGCTGTCACCACCTGTCTCTGTGCCCGTGTCTAGCAGTTCTGCTGCTCAATTACTGGTTTCGTTACCTGTCTCTGCTTTCAAACTTGTTTTTGTGTGGGAGAGATACTTATTCCCCTTTTCTTTTGGTGCACAGGTTTGGGAGGAGGAGTGAGCATAGTTCCCTTCTGAGCCAGTTTACTCCCAGCAGAGGCTTCCAGCGGCAGCAGACCGCGCAGAGGTGTAGGATGCCCCAGCGTTAGCCAGGCAGATAGAAGAGCACAGCCAAGACACTTAGCAATGGTTTGCTGTGGTTTTGGCTGGAGCTCTTTTCTGTACCCATGTTTTCTTCCTGAGGTTACTGCCGTAATCTAGAGGCTCAGGAACACCTACAGTGCTTGGAGAGGGACCTGTCAGTCTCAGAGGCTCCTTTTGCTGACACCCTTTCATGTCAGTGGGCTGTTCAGATCCATCTGGGTGACAGTAAGAGTTGTCTGTAAGGAGATGATGATGGCAAGAACGGACCTGATTTCCAGGTCCGGGCTGCGTGCTGTGTCTGTGTCCCATGCTGTATTCGAGGTAGGGCTGGTCAAACGCCAGAGGAGCTGTTAACCGTTTCTGGTGACACCAAGGGTCAGGAACCCGAGCTCCTGACTCCTTGACTCTGGGAGGGACTCTGATGTGTCCTCTGTGGTGCAGTGCTGTTGGCCTTTGGTGCCAAGGTATGAGTGTGCTGGAGGAGTACCTGTACCAGTGTACCAGTACCGGTGTGCAGAAGGAGCCACATCTCTCCCACCCCTACTGTGCTGCCCTGTGAATCATGGCGCTGGGGAAACGGGGTGGCTGCTGGCTGGGGCAAGAGCTGGTTGTGCACGCCTGGTGCTGAGACGGACGTGTGTGGGCAGCAGCAGCACGGTTTGGTCTTTGTATACCATTATCATCAGCCGCTGCAGGTCGCTCTGTGCACTCTCCTCACTTGTGTCTTCTTGAAAGTGTTGGTACGTGCTGGCATGGGAGAAGCAAGGGGGTGGCATCAGCATCTCACTGCATCAGGATTCCCCATGGGAAAAAGCATGCTGAGGCTGGCACACATACAAGACGGTGTGAGTGCTCGCTGTTTGTGAAGGAGAAATGAGCTTGTTCGGAGCCTCGGACAGTTTCTGGCTTTCATGTAATGAGGGATGTGTGTACCGGTCCCACTCACAGAAACGTGCAGCATTAGGTTGGCCCAGCTCGGAGCAGAGGAGAGCGATGTTACCGTTCACTTGTCTTATCTGGCTGCATCTCCATCTTCAGCCCACCGCTGAGATTTCCTTCTGTTATGAGTTTCTCTCCCGGCGGGAGCCTCATTTTTCTGTCAGTCCCTGCTGCAGCAGTGGCGTTATTCTGTGCCACAGACACACGGAGTAATTGCCCTCCCCTCTGCACGCCGGCAGTGGGCACGTTGCACTCCCAAGAGTGCGGGTGCTGCACAGGAGCTGTTAAAGCCTCTCGGCCAGATGTGGCCCCATAAATCCTGTGCCGGTGTTTGCACAGCACCCCTACATTTCAAGCAGTTTAATTTAAGCTTTATTTATTGCCATCTACTTTTTTCCATAACAGTCATTGTCTAATCTTGCGTCTGCTCTTGAATTACAAGGGTGAAAGAACTATGATTAGCTTGGACAATTAAAATTCTTCGATGAACGTGCCGTCATTTGGTGATTTACAGTAAGTGTCAGCCATGTGCCACCTTTCTCTTCATAGAGAAGTGCTTTTGTTTTCAAGGATGAGGTCATTTACTTGAATGCTCTGCTCTGAATTGAGGAGTTTCCTTCTGGCTTTGGAAGCCTGTAAGAGGAAGGGCTGGAAAGCAGATTTGCTGTGAGTGCCACAGCATCGTTCCCCCTTGCACGGACCCGGGACAGGGAGGACCCTGCAGCCTCCCCGGGCCGGGAACCCGGCTGTCTGTTGGATGCGGTCAACTCTTGTGTTTAACTTATACTGCCATTTTCCCTGTTTACAAAAACGTGAAAACTGGCATCAGCGCATGGTGTTGAAAGGGGCACTATGGGGCACTGCCACTCTGCTTGAAAACAGCTTGTCCGGCCCGTCAGCGGCCCACCCGCGCTCCGCTCAGCTGCCCCATGATGGAGATAGTCGTGTTCCTCACTGCTGCAGCCGTGCGCTCTCGGGGGGACGTGGTTAATCCCCGGATCGTAGCGGGTTACAAATGACCCTGGTCTTAGTCCAAATAAATAACAGGGACTGCAATTGAAACCTTATTAAATATCCTTTAGGGCTAGTTCCCTTTCTACACTGAGCTTCTGACTAATTTCCGGGACCTTTAAGAAAAGTTTGGTTTTCGGTTTTAACAGCGAAGTGCTGTGAATAGCTGCATTGTAAGGAAAAAACCTCCCGTGGGAAATTTCTGTTTTATGATGGTAATGTTTTGTGTTTTCAACCAAAGACCCACAAACCCAAACACTGATAACCTGTTTTTCAGCATCTCTAAGTGAAAATTCTAGCAAATTGAGCAAAAAGTGTGTTTTGACTTAACTTTCTCATGACCAGCTGAAGTACCGCGAAGCTGAAATCTGGGGGAAAAGTGATTGGGATTTTTTTGGATGTCCTAACCCCCTTTTTTTCCCAAAGACATTTTGTTTTAACCTCCCAACAGATACCCTCAGAGTGAGCTCGAGGCGAGCGCCGTAGGGCGTGCGCAGCAGTGCCTGCGTGGGCAGGGCGCTCGGGGCAGCAGGGACGGCCGGGGGGCACGGGCTGTCGGAGGCCGTGGCTGTAGCCCAGGCTCCCCGTCTCCTAGAGGACCGTTCGCTCTGTACGGGCTGTGTGCTGGGATGCTTTCCCCAGGCCATATGGACTGTGGAGGCAGTGCTACCCCACAGCTCCTGGAGGACATGGCTGCCACGGAGGACACGCGGTTACAGGGGGTCACAGTTCAGCAACTCTTGTGCAATTTTGAAGGCAGTGGGACAAACATCTCTGCTTTGGTGAGGGTTGGATGCTCACAGAGAGGAAGAGCATTTCTGTGGCTGGGCACGGGACCGATTTAATTCCTTCGTGTGCTGCAGAGGTACCGGGTGGATGAGAGATGGCGTTTGGGCTCCTAAATCCTGCAGAAATCTTGGAAGTTAGGTGTCTGCGTCTGCTCCGGCTCTTTGCCCAGCCAGGCTCAACTTGTCTCGCTCTGCCCTCTGCTTGTTCCTCCATAAGGTGAAATCAATAATTTCTTTTTGCCTGACTGTCTCCGCGAGTGCTGTGTGTGAGCGTCCTCCTGCTCGCTTGGTTTGTTGCAGCAGGACGAGGTCCCGAGCCTTCTGCTAACCCTGCCCTGACTGCGTACAGCCGAGCTCGTGCTTTTCTCTCGGATTATTTCTGCCTTACTTACCTTCACTTCACCTTAAGCACACAAAAAAAAAAAAAAAATCATCAGCACTACCCAGATAAATCCATCTGGTCTCTGTCTCAGCCTCATTTAACCTCCCATTGAAGAGATTGTATCACATGGTATTCAGCTGAAACCTATTACCTCGCATGCCCAAGCATATCATATTGAATTACCTTCGCCCATAGGCCTGGAGTGTTTGCTAATAGCTAATGGCATCTTTTTAAGTTTGAGGTGATTTATTTGAATGCGCTTCCATTCCGTAGTGCAGCAGGGGATGCGCCTTGGTGTGTTAAGCAGAGCTCGGCGAGGGAACGCCGGGGCGCTCCGCGGGAGCTGAGGGCTCCACACCCCCGAGCGAGGCAGCGCCGGGCGCTCGCCCTTCCCGCTGTTCCCATGCCTCCCCGCTGGCCCGCACAAAACAAACCTCAGTAACTGGGAGCGGAGCTCCTGGCTGCACTCGGCGAGGGATCCAGGAGGGCACAGTGCTCTCTCTGCGGCTGTCCCCACCCTCGGGGTGCCGGGGACTGCGTGGCACACTCGCGCCATCAGGAGTTCCCCGGGAAGGAGAGGGTGCCACGGACGTCCCCGGCCCCGCCGTTCCCTACCCTGTCCTTAACTGGCTCTGTGGGAGATGGGTATTTTTTGCAGTTCTGATGGCAGAAGCAAGTTCATTCATGTCATTGCTGATTTTTGAGAATTTACTGCAGGTGCGGGGTAGAACCGGTATGAAATTGTCGTGAAGTACGAAATCGAAATCCTATTATGGTGATGTGATGTAATTTTCCCTCCTTTTCCTCCTCCCCACCAGTGGAAGTATAAAAGCCCTTCTGTAGGTCAGGGTCAGGTGCACGAATGAACCAGCAGCCCTGGGTGTCGTCAGGGGTGTGAGCAGCCGTGCCGGGGACACCAGACACAGGGATCTGAGCTTCTGGGAAGGTACGGCAGCGGTTCAGGAAGGGGAACCAGGGATTTCGATGAGTGGATGGTTTCCATCGTGCTGCAGAAGCCCCCTCCAGCATGCCCATGACTCCCGGCCAGCTGCATGCGCTCCGGCCACTGTGCCAATGGCCCAAGGACAAAGCGCCCGGTGTGGGTAGTCCTCTGCAGGAAGGAACAGGGCTGTGGCTCTGTAAACCTCCGGGCTGATTTCTTATCAGCTCAGCGAGATTTCTGTTAAAAATCAACCCATCGACCCCGTGCTGAGCTGTGTGATCGCTGTGAGGTTGGGCTGGCCGGGCTGAGTGCCAGCAGCACTGCCTGTGTGTGCGAATACGCTGCCCCGCGCTCGCTGCGCAGTGGGATGGGGGATATGCATCTTCATGCCCCCCCAGCTCCCTGAAGCCAGTGGCAGTGTGGCAGAGGGGAGAGAATCATAGAATGGTTTGGGTTGGAAGAGACTTTGAAGATCATCCAGTCCCACCCCCTGCCCCGGGCAGGGACACCTCCCCCCAGCCCAGGTTGCTCCAAGCCCCGTCCAACCCGGCCTTGAACCCCTCCAGGGATGGGGCAGCCACAGCTTCTCGGGGCACCCTGCGCCAGGGGCTCACTGCCCGCACAGGGAAACATTTCTTCCTGATATCTCATTTAAATCTCCCCTCTTCCAGTTTGAAGCCATTCCCCCTCATCCTATCACTCCATGCCCTTGGAAAAAGTCCCTTCCCAGCTCTGCTGTAGCCCCTTTAGGGAAGGGGCTCTAATGTCCCCCCAGAGCCTTCTCTTCTCCAGGCTGATCTGGATGCGCTGGAGCTGGGTGCTGTGTGCCTGCCCATGGGGCTGAGGACTCGCAGGGACCCCAGGAGAAGGTGGGAATGCCAACTGCAGACACGAACCCGGCTGCCTGGTTTGCAGTTTGCAGAGCGAGTGTTGATCCTCACCTGTGTCTCGCCGGCAGCCCGGGTCCCCCAGCACACCGCTCTCCTCGCTCCGCACGTGAGGGAGAACCGGGGCTCCCAGCTGGGAAAATAGCGACTGTAATAAATCAAAGTCAATCAGCTTGGGACCTCTGTTATTCAGGTTTCATTCCTTGAAGATGTGGCACAAAAATCCAACAGTCGAGGTTATTCGATTATTGCTCACATCAGCCAAGGGGAAATCTGATACTGTACCAGGCCTGCATCAATATTATTTATGCGAAGAGGAGCTGCGCTTGCTGTCAGGTGGGAAGCGGCAGAAATCCTACAGGTGTCCGAGTCTTTCTCTCTCTTCCCCTCACCTCCTTTTTTAATAACCGAATAACCTAATCTGATGTCTCTCCAGGATCAGTAATAGTGCAGGGCACATAGTGACAAACTGGAAAACGCTTCCCCCCGGCAAAGGGAGCGCGTCCCAGAACAGAGCCCATGAGCAGGTCTGGTCCCGAGGCGGCATGGCAGAGGCGGCGCGGCACAGTGAGGGATGGCAGCGTGCCGCCCGCTCCTCCTGCCCTCCCGCTGTGCCCACCTTGCGAGCCCAGTAACTCATCCGCTCTTTCTCTGCTAATGTCGGTCTTCATTGGTATTTCAAGGTAGTGTTTGGCTCCCACTCAGCAGCCTGTGTGCTCCTCCCTGTGCTGCGCAGAGCGGGGGGACATTGCCCCCCGTGCGGGGCGCAGGCAGCGCTGGCCTGGAGCCTCCAGCCTTAACCCTCCCGCCTAAGGGCTGGGAGGTCACGTCTGAGGATACGTGTTGTCTGCTCCGGTGCTCAGGGTGCTCTGACTCCTTATCTGTGCAAGCAGAGGAGAGCGGGGCTGTGCGAGACCCTCTGCAGCTGCAGAGGTGCGGTGGGGAAGGATGTGGTGCCGGTGCGGGGGCCGTGCCGCCAGCCGTCCCTTCGGGTCGCGGGTTGTTAGTGTAGCCCCACATCCAGCATGGAGCTGGTGTCTGCGGCCAGCGTGGCTGCTCGGGCGCTCAGCGCTGGTTATCCGCGTGTTACAGTGTGGGTCGGAGCCTCTTTCCGTCTCATCTGTGCAGGGGGCAGCGCTTGCAAACCTTTGCCGTCTCTGACCGCTCGCAGGCCGTGCCGTGCGGCCTGTGCATGTGGTGCCGGAGCAGCGGCTGCAGCTTCGCGCCGGCTGTAGCCGTTCCCTGGTGCTGGCGCGTGTGGCTGTGGTGCGGGCTCCTCGGGGGGAGAGTTCAGTGGCGGCAGCGAAAGCACCACGAGGCACGGCGCGGAGGCGGTGCTGGAAGCGGCTGCGGGACGCGGGCAGCATCAAACACAGACTCTGCAATGTTTATCTGCCCGGTGCCAGGCTGCTGGCTGCCAGCGTGGGGGAGAGGAGGAGGATTAAGGAATGTTATGCATAACATTTCACACTTCTTTGCAAAGTGATGTTAATTACACCTACTACAAACTAATCTGCTGTCTGTTCTGTGCCCTCTCCCCTCCCTTCCTCGGGTACCCAAAGGGCCATGGTGGTCACCTCCAGCACCCAAAGGGCCGAGATGTTCACCTCCAGCACCCAAGGGGCCGAGGTGGTCACCTCCAGCACCCAAAGGGCCATGCTGGTCACCTCCAGCACCCCACAGCGCAGTGCAGCTGCCCCCGAAGGGAGGAGAGCACCCGCTCTGCCGCCGGCAGCTGTGCCAGAGGAGTGTGCGGGACAGGGAGAGTTGACGCTGACCCAAAGGGGATGCGTGTCCCCTTGCCGAAACCTCATGCCCATCCTTTGGCTGCATGGGTGAGCGCTGGACGGTGAGAAGCGAAGGGAGTTTGCTGCTGGGAAGGAGAGCAGCCTTTGCGCCCCAAGCGCTGCAGTTGGGGTGACTGGTTGTGTTCCTCTCCGGCACCTGTGTTCGCCTCCTCTCGCTGTGGTGGCCACACGGTGCTGGGCTGGTGCTTGTTGTGGTGGGTCAGGTCAGAGCATCTGACCATCTCCGTCCCAGCTTGGCTGCGGGCCGCATTGCCGGTCCTTTCTGCGGGACGTGGAAGAGAGTGGGCAGTCGATAGACACGGATAAAATAAAGTTGTGAACAGCAGCAGGAGCTGAAATAGCAACATCAATAGCAGTTTCCAGATAATGATCTAATTAGCACAAACAACAAGTTTCCACTAATGACTCTTGTTCTTCCAGCCCCTTCCTTTCTGCTCGCCTGTCGTTATTGACTTCCCTGGCAGGGAGCGGCTGCGCTCCCCCGTCTCTCGGGCCAAAGCTTTGGAGGGTTGTTTACCGCCTGGCTTTGAATTACTTCTCCAGGGGATGTTTGCTCTGGAGCTCGGGCTGACGTCTGCGGGATGGCTGCGCACAGGAGGGGGAGGGAGGAGAATCAGCTGTCTGGCTCGGGTGGCTCGCTGGGGGCCTTGGGAAAGTTGTGCTCCTGCTGCATGTCCCCAGGTGTAAAAATAAGGATGGTGATGTTCACCCACCACAGCGGAGGGTGGGAGCTGACTGCTTGTGAAGGGCTTGGAAAGCTGCGAGCACAGGGTGCTTGGCAGGAGCAAAGATTAGAGTTTATTATCGCAGGAGCAGAAACAATCTGTTTCTGTCCATGCCCTCCCTCACTGTAAGCCTCGTCTCTGCACCTCCCTCCTTCCCTCCCACTGAAACAGAAAGGCTCTTTCTTGCCGTTAAGGCCCCCGATTGACAAGTGTTGACTTAACACTGTCGTTTCCTCAGTCATCGGTGGCCGTGGTGTTGGCTGCTGCTTTGTCCCCAGTTGCGTGGTGGGCAGGACCCTCACATTTGCCCATTTCAAAGGTGCTGGAAGCCTGCGGCTGCCCCGGGTTGGAGATGTTTGGGGGGCGGTGGCCGAGGGGAACTGATCCCCGGCAGGTGCCCTGGGGAGCAGTGGCTGCTCATTCCCGGGATGCGCAGGGTACGACCGGAGCCGCAGCCCGCAGGGACGGGAGGTGGGACGGTCTCTGCCCTGTTACTCAGCGGTGTGGGGATCCTGGCGAGTGAGACTGGCGATGAAAAGCTGCGTTACAGGCTCAAGGCAAACACGCTGTGTTGGGGATGAAGTAGAAACTCATGCAGAGCTTGTTGAGGGTGGCAGCGTCGGGAGAAAGGCAGTGCTGGAGTGCTGCACGGGGACGGCACTCCCGGGGATGCCTACGCTCACCGGTGGCTCGCGGCAGCCTGGCGTATCGATATTAGCCCAACTTCCTGTAGTAGAAAATAGAATCGGCTGTTTCCATGGCTGTTTGGGTTTCAGTAACTTCTCAGCAGGGGCTCTGGACCTGCGCTGGTGAGGAGACCTGAGACCAAGTTTGGTTTTTTTCTTTTGTCTTAATCCCTGACCCCACTCTCCCCAGGCCCATCTGCGCATTCATACGTGGGGAGCACGCACATGCACACGCGCACACACACACACACTCTCTCTCTCTCTCTCTCTCCATATAAATATTTTTTTAACTTGTTCCTGTTCACAGAAGGTCTCTCAAAGCAGCTTTAGCCGACGCACCAAATCACTTTGCAGTGATGCTCTGCTCTGCGCGATGTCCCACTGTTACGCGCCCCCGGCTGGTGGGGATTTGAGTCCACTCTGGTCTGTAAGATCGCCAGTCCAAAGTGTTTAATAACCAGGAATCTACCTGTAAGGCTGGCTTAAAAATCACAACACTTATAAATTATCTCGGATGGTTGTTTTTAAGTTTGTCATCTGCTTGTTAAGGTTTCAGCGTGTCACCGCCAAACTTTGCCCTGCCTCTGCCAGGGCTGGGACTCCCCGCACAGGATCAGGAGAGCCGCTGGACTCATGCCTACGTCATGCACACGTTTCATCGAGTTTTACTGTCTTTGGCCAGTGGTTTTTTCCTAGGTCGGTCTCGCTGCGGTGCCCCAGTGTTTGTAAGGGAGGGCCAGCGGCACGCCGGTGGGGCGGGCTCAGCCCCGTGTGTCCCATCCTGGCACCCCACGCGGCCCGTTGCTGCTGTGGCGGTTTGCTCCACAGCCTCGCCAGGGCGATGGAGCGGGACCTTGGCTGGGCAAAGGCTCTGCTGCTTACGGGGCTGTGGCGGAGAAGACGCTGACTGGCAGCAGGAGCAGCCCACAGCCTGGTGACTCCCGCTTACTGAACTCCACACAAACCCTGTCAGGGTGTAATTACTAGACCATCATTATTGCTGATGAGTCTTGGGCTGAAATGACTCTCCGGATTAAACAACCTCAAGCGTAGCAAACATCCGCGGTGCCCAGCCCCCAGCCCCGTGTTCCCTGGGCTGTTCTGGCTGCTGCTGTCTGGCTGGCTGCTCCCAGCCCTGTCCCTCTGCGCCAACCTGCTGCGGCGGCTGCGGCGGCTCGGGCGCTGGGCGCTGTCGAGCGCGCAGAGGCGTTCTGGGTATTTTTAGCTGAGAATTTAGTTCTGCTCTAATGAAGCCATTACAGCCTGCCGAAGAGGTTTTATTCAAATCAAGGCGTTGCTGACTAACCCCTCCGTGCAGCAGCTTCTGCGATGCTCTCTGTTTCCTGGGCTGTTTTTTTCTTTCTCTCTCTGAACCTTCAAGCTTGAGAAGGTTAAACTTGGAGGCACAAGAGTTCCCCAGCCCGGCCTGGGAATGCCACAGAGCAGAGACGTGGGTTGGTGGAGCCGGTGGGACCTTCCCGTGCGGGCTGTGCCGCAGGGCCCGGGCTGCGGGCACACAGCCCGGTTCGGGCAACAACCTCGCCGTGGTGGCCAGCGGCGGGCAGTGGTTGAGGCTGCAGTGACCTGCAGTGAGGACCAAAGGTTCAAACCTCCCCCAAAGCACAGTTTCCGTGCCCGGGTGCATCGTGAGGAGGGGTCAGGCGTTCGGGTGCACGAGTGTGGTGCGGAGGATGCTCGGGGCTCTGGCAGCTGTGGTGGGAAGGGCAGCGGGAGCAGTCGCTGCCACCCAGACACTGGGGAGGTGCTGGAAGAGCGGCTGCCCGGGGACCTTCACCTTGAGGTGGCACAGGAGGAGCGCGAGAGCAGAACAGGCTGTGTTGGCACTCCTGGAGTGGAAACGCTGCCTCTTGTGCAGCCCTCTGCGGGGCCACGGGGCTCCTGCCCAAAATGCCGGGTGCAGTTAGATGCGGGTGACTGTAAAACGCTGCGATGTGGCCAGGAGGGACCGGAGAGGGGGAGGCAGGGCCTGGGGGGAGGATTTTAGCCTGGGTGGCTTTTCCCTTCCCTTCTTGGGCAGCTGCCGGCTCCTGGCAGGAGCAGCAGAGGGTTCTCTGGCCTGGCTGGCTGCTGCCGTGGGAAGCCAGCAGACCCCAGTGACCAGACTGGGTCCAGAGCGGCCGCCTGCGCGCAGGAATCGCCGCAGGCGCTCTCTGCATCCCCAGTCGTCCTGACGCCGCCAGCCTGTCTTCCCGCCTCTCGGAGGAGCTAATTATGGTGACGTTAATGAGGCAGAGGCGCTGATGCTGCCCAGGGTTTTAATGACTCTCCTCCAAGTTTTCTGCTGCTTTTCCTGGCGAGACGGGGGGAGGGCGGTTTGGCAGGAGCGGTGGGCCGTGGCCATCGCGGGCCGGCTGTGGGCAGCAGCAGACCAGCCTGCACGGGGTCGGCCGGGCAGTAACTGCCTGGGCAGGGGCTGGAGAAGGGTTTTCCTGGGATGGCAGGGACGGGCTGGTGCCGGCATTCAGGCAGCCTGCCCTCCCCGTCAGCAGAGGGACTGGTGGGGTGTTTTGCCCTCTACTGAGTCCAACCACAGTCCTCTGCTGTGTCTGCCCTCGCGCTGGAGCTGCCTTAGTCCCCGGGAGCGTGTGTCCAGCCTGCTGCGCACCTTCCGTCCCGGCCAAAGCTGGGCTCTGGCCCTCAGCACACTGCCTGGTGTCAGGGATGGCAGAGTAGCTGTGAGCATTTCATAGAATCACGGAATGGTTTGGGTTGGAAGGGACCTTGAAGATCATCCAGTCCCACTCCCTCAGCCCAGGTTGCTCCCAGCCCCGTCCAGCCTGGCCTTGAACACCTCCAGCGATGGGGCAGCCACAGCTTCCCAGGGCAACCTGCGCCAGGGGCTCACCGCCCCCACAGCAAATAACTTCTTCCTAATATCTCATCTAACTCTCCCCTCTTTCAGTGTAAAATCATTCCCCCTCGTCCTATGGGTCCCCTCCCTGATCAGAAGTCCCTCCCCAGCTCTGCTGTAGTCCCTTTAGGCACTGGAAGGGGCTCTGAGGTCCCCCCAGGGCCTTCTCTTCTCCAGGCTGAACCCCCCCAACTCTCCCAGCCTGTCCTCCCAGCAGAGGGGCTCCAGCCCATTTGCTGGTACCTTCCACAGCATATTCTCCTTCTGGCCTCTACTGCTGCTGCAAACATGCCCAAAATGGGGATGTGGCTCCTGGCCAAGTCCTGGGGGCTGCGGGCCCTTGGAGCTGCTTGTCCCCTTCTCCTCCCCTCGTGCCCAGCCCTCCCCCAAAGCCGGGCGATGGGTGCAAGGTGGGAAAGGGGTGGTCAGGCATGCCACAGCCAAAACGCTACCACGAGTAGTCTGGGGGGAGAGACAGGACAAATACTCGCGTCTGCGTGCGCGAGGATGCGCTAGAAACTGGAAATGACTGAGCTGAGGTGCTGGAGCACTTATATAAAATATCTAAATAAATCTTTAATATTTCTAATTGCAAATGTACATAAATTGCACGGCCACATCATTTCTTTAAACACCAACAACTTTCTCTGTACATTATTACATAGTTTAAAAGGAGCTGAAGGAGATTCAGCAAACACTTCCACTTTGCTTTTTTTGTTGTTTTTAAACATACTTACAAAAAAAGATTTGTTTTTCTTTATAAGAGGATATAAAACATAGCGACTGCTTATCAGGAACAAGTATCAGCCTAAGCAGATATACAGAGAGAGGTATATCTTAAGACACAGTGATGTATGATAAAGGAATACGTGAACGTGAGACTGCACTCTGGGTACTGGGAGCTGATGCAGAACCACATGGCATTTACAGCAATGTCACAGCTCAGGTGATCTGTGATAGTCAATGCTTGAATGTGACACCCTTTTTCAAAGCGTGGCGGTTTCTGGATGTTGTGCAACGCCCTCGAGATTGGATTTGGTTTCTAAAGCCCACGAGCTGCACCTTAGCATGCTGCTGTTGGCCTCCCTCTCCCCCATGTGTGATTTTTCCCGAGGGAAAAGAAGAAGGCAACAGTTCTGGGTGCAGGGGCAGGGTAGGGCTGGGCAGTTCTGGAGCAGGGCAGCACCACACGTCCAAGCCCCGTGGCTGCACAGCCTCCTCCGAAATTGTCCGGAAGAGTCAGAGACCTACGTGGAGATGGGCCGTGCCCCTTCTTGGGGCCGGTTAAGGGATGGGACATGGTGGCCGTGAGGCCATGTCGGGTCCCAGAGCTGGCCGGGCTGGAGGCTGCATTGCTCTGAAGGGAAACCTTTGGGGAGGAGGTTGACCCCAGCAGCCAGGGGGGTGGGAAGGTCGGAGTGCCGCACGGGAGCCCTGCCGCCCACCCCAGGGACGCTGTCACGGTTGCTCCCTCTGGACTTTCTGCTTGGCGCTCCCCAGGCAAAGCTACACGTTAGGGCCGGGGCAGAGACGCGGTGGAGCTGCCGGACACCGCGGGGCAGAGGTGCTGCTGGCAGAGAGGCGTCTCCCGGGGCTGCTACCCCCGTCCTGGGAGCGCCGGGGGAACAAGCCCTTGCAGAGCACATCCGATCCACACCTCGTGGCCGTCCTGGCTGAATGCATCAGTGCATTTCCCATCTCCCGGGACTAAAACTCCTCTCCTTGTTCCTCACACAACAGACCTCGGTATGTTTTCTAGTGCATCTGGGTATGGACATCAGTAACAGGGAAAAAGCCTACGAGTGCTCTAAACTTTGGAAGGATCGATTACTCGCTGCTTGCTGTCCTAGGAGAGCCCGTGCTGCCTCTCTTGGGTCCACCAAGTCCCTTCTCCCTTGAGGACTATCTAGTAGCAGAACCCATGTCCTGCACCCTGCAGCAACCGACGGGGCTGGCTGCCAGGCCAGAGGATTCAGCGTGTTCTCACAGTGCAATCAGTGCTTTACAACTGCAAAAGCAGAAAACAAAACCAACCGGACTCAAATGACAATGCAGAGTGACGCGGGACTCTTTGGATGGTGGCAGGATTTGCTTAAACTGGTGCAAAAAGGGGCTGGTGACTACACTGTGGGATTAGTTGGTGTGGGGAAGGACTTTGGTCCCTCCAATCTTTTGGCACTGAAGCCATAATCCCTGTCCCAAATGACGATACTTACAGTCCGCAGAGACCTTGGGAATACTGTTCAGTCCATTTCATCCCCCTTCACACGAAACATCACTTTTTTTTTTTTTTTTTTTTTTGAGGTGTTCACTACAGTTTAACAAAACCCCAAATCAAAACTCTTAAAACAGAATCCTTGAGGTGGACCAGCCCCAAACCTGGACCCCTGCCTTCCCTCCCTTCCCCTTCCCTCAGATCCCCGAAGGGAGGAGGCTGAATCAGAGCCCGTCTCTGGATCCAGATTTGGTAGTCTGAGTCCCCCTCTCCAAAACAGCAGTGAGATACAGCCAAATCCTGACCGAATAAGCAGCACCAGAAGTAAGTTACTATATACAACTGTTAGTGAGATAGATACGGTACAGTAAACACTGAAAACATTTACAAAAAAATATTAAGACTCGTATTAAGATAAAAATCTGAGTGTGTTTCCATTTTGTTTACACTTTAACGAGTTTGCACTAGAACAGCCTCTTACTGTAGAAAGCGCAAGACGGAAAAAGAAAACGGAGCCGATCACAAAAACGTTACGGGTAGTGGTTGCTTTGCCGGGGTGCTCAGGCACCTCCTGGGGGTGCCGCCGGTATTGCTACGCCGGTACCAGGGCCGAGGCCACGGCGGGTGACCTGGGCAGGCAGGGCTCACGCTGGCTCCCTCGCACTCGCTCACGCACGCACGCGTGCGCGCACACACACGCACACACCACACACACACACACGCGCGCGCGCACACAGAGAAATGTACAGTTTATAAATAACAGAAACACAAAGTGAAGTAACAGAACTGAACTGAGCCTGGATCTGAACGCCCACCCCCGAGCCTCGGCAGGGGAGCGCCACGGTCAGGTCCAGTTGTTGACCGTTGCAGGGGAAGGAGACAAGGGGAAAAGGGAGGGGGGATCTCTACGGCAACGAGACTTCGTCCTGATTGCAATTTCTTTTCATACTGGCTCAGGAAACTAAGCAACAACTCCAGAAGGCTGCAGAAGCACTGGAACTTCTAAGATTTGTAATAACTCGCTGTGGAAGGATCTAAGCGCTCCTGCTATCTCAGCAGAACGACGTGTGTTCAGTAATTTGCAAGTCTGAGGTTAAGCAGGAGTTTCTGACAGATCAGGGCTGGGGGGAGCAGTGCCTTGGCTGTGGCTGAGGAGAAGATGTACTGCGCTTAGCTTCAGTACTAAACAACTGTTTTGTGACCGTTTCTTTTTTTCCAGCTCTTACGGAGAGCACTGACTGCATCCCAAAATTACTTCCATGAATGGAAACCTGTTGCTGGTGGGGCGCCCGCCCCCGGGCCCTGCTAGCGTTTCCATTCCTCTACGTTACTTCTCTCTTGAAAAACTTCCGTCTCTCGCAACACCAATATTTTGGAACTCAGAAACAATCAGCTCTAAACGTACATCTCAGGGCAACAGCGGTTACAAATAGTCTCTTTGCAGGGTTCTTACAATGTATTTGGCTCTGAGCCAATGGCGGCTGTGAGTGTACGCACCCAACGGTTCACAGGACCCTGTGCACTCCTAACCTGTCTGCGTCTTTCTCCCGTTGTAACCTTGTCAGTTTTGTGAGGTTCTTCAAAGCCATCTGTGCTAGTCTCCAAAATTCAAAGGTGACTGTACTCGTCATAAATACTTAGTTATTACTTTTCTCTGAGGAGCTCCGCTTGGGGTCTGCGGTGCGACTGCGCCCCTCTGCAGGCGTTGGCGGGCTGTGGAGACCTCAGTGCAACACGTTCGCTCCTCCAAGGACCGAGCCGCGCCGGGCTTGGCCCAGGGCGTCCGGGGAACAGAAAAACGTTTAGGAAAAAAAAAAAACAAAAAAGCATCTTTAGTTTTGAAAACAATTGCACGTGGCAGAATGCTGTTAACGAGCCTTACGGCTGCGGGGCAGCACGGCAATGCAGAGCTTACTGGCAGCAGTGTCCTGCTCAGGCAGCCTCGGTAGCGTGAGGCTGGAGACGGTACCTACGCTGCGCGGAGCCCAGTGAACATCCTAGTCCCTTTGACTGTACATTACACATGGCGGGAGGAGCTAGGACAGGCGTTGAGCAGTGTATTAAACTTTAGTGGGAGGAATAGGCAGATGTCCTGTACACTGTACACTGTCATCCGTGTCTCAGAGAGCTCTCTGGCTCTGAGAGTGGGAGTCAGGAAGTACTAACTTAAAAAAAAAACAACAAACCACAAACCAACAAACACACCGTGGCGGCAGGTCAGCGGCACAATCCCCCGTTAAGGAGGTGACCCCTCCGCTGAGCACAACGTGTCTGAGTGTGCCGAATCTGCGTTTCAGCAGTAAGGAAAGTCTAATCCTGGCTTATGCCTGCACAGTGCTCCTGACAAGGGGGCTTTCGGTGGTGGCTGCTGTTCCTGTCGGTTACTCCCTTATGACCATGTTTTACATTCTTCGAGCCGGTTAATTTCCATGCAGTGCTCATTCCCAATTTAAAGAGGACAGTATTCCAGAAAATGGGATCTTTTTTTTTCTAATGCATACTGTGAAAGAAAAGAAATACAATTACCGATCTTCATGGTTCTTCAGGGCTTTTTCTTGTTTCTTTGTCTGTTTTTCTCCCCAGAAATAGCAAAAAACTCTGCACAGAGCATTACATCCCCATAACGCACCCTTTGTCAAGCGAGAAGCCGGCCGTTTCACGTAGCCCCTCGCTCCCCCTCTACCACAAACGGCACCGGGACATCCAGCCCTGTACCTGCTCCACAGCTCGGGGCCAACCTCGGGCAACGCTGACTTTACTCCGTGGCTAGAAGCGCGTGTGGGGACACTGCCCCGGGGGCTATTGCTTACAAAGACTCTTCCCCACTGTGAGCGAGCAGAAGCTGGAGGGAGGACTCCCACGCCACCGCTCAGCGGGTGCCAGCTCCTCCCTCCGCTGGCGTGCCAGGGCCGGGGGCTCGCTCCGCTCCCCCGGGGTTGCCCAGGGACCCCCAGGAGCCCCAGCAGAACCAGTCATGCCCTTCTCCACTGCCCTGCCACCGCGGTTCCCTGCGCACAACCCCTTTGGCTGCCACATCGCACAGAGTGCGCCCTGACCTTTCATTGGGGCTGTGCTCCCTACATGGGCGGAGTGAATTAAGCACTAATTAGCCGCGTAAATGCCCTGTGGACAGTCACCCGCTGCAAGAGTCGGCGGCCTCCCAAAAGCCACGTAGGGAAAGACGGCTCGGGGTTTGTTTTGGGAGAGGGCTGTGCTCCAGGGGCAGTCAGGAGGAGCGGGCCAAGCTTCGCTGCCGCCCCTCGTACGGCTGCGTCCAGCAGCACACTTTAACTGGACTTACTGGGCCATTGCCTGCTGCAGGCTCTGCCCAGCTCCCTTCATTTCGCTTACTGCAAGGACAAGGACGTTATTCCTTGCCGGGAGGGGTGAGGCGTATCCTTTGGGCAGTTTAGAAGGAAAAGGTTACTTTTGTTTAAACATTAAACACTGATTTAAATCCAACAGCGACAGCGATTCTCAAATATGTGTTATTTCCTTATGCCACTCATCTCACACTCGCTCTTCCCGTCCCCTCAATGTGCTGGCATTAGCATCTCCCACAAAGGCTCAGTCAAGCGCGCCGTCCGCAGCAAGGAGCTGGTTTCTCTGGGGGGAGAGAGCAGCCGTTCTTTGAAGCCGGGGCTCACACCTGCTGCTGCACGGTCTCTCTGGCCAGGCCTCCTCTCCTGCGGCAGCGCCCTCCACGGGTTAACAATTACTGCTGTTTCTGAATTCTCCATTCTCTGTAATCTGCAATTTAGTTGGGTTTGTGGGGGAGATCCCATTACGTGTCTGCATGCTGTACCTCTCTTTCAGCTGAGTAAGGGCACTCATTAACCGTGCGTTGGCAGCATCCAATGAAGCAATGCGTTTCTCCTGCAACCGAACAGGCAGAGGGGAAGAGTCAGTGGAACGGCACGGAGCCCTCTCCCTCTGTGACGCCAGCGCTCGTCCTCACACAGCGACCCAGAGGCCTCCTGCAGCAGCACCTTTCTCTACGGCATTCTCAGGTGGGGGGGGTTAAGTGCTACGCGGCATTTTTTGAAATCTGCTTCTATTAGAAGGGCCACAAAGGTACTTTGCAATGTGAGCTAAATTCATCTGAGCATCCTGAAGAAAATGGAGATAATATAGTTTCTCTAATTCTTCAGTTATACAGAAATTCACTGTACTGTTTGCTCTAACTGCAGCTGTTAAAAAGATGGTAAGATCCCTTTTCTAAAACCAAGCTCTCCCAAGATAGTTATTCCTGACAGTGTTTAATTGATTTTGTTAGTGTAAATTAATAGTTTAAATGACTTGTGGCCTCCCAGGATGGCTTTGATGGCAGCTCTCACCGATTACAGTATCGTCAGGATGGGAGCATGAGCTGCCGTGTTGCAGCCTGATTCTGCCACTCCTGTTCTTTGCGACGCTGAACAAGTCATCATCCTTCTCTGTCTGCCATTAGCAGGAGGGAAAAGAAACAACTCAGAGGGGCACAGTAGTCCGCCTCTGTCTAACTCTGAAGGTCCATGTATGACCACATCCAACACTACCGTACAGCCTGAGATGACAAAAAGAGAAGAGTGTAGACTGGCTCATGGTAAAAGCCTCACATGTAACACACGGGGCGGCAGGAGACAGGACAGCCCGTCGAGAGCTGCTGGCAGGCTGCGGGCTGCACCGCTCACACCTTACGGACACCCCTGTATCTGCTCGGCTTTGCCAGCGTGCAGAAGGGAACGCGATGATTTACTAGCTTTGAACAAATTACCCTGCAGAAAAACAGTGATTTCTTTTTTACAAAGTTACTACTGTCTCATCTCTTTTTTAATTAGCTATACAGTAAATTAGTCATGAGTAGTGACTCACAGGTGCTTAATAGGGCTGTTAAGAACAAGCCTAGAATATACTATCACCTAGCCACAACCTGTAGGAAGGCCTAGATGCTGAGAAGATGCCGATCTCTGCCTCGACAAATAAAAAGAGTATGGAGCGTATTTACATATTCCCTTTCCCAAGCATAGTGTTTTGCACCCATCACCTGATGCTCCTCTGCCATTGTAATCTATAGCAACAATTGAGCTTAACGATTCTGCAAGCCACAACCCAAAGGCTGAAAAAACATGTTGGCTTTGCTCTGGCCAGGCTTTGTGTTTCTTGTATCCAGGTCCTGCAACAATTACTGGAACATGAAGCACCAAGCAAAGCTCCGGGAACCTCAGACTGAGCCAACAAGGATCTGATCCTCCCAAAAACTGACCAATTGTGGGCATTATCCTTCCACAAACGGCCACCCCCCGTATCCTCTGTGTCACCTGCCAAGCTCCAAGGCCGGAAGCAGCAGTACGAATGCGAATGCTGTGACAATAAATCGCATCCTGCTGAAGTCTGACGGGCTCTGTCCCTGACTGCAGCTTGCTGCTGACTCACCCACGCGTGCAGTCCCGCCGTGACTGCGCTGGCACTGCCGCACGGCAGGGAGGCTGCATGTTGGCAGACGCACCCTGAAAAGTGCTGCAGCCCTTGGTATCACGGACTCACCTGTGCATCAATAATCTTCTGCTTGGAATCCACGGCAGCCTGCATTTCTGCATGGTCCTTCTTTAACTCCTCCTCAACTGACATCAGTCTGGTAACCGAACAGACAAGAAAAAAATTACATTTGTTGGGCTCTGCTAGGCCCAGATATTAATCTCATACACATCTAAATCAGCCACCCAGAGTGAATGATACAGGTCATGTCCTCATTTAGTCCTTGACACCAAGGGAGCAAAGGGGTGGTGTGATGTACATCTCTGAAGCACATAGGAAGAGATGTGAAATAGCAGAGAAGCCAGTCTGCAGACAGAACTGCCCTCACACACCAGTTCCCATCACCCATACCAGGTCAAACCATCTCATCTGAAATTGCAACGCCGAAGCACACACCGAGATGCTCCCAGGACCCGCAGCTGTGCATTCGAGCCCAACGGAGACACACCGTCATTGGCACTACCTCTTCTTACGCACAAAAGAGTAGTTCAGAACCAGTCTTTTTCTCTTACTCTTCTCTAGAGATGTCTATAGCAGACTGCCCCAGAGCTTCTGTGATAGAGAACCGTGAAGGCCAACCCATTTATGAGGGCTGATTAACAGCACTACGTGGGCTTGGCTCAGGTTAAGGTGAAGCTGGCTGCACCAGAACAGTCTATGTCCTGGACAGATGTAAACACCACATCACACGGAGAGAGGGAAAGGGATTTACAGCTAGGAGTAATGGGATGGTGACATGAGATCTTTACTCTAACCGCAGCTGGGCTGCCCGCCTTACTATCGCCAGCGCTCCCACCTCCCCTGTACCTGCTGATGATGCCCTTCATCTGGATCTCCTTATCCTCCTGCTGTCTCCGGAGCCGCTCCTCGCTCTCCTCCAGCCTGGCCTGGTACTCCAGCACCAGCTTCTGCGTTGTCTCCTCCTGGCACTTGAAGCGAGTCTCGTATTCCTCCAGCTTCTTGTTGGAGATGCGAAGCTTGTCCTGCAGCACCACCAGGTCCTGCTGGTACTACAGCACGCAAGGACAGACACAGGAGGAGAAAACACATGTGGCATGTTACCTAGTAGGGCTCTGCCCTTGCCAGGGTTTCCCCATAACCCGATTATGCCCCTCTCCTTGCATTAGACTAGCTGCAAACCCGTGTCAGATAACCCCGCTTGCCGACACCTCCTCTTCAGTCTTCTCCACGCTGCGCTAGGAGCGATGCTGCGTTCCACTGGGCGGGCAGGTCACTGGCAGGTTCAGAGAATGGGTTGTTAGCAGAGTCTGGCATTTCACATGGGGAATGCAGGTTAGAGCGAGTGAATGGCAAACGCATCCGGCACCTTCCTCACGCTAACAGCGCGGGGCTAAACACAGGCAGAAGAAACTGCACTGGTGGGATTTTGGGTTTACACGTGAGCTCTTCAGTCTACAACAATAAATGTGGGTGTTTTGGAGCTGCTGGAAGCCAAGCAGGAGCTGTGAGCGCCGCGTGCCTCCTGCCAGGCAGCAGCAGGGACAGGCGCAGGCCACTGCCGGCTCGGCACACAGTGGTCACCCTTCATCGAGGTGAGGGCAACTGGCTGGCGTGAGCACGGGCAGTGAGCGCTACTGCCTTTTGGAGCCCTGCATCTTAAACAACGAAATCGAACATCAAACCAGGGTTCAATCCAAGAAGAGCTGCTACGTGAAGCCAAGACCCCACAGTTGTACTGTTCATTCAGATGAAGCTAAAAATCAGCAGCAGAAGCACCACATAAAGCAATTATAAAAATTAAGAGCTTTCTAACTCAGTAAAAGTAGGTTCAGTTATTGCAGAAGCACAGCATACAGTACAACTTGCTTTGTTAAAGGAAAATTCAGTGTGTATCTGTACAAAAAAAACCCCACTTTAATTTTAAAAAATGATCTTTGAAAATTGTCTTTAAAAAAAAATCTCGACTGGAGTAACCTTAGAATTAACATGCAGCTGACAATTTGACAAGCTGCTTTGAAAGAGTCAGATATGGGAAAAAGACTTCCATCTGACTCACGAAGTCTATTACAAAGCTACAAGTGTTATTCATGAACTGACAAAAATGTGTATTGACTTGGTTAGCTGAAAATACAGCCTTCCCCTTTGGCCATCGCCACCCGTGTAAGCGCTCAAACGATGGACTTGGTCATGTCCCAGCTCTGAGAGTCCTGCCGGGGAGCCGGAGCAGCAGATCAGCTCTTGGTGAGAGGGGAAGGCAGCCGGGCTGCTGCCCGCGCCCCGCTCAGCCCGACCCCCCTGCGCCCCGCTCAGCCGGACCCCCGGCCCACGGAAATCCACGGTGCTTTCCTAACAGCACTGCCTTAACTGACCGGCTGACAGCAGAAGTAACTGTAACTCCCAGGGATAGAAAATTTATGATGCTGATGGTCCTCCCGAATTGCCAAAGTATTCGAGCCGTGGCGAGGAGACGGGCAGGACCCCTGAGCTCCTTCTGCCTGGGCAGGGTCGGGCACAGCCGATCACTCTGTTTTTCCTTTAGCAAAGCTTTTACTGCGGCACCGAAACAACACAGTTTGCACACGTAACCTGGAGCGATGAGGGAACACAGACGCCCATAGAGTTACACAGAAGCACTGAAGTCAGACAGAAGGGAGTTGCTTGAACAGGAAAGATTAAATACCTACCCTAGCCTTAAAATAGGAGCAGCGTAAGTGAGCTCAAATGATAGCAGGAGAGGCCTCAGAGACCGAAGGAGTCGCTCCTGTCTCTAGAACACTTGTCTCATTCTCGGTTACCATTCACGTCTTACAGTAATGGGGAGAGAGATTATGCTAATGGCGGTCTTTAATGTCAGTGACTGATGTGACAGCAAAGTAAGAAAAGATGCTGCATGGGAATGAGACGGCAGGCTCCGGGGGTGGGGGCTCCCTCTGAGCTCGGGACAGGGACCGGTTTGCTGCAGTACCCTCAGAGTTGGTAATCCCACCCTCGGGTACCTTGAGCAGGGCCCGCGCCGGCGAGCCCCTCTCTGCCCAGGAGAGGGCCAGCCGGGCACGTCCCAGGGGGGCAGCGGCCCCTCGGGCCAGCGTGGCAGGAGAACGTCCCCCTGTGAGTGCCCACCCGGTAAAAGCCGAGTTTCACAGGAAAGGGCGCCAGGAAGGGGATTAGTGACAACGCTTGGCATGCACCGCGTCCACACTGGAGGCCATCTGCCCGCCGGCGGGAGCTGGCAGGCGTGGGCTGGGGGAGGCCAGCACACCGCTCTCGGCGCCCGTGCTCCTTCGGCGCCTCCCATGGCTCCAGTTCCACTGGAACAGCAAAGCCTGCCACTGGCGTCTCAATTACAGACTCGAATGAGCACTGAACCCTTTTAGAAGTCCTTCAATGACTAAATGCAGCAATAACCCAGTGCATGATGCACCGGTCTGAGAACGCCTCCTCTTTGATTTGCCGCCTGCTAGCGTCTCCGCTTAGGTGGTACTCCAGATTTCTGTAGCTCTGCAAACCAAGTCTGCTAAACATGTACGTGTTTCTGTCTCAGCTGCTGTCTGATCAGTCCACGCCTGTGTCGCTACAGGAATACCCGAGGAGCAGAAAGCCAGTAGGAAAGGGGCCGAACTCTCACTAAGCTCTGCTGTGCTCTCCCTGGGGCAGCCGGGAGCCGTTGCCTTGTACCTCCCCGTCCCTGCGATACCTGCCCTTGGCATTTCACCTGAACTTGATAGGTGACAGTCCCAAAACGATACAGCACAGAAAAACAACAGGAAGGCTATTGTAACAAAACCAGAAACCTGTCTGTGCTGGAAAAACAGGAAAGAGATTCAGGGAGGGTGATGTCTGCCGTTCTGTGGGAGCGGGCGGTAGCACACGGCCGGTGTGACAGAAGAGCAGCACCATGAGGAAACATCCCAAATGGTAACTGTGCCCAACTGCAGCGGTCCCGGCAGAGCCAGGCTGCTGAGAAAGCACCTGGCAGAAGCAGCAAAGATGGGATTTTCTCAGCTCTTGACTGCTGCATCCTTATTTCTAACCCTCCTTCACCCCTGGCCAGGCCTACTCGGTCTCTTCCCTGCTTGTCCCACCGCAGTCTCCCCCGGGAAGGGGGGGCGTGAGCAGCACAGGGCCCCTCTGGGACGGTGGGCTCCGACTGACTGCTCTGGAACTGATGTCCTGACAGAGCTCCAGACTGGTCAGGCTCTGGTTTGTGTGACACAGCCATGAGCTCGGGGCAGTGTCACTGCACCAGTGAAGTCACCCCAGGCGCCAGTGCTGTCTCTGAGACCAGATCTGGACTTAATTTTTAGGTCTGTTTACAGCCTTTTGACACAGAAGCTGCTTCTTGCTACACGTCCTTGTTGAGAGGCACAAGGCTGCCGGTACCTTACTCTCATCTCTTTTATAGGTGTGCTTAATTCACTTTTTCAGCTTTCTCCCCCTGCAGCCGGGGGAATAGGAATGGGGAAGTAACGGGCACTGGCTGCCTTCAGAGTTTGCTGCGGAGCAGCACCAGCACTTGATTCCTGGCTCCTGTTTTTCTGACTCGCTTTCATCTGAGGGTAATTCCAGTCACTGAGGGTGTGAAAACCTCCCAAACCTTCCCCAGAAGTGCCTCGTGAGGCTGAGCAGGGCACAGAGCACCCTGACGCCCCTCTCTCCTGGGCAGGGACGTGCCACACAGCCCACCTTGTCCCCAGGGTGCTCAGATGAACGACATTCAAGGAAATCCTCTCTCTATTTAGAAACTTGTTTCAATCCAATCAGGTTTTACCTTTTCTGCTTGGCTGAGCTCGTCCTTATTCCTGAGCTTATCCCTGTGCTTGGAATCTGGGTCAATGCTTTCATCTTCTAAAAACTGCATGTTCATATTCAAAAGCCAAGCAGCAGTGCGGTCCAGGGCATTGGGGTTCACAGGAGAAGGGGCCTACAATGAAACATACAACCATAACAAAAGAAAAACCTGTAACAGAAATGGTCATGAAGCTGGAGAGAGAGAATTTCCTTCCAAGCAGGCCCTCTCCCATGCTGCTCAAACAGCAACGAACAGGCTGAGCTACCGGAGTGGTTGGGGCTGGGGTTTGGAACAGCTCCGGGTCGGCACCTCACGGTACTTTAGGTCAAACAGCCTTTGACAGGCTGGGTTCTTCCCTGTGCCGCCCCCGCAGGACAGACGTACAACGGCGCGCTGCAGCGGGGTCCTGCTGAACGGCACAGGCCGGGTTTCTGAGCAGGTCCCGTCACCTCAGGAGGACATGGCCTGAGCAGCGCAGAGCTGTGGGCGAACGGAGCGGCTCAGATGTGACATATTCACTCCGTAAGCAGAGATTTCACTCAACTCTTCAGCCTCTTTTACTGAGCCGTCTTTTGCCTTGCTGTGGAGATTTCGTACAGATAAAACCAGATCTGCAAACTGAAACGCTACTTTTGGTCATGCCGGTGCCTTCTTGGAAAAGGTCGGTTTCTTTTTGGCTGAGACTACACTTAACGATGCTGGAGAGGTCTAAATGCGCGACATCTTAGCAGTTCATCTCTCGGTTTGTTCATGTAGCTATCTGTGGGAGCTCAAGGAGCAGTGCTGTTCTACGCTCAGTGAGACAGAGCTGCTGCTTTTCACTCCCCGCCTGGGCAGGGACTGCAAATGGCATTGCCGAAATATTTTCCAACCACATTACAAGGTAGAGGAAGTGAATCTCCAGCTATTTCCCCTCCGTCCTGGCTCATTATAAACTGCAGTAAACAGTTTCTTGGATGAGCACGAGGGATCTGGATGACTTGGTCGAGGGAATTCAAGTTAACCAGTCGGAAATGTTGGGGACTTTCTCCTTCATTCAAACCTCTGGACAGCAGAGAAACCTGTCACTGGCGAGTGGCAGAACAGGAGGTTCTGTACTTGGAAGGAGTGGGGACCAGTTTAATCACCTCACTGGGGTTGGGGGCTTTCCCATGCCATCTTCCAGTCTGGTCTTCTACTTCCATAATTTTAAATCAGAAGTTTCGGACTCAGCTCATGAACATCACTTGCTATAAAACCTCACCCGCCTTGTGGCTTTCTGCTTCGACTCGCATCTCCGGTGCGGGCACTGCGCTTGTGGCAGCTGCTCACTGCCCAGCCAGGCTCATTTCAGCAGTGCTGGGGCCACCACTCCAAGGCTGTCAGTGAACAGAGCTCAGCCCACTGTGCACGAGTCCTTCTGCCTCTTTCTTCTGCCTCTGAAGAAGTAAAAAAGGGCATCTGCTCTGGCCTGGGACAGTCTGGAAGTCAGTTCAGCAGATGAACTCACAGAGGTAGAGGAAGCGCTTCTGGCTGGTAGGAATGAAGTTCATGACTTCTACTAAAACGGCCACCAAACAGGATTTCTTTGCTCTCAGACAGCATTTGATACCACCAACTATTAGCAAGCAGTTTCCTTATGGTTCACAGATGCTGCTAACATACAACTCAAATACGCAGATTAAGGGTAGGAGAGACATTCTGAGGACTTCAGGTCTTGAGAGAAACTTTGAGAGGACAATAGGAGTGGGCGGAGGAAAGATCTGCAAACACAATTTGGCCAGGGCCTTCCGAAGGTCACCCGGAGTTCACCGTTCTCTCTTTCTGCAAGAAACTCTGCTACCAAACAGGCTGCTGCCGCTCGCAGAGCTCGGTGCCCTCTGCACCTAATGAGTATTGATCCACTTTACACAAATGCTGCTACACGGCATGCTTGCTAATGTCAGCGCTCGTGAATCAATACCGTATGAACAGGTCGGCTCCTGATAAAACAGCCCGCAATGGGCAGCACTGGCGACGGCCTCTGCGGCTGCCCTGCCACGGAGAGGTATTTACACCAACTCTGTTGCTCCTTCAACACTGCGCTGCTGAAGAGGTGTCTTAGCACCGTGTCTGGGCTGAGACGCAGCGAGCTCTTGCCAGCTGTCCACATTCTCTGGGTTGGCATTATTTTTAAAACGCTTCCTTTAGGCACCGAGAGGCCCTACTGTGTTAACTTTCTATAGGGTTAGTTCTGAAATGTAGAATGAATAAATGAGCGCTAGAAAAACAATTTATCCATGCCAGGAAAACCAGAGGGCCCTGGGTCTGTGACCTGCTGCTTTCGATTCTGGCACCACGGGTAAGTGAAATTTGTTTCTGTGCAGACCAGCAGGTGGTCTGGGACCCAAATCACTGCAGAGCTCTGCACAGCAGGACCTTCGCTCTCGGCGGGAAGCACGCTCCTTCCTCCCCACGCTCACCTCCCCAGACGCACTGACAGGAGGGTCTGGGAGAGCAAGCAAACAGGAGTGTCCAGGAGGGCCATGGCTCTGCTAGGACGGGGCGGCAGCAGGGAGACTTTTAGTTACAAGAGGAGAGTAGGGCCTGGTCCAAGTCTGGGAGATGGCGCGGGTTGGCTATGGCATGGGATGAGAGCCTGGGCATGGAGAGGCAAAGCAGTGACAAGATGGTAGCGCAGGACAGAGGCACGGCTGCCATGGCCCTCGTGTCTCTGCCACCTACCGCCTTGCGGCAGTCACACGCCAACATGCCACGCGACGGAGGAATACAGGGAACGAACACTGGTCTGTGTCCCCTTCCCTGGAGGGCCTCCGTCTCGGGCCGAGCTGGGTGCAAGAGCCAGGGTACATCCCCACACGCAGCGCCACCATGGGGTTGGCACTGATGGGGTAACCCAAAGCCAGGATAACGTCCCCTCCCATTGCAGCAATCCCCACCAGCCAGTTTCTTCTCCGAGCCCACGGGCTGACCCCTGCCTGGCCCCTTCAACACCCGGGGCTGGCACAGCCCCCAGACTCACCTGTTTGTGCATCGTGCGCTGCTTCATCTCAGGGCTGTCGCCCTTGGAGGAGGAGGACTGCTGCCGGAGGCGGGCCCCGCTGCCGGGCCAGTCGGGCGAGGAGGACATCATGCTGCCGCTGGAGGGTCGCTGGTACTGAACCGTGTTCAGCAAGGAGGGCGGCGTCCGGCCCCGGGTGACAGGCGGGGGCGGCGGGGGCGGCTGGTCTATCCGCCTCTGCGGTCCCGCGCTGTTCTGCCGTGGCATGGTGGGCTGGCCGCCCTTCTCCGTCAGCGAGAGCTGCCGGCGGGCCAGCTCTCCCGTCCGGCGGGTGAAGTCCTCGCTGGCGGCGGGGGCGGCGAAGCCGTGCTTGTTGGCCGTCAGCTCCTCGCTGTTGCTGTGGGAGCTGAGCGAGCTGTGGCACTCGGAGCCGGAGTCACCCAGGCCGCGGGGGGAGAGCGGCAGCCCGGCGGCCATCTGGTAGACGGGGTTCTGGAAGGAGAGGGGCGCCAGGAGCTGGGGCCGGCCGGGCGCGCTCTCGCCGCTCGGTGTGGTGGGGGTCTGGCCCACCCGGCGCACGGTGGCCATGCCCGTCACGCTGTTCTGCTGAGTCCGTGTGGTCCATACGCCCTGCAACTGCCCGAGGGACGACTGACTGTCATTGAGGGAGTCAGCCGTGCCGGGCGCGTTGGCCCCACTGTCCAAGAGCCGATTGTCCTGCAAGTCCACCATGGACAAACTCTTGCTGCCATTAGACATCTGCACGTCGGGCTCATTGGCCTCTGAGTAACTGGAGCTTCGGGCAGGCGAGGGCTGGGCCCCAGCAGACCTTGTGACAAAAAACAAGTCCTTGTTTTCAGGGGTTGGAGATGGTAACCGTGTGAAATCTATCAGACTGCGGGGAAGTCAGTGCGTAAGGAAGAGGAGAGGAAAACAAAACAAAAAAGAAGAGTTGTGAATGCTGCACTGGAGCAGGAAAACGAAATCACTCAGAAGAAATCAGTGTGGCGCAGCTGTGCGGGACAGGGACGTAGCCCAGCCCCTGCGGCAGTGCTGGCCTGGCCAGGTCCGCCTGCGGGGAGGGACAGTGCCGGGGAGCGGGGAGGACGGGGGTGCAGGGAAGCCCTGGGCCAGCCCCGCAGGAGCAGGAGGCGCAGGCAGGGGAGCGAGGGGCGCGCGGATGCCGGGGAGAGCTGTGCAGGAGGCACCGCGGACACGCTCTGCCCCGCCGGCTGGATCTGCTCATCGCGCTGGCAGCACGTGTCACCCTTTCTGCTTCCAATTGGCTGTACCAGCGCCACTCTCGTGTCCCCTGTGCTGGACCTGGGCAGCAAGCCCCTGAGGGCACGCTGGCCAGTGTCTGCACAACACGGAGCACCCTGGGGGCCTGATCCCCACTGGGCCTCCAAGGGTCAGACAGAGAGCTGTACCAGCAGAGCTAAAGCCTGGCAACGGAAGGTTATCCACCCATTGCTCCCGCTGTAACACCCGTTCATGCAATATTGATTTCTTGGGGATAGGAAGAGAGCTTTGCCGCAGCTTAATGTGAATATATCACTGATCAAAGATGGTGCATTGTAAGCAAGTATTTGGGTGAAAGCATATTGTCAGAGATCCTCCATAGCATTACATTTAAATAATTGCACCTCACGCTGGGAAGCATTAGAGATGAAAGCTCTGATTAGAGCAAGTCCAACACCATTGCTGCCTTTCATTCTTAATTACACTGTTAAATATTATGTAGTTTCCACTTAGAAACTATATTACTAGCACAGTCTTTCAATTTGTGTGGGCTCCATTTCATTTGCCACAAACACAAACATTATAGGTCTGCAACAGAGTCATCTTCCCCATGAATGAAACTCCTTACGTAATTAGGCCAAAAAGCATGTCAAGTGACTGTGTCTGTGAATCACTGCTCATCATTAAAAACACCCACTGTTATAAAAACTGGACAGAGTAGACTGGAATTCTTTGTTAGGCCTCTACCGCTTGGCAACTGGTAGAGGAATGTCCAGATTTGGATCTCAGTGAATTCAGCACATACCCTATGTCTTACAAAGATGGAGAAAGCCAATCCTATAAATATTGCATACTCAGGGACCTAATGAACTTCATGGCAATACCCACCACTTAAAGTTTAGCACAAACAAGTCCTCAAAGGATGCATGTTCTGCTTCTGCAGCCACATCTCAGCAGCTGAGACTGGAATGGCCAGGTTCTTGGTCTCCCAGACCACATCCCCAGTTTTGGCTCTCAAGGGACCCAGGATGGAGCCATGTGCTTCCACTACCGCCCACTGCTTTCTCTAGATTCAGAGCTGAACTACATCCAGTACCAGTTCTGCAACTGGAAAGCCTAGTCAATGGCTCAGGCAACTCCACGCTACACCCTGCCCCGCCTGTCCCTGCAGGTGCTCAGGTTTTGGCAGCAGATGAATATTCCGTATTTCCCTGGTCATGGCCAGGCCACCTTTAAGTTCTTACCCAGATAAGTCATTCTCTATCACCATTTTCTGTAGCCCCGCAGAGATGCTGTTGCCGGCGTTAGGCGTGGACGCAGTATGATCGGCCGTGACCGAGACCTGCACGCAGGCCGGGTTGCTGAGTGCCGAGTTGACGTCCCTCAGGATCCGAGGCAGAGGCCCAAGTTTTGTTGCAGTGGCCTAGGCAGAAAAGAGAGCAGAATTACTACCAGCACCTTGTATTTTTCCTAGAGAACTGTGGGCTTTGCCAGTTTCTGGACAGTCTCTTCAGTGAATCACATTAGCATTCATTTTCTCCATCATCTACCCCCTCCTCTGAGGCTATGGGATGTCCCAGCAACCATTTGCTGCTGTGGGGCAGAGGAAGCAAGCATGATTAACAAAGTTCTGATACACAAGACGACAGCTATAGCCAAGGCTGGTCCAGGTCTCTTGACAAAAATCCTTTTAGTTAAAAAGAAACCTTTTGAACCTGCTGGGACAGACAAAATCCTGGTGTTCAGCATCTCTGCCTTCTCATCCCACGTGCTCCTCCATGCTCACCCCTCGATGATAAACAGCAGAGGAGGGAGAGAGCTATACTTGCCTGCTTCAAAGAAGGATGTAAAGAGAATAAGCTACTTCTGCAGCACGTGCAAAGGCCGGGGAGGCGCTAAGGGTTAGTATCAGCTGTGCTCTGCACACACACAGCCAACGGACTGGTACCTGCTGGACATGGGGAGGTGTGCGGTGCGGTACGCATGCCCAGCACTGGCCAACTGCGCTTCCCCCACAGCCTGCCCCTGCGATTCCCCCCAGATACCTGCTCCAGTTGAGAAATGACTTCCCAGAGCAGCGAGTGCAAAGTGGACAGTTCCCGGCCCAGGTCAATGTAGCCTTCAAAGCCAGCTGTGTTTGAGATGGTTTCGGGATTGGAAATCTCCAGTAGAAATCTCTGCATGTTAGTCCATTCATGTTCCAGGAACTGATTCATAAAGGACATGTATTCCTCTTTGCTGCCAAACCTATGAAGACAGCAACACGAATTTCAGCTATGTCCTGTAAACAGCAGTGCAGTCACCAGAACGGGCAGGTATATACGTAGGTTAAGAACGCCAGAGCCCTCCTCTGGCATCTGAACCCTTCAAAGCCTTTGGGATCCCCAGGTTGCTAGCAGGCACCTGGTACACCTCACTGACCGTGAAACCAAAATTAACTCCAGCCTAATCCACCTAAGTCCTCGTCAGCATGGGATCTCCGCAGCAGAAATGAAGGTGAAAGCTAAAGAAACAAAGCCGCTCTTGGTACTGGAGCGATCTAACTGCTGGGTCAGGGCACAGCCTCCAGAAATAGGACCTGTCACTGGAAATAAAGAAATCGTAATACCAAGCACCATCAACTGACTGAAGCCCAGTGAATGATGGCGGTAGGAATCCTGCACTCTCCCCGCCCTTCCACGGGCACTGAGGATAACCCCGGCTATGCCGGCGGCTGCTGCCCCGGCACAACCGCCCTGGGCATCACCCTGGAGAGCCATACCCACAGCTGGGCCAGCCCGTTTGTCCCTTTGGGCTTCCTGCAACCTCCTTCTGCCCTCCAAGCACTCCGCCCAGACTTTGCTCTCAGTTAGATGTCTTATTTAGAGCACAACAGGGAGGGCCTCGTGGTTCAACCGTACCAGCGGCAGTTGGTGCTCTGCCAATGCCAGCGACCCTGCGAGGAGAGGCTCGGCTGTGTGCCATCGACAGCACAGCTCGGCTTGATCGCTTGGGCTTGACTAATGTCAGCTTAGTTAAAGAGTCTTTCCTGCAAAGTGCTGAAAATCTGAAAACCCTTTAGTTAGGGATTGGTCAGGAATATAGAGAATTTCTGTCATCTAGTGTAACACACTTGCACGTCTTCCGTCTGCGTCTGCGTGCACGTACGCGCATTCCTGACTGCGAGCCTGTGTACTAAGCTAGTTTCCAAATCTAAGAAGCTTTGGACAGAAACTGTCCATTCATGTTTCGGAAAGCTCATCATTTTGTTATCAGAGCTCAGGATAAGCAGCTCAGAGCTGCAGCCAGTGGAAAGGTTTTCAGAAATCTCTCGCTTTGTTTCCATCAAACCAATGGGCTTAGTCGGAAATTGATAGCGTCCCCGTTCCCTCTTCACACCTTCCCAGTTCAGACAACTGCATTTTAATAGCAGGGAAGGTCCCAGAGCTCCCAGGAGGGAAAGACCAGTTCCTGAGCTATGCACACCATTGCTGTCGGGGTTCTGGCCCTGCTGGTGCCTGAGGGGACGCAGAGGGGAGGCAGGCAGTGCCCTGCCACCAGCCGTGTCCTGCACAGCGCTCACGGGACCAAGGGCCTGGCTGTGCTGGGATGGTCCTGCTGCCGCCCTGCCTGCTCGCCTGTGCAATCAAACCAGCCTGTTTTCCTGCTCACAAAACATGTCCTGTTTTGGAAACTTAAATGCTCTCCCTGACCCGACAGTGGGGGAATGGGTCCCAGAGAGACGTCGGGGAAAAAGCCAACAGGAAACAAACAGGCCCTTTCCCTCGAGGAACGGAGCGGCCAGCGTGGGACTCCTGGTGCCGCAGCCGTGGCTCTGCCTGCACCCCCGGAGTTTCCGCCCCCCTCTCCCGACCTGCTCCGTCCCGCTCCCGCGCCCCGGCTTACTTGGCGAAGTTGGCGAGGTTCTGGGTGACCTTGGCAATGAGGGTCAAAGTGCGTGCAGTGCGGTCATCCGGGTACTCCTGCAGGAGACTGAAGAGGGACGGGGACATGATGGCCGGGCAGAGGAACCGGAGGAATAGGGAGGCACTGATCAGTCGCTCACTGATGTCTGGGCGGCCTCGGTTGCTGCATTCTTGTCTCCATGAGGCAAAAACTTCTTTGAGCTCCCTTGGGAAGACACTGAAATGACAGAAAGACATGAAGGGATGGTAAGTTCAAGGCCAGGGTGTTCAACCTGCCACACGGCCTTAACTAAACATGGTACATGGCAGCTGCGGGACACGACACCCAGACCTGTACGACGTAGAGCCCTCTCCCCCTGCTGACCCACAGCAGCACCGCTACCTACACAGGCTCTTGGCCTTTTTTCTTTTGCCGAGTGTCCATTAGGAGACTCAAACTGCAAAAGAAAACGCAAAGCCGCTCCGTAAAGTTGTAAGAGAAGCCGCTTTCATCAGACAGATGCTCCTGGTTGTGCTGGGTGCCAAAACCCCACACAAGTGGAAGGACAGAGATATGAAACAAACCGTGCAAAGCGGCTCATCGCAAGCCGTGGCTGTGTCACGGGCCACTTCGAACCGGGGGGAAGCTCGGCCACCATGGTGGAAAGTGTCTCCTGAAGAAACACAGCATCGTGGGACCCCTTGGCAGAAACACCAGCAGCACCGGGGTCACCAGCACAGCCGGTGCTTGGAGGGAGGGCTGTGCAAATTGTAATAACTCCTATTCAAGCACCCGGATCAAATCCCACTGTGACTAGCATAGACGCGGAGCCCCACTGGAGTCACCCCAGCCCTGTAACTGCACGGAGCTCAGCCTGCCTTTCCCGGATACCAGCGCTCCCCCGGGGCCGGCCGACGCTCGCTGCAGCAGCCCTTATCGCCGCAGAACGCGCCGCCTGTTTCTGCTCGGCCCTCCCCAGCTCCCTGCTCCCACCTTATCCTGTTCCCAGCGTGCGTTATTTATTCAGCTGGAATCTCCCACCCGTGGGAGCGGGCTGGCAATGGGTCCCACCGCGGGCCCTGGGTCCCCTGGGTCCCTGGGACACAGCTCCCCACCCGCCCCGGGGCCGCCCCGGCCACCAACCACTGTCTTTGTTTGAGAACCAGAACTGTTTACCGACAGAGCTGCACGGTACAAAAGCAGACCGAAGAGGGGTCAGACTCCATTTTAGGCCATAAATCTCCTTAACAAACAGCCATTTCAGAGGACAGTTTCCCGGTTTTGCTGCAGGGACTACGTGGGAGAAGCAAAGCAGTGTCAGCCGGCTTCTCCCTGGCCTGCCCCCCCCCGGGACCGCCTGCCCCGCGGCTGAACCTCGCGCGGGTCGGGGAGAAGAGAAAACTGTGGGAGTTGCCCGGCCAGAGACACCATCCACTATCCCACAGCAGCAAGAAACAGGTGGGAAACTCCAAAATGGAGGAGCACTGAGAGCGAAGAACCCCCGTGGCAGCACCACCAGGCCTCCGGGCGAACACAAGAGCGCCCGCCCTGCTGCCAGCACTCCCCGGCCTCCGGCCTCTGCTTCCCCGGGCTACGGACACGGACTTCCTCACGGCCAAGTGACCGCTCCTCGCCACAGCTGCAGCACTCAGGCCCTGCGGGGTTCGTGGTCCATCAGAGCAGCACGTCCCCCGCAGCCAAATGGCCGTGGCCCCGAGCTCTGCGGCCGTTCTCGGAGCCAGCAGCGTGCACGCTGAGCGGGCAGAGCCCTCGGCCCTCAGTTCACCCATCTGCCGGCGGCAGAGCGTGCTGCCCGGCCGCACGCCCGGGTCTGGTGCTGCCGCCGGTAACGCCAGGCTGGGGGCACCCCGCCGCGCACGGCCCGCCCCGGGCAGCCCCCTCGGCGCAGCACTGCTGCATTCGGAGGACCACGTAGCTGTGCTCCGGGTTTTCAGGTTTTGCTCCGACCTTCTGACATGGGCGGTGACACTCCGTGGAAGCGCTCGGCAAATGCCGCCATCACGTTCAGCCTCTGCTCCGTGCTGGCTTCGTGCTTTCACACTCATGAGCTTTTACCCTGTGCTTTATAAATAACATTAGCCAACGTCTTTGGCTGGATAAATTCTCCTCTGTCTTTGGCTTGATCCACACAATTGGACAAAGCCCTTTTGCTTCATGGTATTTGCCCAGAAACAGGAGAATCCTTTAAGCAATTTAAGGCTTGAATGATCAGGACAGGTTGTACAGTTACTGGAAAGTAAACCCTTGAAAATGTATGCACCGGCTGTGTACAGCCCATGAGTACTGCTCGCTATCGCAGGCTGGGAGACCATAAAAGTTTAATTGTGTAACAGCGGATGGAATTCAGTTAGCCGGCTTTATGTGACAAACGGGCCCGTAATTCATTACCCAACTTTCCAGTAACGAGCTTCCACATGCTGAATTTCTGCTTACACTGAAACTTTCCAGATGTCCAAATTATGTCATAATTATAACAATTTTCAGTTATTGTAAACCTTTTTCCTCTCTCTGACTCTCTCCGGCAGATAAGTATGCACACTCTGGCACTCTATTTAAAGCAAGATTGTTAGCTGTCAGGATACCTTGGCCAATCCCGAACCCTCATCAGCCCAATTAATCCCCAAGAACCGCTGAGCGCAAAGGACCGAGGGGGAATCACTCAGAGCAGCAGCTCAGCTCCTCCGGCCTTCCTTGGGAGGACAGGGCAGGAGGAACAAACGGCCCGTGCATTCCTCACTTCCCTTAGGTCACTTTTCAAGCCTATTTTTAGAGTGACCTTTTAGTGCTGCCTTTGGTATTTTTAGGAAGATGCTAATTCAAACAATTAAAATCCACTGGTGACTAAAAGCAGTGAATCCCTCCTGGGAGAGCAGGTGAACGCCATTCCTGAGTCGGGGAGTTATTAATTGGCCCAGGATAAGGTATAGGATACCTGTACAGAAATCTGCCCTTTGCTTATTCGTGTTAGGTAAAGGAAGGCCGAGCGAGCCTCTCGCTGCTCGGCCTCTCCCTGAGCAGTATCAGGAAAAGCAGTTCCCTTCCCGGGCTTGCAGCAGGGCACGCTCCGTATCCTGGGAGATTCATTACATAGAATGAGTTTTCAGACCTCAACACAAGAGCTGGGATAGGAAGGAAAATGAGAAATCCTTATTATCCCCGACTTCCTTCCTCCGATATTATCCGTAGTTGATGTTTTGCAACAACAGTGTTGCTACTAAACATGTTAATGAAAACTAAGCCCAGACTTTTAAGCAGGAAGACTGCAAATCCAGCAGGAAGACAAAAATGATCGTTCTCTCATGCGATCAGGACAAGAGTCTCTGGGTATGTTAGCAAAAAGCAGAAATAAAATATTTTTATTTCCCTAGGTAAAAAGAGTCACAGGCCCATTTTTTCCCCCGTTCAGGTCATGTTTGCAGGCAGCAGCTGTAACAGGCCCGCGGGCTGCCGGCTGCCTGTCCCCCAGGCTGAGCAGTAGGTGACACCATGAGCACAGCCATGCTTGACGGCCACCTCCACAACACGACACGACTACCTTACTCCGATCAATTTTGCATATTCGGCCTGTCCCAACTGGTTGCCAGAACCTTTACCCTGAGAACAAACAAGTAGGAAATGCCTCAAACTGCATACCAGGCCTTGGGCCAAGGAGGCAATGGGCTCCCCATCCCCGCCGCGGCGAGCGCCCCGCGGCGAGAGAGAGGGGTTAACCCAGAGGAATGCAGGATGCTGAGCCAAACAGCAGCCCAGGAGTAACAGCATCTCCTCCCGGGCTCCAGCACTCTGCAACAAGAGAACATGTGCCTGAACACAAGCTCCCTGTGCCGGTGGGGCTGCCTCGCAGGCGGGAGTGCCACAGACCCCGCCTGCAGCCCAGAGGATTTCCAAACTTCACCTGATGCTCTGGGAAGGCAGGCAGGGTCCGTCAGTCTGACCCACGCTGAATTGTCACATGGGCAGGAGACCCAGGACACGCATTTCTGCCCTTCATTCCAGACCTTCACATACAGCTGGCACCACGTCCCTCTCTGAACTGGTCACACTGGCAAAGGCATTTTGTGTTCCTTGACTCCACTGCCCTCTCCCCGTGTCTGTGTGCCAGGAACCCTTCAGCACCCACCGCAAACGAGCGTGACGGAGAATCAGTGGGGCTGTCGCACCCCCAGAGCAGATACTCCAAACTCCGGCAGAGTGGGAGCTGCCTTGTCACCTCCTGGCCATGCCCACCCTTCCTCCTGGACCCACCAGGACGCCCTTCTGCACTGCGGGATGTGGACACGTCTCCCTCCAGAGCTGCCCGTCAGCGCAGCTAAGGGACAGGTACCAACAGCCCGAAGGCGGACTGCTGCCACCCTCGTCCCCTGCAGCTGTACTGCCTCTGTGCGAGCTGGGGATGTGCGGAGGGGAGTGACACTCGCGGGATACCGACCAGTAGGAGTTGATGATTTTGCAGAAGGCCAGCTCGCAGCACATTTTCAGGTTGCTCTGATGTTCAGGAAGGTCCGAGGATGAACACTTACTGGGATCCACCTCACAATTTTCATCTGATTCATACAGTGCCTTGATAAATTCCCCTGTAAAACAGACAGTCGGTGATGAGTTTTGGAGACGTGAAAGATGCAGGCTTCAAGCAATTCTGTCTGCAATCCCCCGTGCCTGAGCGGTTACCCCACACCCCAACACACGGCTGAAGAGAAGCGGGGTACGCGAGCAGGGGCAGTGGCTCCCGGGCAGGCTGTGCCCCAGCTCTCAGCATCTCCGAGCAGACCCAAGAGCAGCCGGCACAGCCTCGGGAGCTCACGAAACAATACGGCACACCCCGCCGAAAGGCACCCGCACTCCCGACGTGCACGTTTCATCCCTCTTCCCCAGCTGGCAGCTCTGCCTCTGTGGCTATGGGCTATTGCATCAGAACGCCGCTGCCAAAACACCCGCTCCCTCAGCCTGCTCCGACCCCCATCACACCCGTTCCAGAGACGCTCCCTTGGGCTAATCCAGTAGGAAGTATGCTGGCAAGTTCTGTAATTATTTGTAGGATGGCCTGCTACTGCAGACTGTGCCCTGGTGCTGACGAGCCAGCGTGATTCACCAGGAGAAATAGGTAATTAAAGGAAAGAAACAATTTACTTGGTTTATTTTGAGCTGAACATAACACAAAATTGAATTAAAATATTTCTCTGCATTTCCCTGCGCTCCTGTTTGCTGCCTGGCTGCTCCTCACCCTTGCGGACACGCACGCTGTGCTCCTGCCCTGCCAGCTCCTCACCTTCCTGCCACCTTACACCCCCGGGCAGTGGGCGCAGACCCCTGCCGCCCCCGCTGTGGGCGCTCCCCACCGCCTCCACGCGTGCCCAGCTGCAGGGACGGCAGTCATCCGTCCCAGTTAGCACACAGCAGCAGCTGGGGACACCGGGGGCTGGGATAACGGGGAGAAAGAGGCAGAGTTTAGCTAGGGACCTGCAGGGTTGGGTGACGTTCTGGGAGAGAGCTTTGCTTTGGTTTTCTTCTAATTCCAGATGGTTTGCTCATTTCCTAATTCCTGACTGTCTTGGATTTTCCCATCCTCTTGTTTTTTGCCCACTCTAGTCTGCATTCCTCCCCTATTGCCAAAACAGATTTTAATTACGTACTGGAGAGCCTCTCCAATGTATTTTCAGCTCTGCCAGGGAGCTCTGGAGCCTCTCTGCTCGCCTGCAGGTGATGCCTGCTGTTATTATCCGGCCCTATAACTTGCTTGTGCTTCATGGTTTAAAGGAAAGCTGTATTGTGTTACCTTGTGGCACACAGATGAATCATTTCACTGATAAAAGGTCTACACAGAATCAGCGTCCTGAGCAGCCAGCAAGGACCGCAGGCTCCTCTGGTACTAGATGGAGCTGGCTTGGCGGCATTTGCATCGCGCCCCAAAAGGGGAATATTTCAAAATTCTCTGCCTTCATTAATCTCCTGGCTTTTTAGAAATTTTATAAGGTAGTCTACTTACAGACTTGCATTCAACCAGAAAGCATTACAAGGCATAAATAAATAATACTCCTTTTCCTATTCTTGTGGGCTGTCTGATGGTTTGACTGAATTTGCTCAACGATCTCCCTTTCCTCAACTTTGTCATCTTAATAAAGTATTTACGCTTCTTTGCTCCTTGCTAAAATTACCCAAATCCACTGGTAGGAACCCAACATACTGAAAAATTAACAGCTCCACAGAAACTCTGCTCTTCCTGCAGCTAGGACGTGGACCCGAGCTAGCCGCCTCCGGCTGAGGTTGGGCCGTACGGCTTCGGAGACTGCCTCTCCCCGTGCGCGTGCTGTGCTGCCTGCACGCAGCCACGCAGCCGTTCCTTCCTGACCTGCCCAGAAGCAGAAGTTCTAATTATTTTCATTTGCATCAAGAGAAATATTTTTGGAGCCATAAACATAGCCAGCACTTCAAAAAAAACACAACCAAAAAGCACCAGGAGGGTTCCCAGCGCGACGCGGGAGGCGACCCCCGTCACTGTAACTCGGGAGATTTCACCTGACTCCCCGGCACTGCGAGGAACCGGGGGAGCGTCTCTGGTGGGGGTGTGCGATCAGCGGCAGGATTCCATCAGCCGCTGTGACACCGCCAGCGCCATGGCTGCGCCCCGGGCTCAGACCCCTGCCAGAGACACCCTCCAGCAGGTACATGCTGGTGGCTCTGATGGCCATCAGGGCTCAGGTGACAGTCCCCACCGCGTAGAGCACCCTGCAGCTTAGAGGAGGACCTCTCTGGGTGAGACGTGCCAACCCTCTGTACATACCTAAGGCATCTTGCAAGTATTTCTGCCCCACCAGCTTCAGGTATTCTTCGATTGCTTTGGTGGCCAATGTATTCTCCCTGAAAATGAGATGCTCATTCTCACCACAGCGATCAACTTCAGACATCATCAGGTCAGTCAAGAAATCCTGGAAAGCAAAGCCCATGGTGGGTCACCACGCACTGACATACACTTTGTTCAGCAGAGCCGCCTCCCAGGCACCGGAGAGGTCTCCCCTTGGTGAGACACAGAAGGGAGTGGAGGTGCTGCGGGTGACCCCGTGTGTGCACCCTGTGCCACCACCAGCCCGACTTTTCTCATGGTTTCTCCAACCTCATGGAGACAAGAGGAGAAATAAGTCTCTGGAGAGTCACGACCTTTGCACCCCGAAAAATTATTCATTCCAGGCCCGCATCACATTCACCCCTCCATCAGCGTCGGTTTTTGGCTGGGTCTCATTATCAGCATCACGTTTTGTGGGTGAAACGTTTTCTCTGCTGTTAAGCGTGGCTGTGCTCGGTGCCTAACCGCACTGGCTGCAAAACAGGGGCACACCGAGACGTCACAGGCTGCGCCCCACAGGCAACGGCTGAGAATCAAGCCTGTAATACCCATGACGATGCTCAAATGTCCCATTTCCTTAGCATTCGTGGAAATAAACAGCACTGCTACAGCACACATTTCGGGCACGTTTTTGGTCTGATGCGCACATAACCAAATGCCACACAATTTTATAATCCTCTGTGCCGCAGAGCAATGGAAGGCGGGGTGGGAGCAGAGCGCATGCTGACAGCCGCCCCGCGCATCAGTCCGGGCTACTGAATTGCAAATTCTAACAGAAAAACAGCACTTCAGGCCGAGCTCCGTGTCTGCTCCAGCGACAGCGTTATCTGATCGGAGAGGGTCACGTAGCTCCCCATGCATTCTGCTGAAAATCCACTACGCGGTGTAATATTTAGTGCGCTGTAGCTAGCGTTAATGCAGGAGAAACGCCATGCAGCTTTTAATGCTAATACATATTCAGGTTCTGTCCTCTGCACCGCTCATGGGAAAAGCAGCTCTGGGCCCCCACCCAGCTGAAAGGGTCGCCCTCCTCCCACCCAGCACCACTCACCTGGGCCCCGGGGACAGAGGGACGCAGGCTGCTGGCACCCCGTGAATCACAGGCATTAAACCTCTTACTGCTTCCCCATGCGGGACGCAGAGAACACAATGCTGACGTACAACCAAGGGCACCTTTTTTAAACTGCCTCCCTCTAAAACAAAGTAATCTGCTCGGTAATAACCTTTCACTAAGAAATTCTCCTTCATTTGTCACGGCCGTACCAGACGTAACCCGTTCCTGGCAGGGGTGGCAGGAGCACCCGAGCTGCCGCGCAGGGACCCAGGTCCCGTCCTTGCCGTCCCCACGCAGAGCGCGGCTCCCAGAGCCCCCGAAGCGCTGTGCCCGTGACCCAGCCTGCTCCAGCCCAGGACACGCGGGTCCCAGTCCCTGCCAGCGGCAGTCTGGGAGACTTGCAAGAGAGACGCTTAGCTCCATTTCATTTTTCATACAGATACCTGTGCACTGAAAGTTTAATCAAGGTTTGACAAACAGCTCCACCTGAACCCAAGGGACCCAAATCATTTAATCCACAGGCCCTTCATCGCTGTGCCTCTGTCCCAGCCGAAGGAAAACCCAGGCGGCAGGGAGGTACGCCTCCCGACGCAGAGCAGAGGAGGAGGGGAGGAAGGCTGACACCTCTGCAGCATCCAACCACCCGATCTTTCCCATCTCCCACAAGACCGGGACTGGGACCGACACGTTGCCGTGACCTTCCTAGAAGAGCCTCCAAAAAAGCCAGAGCAGGAGCTTTGGGGGGGGGGGGGAAGTCACTTCCATTATTTCTTTAGCCAGAAGATCCCCTTCCGCAGATCCCGCTACATCAGCAATGCTCCGGCAGCTGCAGAGGCAGAAATCCCGCCTGGAAGTAAAGCACGCGCCTCCCCCCACTATTTTCTCTCATTTTGCCCCTTTTATCAGCCAAGCTGGAATGAAACGTTAAACCCCTGCTCAAATCCCGTTAGCTGCTATCTGGGTAACTCCATCACCTTTATCTGCCTGGGTCTCTCCCGGGGTACGTTTCAATTCCAAGCCACAGCTCAGGCTGACACAAGGTGCTGATTCTTAATTAGCAGCCGCTGACCTTGGCTTTGCTTGATTCTCTATCCTGTCACTTTCCCAACATACTAATTATCTCAGGAACACTGAGTTTTATAGCTTCTCTTAGCCAAGTGTTTGCTTTTCCCCCCTCCTGTCAGCTGAGGCCTGGCTGCCGCGGGACGCAGGGCCGAGCTGCCACGCACAACCCAGCCGCGCGCCGGGGCTGCCGAAACCCAGGGGCCAAGTTTCAGCCAGCGGTAATGTGAATTTTGAAGATTTTAGCTGATCTACAGAATTCACTAGAATTTAAAACGAGGCAAAATTCCAGTGTGGGGCTCAACACAAAGCCAGAGAAGATCCCCCTGAAACCTCTGCTGCGGTGGTTATCCCCTACGGAGCGTCCGCAGCGCGAGAGCTGAGAAAATGACCGCTTGTCTCCGAAGCGGAAAGGAAAGCTGCTGAAATCCCAAAGAGCTCCATTACGGCACAGCACCCGAAGCCGGGGTGTAACGTGGCAGAATCCAGCCTTGTTACTGACCAGGGGACGGAGGCAAGAGCCGGGACACCCACCAGCGTCGCCCAGGCCAGGGCTTCGCACCGTCCCCAGCAGGTCCAGCCTCCCTAGGCTGCAGGAGGCACCGTGCCGGGCTGTACGAACTGGCCCCAAGACGTATCAGGGATCAAAACACCCACAGCCCGCGTCCTTGAGCGAGTTCCTCGGCCGAGACTGCTCTCAGCAGCCCAGCGGAGCTCTGCTGGCCGCGGGAAAGGAGCCTCGTCCGTGGGTCAGTTCCCATGACATCCCGCCGTTTCTGTCCCAGGGCCATCTTCCAGATCTTGCCTTCCCTCCACGCAAAAAAGCCACATCGGCTCTGGATCACACGTCTGGTATCTCCGCTTTAAGTACGCCAGCAGCCAGCACTCGGAAGACACAAATGGAATGCAAATACTTGTCGAGTCCCTCCGGGGGCCTCACTCACCCACATACAAGGCTCTGAATAAAATGCAATAACTAAAGCCAATAAAACTCCCTGTTTCTGAGCAGCAGAGATCAGCAGGGGGTTGTTTTCAGTTAGGGCCCCTGGCAATGGAAGAAAATAAGATGCTTTATTTCATTACATCGGAGTCGAGAGGGGAAGGAAAAGGTCTACAGTAAAAATTAAGGGCTGTGGCAGCGTTCCTCAGGCTTGCTCCCCTGTTTATTTTAAGGATATTTGCTTCAGACTGGACACAGCTGAACCTGTGCAACTTCAGTCACTGCACATACGCTGATAAAGAAGAGCAATTCATAAATAAATAAATGCAGAGCATGACAGCACAAGGCTGCACTGGTTTCCAGCACTTTTCAAATAAACCAAGCGTGAGCCCACAGCAGCGGGTGCTATTCTACGGCAGCTCCTCCGCTCCTCCAGAGGCAGGAGGAGCTCCACACAGGCAGGAGCGTGGCGGCCAGAGTGCAGCCCGGTGCCCACAGCAGGGACAGTCCCCGGCAGCACCGTGGGGCTCAAACACCCCACCGCAAAGCGCTCCCAGTGCTGCGGCCTCCCCTCTGCCTGGGACGCCCGCGCTGCCCTGCCGCTCATCTCCCCACAGCCTCGGCCGCAGCACCCTCCGGGCGGCCGTCCCCAATGCTCCCCGGCGGTGTCACCCCCAGCACCCGCCGTGCCTGCCGGGAGCCTGGGTTTGCTCCTTGCGCCTCAGCTCCATCCCTCAAACGTCTCCAGCCTGATTCACCTGTAGTGTAGCCTAAAAACATTCCAGTTTCCCCTGGGTTTTGCATCCGTTGAGCTTCAGATGCTGCTTCCCCTGCCCCACCTGGGTCCACTATTCATCCTCCTGTCTCAAACCACAACCAAACAGCATCTTCTTGTGGGTGAGGAAGTGTCTCCTAACCCCTGCCTCGTCCCTCCCACCTGCAGCAATTAAGGACATCTGACTAAATAAGTCATCTCAGCGCAGGGCTGTGACAGGATCCCCCAAACCTTTGCCCGGGGAAGCTGGAAGGAGACCATGGAAACAGGGGTGATGCCCTGGGAATGAGGATGCTGCTGCCCTGCGCCGCTCTGTGCAGGGTCCCCGCGGGTGGCCCTCGGAGGCTGCTGCCCCGTGTCAGCCGGCACCAGCGCCGTGCCCTGGGGGTGGCCCGAGTTTGAAAAGGCTCATTGAAAGGTGAAACCCACCAAGAGAAAAACCAACATCTGCTCACGGAAACAACCCTTCATGGCCCACGTCAATGGGGCCAAGGAAGCGAACTAATTGCAATGCTCAAACACAAAAAATTGGAAGAAAAAGCTTCTTCGCAGGGGACGAAGCCGGAGCAGAGAAGACAGCTAATTCAGTGACACATCCCCTCAGCAGCGGACAGCCCTGCCTGCCCAGAGCACCGGCACCCCCGGCCCCGCACACCCCGCACGTCTGGGGGGACCCAGCACCCCACAGTGCTTGAAACTCGCCGTGCTCACGCTTGGCAGTGCTGGGAAAGCCCAGCCCACCCTGGTGAAGGGTCCCAAAGGGGATCAAGGTGCCAGTCCCTGTGCCCAAGGGGGTGTCACTGGGCAATGCCGGCCCCCTCCAGATCCTCGGCCCAGGAGGCAGAAAGATGGAGGCCCGGCATGGCTGCGGTGGGAGCAGGAGTGCTTCCCAGGCAAAGGGAGACAATGAGCAACACAAGTCTTGCAGGAGGGACTGTCCATGACCAGGAAGGATTTTGCACCTCGCCATCCCAGGGACAGTCCTCCAGCCCCAGGGACATGCCCACAGCCGGAGCACATGGGGTGTCACCGAGCTGATGAGACCCGTGGCCCCGCAGATGCCACTTGGGTCACGCACCCCGCTGGGCTGGGGCCAATCGTTCCCAATATCGTAACTGACTGATGGGCAGATTGACTTTGAAATAATAAGGTTCTCCACATCACAAGCCTGATTAATAGGATTGACTTAACCTTAAGAGGATTGAATTGATAAAGGTAATAAGATTACTGCGTATTTCAAAGACTATCCCAGAGTCCAGCTGGGCTTTTATGCAAAGGTGGAAAACACCAGGGGTTGGCAGGGCTGTAGGTTACAGTTGGACGAGCGTCAGGACACACCGACGTGTCAACGCTGTAGTGGCAGAGAACTGCGGCACTCAATGGTGCGGAGACGTGAGCGCTCCGGAGAGCGGCGGAGGGGCAGCAACTGCGTCCTGGGCAGACGGCGCGAAACGAAAGACCCCAACCACTAGTCCTCAACTTTTCACCATCACACGGCTCCTCTGAGCATCTGCGCTGGACACCTCTCTGCCAGGAAATGCAGTGATGTTCCCTCCTTTGAGCACTGGAGCTCATCCTCGATGCTTCTGGCATTTTCTAACTCTCCTTGGGAAAAGGAGGTGCGGTGGCAATGTCAGGGTTAATGTACAGGCATCTGCATCCATCACCTTGCTCAGGGCAATAAGAAAACCTCACGGGTGTAACACTAACACAGGTACTGACCTCCACCTCCCTGTGAGGGCAGAGGGGCTGGATCCCACGCAGCATCTCAGCACCCGCACGCCTCCCCGACAGCCAGGACACCGATCCCTGCAGCCGCCATGCACCGACCTTCTCCCTCCTTTCAACCTTCCAACAGTGGGGGTGCTCATATAACTGATTAAAAGCCTTATTAGCCCAACTATGGCTGCTATAAAATATTATCAGAGAAATAAACTCTTTGTGGGGGGAATGATATGGCTGCTGCCAGTCCCGTCTAGGGCTGAACGTGCGGAGCATCCTTCCTTCCCCTCGTGCGCAGCCCTTCCATGGCAGGGCAGGGATCCGTGCTTCCTGAAGGGACCGACCCAAGCCCTGGTGCCAGCCTCCAAGCCCATCCGTGCCAGGCACCTCCTGGTGCCCTCCCTGAGCTGAGCAGGCACTTTTGGGCAGCCTTGCACGATATTTGCAGGTCCTGCACTGGAAGCGGCGCCGCCAGTGGAGCTCTGACCAGGAGGGAACCATGGGGTTTCCAGCAGCGCTGCACAGGGGAGTAAATACATCTGCTCAGCCCAAGCAAATCCTTGCAGCATAAACAAACAGGGACACATGTTTATTCTTCACTCCATTCACAACACGATAAATATTTATTTCAAGTGAGCAGCTGCTTAGTTAGAGCTTTGTCTAATGCTGGGTTTGATCTACCGACCGTTTGGACAAGAGAGGGTTTTTTTTTATGTATATATGGTCATGAACTGAGCTCCGAAAGCTGTAAGACAGCCCTGAAACAAATCTAAGCATGGGAAATATTCTGGAAGCATCAAAAGTCACAACTGGTCTCGCTCTGGGAGGGATGCAGCCTGCCTCTCCCAGCCACATCACAGGGACCACATCAAGCCATGCTAATGGCAGGGGTGAGCACTCCCGGTAACACCGAGTATGGCAACAGAAATACTTGTAATTACGACTGTGTCCTTCTCATCTATGGGTTGCAAAACACATGAAGATAGTTAGGCATCTCTCCACGCCCTTACAGGTAACATTTTATCAGCGCTCTCACTGGGAGGATGGAAGCACATAACAATTCAAGGACAGATGCTGAGCGCCCACACCTCTCTGTTCAGCCACAAAACCACGTCCCTCGCGCGGCACAGCGATGCCTCTTCCAGTCCAGTCCCCCCTTGCCATAAATAGAGACAGTGAAGAACCGCTCCCACCGAGAGCTGGTTTAGTGCTGGATGTTTGTCAGAGTTTCCAGAGGGCCGGGGCGGCTCCGTCAGCGGACTGTTTGCACTCTTTGCTTTATCAAAATGCCTTTCCCCCTCCTCTCCACCTATTTGCCTTGGCGGCTGCACAGGGCTTCCCAGGCGTGCCCCGATGCGCACCAAAGCCTTGCGCAGCACCGCAGGGATGAAGCTTTTCCCTTTCCCAAACAGAGATCAAAGGAAGCATGGACTACAACTCCAGAGAGGACTCTCTGCTTTCACGGACAGGCTGAGAGAGTTCAGCCTGTTCCCCCGTTCAGCCTGGAGAAGAGAAGGCTTCAGGGGGACCTTAGAGACCCTTCCAGTCCCTAGAGAGGCTCCAGGAGAGCTGGGGAAGGACTCCTTCCAAGGGCATGGAGTGATAGGACGAGGGGGAATGGCTTCAAACTGGAAGAGGGGAGATTTAGATTAGATATTAGGAAGAAATCTTTCACTCTGAGGGTGGTAAGGCACTGGCCCAGGTTGCCCAGAGAAGCTGCAGCTGCCCCAGGTTGGACGGGGCTTGGAGCAACCTGGGCTGGGGGGAGATGTCCCTGCCCAGGGCAGGGGGTGAAACTGGATGATTTTCAAGGTTCCTTCCAAACTAAACCATTCCATGGTTCTATGATTCTCCACCTTTTAATCTATTGTGATATGGCTATGAAGCCCAGGAAGAAGATATTTAGGGAGAAAACTCATCTACAGTTCTTGTCCCCCCTCTACCAGCAGCCGTATGTGCTGTGCCTCTCCGGCAGGAGGGACTCGGGCAGCGCCGCCGCGTTTTAGCAGCTTTAGGGAATGAGACCTGGCTGGCGGGGGGCAGCTCAGTACTGCAAAGGAGCCAAGTGGGGTGTCGGGGGGGTAAGGATTGTCCTCCTGCCGTCTGCGGGGCTGCACGGGGACGCTGGTGGTGTCTGGCTGTGGCTGGCACGTGCATCATCTGCGCGGCACCGCATCACACCTCTCCCGCACGGGAACTCCTGCTGCGTGGCTCCGGGTGGACACATGTACCCAATCGGTCGTGCCTCATTAAGGGATTACACCATATTTACAGCAAATCGCTACAGGAAAACAGGGCCTGAAACAGCGCAAGAGCAATTAGCTGCTAACGAGTCTTCATAGATAATCTACTGGACACTTGTTTCTCACTCCAACTGTAATTGCTGCTTTAGCGTCAGCTACAGCAGCCAAGAGCCACAAAAACCCCTTTATCAGCAAAATAAATTAGTGGTTGCTGATTGCCACGTCTGCACTCTTCAGGGCAGGGGAGAGCTCTGAAGAGGTCATTGCGAAGGCTCTCGGCAAGGCACAAGGACGGGGAACCCACCCCCGGCCCGGGCAAGCTTCGGAGGGTCAGGGGAGGACAGAGGAGGAGGGGGACTCCCCACGGCCCCCGCACGCGGTCCCGGGGAGCAGCGGGGCGCTCGCCGCTGCCCACTGGGCTGAGGTCCCCACCCAGCAGAGGCTGCGACCCGGCTCCACCGTCTACAGCCTCAAGCCTCAGCCGGCAGCGCGCCGGCTCCCCACGGGGGTCTGTTCTCCTCCCCCCAGGCGCCGAACCCCATTTCACACCCCACTGTGCCCTGCTTCGGGACGAGGCTGTTTTATGTTCCTGCTCAGTGTCCTGAAGGAGCAGTGCTGGGTGAGTCTGGGCTGAGGGAACCGTGTCCTCAGCATCCAACCCAGCCGGAGTGCAGAGCTGGGCCTGCCTGCCGCTGCGTGCCATCCCCGACACACACAACCACGTACAGAGCCACCCGACCTTCACGTAAAAGAAAAATGAAACAAACTGGAGGACTGGAGCATCTTTCTGATGAGGACAGGCTGAGGGACTCGGGGCTTTTCAGTCTGGGGAAGAGAAGACTGAGGGGGGATCTTATCAACGCTTATCAATACCTAAAGGGAGGGTGCCGGGGGGATGGGAACAGCCTTTTCTCAGCGGTGCCCAGTGACAGGACAAGAGGGAACAGGCACAAACGTGACCATAGGACGTTCCATCTCAACCTGAGGAGGGACTTCTCTCCTGTGCGGGCAGCAGAGCACTGGCACAGCTGCCCAGAGAGGGGGGGGAGTCTCCCCCTCTGGAGCCATTCCAAACCCGCCTGGACGTGTCCTGTGCCACTGCTGGAGGTGCCCCTGCTCTGGCAGGGGTGGCACTGGGGGAGCTCCAGAGGGGACTTCCAACCCTGACCATTCTGGGATGCTGTGAAACTGTTTCTCCTGCAGACGGGCTGGGAAGAAAGAGTAAGCAACTGTTGTTTCTGAGTTGAAACTCTGGGGAGATGCTCAGAGCCCCCCAGGGGGCCAGCCGGGCAATGCCGAGGGACGGGGAGCAGGCAGCACGGCAATCAGCATGGCAATCGGACTCATCCTGCCCTGTCCTCCCCGGCGCAGGCGGAGAGGGGCTGCCCCGCGCAGGGCAGGGACCGCAGCCCCAGCAGAGCCCCCCGTGCAGCCCAGGCACCAGCCTGCCCTCTCCTGCCGCTGCGTCCCCTCACTGCGCCGCGGTGCTCAGCCACAGGGGTGCACCCTGGCACACACGCAGGGGTGAGTCGTTGTTGTCCTCTCCCATGCGTTGGTTTTTCTACCTTACTGCTGCTTTTCCCTCTCCCTGCTTGTCCAACTCCTCTACAAAGGACGCACCACCCCATTCCCATGCTCCAATTACTCCTGTTGCTCTGACAGCTCCCTAAACCCCGTGCTAATGCTGATGGCAGATGACAGGCAGGGAAAGAAGAGGCTCCATTTTAGGGGGGAAATTCATCAAGCCTGTTTACTGTTTGCTGTGTCCCCTGTGTAGAGCCTCTGGGATCTCAAGCACTGATGCAGACACATGTCTAGAAACACACTTGCTCTCTCCAGAGCATCTCCAGTACCGATGAGAAGAGGGAAAAGGCAGAAGCAGTGACAACAGCTCTCAAGTCATGCCTGCACGCGATCCACGGTGCCGAGACCAGGGTGCCACCTGAAGTCTCTTGCACCAGAACCGTGTAAGCCATGGACAGGATCTTTAATGGCAATGTCACCCCAACAAGAGCAGTGGCACTAGTGCCGCCAGAGCCGCGGCAAAGGGCAGCACAGCCCCCCAGGCGCGGGGAGGAACGGCACTGCAGAAGGCAGGGCTGTGCCCAGGAACCACGTGCTGACGGTGCCGCAACCCCGGCACGAGGAGTGAGGACGGGGACACCTACAATGGTCTCCTCCTGTAACCACAGAGCGGTACTTCACACGCTGTGAGCCACAAGCCACTTCTGTCCCCAGTGAGGGTATTGCAGCCAAGGGGACCGGGACTGCCATCCTCCCCTGTGCTCCTGCGGTCAGACGCTGCCACCGGGATCAGGAAGGCTTTAACTGAGCTATTTTCTCTGCCGCTGCAGTAATGGGCCCACGGCCTCACAATCCTCTCAGTGAGCTTTGCCTGCCTTGAACTAGATCAGGAGGCCAAGCCACTTCTCTGTGTGACAGATGGCAACTAAATCTAATCCATGAGCCCTGCCACGGTCCTGGGCAGCAGCGGCAGCTGCAGAGGAAGCAGAGCCGCACGACTGCCCCTCAGGTGAGCAGCTCACGTCTCTGCAGCGCTGGAAAAGCTTTGGAAATCTTGCTCTTCCCTGCAGAGTTCAGGGAGATGTCAACAGAGAAAAATGCTGATGATTTAACTCCTGCAGTCCTGGCACTGCCCGCCACGGCTGTGCCGTGCCAGCTGGGGACAGAGGACGCAACTCCATGCCCCGTGTGCTGGGGACCTCAGCGCCTGCCTGTGCTCTCCAGTGAGGGGGTCCCCAGCTCTGCTCACCCTGCCTGTACCCCAACCAGGAATAAATCCCACTCTCCGCCTCCTCCTGGCCTGCTTCTCCCCCAGACCTGGCGGGGGATCCCCAGCCACGAAGGGTGTTCACACAAAGTGGTCCACAAAAGATGAACTTCCACCACTCGCGAGTTGGGCAGCACCAACCCCGCAACGAGCACAGCCCTGGGGGCACCCCAGGACCCCATGGCTTTCCCGCACGGCTGCCCCACACACACCCTGCCTTCCAGAAGCACCAGGAGAGACCCCAAAGACTGAGAGCTGATTGAGAGCCACATGTGCCCGCGGGCGGACTTTGCTCTGAAGTGCTCGAGAGGCTGTTTGCTCCCGATGGGCTCCTGCCGTGCCGGGTGCTCAGCGCAGCAGGACGGCGCCAGGAGGGAGCGGAGCGGGGAACCTGCTGGCTTCCCACGGGAATACCCAGCACACACAGGCTGCTTAGGTCAAGCCAGCGCTGCTTACATTTCATCCCTGAAAAGCGCCTTTTGCTTACTTTCGCATTTGTGCCTGTTTATAAAGTAAGAGCCTGGCCCCTGAGCCTCCAGAAGGAGAGAAAAATCACTCAGTTGGTATCTTGTGGTCCCACCAACTTCTTCGCTAATTAAGCAATTTGCACTGCACATGCTACCAACTTGTTTGTAATTAAAAGCAAAATTAGCATGTATTAATGATGGCTAGGCCTGAAACCCAACTGATGTGGTGACTTCCAACAACCCAACACAGGAATCTGCTCCTGATGGACACTGGTGGGATGGTACCGGCAACGAAAGGTCTTACCTTGGCCTTGCCTGTACTCTGCAGGATGTGCACCAGTGCAGATGCCATCTCCTCTTTGTTCTTCACACTCAGCGAGGGCTCCAGCACCGAGCACAGCACCATATAATTGTTAGTGATGTATTCGGCAAACTCTTTGTACATCTCCATGGGAAGAATGCTCATACTCTGGTAGCGTGACTTGATGCGGATCATGGGCCCCGGGGACTTGCCCTTACCGGGGTTGGCGCTGACCACTGGGTACCATTTCTCTACAAACTGCCGGCCCGTGACAGAGCTGACAGGGATGTTCACTTGTCCAATGAAATTGGTCTTGTCCTTCTTTTTCTTCTTGTCAGTCTCTTTGTATAAGTGCACCGTAACATTTTTGAGCGATGGGAGGTTATTAAATTCAAAGTGCTCCCCCCAAAATACATTATCAGTTTTCAATTTACAGGTAGTTCGTGCATAAAGAACGTCATCCAGGCATAATTCACACAAGTACTTTTTCTTAGCTGGCAGGTCCTTGGCTTCAATAATCCATAACTTTAACATATTCTCTACCCTTCTGCTGTTGTCCTGAAAAAAAGATGCAAAGAAAAAAAGGTCAATAAAAAAACCTACAAAGCTAAGCACAACAAAACTGAAGATATGAGTTAATTATTTCGGATGTGCTAAATGAGCAGAGGCTTAATTACATTTTATTTTAAGGAAATACTGGCTCTCAGGAATGTGCATAATAACACTACTTATGTTAATTTTCCAAATATCACCATGCTCTCCATGTCTGTTGGTGACAATTAATATAAGGAACAAGGAAGATAAAACCCCTCCAAATCATAAACGTACCATTTCCCGTTCACAGCCAAGAGGGCCTCAAAAGAACCTCACCGATCACTAATGGCTTTTGCAAAACAGAAGCTACATTACAGGTGTCTCACAACCATCTCCCTTTTTAGTAGAGCTGCTTTGCAGCAGCCCTGGAGTACATTTTCTTTGCTGTAACAGAGCACCAATAAAGGGATGTGAGGCACACCCAGAGATCACCTCATCCATGGCTGGAACACACCCACCTCTGCCAGGGGAAGAAGCATTTACAAACTTCACGATATTTTAGGGCAGAAGTCCAGAGCACCCAACTAAAACATCGAGAGGAATTATGGGAGACAGAGTGAGTCACACAGGAGAATCATTACAATTCAGAAACAGAAATTTGGCTTGGGTATCTTTCAAACAGTAACGGAGAAAAGGGTAACCGTGGATCTTTCGAGCTCCTCAGTGATGCTGACCTCATCCTGGAAGAACATCCAGGGGCATTTGTTGCAGGAGGGACTTGAACGATAAAGCACTCGCAGCTGAACCGCTGCTAGGGACTCTGCAGTAACCTGTTTTGTTTGGAAACCCCTCACTGAAAGAGCAACCGCTCAGCCTAGGAGTCTGGGCAGGAACCCTTCTGCTGGAAGTCCACAATGGGGTACTGTAGGTTCAGGAAGTACAGGCAGGAACTACACAAGAACACTGAATTCCTGACAGAATATCAAGTCAGATACTGAGAGTTTATTGTCTACGAACTCAAAGATGGAAAGTTAGCCATCAATTAATGGCACGTTTTGAGATGAGGGCACACTTCCAAATGAGTTTCCATTGCACACTGCATCTCAAAGCCATAGTGACATGCCCAGCCCCAGCTCACGTTCCCAGGACTTTTCTCATGGTAAGTGTGACCGCGCAAACTTTACACAGCTCTTTCAGATCATTACTACCAGGCTGCTGCACTCGGAAAGCACCGGAGTCACTGAACTCCACGTGCAGGAACACGCTGCTAGAGGCAGAAGTCCACCTCTCCCCTCTGCTGCTCCCACTCTGATATTGAAGGAAATCTTTTATACTGACATTTGGCACTGCACTGGGAACAATAAACTCCAACACGGAGGGCTCCTTTAGCAACCCGCCAGAATGGACCTAACTCGTATGCACAGTGACGTGGCTCTGATATAGGAATGAATTCACAGGATCCCGTCATTTGAGTCTTCTCTGATCAGCAGAATAAGACTTGTTGATTGAGCTCATCAGCCGTGAAATCCTGCGGCTGATTAGTCCTGATCAACCTTTGCTAGCTAACTCCAGCGCAGAGAGGGAGAAGCAGCTGTAGATTTTATTTTAGGATGTACTTAGTCTTAGCGGGCCATGAAAGCGTATATTGGGTGTCCCTGCGTTGTAGTGAAGAGAAGGGTTTGTTTCTGTAGACCCCCGAGGGGATGACTTTGCCACCTCAACTGACTGGAGAGGGGACAGCTATGTTCCACTGTCACCTCAGAGAACTTCTTGTGATGGGCACCCGAGTTTCTCCATCACTAAAGCAGACGCTGCAGGTACTACCAGGGTCAGGAAGTGTGGCGTGGCAACCCTTCGGACTAGTCAGTCTTGGAACTACCTGACATCTGTCCCAGAGCTTTTGGGGGGTGGAAAGTCCTACGTGAGTGGCAAGTATCATCAGTAACAGAGCATTCTTCAGGTCCGATCAATTCTTAGCAACAGCTGAAGCAGCGTGTGCTGAGAAAAGAGGGGAAGAAATAATTGGCACTTGCCTGTAAATATAATTGTGGAAGAAAGCAATATGGAAAAAGGCTGACCCACAGTTACACTTGCTCACTGAAATGACAATACGTCCCCTGCTGATACTATGCACTGGGCTATAAAATGCAATAACGAGGAACTGAACTATAGCAGAGGCAATTCCTCAAAGCCACTACCTTATTTGGGTGCACGGCACGCCGCAGGTTTTCCATCCATTTATCTCGCTCTGCTGCAGAACGACACGAGAAGCACTTACTTCCTGATGAAGTCGTCACCTACAGGGAAAGGAACAGGATTATGTCTTGACCAGCACACTGCAGACTGTGATTTGGGGGGAGAGGGGGAGTTAGGAAAGATGCTAGTGGATTTTTATTCTTTTTTTAAGTAAACAGCTTTACCCAAGCATGAAGCAACAGCCCCTAAGGCTAGCGGAAAAACAGGGCAACTCTATGTCACAGAAATAATCATGGAAGCAAATTCCAATTACTTCTCCTCTTCCACACCAGAAAACACTAGATAATGGGCCCCATGCATGCGACGCTTTAAACCACCAAGTTCCACTACTGAGAGAGTGCAAATCCTCAGATGAACTAAAGATAAATTGCAACCACTCGGCATTCCTCCCGATTCAGCCCAAAGCTTGTGACAGCAACAACCCATCCCTTGTTTTCAGCAGAACATCAGGCCCAGAACGGCTGGTTTCCTCCCTTCCCCCTTCGTGCCCTGCTGCTTCTGAAGAGCACGCTGTGAAGAACATGGGGACAAGTATATACACCCCACTCCTGGCAGCAATACGAGAAGGCGCTCAAAGCCCGGCCAGAGGCACTCTGGTGCTCACAGTAGTAGTCCCCCCGCTGGGCAGGACCGGGCTGGGGCTCCTGGGCCTGGAGATGGCCGGTGAAGTGCTGCTGAGCTCTCCTCTCACGCTTCCAGTGTCGCTCCAAGGGATCTTTCCGCAGTACCTGTGTGGCTGTCTCTGGCCGTCGGGATGCCATAGCCCGGCTGCGAAGAAGCATGCGTCCAGCAGTGACACTTCCAGTGGTGCAAACGCCCCTCGTTCCTTATCACATTCCTGCTGCCACACGGCGACTCAACCCTGCTGAGACCCCACTGAAGCGACCACTGCCCAGCAGCCCCGGCATGACAGGCACCAAACGTTGCTTCCTACCCACCACGCCAAGCTTCCTCGGCAAGGAAGCCCAGGTCTAAAAGGCCAGGAGTTCTCTGCATCTTCTCCCACACAGGTATCCTCGAGCCGCTGTCTCTCCAGGCCCTGCTGCCCAGCTGACAGCCCGTGACCGTGGTACCAGAGCTCTGCACCGCCCATAAAGCCCTCCGCCAGCGGCTCTGCCCTCCTCTGCACTCGCTGCTTTTGGTCATGTCCAGTCACATTCATTATGTACATCCCTGTTTGCAGGCCAAATGGACCTGGCTAGTACTTTAAATAACTCCCCTCTGAGCTTCATTTCTGCCAGTCTCGAGCCACAGAATTATTTCCGAGTACTTTATCATCTCACAGCGTTTGTGTTTACACCCTCCACACTGGCTTATCTGCTCCTGGGAGACACAATCTCCTTTAATTTCATGTATCTCCCAGAAGCCTAACCTGTTCTTACAGCAGAGCTGGCACTTGCTAAGATTTGTCATTAGCTAACCTCAACGACGAGCTGAACACATCCCTTCCTTTGAACACAGGCATCTTCTAACCAGGACAAAACGAGAAGAGGCCTACTCTGTCTTTACACAGCAAATGCAAGAAATCTCCCAACCCTTCATGTCCCAGAAGCTCTCTCCCACAGGCGGACACTCTCCCCTGTCCGTACATGCTTTCATCCTCTGTCCTGTAAAACCACAGATTCTTCTGAGCACAAGTTATCTTCTGTTTCCAAGAAAAGAAGACTCCATATTAGTAGCCACAGCAATATGATCTTTTCAGCATCCTTTCGCACGTCAGTGTATTTCCAGCTTCTTCAGTTTCCCGTTACAGATCTGGCCTGCTTCATCTCCTGTTTGCTGCTGCAGATGCTCACGCAAACCTCCATCCCTGAACCTTCACAAACGGACTTCTGGTGGCACAAGAGATGTATCACTTGCAAGACTGTGTCCACGGCGTGCGATCCCTGCGCCCTGATCTGACAGAGGGTATGGCCCTTTTGCATCTTGATCCTTCCCTCAGTAAAAGCTCCTGCAGCCGCATTCACACCGAGCACAGCCACACCTCTGACCGGTAATGACACCTAAAGCCAAGCAACGCGCGGCTGCATCACTGCTGACACGGTGCTGTACCGTCTTAGCACTGGACCACAAACACAAAGAACCCAGAAGTACCATTTAGCAACAGTTTTTAAGAACAGAACTTACAGTGAAGTAACACGGAAGATGCACAGCAAACGAGCATTGCTCCAGTCAGCTCCCTGGCTGCTCCATCAATGTGAATTTCTAAGGCTTCAAAACGGTTCTTCAGACAAGAACTGAACAATTCAGAACTTGAGCCCTGTCTTACCTGGCCTATCTAATTCAGCTGCAAAAGACTCAAAATCATCCATGTTCAAGTCCAAAACACCAAAGTCCTGACACCCCTGGTACAGCCGCGCTGCCCCGCAGGCATTCCACATGGGTTTCTGTACTCCACAGTGGGAAAAACCCTCCCACTGACATCCTGACCGAGGTCCACATAATTCAGCCACCATTGATGGCTTAGAAATCAGTTAATAAAGATGGAATGGGTCAAATACACCTTTTAGTAAATTATACCATTAGTCCATTGCCTCAAAGGCCATTTCTCACCTAGCTTTTTGGCTCTTTTGTTTTGATGGGAGTTTGGTGTAGAAATACGCTTGAAAGCACATGTTCTCAGATCTAGAGAATTTGGCAGGAAACTTGGAAGCTCTTCCGTAAAAGAGAGTTATGACTTCTTTGATTGCTGTTGAAAGATGCTCTCTTAAAGACAAGTTCTCCTTGGTGACACACATGGATCCCACAGCTGCCTCGAGGATTCATATCCAAATAAATAAGCATGCAATTTAGCAGTCCTTCTACTGAGTCTGTTAATTAAATGTCAGGTTTTTACCAGCTATCTGTTAGGTTGAACATCTAATATATTTTCTTGCCACACTTAAGTCAACATATTATCATTGAGTTATCATGGTAAACTTTATTATTCGATTCCAAAACAATTACCGATTAACTAATCACTCAAAACCTAAAAACCCTGTTAACTCATACCAAGTGAGAGAAGGGGAAAATCCTCATGTGTCAGATATGAAGCCCTCTCGATCTGATGGGAGTTGAAGGTCATCTCTACCATGAGCGACCAAAAATGTAATTTCCCTCAGATCTGCAAGAACATCCCTGCTTTGAGCTCTGACCTAAACATCATGCGGCATTAATGATCTTCATGAGATATTAATTATCTTGATAAAGAGAGTATTCTGGTCTCATCAAGATTTTGGATATGCTAGAATACTATTAATGTACAGGATAAACTCAATTAATAAAACTCATTAATTTCTAAAATGTTACTTATTCACATTCATTATCCACAGTCCTCGGATGGGTGATCCCTTAAGTCAGATAAAATTTTGCCATTTTAAGAATGTCTTAGGTACAACGTAGGTTCCTCAAAGCATGCTGGACGGCATCTCAGTGGAGTAACACCAGAAGATGACAACTGAGCTACTGAAGCTGCTTCATGCAAAGTGTTCAAAAGATTTTAGGAGGAAAAGTGTGGGCTCGAGCTGGTGAATACCACCATACCCCAGTGCAGAAGGGCGAACCAGCCTGCCCGGCCAGCCCCGCGGCCGACGGGCCACGCCAGCAACGGCAAACGTTTGCACAGCTGGACTAAATTTAGCAGAGCTAAATTTAGCTCCGCTAAACCCTCTCTTGCTCGGGCAAGGCCAGGACGAGGTGACACGGTTCCAGTTGTATTGCAGCAACGACGGTTTTTCGTTCTCCTGCTCCACAACCCCCCGCTACATCCCGCGACAGCCCAGACATGAGCTATGCCACAGGACAGGACCCCGGTCTGCCGAGACTGACACGGAGCGCTTCTGTCCCGGCTCCCCCCAGGCCCCGTCACCGGGACCCCACAGACAGAGGGCCGGGAACAGGTTGGACTCCCGGTCTCCTTTGCCGGACCGAGATGCCCACTGCATATTGAGCACACGCGGTGGCACTAGATGACTGTGCTGACCAGGAGGTCTTATAAGGAGAAAGAAGATGACGTTGAGTAACTTTAAAAAAAAAAAAAAAATCAATGAAGAAAACAGGTAAATACTGGCTGCCAAGTACTCAGTGAGTCAGAAAAAATCAAGTTCCGTAGCAGAAAAAGCCAAATGCAGCATTTGAAAAAGCACTGCGTTACTGCTGGCTCTCCTCCCCGCCGGCAGCCCCAGCTGAGGGGAGCAGGGCCCGGTGGCACGCTTCCGCACCTCTGACCGCCGGGCAGTCCAGCCAAAGGGGAGAAACAATTGCACCGTACCTTCATGCAGCCAGCTCCCTCCAAACGAGCCACTTGGTTTTTTTCCACTGCAGATGGCTTTGGCACCTCTTGCTTTTGTCTGCGTTTGGGTGCGCTGCCAGTTCTCTCCCTGAACCTGCCCTCTTCTGCGCCACTCCATCTGCAGCCACGTCAAATCCTGCCATCCTCTCCTCCGAGCCACGAGGCTGGTGCTGCAGGGCGGTGGAGGAGGACCTGTGCCTCACACCGCCCGTGCCGGGCAGCCTGGACCACCATCAGCTTCTGGAGAAGGTGCTGCACGCCGCTGTTGGTGAGGGACCCTAGAGAGCACGCCGAGCGAGCCCGGCCAACCGAGCACCACCATCCCAAGTGAGAACCAAGAGACACCAGCCAGGTGGTGATGGAAGCAGCCTCCTAGGTGCTGCCCACTGCCCGACCACCCCACCGCAAGGAGAAAGTAGTTAAGAACTGTGTAAGGTCGGCACTGCCCAACAACAGCAACATTTCACTTCTCAATTTGAGACAGCAAACTTGGCCGTTCCTGATAGATCTCCCTTGAGAACAGATCCACAATAGCCTCTAAGTGCAGGGACAAGGCACCATTGCCGACCCGCAGCACCTTCACAATCCACTGTGCAGAAAATGCCTTGGTTCCCCTTGTCTCCGTCACTCCGGCAGTAACTTCTCACTTGGCATTTCGTAGTCAGGGCTCCTTTTCCAGGACATCAGCTGAGCTTCTCACTCTTCACTGTTCCTCCACACACAGCAGTGCCATGGCTCTGGGCCATCAGCTTCAGTCCTCCTTTCAGCCTCGTGCAGACTTCACCCAGAGCTTGCCCAGTCCCAGGCCACAGGAACCACCACAGGTTTTACTGTTCCCTGCTGAACTTCCACTGAAAGGCGGCAGCAGTCTTTGCCAAGTCTTGCATCTACTCTCAGATAAAGCAACACTGAGGGACTCGGGGTCACAGGCCACAGATGGGACCCTCAGGACAGTAATAACTGAAGGCAACATTCAAGCACTGAGGAGGAAAAGATGTGCATGCAGTTTTGTTGCTCAGCTTTCATTCTTGTCTGACATGGAGAACCATGGAAACATCATAGAGTCACAGAATGGTTTGGGTTGGAAGGGACCTTGAAGATCACCACGTGCCACCCCCTGCCCTGGGCAGGGACACCTCCCCCCAGCCCAGGTTGCTCCAAGCCCCGTCCAACCCGGCCTTGAACCCCTCCAGGGATGGGGCAGCCACAGCTTCTCGGGGCACCCTGCGCCAGGGGCTCACCGCCCACACAGCCAAGAAGTTCTTCCTCAGACCTCATCTACATCTCCCCTCTTCTAGTTTGAAGCCATTCCCCCTTGTCTTATCGCTCCATGCCCTTGGAAAAAGTCCCTCCCCAGCTCTGCTGTAGTCCCTTTAGGCACTGGAAGGGGCTCTGAGGTCTCCCCGGAGCCTTCTCCTCTCCAGGCTGACCCCCCCCAACTCTCCCAGTCTGTCCTCCCAGCAGAGGGGCTCCAGTCCTCACAGCATCTCCGGGGTCTCCTCTGGCCCCGCTCCAACAGCTCCGGGGCCTTCTGCTGTTGGGGCCCCCAGAGTGACAGAGCTGTCTGTGCCACTGCCAGCGAGGGTCCAGAGGGGACAGCAGCAGCCGCCGAGCCTGTTCCAGCCCACGCTGCTCCTCTGCCCAGGCCTGAGGCACGGCCCAGGCCTGTCCTCCAGCCCAGAGGACACACTAACCCCTCTCCTCGGCCAGCTGCACCTAGGTGCAGAGTGGACTGTGCTCACTGCCTGCTGCCCAGGGACCCTGGGAGATCTCAAACTCATTTTGGTGCCGACCGCACTCCGAATTTGAAAGAGGCTCTCTGGAGATACAAGACCAACCCATCAACACAACACGCCATTTAGCTCTCACCTCAGCCCTTCCCACTGGACTTTGCTGATGAGTAACCGTCCGTTACGGATCAATGTCCCTTTTGTTTTCTGGCGTTCTTCCTTTCCTCTGCAGGATTTGCAGATCAGCAATTAATGTTTTCTTTTTTTCTGGATGACTCTTCTTTATCCAACTCACTTAAAAATAAAATTTTCTTCCTCCTTACAAGTGCATGACTTGTGTAATTTCCCTCTCAGTCAACTTTCTACAAGTACTGCTCATATCCCTTCCTCTGCTCTTGTGCGCTGAACAGAATTGGTAAACAACTCTTATATTATGGATGTCACATCTATTTTCCATCTAGCTTCATTTTATCTTTCTTGAGTGGAATGTAATAGAGGCCATATAATTTACAAAACTGTTCTCCTCCTGACCTGCCGCACTTGCTCAATTCTACAGAGAATGAACAGCACTGGAAAATTTATACCTCGGCGCACTTCAGAGTTTATGTTTGGGGCTATTTTTTGGAAGACTGTTTTTGTGTTACCTGCGTACATTTTAAGAAACAGATCTTTTAACTCATTTCTTTCCAAGTGTGCTAATTTCAGTAAAGAAAAAAAACCTTCATCTCTCCAGTCTGACTCCTCTTGGACGCTGCCGAGGTCATCTTCACCTACCACTGCCCACCCAAGAAACGCCTGCAGCCCCATCACGCGCCCACAGCACCATCCAGCCACGGATATATCGTCTGTCTGCTGCTCTGTGTCCAAGTACAAACAGGTTACCTTCTCTTCACAGAAACACAAGTATTGACCACCTTTTCCCTTTAAGAAAACCATTTCCCAGTTCTCTATTCAGTCACTGCCATAAGCAATAACACTTTGCCACCCATGACATGGGACAAATGATTCCCAAGACATACTACATCGAATTATCCAACCACAGACTGGTTTGTACGTGTCCTACCACCTCCCGCGAGTACAGACCTAACCACATGCCAGAACAGGTGTTAAAAAAAAGTGAAATACTCACAGATTTTTCTATTTACCCAAGCAAGCGAAGCTTCAGTTTTCTAGACAAAGTCCTCAACCCTCCCACTGACAGCAGCAGGCTGTCTTTGAGACCACGTATAACGTCTTTGTGAACACCAAGTAGGGATTAGCACTTTCTGATAAGTGTACGAACATAAACTACAGATTGATGCTCTGCTAACACACAGCCTGACGTAGCTCAGCACCTGTGCCAGCAGCAAGCTCCGTGCCGACAGGGGCTGCAAGGCAAGGAGCTCTCTGCTCTCATGGCGTGGGTGTGGGCCTCCTTGGAAAGATGGGAGTCGCTTTCTGCTTATGAAACGGTCTCTGTGCAGCAATTCAGAGCAGAAATGTTCTACAGCAGTGAAAGCCTGCGGTGCAAGCCCACGCCGGGCTCCCCAACGCAGCAGGACGGACAGAAAGGCTCCTTACCTCAAAGCAGTAGTCCTGTCCCAGGATGCTGCTGTGCACCGGCTTGATGACCACTTCTTCCTCCATACTGAGATCCAGAGCCTCCACAGCACTACTGGGACTGAGCAAAGACTCGTGGGAGCGCGATTCTTTCAGCCTCGGCATTAGATGGGATCTAGAGGAAAAACATAATGCTATCAGTGGATGCTTTGCTTCCCCGAGACATGATTTAGTCATCTGTTAGCAAAAACTGCAAAATATTCCTGGGAAGTTTTTGCCATGAGATAACCGAGGGCCCGGAACAGCAGGGGCTGCTGTGTCGTCCCATTTATAATTTGGTGAGCGGGTTCTATTACAGGCTTTATGTTTGGTAAAAACGTTTTTTTCCCAAACCCCGATGCAGTCAGGACGACACTATTCGCGGTTTGCAGACTGCGGGTCCCTGCACAGCCGAGTACGCCTCTAAACGGCCATCACACCTACTGTGCGGGACTGCCCAGGTGTGCCGCGGTGGCAGCGGACGAGGGAGGCCAACCAGACCCAGCACCAGCCATTCTGCTCGTCCGTACCACGGCTGCATCTGCAGCACCCAGCGCCGCGCTCTGGCAGCACTGAGCACCCACTGCCAGCACAGGACCGGGTCTGCGCGCCTGCGGGAGATCCCATTAGCATCCTGCTTCACCACACCCAGGCCCTCCCGACAGAAAGAATTTACCTGCAAGTGAGGAGGAATAAACAACATGAAGATGCTGGGAGGGCTGGAGCCCCTCTGCTGGGAGGACAGACCGGGAGAGTTGGGGGGGTTCAGCCTGGAGAGGAGAAGGCTCCGGGGAGACCTCAGAGCCCCTTCCAGTGCCTAAAGGGACTACAGCAGAGCTGGAGAGGGACCTCTTCCAAGGGCATGGAGTGATAGGACAAGGGGGAATGGCTTCAAACTAGAAGAGGGGAGATTTAGATGAGATAACAGGAAGAAATTCTTTCCTGTTCGGGCGGTGAGCCCCCGGCCCAGGTTGCCCCGAGAAGCTGTGGCTGCCCCATCCCTGGAGGGGTTCAAGGCCAAGTTGGACGGGGCTGGGAGCAGCCTGGGCTGGGGGGAGGTGTCCCTGCCCAGGGCAGGGGGTGGGACTGGATGACCTTTACGGTCCCTTCCAACCCAAACCATTCTGTGATTCTATAACACATCCCTGTCAAACCCCTGCCCCATGTCCACTCATCACACACTGAGTGTGCCCGGGGAGTGGGTGGCACTGCCAGGGCAGATGCCGTCCCTGCACATAGGTGCCCTTCTCCCCACCGAAATGCACACAGCTGTATCACAGCTGCAGCCGGTGTCTGGATCCGCACGCTGTAACCAACAACCCGAGGGCTCGTGTGCTCTCTCCAATTGTCACACACATCCCTGGGATGGGGACAGCGTGGAAAATAAGGCCATGATAGCCCTATCGATTGATCTAAATGCTTTGAGTCCCACTGGCAGCATTTAGCAGCAGGGAGCCCGCAGACAGCAAGCAGCACACCATTTTCGAGACAGCCAATACAATCAATGGTGCTGTAACTCTTAAAGCAAAACCAGAGAGCTCAAGGGGAAAGAAAAAAAAAAAAAAAGAAAGATAGCTAGGTACTCCCAGGGAAAACAGAGCAAAACCATAAAGTGGCAAGAGAAAAAATAACTTGAGACCAAAGGGAGCAGTTGCCTTCTCTATAGACCATGCCATGGAAAATGTTCCCACGCCAGCCAGCTCACAAAAGCTCCGATCCCGGTAACTCTGACCTTTAAAACCTCTGGCAGCCGCTTTAGGGTCTTCCAAAGAGACCACGTGTCCCTCTGTCTACAAAGAGAGTACGACGCCTTCTTCAAAGGCACGGAAGGACAGAAATAAGGGGACTTTGAGATATTCTCAGCATGGTCTTTTATAAGCGAAACAACAATGCTCCTAGTATGCTCCCGGATTGCCTTGTCTGTGTGTGTTGAGTTTTGTCGTTCTCTAGAATAAAGCTGACCAAACCACAGAGAAATGTCAATAGTACATGCAAAATTCATCGCTCGCAGTGAATCACACGCCAAGCTGAATCTAAGAAACAGCCAAAGGAGACTCCAAGATAAACAGCAGCGGAAGATAACCAGGTGCTTCTCTAGATTTGCCATTAAGATTCACTCCATCGATGACGCCCCAGGTGATAACGCGTCAGCCCGCAGCTGGGTTCTCCAGCTGAGCATGCTAAACGGACAGCTGGGAAAGCTGCCGGCCACCCCTCCTCCCCAGCCTGGGGACATGCTGCCCCGGGGTGCAGGGACAGCACGGCCTCCGGACACCCCCCGGCATCTGCTGTGTCCCACAGCCAGGACCAGCTCCAGCGGCACTGGTTCTGGTCAGCAGAAAAAGAGGCAACGCCACCACGATCTCTTTCTCAGGGGACAACCACCAGCCCTGGAACGCTAAAAGCCCCGGGCTGGCGCAGCCCTGCGCGGGAGCAGAGGCGGTGGCTTTGAAGCAAAAGGCTCTCTATCCCATTAGCCATTCTCTAAACTGCCCACTCACCCCCTATCTCTATGGTGAATAAATTGATCTTTAGGAACTGAGCACAGTCGTTTCCCAGTACTTTCTGGCAATTTTACACTATTTTCACAGAAAAGGGTCCATATCCTTTTTCTCTGGATGATACTGTAAATTAACTCTAATACAGGCAGATGGATTGAGCCACCTCTGGATGCTGAGTGCAGAACTAATATCCAGCAGCTCAAGCACCGACAATAGAGACTGCTCACCCAGCCCCGATAAGCCCAGAACCATGGCATGAATGGCAAATTTTATTTCCATATTTTACAGATGAAACGAGAAAAGGTAAGTAACCAAGCTGAGGCTTGCGTTCTTGTTTGGACAAATATAAATATTGATAATCTGAACCCACAGCTCAGGAACTACATCCCGTAACGCACACATGCACGTCACCAAGCGGGACGGCTTCACGCTGGCCTAAGGATTTTTGTTAAAATTAAAACAAAACAAGTCTATTTTTCGTTTAAAACTACCGCAGCTGCAAGGCCACGGGTGGGAGTGCAGATGTGCAATGCGAAGAATTACCAAGGGGGAGTTTCTGAGGACATCTTATGTTCTCACCAGATTCAGCAAATGCGTATTTATATCCCTCCATACTCTGCCGTATGCCTCTGGGAATCCTAAAATTAACTGGACTTTTCTTGGGCAGGAGGTTATTTGTCAGGTTCTTGCCTCGGCAGGACCCGCTCCCACGGCGTCTTTTACTCCTGAACGGCCCATCAGACCCAACCCGGGTCAGTCACAGGAACATTTTTCGCCAGATGCTGCGCGGTACGGAGGGAGCGCTCCAGGTCTCACACCAGCCCTAAAAAGCGCATCATCTGTCAGTGTATCAAGAGCGAAGCGGGGAGATGCCATTAATTAGAGACTCTCGGAAGGGATGCGGGATCCCTCTGCCAGAGGCAGCCCGGCAGAGCAGAATGAGCGCCGCCTGCGGGAGCCTCCTCGCGGGGCGACGGGCCCCATCCCCTCCCAGCATCCCTGGAGCCGCCCCCGAGGCTACGGCGCTTGGCCCGCAAATGCCCCGGGGTGCCAGGAGGGCTATACACCACCAGTCTTCAAAGCATACACCGTCCTTTCATTTTCATACCCTTCTCTAGAGGAGAGAGCATTGCTCGTGTCCTTCGGTACGTAACACATTTGCGGCAGGAGTCCATTTACTGGAAGACGTTTGCGAGTCCCTGTTGCGGCTCCCACAGATTTCCCTTCGTATTGACAGTAGGAAAAAGTTCCTGCTAAGGCCATAAGCTGCTTCCCCGACTCAGAGGGTGAGGGCACTCTTCGTACCGAAAGGACCACTCAGCCTCCCCCCCATTTGGGCACAGAGAACATCAACCTGCCCCACACGTGTTACAGTGAAACCCTCCAAGCGATAGCGTCTGTCTGCACTGGGCCATAAAGGACCGAGATGGCTTTGTCCAAAGACAATTTACTGGGTGAGAGCTGGCAAGTGCTAAAAAAAAAAACAAACAACAAAATCCACTTGCTGACGGAGAAGTGCAGAAATATTAAACACATGATGCGAGGGCCAGACTCAGCCCGACGCAGGGCACCAGGCACCGGTGTGGCTGTGCTGGTGTGTCCCAGCTCCTGCGGGGACTCGTCTCCATTTCCTCCAGCTCTGCTCTGAGATTCACCACCCACAGCCATGATCATAAAATCAGAGAATCACAGAATGGTTTGGGTTGGAAGGGACCTTGAAGATCACCCAGTGCCACCCCCTGCCCTGGGCAGGGACACCCCCCACCAGCCCAGGTTGCTCCAAGCCCCGTCCAACCTGGCCTTGAACATCTCCAGGGATGGGGCAGCCACAGCTTCTCGGGGAAAACAGATCTCCTCCTGGAGAGGCAGGCACATTTCTACCAGGGAACCCCACCAACCTGATGGCCCTGAAGGAGTGTCACAATGCCCCTGGGGCAGCAGCGGTCACGTAAGCAGGAGACGGATGCTCCTCAGCTCTGCCTGCTTCCACCCGGCGTGGGCAGAGGGCAGTGCCCGTGGGGACAGAGATACCACAGTCCCTGTAAACTCGGGCTCTTCCTTGGCCATCCCAGAGCCATCCAACATCCCAACAGGCTGGAACATCATTTGCTTACTGTGTACGTACACTTCCAAGATGACAGAGGTCCTTTGTTCAAATTTATCTCTCTACCATCACTTTTCAAACCGCTGCCCGTGGGGCGATCCGACCTCTCGCTGTAATAACTCGCTGTGTATTCCAGGTCCCGTCCCGGCTTATGTGAGCTGATCAAATTCAGTTCCTATACCTTTGTTTTAATACGGGGGGAACGGCCAGCTGCCCAGAGACAGCTCACAGCAGGAAACCCTCTTTCCAAAGAGCACATTCAGTTCCTTTTGCCATGGGCCCTATTTTAATCCCTTTCTACTTGCCTAAAGTTCAGTTGAAATGAAGGGGGGGCGGGAGGGGGGGAAATCTCATAAAAGACCACATTAGTTCTAAAGAGAAATAACATTACTGCTACCGGCACTGACCTGGAGAGTCCTACGGAGAGGCAGCCAGTCTCTGGTTATTAAAGAAAGAAGTTTACTGCCCAAGAGCAATGAGAGCAGATTGTTGTTCTAAATAATAAAAGTCATAAAACATTACCACGTGAAGGGATGCGGTCCCCCTCTGCCTGCTTCCTTCACAGGCAGCCGGGAAGAATTAGGGACATCGAGTATTACCGGGCTGTGACAGCACACCTGACCTGACCGGGACCTCATGGGCCGCAGCGAAGACTTTGTGGACACCGAGGGACAACCTGTCCTCTCCTCGGGAATCTTCAGGGTTGGGTTTTGAGCAACTGAGGCAGCAACCGTCCGTCTGCAGCAGCGGCACCACGCGCGCAGCAGCTCCACAGAATGACGGCAGGGACTGCCGGGAGCCCAGGCTCGATGCTCTTTCAAGAGCAAAGATGCTCTGCCCAGGCTACCAGGAAGGAAAAAATTCAGGGCCAGTCTACACAGAGTTATTCTGGAATAGGTCCTGCGTGTTAAACTCATACACTCTTTTTCCAGAAGCGCTTTCTTGTGAAGATAAGCCCTCAAAGGGGCAACCCCGAGGGTTTTCATTTTAGAACCTCACCTGCCTGAAACCACCCAGCTGCCGCTTCTGTGGGTTTACGATGAGAATTTTCCTGATGCTTTGGAGAGACAGAAACAAGCAGGGAACCCGGCCAGATCGCTGCAGGGGGATGGAGCAGGCACAAAATGCAACACCGAAACATGAGGAAAAAATAAAGAGCCTTTCTTAAATCTCCTACTGCTCCACTCTGAGAGCACAAGCAGACTGGGGAATTTGGAAGGCACTAAGCTGAAGATGTCCCATTGATACCAGCTGCAGCGTCGGCCTTTGCAACGTGAAAGCCTCCCCACTGTCAGAGGTATCTGATCTCCTAAATTACAGGTTTGACTCTACGACACGTCTCCTGGTCAGGAAACATTCCCTGCTTACAGCTTTTCAAGGGCTGACGGTTCTTGTCTCGGACCAGCTGGGAAGAGGCTCTTTAGGGCAGCCCTCACCCAGCACACGTCTGCTGCAGGGGGTCCTGCAGGCACAAACGCAGCGGAACAGACCGTCAGATCCACGTGCAGCGTAGACAGAATTTAAATCTGTCTCCAGCCTGCGGATTAGGTTTTGTTACGACCGAGAACAAAGTGGACAACTCCACCAAATTGATTTGCAACATCAGATGGGAGAAGGATTTTAGCTGCCGCAGACAGGAGTAAATCACACGCCATCCTCTGCCAGCTTCACCGGGGGCAGCGAAATCAGGCGCCCGGGAGCTCTGCCGCGCGCAGGCTGTCCCACCTGAGGCTCTGGGCCTCGCCGCTGCTGGTTACGAACTGGGACTACGCTCTCTGCAAAGCTCAAACTGGTCTGATGGCTGTGTTTCTTCCCGCAGCAGATGCGAACCGGGCTGTCCTACCCAGCAGGTCCCCTCCAAGCCCGCTCCTTGCCTCGTCAGCGTCGCCTGTGTGACCCCCCTGACTTCCCACTGACCTCCTGACCACTGCTGGGAGTTCTCATCCATTCCTCCCCAGTGCCTCATCCTGCTTCAATTTAACAAATAAATACCAAAGTGATGTTATGGGAATAACTAAGAACAACAGCACTGGAGGGCCTGCACGCTTCCAGCTGATGACAGAACGTTTTCTTTCCTGTAGGACAGGACGCGTGGATGAAGTCTCAGCATGCAGCACATCCTTCTCCATGTTCTGCTAACCTGAACTTTCTCCCGCAGCTTACTGAACGCCGGCTGCTGATCTCTGCCCCGGCAGCGCTGCGCAGGGCTGGAGCGGAGGAGGAAGCTCCGCAGCCTTTGGGGCTCTCGGGGCGGCAGGGCGCCGGGCAGCCCCCCTCGGCACACTCCCGATGGGAAGCTGGTGTCACATGTTACCCTCACCAACGCAACACCTTCGCTGTGCAACACAAAGGACATGTAATTAAACTTATTAATGCCTGCCCTTGTTTTCAGACTGCTCTCAGTTTTAACCTGCAGCAGAATTAATTACATTCAAAAGGAGTTTGTCAGCTCATACCAGATTCCAAATGTTGTTTTTGCCAGAGCCAACCTGAAGGATTATTTTAACCAGTGACGTTCACCTGAGCATGGAGATGTGTTTGTTTAACAATGCACCACGGCAAAGTTTGTCAGTGACAACCTGCGGGTCCGGCACAGTATAACCAGCAAGGACGGTGGCCGGATTCGTAATGTGCGAGATGAGAGAAACCCCAAAAGCAAGCAAAATGCCTCACCAGCAACCAACAAAAGGTGATCAGAAGGATTACATGGGTTTCAATAATAAAAAACATTGTACAGAAGCAAAGGAAGTAACTTCTCCCTCTTCCCCAAGAGCAGAATGGCACCACCATCTTGCTTTTAACAGAAATTGACTCTTCATCTGAAAAGACCCTATTTTTACTTATCCCATCAGTGTAAGCCAGCGCCCAGCAGCAGCGCGGTCCCCGCGCACGGCCGACGCACGCAGCGGGACCACAGAGCCCCCAGACCTGCCGGGGAACCGCCAAGGAGGCCCAAGCAAAAGCGGGGCGCTCGGCTGCCGCACGCTGACCGGAGCCCCCCGGAGCCCCCCGGTCCCCACCGCCCCCGCGGACGGGCACCGCCGGACCCCCAAGTTCCCACGGTGGTAGGAGCCCGGGGGGAGGGAGAGGGGGGGTAAAGGTTTTGATTTTTATCACCAAAATTTTTGCTTAACGCCAAGTCTGGCGGCGGAACCTGGACAAGCAAGAAACAAAAAAAAGGCACGGCGGGGGCCGTCCTTCCCAACCAACCGGGAGGGAAGCGCAGCGCCCGCCCGGCCGCCACAGCGCGGCCCCGCCGGCACAGCCCGGCCCGGGGCGGCCGCCGCCACCGCTTCACAACGAACGACGAAAACAAAAATACTTCGCACACGGAATCATGGCCGGAGCGCTGCTAAAAATAAACCATCCGTGCCGAGGAACGGGCTGGGGGCGGGCGGCGGGGTGACACCCCCCACCCCCCCCCCCAGCCCCGGCGGCGGTACGGACACCCGCAGCGGCTCCTGCCCCGCTCCGGGCCTCCCCCCGCCCCGTCCCCGTCCCCGTCCCACCCCCCCGGGCGATGCGCGGGGTCCGGTCCCCGATGGCGACCGCAGCCCGGGCGCGGAGTTTCGAACCGGGGCCGTACCCGAGGTGGAGGGGAAGGGGGGGGGGGGGGGGGGGGGACGGGACACTGCCGCGCCGCGGAACGGAGACCCCCACCCGCCCCGACGCCCACTCACCCGCAGGCCCCGCTCCGGCTCGGCCATGCCGCGCTCCCGCCGCCCGCGGGCGGGCCGCCCCCCCCGGCCCCGCTCCCCGCCCGGTCCCCCCGCCGCCTCGGTCCGGCCCCGCCCGCGGCCGCCGGATTGGCTGGGCTGTAGCCGGGCAGAGCGCCCCGGGCCCGCCGCCCCCGCCCCGCGCCGAGCCCGGGATGCGCTGCCGGGAAGGGAGAGCGGGCGGAGAACGGCTCTTCCCCCGAGGCCGGCGGGGACCCGACTGCCGCCCGCCCCCCCCCCCCCCCCCCCCCCCCGCGCTGGCCGAGCCGCTCAGCCCTCGCCCAGACCAGCCCGGCCCCGCGTGTCCCTTCGCCGCTTTCATTTTGCTGTGAGAAACGTGGGAAAAACCCAATTGTCCCAGGAACCTTTATTTTTGCAGAAATCTGCACTAGGACACTTCATCTCCGCGGTGCGGCGGGGGACAGGGGACAGGGGACAGGCCCGGTGTCCTTGCCCTGGGATGGACAGGCACATCCATCCCTTTCCCCCCTGGGAAAGCCCAGGCACTGACCTTTGCAGCAGCGCAATCCACAGTAGGGAGTAGCGCCTGCAGCAGCAGCCACCGGCTCCGGCGTGAGCCATGGCGGGCGCCCCGGCACCCCTCACCGCAGGCGGCGATCCCGCATGGGCACCCAACGCCGGCCGGCACCCGGCGAGGCTCGGGGGCCGCTGTCCTCAGGGCCGGGCTCCTCGCCGCTCCCCGCACAGCTCGGGGCTGCTGAAGTGCAGACTCACGAAACGCGGTGCCCCGAGCGGCAGGTGAGCGCGAGAGGAGGACGCGAGACAGCGGCGAGCGGAGGGGAAGGCGACACAGCATGGTCCAACTGTCCTGATTGCCACCATCCTCACCCAGCCCACGCCGACACGCTCCCAGAGCCAGACTGCTGCTGTCATCGTGGCGTATTCAAATGCCTCCATTACTCATCAAGAACAAAGTAGGACTATCTAGTAAATGAAAAACCACCACATGGCACTGTCCCCTGCCTGTTATTTATGGCTGCTTCCTTTTCCACTTTTCAAAGGCTACCGTCCATGTCTGCAGCAAACCATAAATCCTCCAGCTCGTGCGAGGAGGCTGCTCCGCGTCAGGGGAGAACACAGCACCTGGGCTGCAGCCGCCGGTCAGCGTTGGAGGGGAAAACAGGAGCAAAGGTAAAGATCCCCGATTAAAAAGAGTCCTGAGGGTTTCCCGGCAGCAGAGGGGAAGGAAGCAGGTCTCGGCGCGGGAGACGGGCAGGTCCCACCCGAGGCAGCGGGCACGAGTCTCGCCTCCTACGGTGACTTGCAAGCTGGATTCCCAGACGGACCATCCCTCCGGCTGGCACCACCGTGCACGGCACCGACCAATGAGTCAGAATTGGTAGGTTCTCTGCCCAGCTCCGACACTAACCCCCTGCACATCCTCACTTACGCGCCTCTCCTCAGCCAGAGAGGTGGGCACGACCCTCTCCCACCGCCAAAGGATCCAGAAAACATGAAGGGCTGGCAGCATTATTGCTGGGCTCAAATAATAAGGAGCACTGCCTGTCACCTAAGTCCAGTGGGGTCCTTTTCTTTCTTGCAGGGTAAACCGGTCCCCACCGCGCCCTGGGGATGATGGCGTCAGCTCAAGAGCCATGCCGGCCACAGAACACCCCAGTCCGCACGTTTCCCACCTTGCCTCCTTAGCTGAGAACAGGCAGAGCCCTTCCCCTTGGCACTCTGCAAACAGTGCTCTGCATTTAGCACATTTTGCCGCGGTTTTGCCACCCCCCCGTTTTCCCCGCCAGCGGTTTGAAGTTTTCTCACCCTTTGTTGGCAGATGCCATGCAGAGAGAGAAGCTCGCTGTCCTCGATCTGCTTTTCAGGGCTTCTATAAAGTAGGGCACCAGCATCAACCCAGCCTCGGGTTTTTGATACATCGCTGGAGTCGCCAAAAATAATAACAGGCGGCTTCGGTCAACCTTTTCGTCCTCAAATCTGCAGCAGCACAGGGGTCCTTCGTGCGGCAGAGCAAAAATATGGTGCACGCCAGACCAAAGTCCCGGTCAGCAATCCACAGCCGTTCCCGCCTCTGAGCCGGGCTCACCGGCAGCTCCCGAGTCAGCGCACTTGGGTCCTCAACGGGGAGCCCTCGCCTTGCGGGGTCCCCTTTCCCACAGCCATCCGGGCTTTGCCCTCCCTATTTCCTTTAGCACCTTATCTCCCTCGCTGCGGCGTAACGCTAAGGTCAAGTTACAGTTTTACCAACCCTTTTATCTTTCTGGCAAAGCACGAAAATACAGAACCTGAACTTTGGAACGAGCCACGGCACTCGCAGTGGTGGAGAGCAGAGCGGACCCGAGGCAGCGGGAGAAGGGAGAATCCAGGTTCTCTCTGCAGCCCGGCACTGGAATATTTTCTGTTGCACATTCAGACACATTATTAGGACAATCTGGAAGGAAGTACCGAACCCGACAAGCATGTGCTCTTGGCCGGCGTTCCAGCAGGAAGCCAGATGTGCTGGGAGCTGCGGCAGCCCCAGCTGACGTAAGGACCCGGCACCGCTCCGCTGCCGATACCCGACAACAAAGAAGACGTCCAGCAGGACCCAGCGAAAGAGCTGTTTGCTGGGAACTGCCCGCTTGAATTTCCCCTGTCCCAAACCTGAAATTCCAGACGGTCAGCCCGTGTAGGGCCAGCACGCGAGCCAGGCATCGGGAGATGGAGTAACGTATGGACTCGGAGCCCCCGGGTGCTCGGTGGTACTGTCCTCCTGCACATTCATTCTTCGCACTCTCACCTCCACGAATGACACACGTGTTTCCTGAAGGTAAGGCGCTGCCGTGCCCCTGCCCCAGCGGGCAGTCCCTGCCGCCATCACGCCGTACTTGGGTTGGTGTCTAAACCACACAAACTGCGTGGGGCTTCAGGTCCGTGACACACGGGGCACCCATTGCCCCCCACCCTCCCCACGGCCTCCGCGCTGAGCATCCCTGTGCCGCACGGGAGGTACAGATGCTAAAACTTTGCGGACTGGGGCCCCAGGGCTGTGCTCTCCCCCTCCCCAGGGAGCGCCAGGCAGTGAACAAACCCCGCTCCGTTGACTGAGTGCGGTGGACATTACTGACACCAAAACCAAGTCTGTACGGCAAAGTCTCAGCTAATTTTATTCCAAGCCGGGGTTTATCCCGGCTTCCTTAAAGCAGGCTCGTACCTCATTCCTCATCTCCAGAAGGTGGTGGTTCGCTGCAGACGGCTGTTCTCCCCACAGGCAGCTCCGTTCGGAGGGTGATGTGCAATTGTACAACAGGGTTGGAGCTGTAATGGTCATTGCCAGTGCCGACATCCTCCCCGGGGCACCGCACGTCACCTCTGCCCCTTCTCCCCGTCTGCACCGCGCGGGGTCCCAGCACCCGCCCGACTCTCAGAAACGGCATTTGTGAAAGGAAAGCCACCGTGCTTCGTCAGAGGGCAGGTAAAATAGTACCTTCCGTGGGTTATTAAAGTAACTTCTCCATTCACAGTTAGGCTCAGTGACTATTAGTTGTGTTATTTGTAGTTCCGCTCTCTTGGGTCACTTTTCCCCCTTTGGTGCCAGCCGGGCCGGGCTTACTCCGCTGCCTCGGCTGGAGGGGGGAGGACGGCCCCACACGGCTTTGCCTCGGCCCTCTGGGCAGCGATCTTCCCCGACTCCTGCTGTATTTACCCGTTCGAGCTATTACGCCCAGGTATCTCTCGCGCTGTAGTGACTGCGAAGCCAACGCCTCACGACCACACTGCCTATCACTGGAAAACCCAAATTCCCTCATCACCTTGGCGAGTTCGCAGTGGAAGGGACTGTGATTACCCAGATACATTCCAAATGTACAGCTTAAATCAAAATGCCCGTCGATGTCCTAAAAAGCACGTATTGTAGAAAGTTTGAAGAATCCCATATTTCAGCATAATTAACATTAAAAGACGTGTAACTGCACAACTGGCTGGCCGTTACTGGGACGCTGCTCAAGCGCTGGGGTGGGCACGGTCATTATCATGGCGCTCTTCTGAAAAACTCTTCAACGCGTGTAGTACAACCTACGGCAGTGTGAAGCAACGTACAGATTTGGCTGCAGATAGCATTAAATTGACTCTCAGGACTCGCGACGTTCCTCCATCAACCCGCAGGTCCGCGCAGTGGCCTCCGAGCGCTGGAGAACTGCGGCTCAGCAGCCCGTAACCCTGAGGGCCGGTGCGCTTGTTTATTTTGTCCTTCAGTTCAGTTTCAGCCATAAGGTAATCTGAAGCTGAAGGGCACAAGAATTACCCAGGCCTTGAGACTAGAGGAACAACGGCCAGATTAAAGGAAGAGACTATTCAAAGATTTCTTCACCTGCGTTATTAAAATGTGCTCGACGTTCACAGAAGCCGAGCGGCAGCAATGGAGCAGAATTGACATCTCGCACTCCTGAGAAATCAGGCACCGTATCAAATAGTATTGACACTGAAGGAATATTTAACCTCTGACTAATGCTGCCTTTTACTCTGTATTTCATAGCGGCTAAACAGTGGATCTGGACCGGCCAATTTCTCTTTCTGCTTGTAATTGGCTTCACTTTTCTGCTCTCCTGAACAAGCATTAGACTTTCCTCTAGGAGTGTAATCCCCATCAACAGGAAACCTGTCTTTATGGAGATGCCACTCATCTTTTCTGGAGGTTTTATTTAAAACGTAACATTGCTATTAGCAGCAGCTTTTTAGAAACCTTTTTGTGAGGTCCCATTCCTGCAAACATTCAATATCATTTTGGGCTATTAGTCTCGCTTCGGAGACGCTACTTAACATTCAACGACAATTTGAGCCAAGAAGCATTTGCAGGAGTCAAGTTTTGAATTTCAAATCTAAACTACACAGGGGTAGCGATGGCAGATGACTTTGAGCCTGACAAACACAAATACATGGTTTAGCATCCAAACTACATTTTATTTTGATTTGTCCTTCTGTCTAACAATATTGGCATATATCATAGCTTCAGTTTAATAGGCAATAGCTGACTTCAGAGACTGAACGATGTTCTTAAACAAAATGATCTTAAAAAGCAACATCCAATCAATGAAAAGCTTAGAATCAGAATAAAGTTAGGAAAATGTTCTTTTGCTGCTGCTGAACTCTTGCTTAAAAAAAACCCAAACCAAGAAGAAGAAAAGCTCAAAGCATTTTAAAGTTTGTTTTGATTGTGTGTATTTTATCCAGAGATGGCACCAGGATATAAAGCTAATTTCTTCCAATTGCTATCTGCCTTCTAGCCAGAGAGATTTTAGTGTCTTTTAGGGATATAAAGCACATCCTTCTCATGGGAACCTTCTTTTCAGATGGAATGAGAGATTCACGCTGATGAAGTCAGTGATTATTCTATGGCTTTCGGAGCTGTAACTGTAGGCGATCCATCCCAGGGAGCGCACGCGCTATCCCCTGCTCTCCTCTGCCTCCGGCACGTTACGGGAGACCGCAGCCCTTGGAAGACACCGCATATTTCTGCAGTCTTGTACACTGCCTCTGAGCGTACACTGACAAGGGAAATCGGGGCAAAGGGAAATCAGAAAGCACTAAGGAATGCTGAAGGCAGCGCCGGTGCCTGAGTGGGTGCCCGCTCCTGGCCCGTTAGCGCTGGCCCTGGGCTCGTCTCGCAGGCTGGAGGTGGCCACGGGCCCCCTTCTCCTGACAGCCTGGAGCTTTTCCCCCGGGGTGCTCTCTACAGCCAACAGGAATCAGTAATACCGACGCAGGAACCACAGTACCTCCGCAAACAGCCACATCCATACTAAAACCAACCCCAAATCCCCAGGCAGTAAGACTGTCTGCAGAATCCGTGCCGCGACAGAATGGGACCTCAGGAAAAGCCGTCGGCACTGGAAAGCTTGCAAATCCTGACGGCAGCCCCCATCTACCCCCCAACACACAGGCAGGGAAAGGAGAGGTATTTTTAAAGACCATCTCACTGCTTTTTACTGGTGTCTCCATATCTCTTTTCTGACTCGCGCTGATAACCCATTTCCAGGGATGAGCCGGCTGTTCCCCCCAGGCAGCGCACGGTCCAGCTCCGCGCCCAGCCCCGTCAGCCCCCCGACCCCCTCTAGCCCCGCTGGCTCTCACCCTTCCAGACTCCCTGACCAGGAATTAAACTTTACCATACGGGTGTACTGCATCAGTTCTCCAGCTCATTTTTTAAAGTGCAAGTATCATTGCTGCGTGCTTCACGCGATGCCAAGGGCAGCTGCTTCCAAAGCTGATGTCAAAATTGTTATTAAAACTTACAAACTGTGAAACACTCTTATAAAGTCCAAATCCTGGCACTGCCCTAAATTAAATGACCGCCGCAGCCTGCTAGGGGTACGCGGATAAGCACAGAGCCACGCTTGCATGCAGTCCTTACCCACAGCCCACACCTGCTGCTCCCTTCTCAAAGTTTAACTAATGAACACAGCGTGCAGCCCAGAGGATCTAAGACACGGGAAAGGTCAGAGCGAAGATTCAGGAGTGAAGGACAGATTGAACGGGGTTCATAAATGACAGCCCCATTTTAAACCTACAATTAATTTTTTCAATAAATTAGGGCAAGTGAGCTTTCCTCCACCTCAGACAATGCCGCCCTCCCTGGATATGGACCGCTGGCGGGAGGAGGGGGGCACGCGCGCTCAGGAATCTCTAAAAAATTAATCTCTGAAAATTACTTTAATGGAATAGAAATGATTTCATATAAATCTCTGTATAGCAAGAGCTGATGAAGTATCACAGTGAGACCTAGAGCAAGTGCAGCCCCCTAAAAAAGCTTTGTCTTTGTTAGACGGGGTCAGTGCGGTCCCTCTGCCTTTTCGTGCCTCAGTTTCCCAGCGGCGGACACAGGCTGTTGGGTCGGTGAAAGCTGCTGGGGTCGGGTGAGAGCTGGTTACGGTTACACGGGACTGAGGATAGTCCTGTGTGGAAGGTGAAAACACAGGCTGGTCTGCGGGAAATGGGAGTCACGGTCTGCGGTTTCAGAATGAGTCAGGATGGCACTCTCCAGGGACGGGGGATGGGCTCTTGTCAAGGCCGCGGTGAGTGCATCCGACTCTGCAGGTGTTTATGTATTCGGTGTGTTTATACGGAGTGTCCCTCTCGGTACCTGCAGGACCATGGTGGCCACCACTTTGCCAATCCCCATCAGCCCTCAGAAGGACAAAGTCTCTCAGCCTGGCCGAATAACGGAACTAATGGAAAGAAGACGACGAGCAGCATGGCAGTGTTGCAGTGACGGGAGCGCCTTGTACCTGTGTCCAGCCCTCACCTCGGCCGGGTGCTGGGGAGGGGACAGCCCGGCTGCCATTCGGGGGGAGAAGGGGCCACAGAGCCATTACTGCCAACGTGGAAGGACGGTCCCGGCTGCGTTCCCCGTGATGCACTGGCGCCGACGGACCCTCCAGCCCCGAGAGCAGACAGGGGTGCGGGGACCTCGCACCCATCTTCCCTTCGAGGGATGAAAGCTCAGCTCTCAATTTGGTCCCAGCTCTCCTTAAAGAGTCATGTGTGATAGCCAAAGGTAACAAGTTGAAAACCCCCGAACTGCTGTTACCAACATAGGCGTTTCAGAGAGAGGTCAACCAACATTTGTTTTCCTAACGTTTGTTTACTTATTTCTGTCGGAGATGTGAATTTAGACCCAGTAAATCATTCTGACCAGAAACACTTTTTACTGTCTTCTGGACGGGACACGGTGATTCCCGAACGAGCTCTGCAAGCCGCCCTGTCTGGTACACGACTGTCTCCATCCTTGTCTTCTATACAAGGGAACCCGAGCGCAACGGGACCAAAAGCTTCACGCTGCAGGAAGGGAACGGAGGCGGGAGCCGGGACAGGTCTGGGCCCCAATTCAGTAGGTGTACAGCAGAAACAAGTTCCTTTTGTGACCAAGTTGTTTCAAATCAATCTAGTGAGACAGATGCAAAGCACTGACACAGATGCACTGAAACTGGTTTGATCCTTGCCTGAACAGGATTAACTTGCCTCAGTTATTAACCAAATTAAACTACAGCTCATCTTCATTGCAAAAATGGCTGTGTTTTACATGGATAGTCGTGTTGTGCAGAATTTTTATAGACACAGAATCTAGGAGGATTTTCCTTTGCGGTGGGTATTCAGGGTCACCACACAGCTCCCCACAACCTGGCTTGGCCTCCGTTAACTCTGGGGAGGTAGAAATGTGCCTGTCCCATCTGCAATTTTACTCCATTTATCAGGTGTAAACCTGCATTTTAGGCCATTAGCCCGTACCGATCACAAGAAGAGTTAAAGCTGTTTAGGCACACTACACCAAGAGCCTGAGCTGATGTAACTATGAGTTAAAATAACCGAAGTTGCACAGACACATCTTTTTCTGCAGATCTAGCCTGGGTTCCACTCCTCACCCGCAGCCCTGACTCGCCTTCTCCGCTCACTGACGCGGACTTTGCTTTGGGGCTCCCCAGCTCCGAAGGGTTAAATCTGCATAGCAGAAAACAAAAACTCTCATTTTACTTTCTTCTGAGAAAATGCAAAATGTTTTGATCTGGAGAGTTAGGGTTTAGATTTTGTTCTTGCATTTCATTTCTTAAAACACTCATTTCCACAAATATTTTTTCTGCCTCTGCTGGAATATAAAACCGTCCCGCAGAAGGGCAGAGCCAGCAGCCCTCTGCGCCCCGCTGCCCACCCGCTGAACTGCCACTGCGCCACTGCCACCGAACCACTTTTTCTTATCCCGACAGATGCTGAGCTTAGGTCAAATCCCCGGGAATACACGGGGCCAGCGTATGTTCTCATTAACAAAATTGCAATCTCCTCCTGAGCTGATGAGGCTGCCCCGGATTTACACCATCACAGCTACAACCAGGCTCTGTTTTGGAGGGGCGCGCGTCCGTGGGCACACGCGGCCGACGGCTCTGCAAAGGGCTCTGCGCCTTCTCTAATGAGAAATAAGATGAGGCAAAGAGAAGGGGCAGAGCACGATGGGCCACAGAGTGCCCCCCGCCAGGGTGACACCTCCAGCACGCCGGGGAAGTTCACCCCGCTGAGGACTGCGAAGGTGCCGGACTCCCATCAGCGTCGTTAGCAGCGTGATTTACTCTGGTAACACAAGCTGTAAATCGGTTAATCAGAACCGACTCCACTTGGGCAGGCGGCTGACAGATTTGTAGGTTTAAGTGCCTATAAAGACCAGCCCGCCTCACCGAGCACGGCCCCGCCGGCCCGGGGCGCTGAGCTGCCCACAGCACCGCAGCACCCGCCCGGCACGGCACCCCTCGCCCCGCAGCGACCGCAGCTGCCGGGCCCCACCGTCAGACCGGGCACACCGCAACGGGGCCCAGAGAGCTTCTCCGGAGCTGACAGCTACCGACTGGGACAGAGTTACGCCAGAACGGCCCACAGCACCAGGCTGAACTCTGGGGTCCAGCTCTGCAAATTCCTTCCCAACACGCACCGCCCTCGCTCCGCCTGCTCCCAGCCCCCTGCCGCCTCCTCTCCCCACTGCCCGCACCTCTTCTCCTGCCCAACGCGCCATCAGACGGGAACACGGGTAAGAGGGTTTGAAAGAGAAACGAGCTACCAGAGACCCAGCGCTGCCCAAGAAGGTGGTGGGTGCCGCAGTATCCCCAGTGTGGGGAAGGACGGAGGCTCCCACCGGGTACCGGCGCCTGCCCATCGCTCCCTGAGGCAGCGGCCGGCCCCGGGGCACGGAAGCCGGAGAGGAGAAGGGCGGGTGGTGCGGCTGGGTGGGCACCGAACGGGCAGTGCCTGGGCATCTCCCAGCCCGGGGCCAGCGGATGAGTGGGACTCACCTCCCTCCGGCGGCACCGCATCTTCTCCCCGCCAGCCTCGCGAGCGGGAGGCTCGGACGTCTCTATATATACCACTGCAGTGGCAAAATCGAAAGCAGCAGGTGAGGTCCCAAATGAGCAACAGGGCTGTAAACTGCATGAAGCAAAGTCCAGTCCAGCCCAGCCCAACCAGCCCCAACCGCTTTCCACTTCCCATCACAAACATGAGCTGTCAGCCGCTGCAGTCACCAGTCCTGCAGAAGCAGCATTAAAACCTACAATGGCTTCGTAAAACAACTGGAGCCGTTTAAAAAGTACATGCTGTGCGGCGCTAGATGGTACCTCCTTCCCGGGACAGGGCTGACCCCCAGCCATCTCCAGAAGTCTCTGTTACACGGCTGGAGGCAGAGCAGGATCCATCCAGGCGCCACGCAGGCACAGCCAAACGCCACTGATTCAGCTGAAGCTCCCAAACCAGCTCAGGTGAAAGGGGAGCTCTTTTCGGCAAGAGCCGTGCCACCTCCCCAGCCAGGAGCCCGGCCAGGACCCCAGCCTCCCCCCCCGGCCGCATGTCCCCTGCCCAGGCTGCCGGCCAGGGTGGCAGAGGGCACACGGGGCTGTAGCGGAATGGCCTTGGGGGGACCTCATACAGTGCCGCTTCTCCAGTGCTCCTCAGGAGCAGCGGGCGGCCACCTCAGCCCAGACTGGCTTCAGACGGCGAGGGGAAAAGCTGCATCTCCTATTATCGGCCCCCGAGTACTACGTCTCTCTGCCTGCGCTGTATTTGCAGCTTCCTGACATCATCCTCCAGACTCGCTTCCGAAACCCAGACGCACACATGCGCTGGGGAATGGTCTTGCTGGAGGTGATCACGTGGAGCATGATTCACTGCGGGCCCGGGCTGGGAGGCTGCGCGCATGCCTGCGGTGTCAGGGCTGTCCTTCCATCGGGAAATCATCAGCTTGTCAACAGGAATTACAGGAACGGACCCTGGCTGTTGATGGGCAATTGAGCACGTTCTGCGACTAAGTCACTCCATAACCTCCAGTCATATCTCATTTACAGAGCACGAGGCCCATGATGCCAATTGCTGGGCTTATTTGGCAGCAAAGGGGTGGGACAGGGGCAGTACTGACACAATGCAGATTTCCGAGAAATAAAAGCAATTGCCAAGTGAGAAAAAATGTTCCACGATTTCTTCAGCGCTTCTTTGGACACTTGAGAAATGCAGAACTGGTGAGGATCTGGCTGGCCGATTACGGAGGGTAGCGCAGGGGTAACCCACGCCAACCATCCCCCGGCGCAGAGGGATGGGTTACACGCTCCGCGCGCTCCAACGCTTCTGAGAAAACCGGCTACACCGGCAGCCACCGCACAGCATCTCCACAACTTCGGAAAAGCTGCCCAGCACCTCCTCTCTGAAGTGCCCATGACGCACACATCCGTGTTTATCACTGATGGGATAATAATTTAGGGTTTTTTTGTTTTGTTTAAGGTTTTTTTTTAGTTTAGTTTTGTTTTGTTTTTTTTTCTAAAGGCATTAGAGGTGGTGGGAAGTGTCACCCCAGTCCCTGTGCAACAGAGGGTCGGAGTTGGGGCTGGCAGCAGCAGCAGCGGCGTGGGCTCCCCACGATGGTGCGCTGGCGGCAGCCTTCAGCCCGGCTCCGATGGTGTCCCCGCCAGGAGGGAGAGCCGCAGCTCGCATGTCTGCACCCGATCTGGCCGACCCTGAGGGACGATGGTGCCAGGGCAAACACCGATTTTTTGGTCCCAGTCAGAAACACTGTCGCTACCACATCTGAGCCCTCCCGGGCGGACAAGGACACAGCCTTCTGAGCAGTCCCGTCCCTTGGACACAGCACGTTGTCCTCGGCAGACACGTTCCTGCCGACGTTGAATTAATGACACTGGCAAAGCTGCTTGGGAAAAGGAATCATTTTACTCCCCTTCTGGTTTTATTTTAGTAACGACCAACGTAATGGTCTTGACAAAAGGCAGACCGAGCTGGAAGGAAGCTCGGGGAGGAAACCCAACGCTTGCCCCAGTGCCCGCCTGTGATGTGAGGTTGGTGGGGCCGTGCCTAACGCTGGTCGTGCTCCTGCTCAGGCAGAAAGCCCCAAGGACGCAGCAAAGGACTCGATGTTTGATCTAAGACTGAACACGACTGTTTGGAACATGGCAATAAAAAGAAAAACCTGCATTAGGTTGATGTGCAATTTCAGAGTACAGTCTTGGACGTGTGGCTTCCCTTATACCATCCCTTATACACTTTATTACCTTATAAACTTTAAGAAACAAAAATGCTTTAAAATGCCTTTGACTGTAGAAGCGTGAAAGCAGCTTCTTCGTAAATCCAATGAGATCCCAAGTGGAGCCAGAAAGCCACTTGAGTTGTGCACCGTAAAGACTTCCACGATGTAAATTAATAAGTCTCTCTGAGGATTGGGAAGTGTGCCACATGCAGCATTTCTGAGTCCATAGCCCTTTTATCTAAGTTGTTTTTTTCCTTTATCTTTGTCTCACTCCATGACAGTTTTGAGATTTTTGGCATCGTAACTGCAGCCTGGCTTGTCAAGCTAAACATCAACAGAGACTTTATATGTACGTGAGAAATGAGAATAGAGATAAAAATAGTCATTAGCTCTGCTTTTAGAATACTAAACAAGCAAAATGGCTGCGTTCCAGTAAAGGAAGAGGTTCGAACCATTTCTGATCCACATCTGTTTAACGCTGTCCAGTACCGCTGCCCTCACTGGAGTTACTCCTCAGGAGCAGCCGGGAGGGCTTTCCTCCTCCGCACGGTTCTCGTACCCCACCAACGCTGTATTTGGGCCGTGACCACATGAGCAGGCAGCGCGGTGCACGAGGGGCAAATTGAAGCAGGAAGAGTGGGTGCTGAGGACCGATGCCCCGTCTGTGCCCCGCGGGGGCGGCTGGAGCAGAGCCACGCGGCTCCGGCAGCGGGTTCAGCTCCTGCTGAAAGCACTGCGGGGGCTGAGACGGCTCCGTGGTGCAGACCCAAGCCCAGTAAGTGGGGACAACTGGGAGAGGCTCCTGAGAAGCATGTGGCCGATCCACCCTGAGACACTGCCATGGACCGTCGCGGAGATCGCAGCCTTCCAAGCGCGGGTGGGAGCAACATCCCTCCCTTCCCGTCCCCAGCGCTGGAGAGCCCTGCGGAGACTCTGGTGCTCCCAACACGACGATGCTGTTGTGCTCTAAACCAGATCCAGACAAACTGTTTCTCGGAGACCATCCCAGCTTGCTGCAAACACTAGAACAAGTTTGGAAACACTGGGAACACTGGACTCCATTAAAAAGAGGCGCTCCATGCCAAGGCTGAGAGAGCAAGAATGTGACCCAGCGGGACTGCCTGGGCTGGCAAACGGCTCACGGACAAAGCTCGCTCTTTCTGCCTTGCTTTTCACCATTGCCAAGCAGTGCCCCGCTCCCTTTATTCTGGCAAGTGTCTTAGGTAAAACGTACAAGAACTTCTCTCCGTGCCAGTGAATTTTCGTGGGGAAAATGGAAAACGGCGCTGGGTGACAAGCCAGAGTTCAGCAAGGCGCCCCAGCAAAATCCTGCATAGGTGCACAGCAGGGAATGGACCAAAACGCTGCAAAAGTACTCCTGTGCGGCAGAACGCCGGGGCCCATTACTGCAGAATGCTGTAATACCTGTGCCGCGCTTAGAAGAAATGTTAATTATAAATAGGAATAATAGGCGCGGCCCAGATACTCCCCCACTGCAGGGTATTTTCCTCACACTCTGAAATAAACCTACTAAAATCGGAGATGTTCAATGCCCGTTGTAAGAATGCTAAAACCCCCAGCTACTTTGGCAATTACTACAAAATACTTTCAGGCAGTTTTTAAAGGCGTTAGTAAGATAAAAAGAAGAAAAGAAATATGCTTTTAAAAGGTATGTTAAACATTTCGCCTTATCACCCGGCCACTTTATTTTAATGAGGTTTGTTTTACTTCTTCTGGTATTTGCTTTGTCACACAGTGTACGTCTCGGAGTCTTTCTGCGTAAGATAAATGATTGTGCTTGAGCGGGGGGGGGCAGAGCGCCGCGGGAAGGTGCCGGTGGACCCCATCCAGGCAGGGCACGGCGGTAAACGCAGGTCGCCGCTCATGCCCTGCCTCACTGTGGGCAAGCAAAGCCTCGGCTTTCATCACACAAAAGCTTTGAGCCCGGGAGATCAGACGCGTTAGGAGAGAGCCACACGCCGGTGCCAGAAGTGGGAACGCAGCTACAGGATTTTTATTTATGGTGATATTAAATATGCAACAATCATTCCCCAACATCAGAGTAATAAACACCACAGCTCCATCTGATCTGAAATCAGCAAGCGTGCGTCTCACATTCACAGAGAGAGACAAAATGCTAAATTATTTATGCTTTGAATATGAACAAATACAGAGAAATAAGTTAATTCGGTACAATGCAGCAGAGCAGATTCAGGGCAGATTATTGTACATCCTTCAATCAAAACGTACTCTCTCATTACTCTAAACAATTGTTTCTCCTCCAAAAAGTGGGTTAAAGAATTCTAATTAAGGGATCAGCAGAATCATTTCTGACAAGTTTTTTTAGATCTGACTACACATGTAAAACCACCACCCCTCTAAATCCTTGAGCGTTCACGGGGAGAGAGCAGCAGTGCTGCGCAGAGCACGCCAACCGCAGCAATCAAATTAGGAAAGTAGTGGTTGAATGACTTTCCGGGACATGAGCAGATTCAATTGGTTGGCAGGAGCAAACATATTCCCAACGATGTTCTACAAAACCCCTTCTAAAACAAAACAATTCTGTCGTGGTCCCCAAATATCAAAGCAGCAGAGGAAAAAAAGAAATCGAGCCATTCCGCCTCCTATTTGCACTTCTCCTTATCAGTAATCGTACCCTCACAGACTTTTCAAAGCCACCGTCTGTCCATCTCAGCAGAGGGATTTACAGTACTGCCCTGTTCGTTACAGAGTGGAAATAACCCTGCAAATGCCAGTTAGCAGTCACAAAGTGGTCACAGGGCTATAAAATGCCATGTCCCCACAGCAGCTGTCCTCTCCCGCGTACAGGGATGAGCTGCAGGACCGGCGCAGACCCCAGACACGGGCTGTTGGCTCAGCCAGGGCAGTCACCCCCCCAGGGGAGGACGGGCATTTCTGGGCACTGTCACTCAGCCGGTGACCCAGGCAGCGGCACACACGGGCAGGGACACTCGAGCCCCGCTCCCGGCACGGGGCTCCAGCCCCATGGGATTTTGGCGGTGGCCGGGAGCTCTGGCCATGCAGGGTGCCGCGCTCTCCCACCACCGTCCCGCTTCGAACCACGTTGTCTTCTGGTCGAGGCAAGTCATTGCAAACATTTTCAGTCCAGTGTTTTCATTGTACCTGCAGAGGTTTATGTTTCATTCAACACTCCCCTGCCCATATAGAAGGCGGTAAATGCCAGCACGTTAATGAACTCATATTACAATCATATAAGCTATTAACCAGGAGGGCTGTGAAGTTTCGGGGCCGTTGGGCAAGCCTGCGCTCCGGGGAGCTACAGAACCATCCCCGGCCCCTGCTGTCTGAAGCAGATGAAAAGTTGTCCAAACTTGGGGTCCTGGACGGCAGCGCTGTGCCTCAGCCCTGCCACCGACGGATTTTAAACATCCCCGAAAGCTCAGTCATTAAATGAACGAATGAACGATACAGCTGCACTGAAACTCCTACTTGCCATGTAAACGCAGAATTGCTATTAAACCTTCCACGCTGCCCTGAGACCTACGGCCAGTATTAGCCACGTGTTTGCCATGTCCCACTGACATTTCAAGCTTGGCAGGAATGAAAATCCACAGGGAAAGTGGTGCAACTGCAGGAGGAACGACAGGAATTCCGGGACAGGAATGCCTTTGGAGACTGATGTCTCAGCAGCCACATCAAGCCCTCTACTACCCACACGTGTGTGCACGTGATGGGGAAAGGGATGAGATGAGAAAGAGGGGATGAGAGCTGCCCTTCAATTTCTCAACAGTTTCTTAACTTAAATCCTTCATTCTGAGCATAAGTACTAAATCAGGCTCAAGGAAGGAAAAACTTAATTAATCAGAGGTAGCTAAGTTCAAAGTGCGCCCGGGGTCAGCTTTATTACTATCCTTCGCTTTGGAGGTACAGGGTTTATGGATAATCCCTGTCTGCTGCAGAATGACAACTATGTGGGGCTGAAATTTGAAGGTCTCCTTTCTTTCCACTCATCTTTTTTTAAAACTTAATATTGTCGCTGTAATATAACAGAGGGACACATATAGCACAAGGGTTAAAATACCTTGCACGGTCTGGTGACGCCACGGACAAGCTCCGTGTCGTGCCTTGCAGACTCCCCTAAGGCTTTTGAACGCGTGGTTTACGCCCGCCCCAGTAAAACTGAGAATTACTGGAGACGCACAAGCGCTGTGTGGTACCCCACCGGGGTAACAGGCCAAGGAAGCCCACCGTGATCTGCTCATTTAGCATCTCCCCATCCACAAACGTACTGCTCAATCCAGGGAACTAAACCATCATTGCAAACGCTTTATTATCTATGTGGACAGAATCTCTCGAGAATCTAACCAATACCGACAGCCATCAATTAAATACCAACAATGATAATGCCACTGAAAGCAGAACCGGACCTTTGTGACCTACCAGGCTTGGCAGACACCCTGCAAGGGTGACCAGATGCTTTGTACCAGCTACGGACTCATATTTTCATCCCTTCCACCTGAGCTGACAGGCGTCCCCCGACAGCAGCGCTGATAACGAGCAGCCAGTCTCTTATCAGACATTTTTCTTGAGTACGGATGAGATGGGCACTCTGTGTGTGCTCGGCGAAGGCTGCACGGGGTTTCTGTGCCCAGCAGCGTGTTCCCCCGGGGCTCGGGGAAGGAGAGCTCTCCCACAACACGTGCGGCAGATGAACTTGTTCCTGCTCCGCAAACTCTGCTGCTGCGTCGGTGTTTGCCCTCATTCCCAGTCGGCCGCCAGTAACGGGGTAGTTTCGTTTTCAGCCCCAGAGGTGTTTGGCTACGGATCACCCGCGCAGATTCGCAGAGTGTTTCGACTGGGCACAGCAATGGGAAAGTGCCCGCCTCTGCCCCATGGGATCAACCCCAGTCTCGATTCAGAGCGGGGTGGGGGATGTGTCACCTGCTGGGACATACTCAGCTTGATGCTGGAGCGTCGTGACACTCGGCTTGTTTGGTCTCCGAGAAAAGACCGAGGGGCAGGAGGACTGTACGTACGCCAGAGTAAGTACATGGGAAAGACAAGAGCTATTCAAGCTACAGGTGGAACAAGTGGCTAAAACCTGGCTGTGAATAGATTCAGACTCAAAAATCAGAAAAGGGCCCTTAACCGTGAGAGAAGTGAAATTTGAGGTTAGCCTTCCAGAAGGAGGGAGGATGGGGGAGAAAACCTCAATGATGTTAAGATGGAGAAAAGGTGTTTATGAAGGATATTCTAAAACATGGTCGTCAGTAACAGAACAGCTCTGGACCTGCTGAACAAAGAGGTCCCTTCTGGTCATATGGCAAATGGCTTGGCCGGTCTAACAACGTCCCAGGAGAGTCTCTTTGGTGCGTACAGAGATGTATAGCCAGTTCTTGGAGGTCCTTCCTGGAGGTCTGGTGAAGAGGGACAAGCTGAGACAGAGGTACCCTGCATAACAGCTGTCCCCAACCACCGCAGCAGCCCAACACTTGCATGAGGAGTGCAAATGAGGGCGATCGGGGAGGCTGCGGTCATTTAGTCTGAGGCTCGCTGAGCTCCCGCCTGTCCCATAGAGTCAGACGGGAACATACGTATCGGGCAGAAAGAGCCACATCCCCGTCAGCCCCACAGCTGTCCGCTGACCTCGCTCAGCATCGAACTCCCCGATGCGGAACGGGGAACAGGAGGCGCTGGCTGGTCCCCGGCCAGGAACGGGCAGGTGCAGGGGGGTCCCCGAGGTCCCCCCCCAGCACCCTGCGGTGGGATCCGCGCCAGAGCCCCGTCAGCAGCGTCTTCCCGGGAAACATTTGTTGGACCCGGGATGGTGAGTTCTACCCCATGCCTAAATAGTAAAGCCAGCAGTTAGTTCCTTCATCTCCACACGAAGTATCTCATTTCAATTTAATTTCACAGTTGTAATGGATTTTTTGAAAATATTCAAGAACATATTTACTTTCCAACATCTTATTTCCTTTCACATTTGAAAAAACTTTCTATCTAATCCCCCAAGTCATCCTACAGTCTGAATAATTTCAGGTTTTTAATCAATAGCTGTCAGACTTGTCAAATTACTTTAGGGACCACAAAGCAATTTTTAAACATTCATAAACCCTCGTAGAACAGTTAAGTGCACTGAATTTTAAAAGAAAGAGGAACTGAATAACACTGATCAAATAGGATTATATTCTGGCAAATTATAAATTATTTTTTTATGAATCATCTCACAGCTACTTATCTAGCGTCAGGCTTCTACTGCTGGGGGAAGGAGAAGTGACTGTTCACCTCTAGAGAAAGGAGCCTTTTCTCTTTTGCTTCCAACCCTCCCAAGCAGCAGCAGGGTGCAACACGCGTTTTTGTTGTCCTTTTTAAAAGCAACGTGGTTACGAGCTAGCTGCCTCGGGGTTCTCTCCATCCTCCTGCTGCCTAGGCCAGACCTGGCCAAGCTGCTGCTCCACAGCTGTACAAACGCGTCGCGGCTCCTGGCATCCTTCCCAAGCCAGTCTTTGCTTCCCAGTGTGCTTCTGGCACGTGAATCTGTCTGACATGTCAGTCTAGCGACGAGGGTCACCACAAGTTCTCGATTTGTTGGACTTCTGTACCCAAACCACAGCCTGAACCCTTTATGGGGACGATTTTCCGCATCGTACCGAGTCAAACAATTAGATGAATGTGGGAGCCTGTGCTGTGGCTGCCTGTTCTGTGCCTGTTCTAGGAAGAAAGACAGATCAAGAACATCTGAAGAAGTCAAACGTGTTTATCCAGAAATGACTTTATACACAACAGTCCCACCTCATCTTCACAGTGTCTTTCTTAAACTTGAGGGATGTGGCCGGCACAGGGAGCTTCATAGCTACCCCAAGAATGTTGGAAGTCTTCCAGGAAAAAGTACGTCTCAGATCAAAGACGGGATGAAGGATGATCAGAAGAAAGGAACGTTTCAGCTGGCCACATGCAGATTAACAGGTCCGAACCCTCCACCCTCCTCTTTCCAGCTGAACTTACTCTTCCGCTGCCTCAGAACTGCCCCAAACATACCTGTGCTTCTCCTGTTCCCGTGTGAGACTGTCTCCCTCTGTGGCAGACCTCCTGGCATTTAATTAGAAGAGGTGGGCGCCAGCGCAGAGCCCCCACAGGGACTCGCCAGCCACCAGGCCACACTGAAGAAGGAGTTGAACCCCGTCTGTGGCGCTGGATGCGCCGTGACACCAGGGAAATCCCTGGTCCTTGGCCACTGAAGACAGGACGGGGCAGGACAGAGTGTTTTCTGGAGGAGGGATCACAGCTCAGGCAGGGGCGCGGGAGCCGGCAGGGCTGGCAGGGCTGTGCGGGACACGTGCTGCCTGCTCCAGGGGGGACAGAGGGTGCTGGGGACATGCACTCTGCTACAGCTTCACGGCCCATACAGACATGGCCACGAACCAGAGCGCAGGCCTCCAGGGGCCTTCTTTGGAACGGTTTCCCTTACCCCACGCCTTCTTCCAGCACCGGTTCTCTCTGTGCCCTTTCCCGGAGCTCCGGCTCACACCGGTCTGCGGAGCCATCAGCACTGTCGGTTCTGCGTCGCGCTCCCGTCCCGCAGACCGCAGCTCACTGAGGCATTAAGCACATTCCCTGACTATCTGCATCTGCCGCAGATGTCCTTTGCCAGAGACGTGCAATTTTATCTGCAAAGCCTCTAAATACCAAACAATGACTGCTTTTAACCTTTACACTGGTTTCTGGTTTCCCAAAGGACTCTCGCTGTTGCCATCTTAGTCAGCGCAGTACTGACAGCAACAGGAGAGAGCCATCTCGCGCAGTCCTGTTGCCGGACGCTGACAGCCCGCAGTTGCCGTACGCTTGCCCGGGCTCAAATGCCCCAGAGCAGGATAGCCAGCAAACACAGATTTTGATACCCGGCTGACCTAGTTTTGACAATGGTTCGATGTCTAAACCATCGCTCTGGAAGCTGAACCTGTCCGGGCGCTGGGAAGCCCCGTCCCTAGCGCCCAGGTGGCCAACATCTGCCCCCGCTGCCCTCTCAGCCTTCAGCTGGGTCTGCAGGTAATCAACACAAACAGCTCGGGGCAGGAGGCGGGGAAGGGGAGTGTAGGAACCCAAGCCAGTCCAATTCAGGAGGAAATGCGGGATCGACTGACTGATTCACAGAGCTGCTTCTTTTTGTGGTTCAAATTGAAGACGCGAAACTATTTCTCAATGAGAACATCTCAGCAAGTTCAGATGTTCTTAAGGCTCACTTTTCCTCTCTTAGTGAGGCGCTTAGTAGGTTTGCCAAGCTAGACATCACCGACATCGAAAGTCTATTATTCTTTCAGCTTTCCCAGTATTTAGCTTATTGCAAACTGTTTGCCCAGTGAACTAGAAAACCAAACATATTCAAGCACGCCGTGCCAGCATACAGAAGCTCATTCGTATGTGCAATTGTATGTTCTAGGCCAGACGATATAGTCTCAAGATCTAAATAAACAGTAAAGAATGTAACAGGACGCTGAGCAGATCAGTTCAGCACCAGTGATGGAGCTAACTTTTCCTTTCGACTGAAATGATTAACCCCCTGAATTACACTTGATAAGGATTCAAACATTTCATTACTTTGCATTAGTAATAATAATAAAATCAGAGCGCTTTTTGTCATGAGATACCCTGCCCAGGGATTTGTTAGAGAACACTTAATTACAGGACTATTTCATTAAATTTAAAAATTAAAGTAAAGACAAGAGGTTGTGATTTTGGAAAAAAAACCCCAAACCTAGCAGTGAAAAAGACACTTGTAGGGCATAAAAGGAGGCGGAGAAAACACCTGACAAGAAGCACTGAGAGCAATTTTTCCTTCTATTTAGAGAAAGAAACCTGCCTGGGATCACCCTGGCACAGTGGCACGGGCAGGACTGCCCCAGCCAGCCCAGCGCCTGCGCGGAGCCAGGAAGGACCGGCCAGCACCCACGGGCACCCCGCGGGCGGACGGGCCATCGTGGCCACGGCCTCTCCGCTCCCAGCTCAGCCTCGGCATGGCCACGCTGGCGTCCATGTGCCGTGCTGTGCCACACCATGCCGTGCTGCGCCATGCCATGCCACGCTGTTCCATGCTGCGCCGTGCCATGATGTGCCATGCCATGCTGCACCATGCCGTGCCGTACCATGCCATGCCATGCCATGCCGTGCCGTGCTGTGCCATGCCATGCTGTGCCATACTGTGCCATGCCATGCTGTGCTGTGCCATGCCATGCTGTGCCGTACCATGCCATGCCATGCCGTGCCGTGCTATGCCATGCTGTGCCGTGCTGTGCCGTGCCACACCGTGCTGTGCCGTGCTGTGCCAAGCCGTGCCGTGCCATGCTGTGCCAAGCCGTGCCGTGCCATGCTGTGCCATCCCATGCCATGCTGTGCCATGCCATGCCGTGTCGTGCCGTACTCTGCAAGGCCACAGCTCCCGTTCCTGCCAGCCCCACGCGGCAGCTCAGCCCCCTCCTCCCTGCAGCTACAGCCGAAGTGACGTTTAAAGGCTCAGCCTTGCTGGAGCTGGGGTATCTCAGCTCAGCAGGTCTGTCTAAACCGGTGTTTGTTTTATTTGACGTGACGAGATGCCCCTCACCATTTTGCCTTTTTCTGTCACCTTTCACCTCGGGAGACTCTCCCAGACTAACAGCTGTCTTTTAGGTACGGATTTGTGCAGCCCGTGGCAGCAGCGGGCTGGGACTGCTATGCATGCTTGGCTGTAATTCAAAGAATTAATTAATAAATAACATTAGTTACCATGGGGGCACTGCCAAAATGAAAACTACTCAAAAATCACGAGACAGAGCGGTTTGAGCCCAGGCAGCTGCCGGCACCGGGCGACGCTCTCCCTCCTGCCAGAGAGGCACAGACCGGTCGCACTGACAAAACCGGAGAGACGCTGACGGAACAAAATACTATCAAGCAGACGAGGGGGAAAAAGCTCATCAAATGGAGTAAGAAAGCTGCAACAACTACTTGGAACATGAATTTTAAGTTGGCTATAGTGTCCTCAGTCTGTCCCCCCACCAGGTGGGTTATGGGGAAACCAGAGGCAGGAGCTGCCCTCCCGCACGCTCACCGCAGGCAGAGGAAGGGTCAGGAGGGACTTCCAGGGTTTGGTTTTCAGCTGTTAGTGCTTATCTGTATTTGTGGAAGCATTTCAGAACCTCCGTCAGTGCCTCAGGGGGCTGTCTCGTGGTCTGAGCGGACGGGGAGCTGGGGATAGCTCGGGGACCAGCCGGAGCGGTTCAGCTCCCCCCCGCAGAGGAGCGGGAGCAGAGCAGATCCCACCTCACTGCAGTCCCAAGGTGGGGGGTTGGGGGGGAGAGAAAAAATACCAAACAGAAAAGCTGAGCTCTATGGGAACGCATTGGGTTTCTCTTAAGCCAGGCTGTCCCTTTGCTTTCCAGAACATCTCCCTCACAGCTGCCGCTGCGATTTTTTTTTTCTTTTAAAATAGTTGGTGCCGCTTCCGAACTGTGTTTGCACTACTTCCAAAAGTGATAGTTTCTCTAATATGAAAAATAAAATCCACCCTGAATGAATGTTAACATTAATAATGGCCCCAAAATCATTTACTGTCATGCTGGCATAGCGTTATTGCTATATATACCCAACAGCCATTTAATCTCTACCTGCCAGCTCAAGCCGCCGCTCAGAGCCCAGCTGTGGGACTGGGACTAAATGGACTCGCCACCCAGCTGGGCTGCTGCGAACACTGGTGTTAATGGACAGAAACACCCTCTGCTTTCAAACCCGTAAGTGCTTTTCACAGCTGAGTAACTCCAGTCACCATCAGCCAGGCTTACAGCTGGATCAGTAAATAAGACAGAAAAAACAGCCGTTTGCCTCCGAAAAGTTATATGCTTGTCATCGTCTTTAAAAGGATGCTCTGAATAGAGATCAGCATAGAAAGAGCATGAGCACATAAAAATTGAGACACACTTTTTTAAACTCCCCTGAAATGCCCAATGCCACAGGAAGGTTTCTAGGGGGGCAAGTGGAGAAAACGCCGCATAAAGTGCTGAAATACGCGGACAGCCCTCCTGCTGAGGAGTGTGCTCTGGCGCAGCCCTGCCCACGAATGTGACCGGTTCTGGGACAGGTCTTAGAAGCCCAAGACCACAGGAGTTATCCTGTGTTACAGTTCATTCCTCTCATTAAAATAATAAATCCGGTTTCAGACTACAGTTCCATATAAATACCATGAGATCTGGCCTTAATACACTCAGCTTTATAATTAACACCAACTTTAGTGTCTGTGAAGGCTAAGAGGTCTCTGGGGCTCTTGATCAGGGACTAAGTCTATTTAAGGCCCCGATTTACGGTGTATTACAGCTGTGTGTTTAGCGGGGTCTCAGGGCTCCAACAGTTCCCTTCAAAAGTCCTTTACGGGGACGTTCTCGCAGCGCAGCGGGTGTGCGCGAGCCCCCGCTCTGGGCGATGAGCGAGGCTGCCCGGGCAGCGGAGGGACTGCAGCACCGCTTCTAACCAGCTCCTGCCTGAGCAGGAGGAAGAAGGAGAGATGGAAAACGCCCTGAGGTCATAAGATGGTATTTAAAAAAAGAAGTTCCATTGAGAAGCTACTGCTGGGATTTGATTTGCCGCCATTCCCACTGGCATTTCTGGGAAATTTCCTCTTTATAAATAAAACACATTTTCAAGTTAAGCGCCTCGCTTCTAGGTTTTCTGGTGCAACCTGGTGAAGAACGCTGCACGGTATCTTTGTAGAAGATCAAGCCCAATTATCTAATAGGCCTCGGACCTGTGTTGCCATCATAGCAACGGAGACGGTGCCCCAGGCAACGGGAACCGCACAAATACAGAACACGAGCACAGCCACGGGGACTCACCGTTCCGAACAGCAACCGCCACAGTCCCCCAGTCACTCAACTTTGCCACCCGTGAAATGGGAATACGGTCTGTAGCTGCTCCCTTGAAGAGTTGTTAGGAGGACTTACACAAGAGTAATTAGAACACATTAGCTATGTGTTAGACGTTGCTTTTCCAAGAGGATTTTCCTGTAAGCTGCTCGGCGGCCTGACTCACTCCACGGCCTTTGGGAAGATGCTTATCTTCTCTGTCCTTTCCTTTATGTTTCCAGCCCAGTATCCCACAACAAGCTTCTAGTCTATCTAACAGGGTACGCTGCCTCCAGCAGTAGCTAACAGCTGGTGTTTCAAAGGCAGGCAATCTTGTTAACAGAGGGAAAATACAGTTCCTGACCCTTGAAGGCAGGCAGGCAGAGCCCTCAAACTTTTGATTTATTCTTCCTGCTGATGTTGGTTGCTTAGCTACAAATATTCTCAATGCTGATAAAAGGCTCTCTCCCTTACTCCTCCTCACCGCTATGTTTTAAGTCCAGCCACAGTTTATTTTTCTTGAAACCTAGGTGATGAGATTTCATGTTGATGTTACATCTGAGATGCAGAATGCCCCGCTCCCTCTCCAGCGCCCGGGTCACTGCTGCGGGCACTAACAGGAGCAGAGGGGGCTCCGTGCCACGCAGAGGAGAGAAGTCGTCCTCCAACACCGCAGAGGGGCAGCAGCGCCCAGCCTTGATGTAAGAGCACTCGTAAAAAAGAAAACAGAAAGGAAAAAAAAAGTAAATAACGAGAAAAATGGAACCTGCGGCTAAACCAGACCTGCTGGCAGCTCCTTCCGTGGACCCACCAAGCGTTGGAGGCGATGCCTCGGAGTCTGGCGGGTCTCAGAGGCGGCGCTCGGCACCTGTGGCCGGAGGGTCTCAGGGTGCAGCACCCGGGAGCAGATTCGGCTGGATGGGATCAGCTGATATAAGTCTGCCATAACAAGGGGCAAAACATCCCGAACGCATGGCAACGTCCCCTCTACAGATCCCCCTCTCCCCATCCTCCCGGCTCGGGTCCCGGGCTGCCCGCGGAGCGCGTGGCTGCAGCTCCGCTGCGCTCTGCCCTGCGGGGCGGCTCCCGGCCTCCCTGCGACGGGTGAGCGTTCCGTCAACCTGAGGCCCGGTCACCCTCTCCATCTCCCACCCCTGCGCTGCGTTTGTGTGAGGGACGGGAAGAGGCCATCAACAGGTGACATGAGTCAATAGGAAACAACGGTCCGGCCTCAGTCGGGGATAAATAAAATTACTGCAAAAACAATAACCTCGCAGAGCTACCCGTAGGAAAACAAAGAAAGCGGGTCTGGGTGGGAACACCGGGACAATTGCTAGCACCAGCTGTGGGGACACGGCAGGCAACAGAATTCAACGGTGGGTTTTTTCCTGTCTGCTGAAATTAGAGAACAATGAGCAAAACTGCTCTTGGTAGGAAAGGGAAGCAGCTTAGCAGGAACAGGCGGCCCCGGTGCCCGACTCCAAAGCCACGACCAGCCCAGGAGCCGCGCGAGGGGTCTGGGGGGCTCCCGTGGGACCGGTCACTCGGCCAAAACACCGACCCGCTGCTCCGGCTTCTCCTTATTGCCTAGGAAGACGTACCCCGCTGTGGGTTCGTGTTCGAAAACCACTTTGAGATCTCTCGCTGAACACCGCTAGCACAGACGTCAGAATTACATCAAGTGTTAATAAGGTTTTTATGCTTCTACTACATAACGACTCCCTGCGTTGTGCTTCAGAAGTCACACGCGTACATACAGCTGTCTTTGCACACATACAGACAGGGGAACACGAGTTCCTGCGGGCGGCCGGGGGACGCTGTCTGGCGCTCAGGGCAGAGGATGCCACCTGACTTGACAACGCCACCAGTTTTTATAGGCCACCTGCAGGAGCCCAGAGCCATTTGTAACTCCTTTTGCTGTGGCACAGCCCCTCTAAAGCACTTGCGAGTGCTTTAACCCAGAGCTGAGCCACTCTGTTGCTGCTGTGAAAACGTGGTAATGAAGAACGAGAGCTTGAGGCAAAAGCCTTCTGGTCCCATCAACCTCTTGCTGAAGCCCGAGGAGGGGCTCTTGCGCAGTTTAAACCTCCAGCGGACCAGCAGCACCCAGCTCCTCCCAGCCCAAACTGGACAGCAGATCATTAAGTGATCCCAAAATTACTGCACAGGAAGCAACAAACAAGCGCAGAGAACCGTTAGTGCTGTCACATCCTGATGACTAAAAGCTGGAGCAACCTGAACAATAAAAAGCACCTCTTGGGCTAATGGCGCCTGGTGTTTGGTGAGCAGGTAAGAGAGGAGACAGAAGCTGGGAGCCAAGGGTCCCTTTATCAAACTTGGGTTTTAACTAACAACCTTGCAAGGATGCCAAGAGAGAAGCAGAAAGCTCCCAGTCAGCACTGCGCCGCAATCAGTGATTAATTTGTTGCACAATGTTTTGCTTGCCGTACGTGACAGAGCTCATAAATTCTCATTGTTATTGGTGGTGTCCTGGCCGAGGGGGCACGCTGGAAGAGGCTGGCTCGTGCCGCAGGCCTCCCGGCCAGCTACCCGGGGGTGGTCAGCGCAAGCAGCCTGAGCCTTCCGACTGGGGACAGCCCTGATCTACTGAGGACACAGGCTCAGGACCAGACACCCAGGGGCACGGCGCGCGTACAGACACACAGACACACACCGGGGAGGTGTCACTGTCCCCTCAGCGCAGCGGTTCTCTCTCAGCAGTGGGCTGCGAGCTGCGGCCCCGCAGAAGGGCTCCCACCGGCGATACTTGCAGCACGCTTCATTCAGGCCCATCACCTGGCTCCCGAAAGAAACCACAATTTCAGTGACAACACCCTCAGGAGCTCTGCGAGGCCGCGTCTGTGGCGCTCTGCGTACAGAGCCCGGGACCCGTTAGTACAGTTCAACATCTGCTCTGTACGTTGGGTGGGATTGTCCTGCTCCCACACGGGAGGCAGCTCTGCCATTTCTCTCTTGCGCAGTCTATGTAATTAATGCCCTTGGGCCCCAGGCTCATCAGGCACTGACGACTCTCCTCACTATTTCATGTGTTCTCTTCACGTCACGTTTCCCTAGATGCCGACCACCTTCCCCACACCCAGCAGGAGAGTTTGCTACGGTGCGCGGCTGCCCATTCTCTGAGTCTCGGGGAGGGAAAGAGCGACCCAAGAGCAAACAGCACTAACACGGGGCCTGGAAGATGCCCAATACGCTGTTGGGACAATAAACATTGGGAAATGTCCCACGCTGTGACAATCAGTCCCGCGAGTGGAAAGCCTGATGGGAATCCCTCTGTCGGAGCTTTCTGCCCTCTCCCATGGGATGGCACCAGCACATGCACCGCATCGCACAACCCCTTTGAGAACGTTCCCCTCCAGCACATCAGCCAATCAAGCAAGTCGCACAATCAGTCAAGCAGGATGTGACAAACTCCTTTGAGGCTTTGTTAAAGCCTTTTAATCATTTTATCAGCCTAATTCTTGTTTTTATTGTCTTTGCTGTAAATCTACTGGCCACAGCCCAGTCTGCATCCTGCTCTTGACTGGGAAACGGGGTGTGCGAGACCCTCCCATCGCAGCGGGGCAGAGGCTGCCGCCTCTCACTGCAATCGCCCCGCGAAACGCAGAGCATCTCCAGTACCACCAGCAAGCTCCTACCCAGACCACTGACCCCACAGCCCCACTCGCTGCTGCTGGGACACGTGGCGAACAAAACGTCCCCAGGGATGTTGGAGCCTGTTACCCCTTCCCATTAACTGGCACTGGTATTACCAGGGTAGAGCGGATAGCATGAGGAAAAAGAAATGATGTCTGTTTAAGAAAAGACAGAAAACTCTTGTACGGGGAAGGGGTGGAAGAGGGAACCAGTGCTGGGGGATGGGAGAACCTCTTGGAACAAGTCTTCAGTTGCAAAAAATGAATAAGCCCGTGCATGTAACGTATTCGCTGACGGGAGTAACTGGCAGTTTAGGCCCAGCATTGAACACAACTCCAGAAGACATCAAAGCCCAACAAGTCTTAAAAATTGGGTCTCAAGCACCTAAAATTGGGACCGAACAAATCGGTGCCTTTACGTTTTGCTATCCCAGGTGATACAACTGCAAGTTCTTTCAATAGCTCTTCTCAACCCAGCTGACAATTGTACCTTATATTATTAAATCTGTCATCAAATTGCAGGTCTCTGAAATGGTGAAAGTCAAAGAGAAGCGAAGAAGGGGGTGTTTCTGTACAATACCCAGTGGAGCTGAGGGAGGCTTTTAAATAAGAAAAGGTGTTATTCCTGTCACTTTCAGCAGAAGGAAGCTCACAAAATGACTGAGTGCTTTTCATCCCACTCACTATCTTCCCAGCTTCCCAAGCACGCACCCACGTGCCACCAAAGCCTGGGAAGTGGCTGTGATAGACCACCGGACAGGCAGAGAGCTGCAGCTCGGACTGGGAGCGAACGGAGCACCGCGCACGGAGCTTCACCGCAGAGAACATCGACGTCTCTTGCTGAACTGCGGCTCCCCTTTGCCTACAGCGCTGCTTTTCCGCCCGCTCCCTTCACATCTCCCTGTTCTAATATTGTCACTAACGAGGCCACGGGAGGCGGCTTAGCCTCACAGGAGTCTACGTTAGTTGTACAAACCCCATGGCAGCCCTCTTCGCCCCGGGCACTGCCGTCATGCCCAGGGACACCTCCTGCTAATTGCCGCGTAGTGGGAAGGACGGTGCCGGGCGCGCAGCCGCGGCGCTGCAGCATCGCGCCGCACAAACATGCCACGAAGCCATGTGTCCTGGTGGCTGGGTCTCTCCAAAGATCATCCAGACCCAACGCTGCTTCATCTGTGCTGCTCAAAGGAAAACAACCGGAATGATGGCTGGAAATCACAAGGAAGCAAGGAGAGTCCTATCAGCTCACCTCTGAACATTGACATGACTGTTAATTACCATTTGCTACATCAAGCTATGATTTAATGAGAAGAAATACGGATGCAGCCTTGACCTTTTCTCCCTCAGCGCTCACTCCTTTCTGTACGCCTTTCCTACGAGCCACCATCCCCGGCCGAGACTGGGGCACGTGCTCCGTGTCGCTGCTGGGGCCGCTCGTCAGCTGTCCCCAGCTCCCAGGTCTGAACGAGGCTTGTCTTAATAGAAGAATTCACTGCTTTCCTTATATTTATTAGGTGTTCCTAGTTGTACACATTATTACAAATATGATTTGTTTTCAAACTGTGATTATTACCTGCTGCATTTATTGAACCGCGAATGGCTAAAGGGGATTCTGCCGCTGTTTAAGATATCGCAATACTGCTCACCCTGCTACTTTGGGGGGAAAAGACGGGAGGCAGGGAGGAAGCGTGTCTGAAGCTTAATGAGGACGCAAATGCTTGCCAGACTTTAATTTGAAATACTTTCTTTCTTTCCTTTTCAACAATATCCTTTTCCGCTGGGCTCTGAACAGAGCGGAGCCGGACAATTGTACGGGAAGCTGGGAGAGACTAACAATAGAGGAGGAGCGGAGAGGGGAGTGAAACCAGCCTATCTCCTTTTACTCGAAATAAAACGTGAAAAGAAACAAATTGCACAAAGGATGACTAACAAAGACAGCTTTAAAAATCATTTCAGGGTTAGTCTTTTCAGGTTCACAGCGGGGACGTCAGGAAAGGACATTCAGTTTCATACATTACATAAGTTTTAGTACATCTCCCTTTAAAGTTAGCTCTGCTGTACTCCTACCACGCACACAGCCGCCTACACGCACCCGGGACTGCTTGCAAACACACCCTACCCCAGTCCACGGCCAATTCTTTTTTTACAATCACACAGATCTTTTACAATGGCTTTGAAAACCTATTAATTCTGTACGCAGAGTGAATGCAGCGGCTGCTCCGCACGCTCCGTGCCCTGTGGACGCGAGGGAATCGCTGTGCTCCCAAATCCCCCAATCCCTTTTGCAAGAGTATCGGGGCACCTTCCGAGCAAACCATTTTACCACTTGGTTCCTGCATCTCTCTTTCCCTGTGAACGTCTAGAGACAGCGCCGCACGCTCCTTTTCCCGGCGGATGATTGAATGCAGAGGTTGGCTGGAGGCGCAGCTGCCTCGACCCCCACAGGCTGATTTCACAGGAAACAGCCCAAACATCTGCACCGTTGAACCGAGCGACAGACCTCGGGAGATCTCTGTTCTGAGCAATCCAACATTTGAAAATCCATCACGCGTCGTGCGACGCTGTAGCCCCAGCAGTCCCCACCAGCTGAAACAAGGCGCTGGAAAGTCTGTTTTCTCCATATCTGCTCCCTGGCCCTGTTTTACAAAGCAGCTGAGGAATTCAAAGGATTTTAAAGGTCCAGCTTTTCAAACCTGGATCATCCACTTTCAGAGCAAGCGCGTGAAGGTGCAGGAAATACTCTGTCATTGCCGTTCCATTGTAATTTGGCAAATCCCAGTGAAACCACTGAAAAGAAAGCTAAGTGGAAAACTACCAGGCACTTACCCGAGCCTCCACGCGACAGAAAAATCAGATCAGGATAGAAAACCAATTCCGAGGTCCCCAGGAAAGTCAGCTCCTCCGAGCGCAGCGCGAGGAGTCCATCCCTGGGCCGCCCTGCCTCGGCCGGGGGGCGGCTCTGTTTGCCGCGTAGGGTTTGGGCGGCTCTTCAACCGCTCGCAGCCTCCCGGACCGCCAGCCTTCCCCTGCAGCTGATAGCGGGGTTATTACAGTAAACTGACTATTGCCCTTTGTGAAGGGAGGTGGGGGGGGGAGGGAAGCTCAGCCCCTTCCCTTCCTTTGTAATTCAAACCCTTCCTTGAGGCTGCTCTGGAGGAGAGGCATCTGCTCCCAGCCCCGTCCCGCCGAGCTCACGCAGCCGCTGGCTGCGGTCCAGGCTGAAGAAACTGCACTGCACTCCGAGTTTACATGACAAAGCAGCTCATTCCTAATTAAACTCCATCCAGCGTTTTTCTTTCTCATACATAATTTGTGCAGAACAGCGAACATACAGGTGAGAAGTGAGAGCCTTCTCACGTAAGCGCGGGCTCCTCTCTCTGCACCTCTGATTAATTTTAAGATTTCATCTTCATTTATTCAGTAAGAGGCTCCCACCGCTTCCAAAATGTTATGTATTCACCGTCCCCACTGGGGACACATGCCCAGCCGACACGACTGAAGACTGGACACCGCTGGTGGCATTGGAGGAGCGCGCGTTCCCGAACCCTTCCCGAGACGCGCTGCTCCTGACGGCTGTCACTGCAGTGGCACCCTGCTTCCGCGGGCACTTGCATCGGCATGGGGCAGCTCTGATCTTTATTACTTCCTCAAGGCCATTAATCTTTAAAGCTGAAAGTATAAATGCCGCCAGTTCAGCTTGCAGCCTCCTTCTATTGGTATTTACAATTCACATTTTAAATTATAAACCAGTCCGGGCATACAGGAACGCGTCCGCAGTTCAGGCATATAGGAACTAATGGACATTCTCCTCAAATCCTCTTGAAATCTAAACCGTCACTATTAGCCATACCCAGTGTGATCACAAACTCCAGTCCCCGACAGCGACGCACGTATCTCATCTCCACTGCATTTCAGTATGGCAATGCTCCGCCGTGACCTGGTACGCAGCCGCAATCCAACCGATCTTACTTCACTCCGTCAATGAGAAACTTCTGGCGCATTACAGAAGTAAAAGAAAAAAACAAACCCTGAATATTTTGTTCGAGTTCCCACAACTCCCTATGCCTCTCCTCTTCCCCAAAACACATCCTCCTTGAGGCAGAGGGTTTTGCTCATTTCCGACGGCAAAGGTTTAGATTTGCTGCTCTGGTGATGACCACAAACAGTGGGGAGGGTCAGATTATCTGTTTCAGCCAACGTCCCATTCCCTGGGTTGGCGGGGCAGGGAACCCAGAGCATCTGCTGTCAACCAGAGCTCACCGTGATTCGGGCGAGCGCTGAGCAAGGACTTGCTACTCTTCTGGACATGTTTTTATTGAGAGGAGCAGGCGGCAGGGCGGAATTGCACGGCTGTTTTCTGTCACACCTCTGTTCAGTGTCCCAACCTTACGCTAACAGCTCGCTGCCACTTGGGAGTAGTCGCAACACGGATTTCACCGTCACTCCAACGCAAACGAGCATCTTTCTGATCCCCGGCGGGATCTGCACAGCTGCCTCTCCGGGCGCGCGGGCACACGCTCCGGCCGGCCGGGGGCACTTTGCCCTTCAACTCAGCTGTTCTTGCGCCAGAAATCGCGCTATACCCAAACCTGAGGGGCAAGAATGAAACCCTTCTCGCAATACCCATGATGAGCGCGTGTTTGGTGTCCGTGGGCCAAACGCCACTGCCGCGCCAGTGCAGCGGTTGTGCTCTCAGCGATTTAGCGGGAGCAGGATGCGCCCATGAAGCAGCCGCGGCGGGGAGCTGCGAGCGGCCCGGTCCCCGGGGTGTCCTCCCCGCTCACACCCATCCCGGGTCGGCTGTGCTGCCGACGCAGCAGGCAGGCGCGTCAGAACTCATCCCAACTTATGGCCTTAGCTAAATATTAAATCACACAGTCGAGACATGGACAGGCTCAGCTGAGACCGGCAAAACAGAACAGCTAAGCAAACAAACAAGGGAAACCCCAAGTATGGGTGTTTGCATCGTTACAAGACACAAGGAGCTTGCTTTTCTTCTATGTTACACTGGTACAAGTTCAAGCTAATTTCACTCCTTTTTCCTCTATATACATGGACATATTAAAGTAAGAATTGACCCCGCATTGAATATTCCCTGTTTTAGGAATTATTCCTGGCTGCTGGTAGCACAGAAGGCCCATAAGAGCCTGGGAGAATGTATCCATGCGCGCTCTTATCTCTTCATTTCAGATCATTCATCATTCCTTGCCTGGAAGCAACAGTTAATTTACAATAACTCAATGTCAAGATGGCAGTTTAAAATCCTCTTGAGGATTGCCCTGGGAGAAGATTTTGTCCCGGCTCTCTGGAGCCACTGCAGATTCAGCTGAGCCTCTTCTGAAGCCACTTAGTTGAGCACGATAGAAATACAGAGAGAAGAGCTGCTCGGCTGTAGCTAGCGCGCGTCCAAAACCGATGCAGGATCATCTCTCTTTTGGGATACCAGTAGTCCCAGAAGTTAGAGAGAGAAAGGAAGAATACGGCCAGTCAGAAAACCCTGCATGCGACAGAGATTTATTGTTTTGGCCGGATATAGATGTAAATAACATGTGACTGCTGCAGAGAGTAGGAAATACTTCCAGCTCGGAGTGGAGGAGGAGGTGCCCCTCGGCTGACCGCAACAGATCGGACCTTTCTGAAAAGGCCGAGTCGCAACCAGACCTGCCCCAATCCTCCCCAACAGCAATCCCGCCGCGACCTGGAGCTCACTGCGGACTGAGCCGCCACATCCCCTTCTCCCCTTTTCTCTCTCCTGCATTTTGCTTGGACTCAGCTCTACCTCTTCATTTTAAGGACTTCGCTTACCGCATTTTTCTAGCGCTGCTGGCCCTTGCCTTTTATCAAGGACAACCCGCATCTAATATTTTGGAAAGCAATTATTTAAAGACGTTGAGGTAGTGCCGCAGACAATGGCTGACATGCCGTCTGTGTAAATCAGAAGGTGTCTAAAGAGGGTGTTTACAAGCAGAGCGCTGCTAACGTCTGCCTTGGTTGCAGATAACAAGGCTGAGACAATGACAGATTTCCTTCCCCTCGCAGCCAAGAGCGGCTCCCTCGGATTGGCTTCGCCGTGTTTATCCAGGATGCCGGGAGAGAGCAGGCACCAAATATGCAATTAATTGGCAGTTTGCAAGAGCATATTGCCTAAAGATAAACAGAGTGGGTGATCGTGTCGTATGTAAAATGGCTGAGTGCTGCAGATGTAGTGTTGACCCACTTTAAAAAAAAAGAGAGGGTTTTTTTTGTTCTCTTGGAAAATAATTGTATTCAAATGAATACTTTTTTGCACGGTCCCTCTGGCCTTTGAATATTTTGTGTATGTAAGCCATTCCAGGTTCTTCCTTAATCTGGAAGTACTTAGAAAATTAAGAATTCGCTGAAAACTTTTACTGCTGACATCAGTGGAGCGTTGCACCGAGGGAAAACGTTTGGTGCAGGAGCAGACAAGTACATTGCGACACGGTGTTAATGGCCTTTACTCTTCACAGCGGGTGTTCTGCAAGCAGGAAAAGACAGGACTACTGGATGTGAGTCTAACGGGACATCGGGTGACGTGAGAAGGAACAAAACTCCCTGGGACAGACACGGGCGCGTGAAGGAGATCGGGTCTGGAAGACGGGAGGGGGGAATGGTTACTCAGGGAGGGCGGGAGCAGGGGCAGGGGAACGACTGATGCTGGGGAAACGGAGAGTGCTCCCAGTGCAAGGGACGGGCTACGGTTTCGAAATTTGTCAGCCAAAAAGGGACAAAGGTGACATAAACCCCACAGTCAGGTAAGGAAATAAAGAAAATTGTACGGGAGAGGACTGAACGCTACTCCGGAGCTCAAGATACACACTGGGGGAAATGTGCTGAGCTGGAAAGGAAAGGGGAAAGGCAACTTGAAGGTGATGCCAGACCAGCTGGGAGCCTGAGAGCCTTCGGAGGGGGTATCTGTGACACCATCAGAGCAGCAGCACAAACCTGGGGATCAAGTGGGAGACAGTTCTGCTCGACAGAAAAGCATCTCCGTTTCAGGAGAGAGAATGCACGAGGAGAACATTCCTCAATGTAGACATGTTCTGCAGAACAAAACAGAGGCGCACACAGCTGCCAGGCAGAGCCGCAACAGGCAATGAAAATCAATGACCTCGCAGGACAAAAGGACACTTGCCTCTCTCATTTTTTATATGTAGTGCTATAAAATTAAAGACCAAAGCATGTGACAAATCTCTCACTCCGTTTTACCGAGACCACACGGACGTTACCAGCGCTGTTCAGATCGAGCGAGGAAACAAGTCATGACCCGGCAACTTCTTTGCGAGGGACAATGCACCGAGATTGTATCTGGCCCGACTGATGTGATGACTTCAAAGATGCCTTTGTGGGAATTACTGATCCCGTGGAGAGATTTTCACAGCGTGCTTTGACTTGTTTTGCTCGGTACTCTCCCTTTGCCCCAGCCGAGGCTGCGAACCGAGAGCGGACAGTATCGTGCACTTTGCACTCCACAGATGACGCCCATCCTTCTACCGCGCTCGGGTGATTCAGACCAATTCTTGATGCGGGGCTCAGCCCCGCTTCCCTTTGAGTGCCCCGCAACGCCAGGCCTCAGCCGCGGAGCTCGGTGTTCCAGAACCGCGGCAAAAATTCAGCAGCGTTTAAAAAATCTTTTTCTTTTAGATCAAAGTGTCTGTATTTGGGTACCTAAAATTAGCTAGCAAATTAAGTGACATTTTTATTCAGAGATGCAGAACTTCCATTGATTTTAATGGATGCAGCATCCCAGAAAAGTAGGCCACTTATTTATGTACCTACACGAGCATTTGCATGCCTAACTTGAAGGAGCCAAGTTTGTAAATGATGACCTTATGTTTTAAAATATCATGAGACAACTCTGCGCGCATCAGTCTGCTATTCCCTTTACTTCTGCCAGCGAGTCTCATCTGAGAGGCAGATTTAAGCTGTAAAATGTGCCTCCAAAGTTCCTCGCAGTAAGGTCCCCTCTGTTGAGCAAACCCCTTAGGCACAAGCTCCACGTCTCCCTGCAGAGGGGCCCTTCCGTGCACCCCGGCTAATGGCTTCCTCCTGCCCCTTCGGCTGAGATGGGGAACCAAGCGTTGTCTCCCGGCAGAAAATTCTTGATCCTGATGGGAACGGCGCAGCAGCTTCGAAGCCTGTTTCTGCCTCGTCGCTCTACCCTAGGAACAGACTACAACATCCGAGAGCACGCAGTGCATCGAGGCACAGCAAGCTCACCAGCACTGGAAGAACGGCACGACGTTCCGCAGCGACCTGCGTTTGGGGCAGGGCTGGGGGCACCGGCGCCGGCGCCGCGGGCGGAGGGAGGGAAGGGGAACCCGAGCAGCCGCCGGACACTGAGCACGGGGCGTCCTGGGGAGGGCGATGGGGCACGAACATTCTGCTAACGCACATGGGAGGAACTCCTCAACCCGCTACTTATCTCGCCACTTATCTATTTTAATCTTGTGCGAGTGAATGACTATCAGCGGACTGCCATGTGGCTGCTTAAGGAAATAGCTGTATAATTTAGCTCTGATTGTTTAAAGCACTTGGCAGGAAACAATAGATAAAACCTGACAGGACTTTCGCGGTTAACAATACAAACTAATGAAGTGAAATACTGCTCGGAGAAATATTGTGATGGGTATCCACGGATTCAAATGAAGGAAAAGAGGTGGCAGGGTAGATTCTGCGCTGCAGTCCCTCCGTCTTGACTTTGAAGAAAAGTCATCAAATCTTCCTTCTCTCTGTCTACTCTTGTGTCACGCTGCTTTGGTTACACAGCGCTGTATGCAAGTTTGTAAAATCACGCTGGTTTAAAAAATTCCCAGAGAGGAACCACAAATGAGCTTAGCTCAGATGTGCCACGCTTTGGCGTTCCCAGAGCTGTTACCGGCAGGAGTTCACCTGCGGAATGCCACGGACCACGGGAGGGGAGCGATGGGGGAAGACCCTGAAGCGGGATGAAGGCACAAGCAGGGCCGAGCTTCCCACAGGAGCGTGCGGTGCAGGAGTGCTCACAGCGCCACGGCTACGGGAACCCGGCACGTGGCAGCGCAGGCGTGGAGGACTCCGACTGTCCAACTCGCTCCTATAGGCCATTGCCGGATATTGAACTGTGGTAGAAAGAGTTACTGCCGCTCAGACAGCTACAGGCGCTTTTTATTTCCCTTTACCTTACAAATTGCAGCTCCGAGTCGGAATTATTCAAAGCAGACTCCCCTGACAGCTCCTCGAAGCGGGGGGGCACGCAGACACGCAGATGGCGGCTGTAGTTTTCCCCTGCGCACGGCGTATCCCAATTCCCAAGTGTGTTTCACCGGACAATTAGTGCAATTTGTTAAGCAGGCAGAAGGCAGCGAGGTGGAGCGCACTGTGCTGTGCAGACAGAGTCGGTACAGAGCCCCGCGCACCTTCGTGTCTTCGGCGCAGAGGATGCTGCAGAGGTGAAGCTTTCCCAAAAAATCAGGACCATGTTTTCTCACGTGCAAACAGAGCATCTGGACTTTGACGGAAGTAAACGCTATTAACTAATTTGGTTTCCATGGTGAAGAACTGCAAAGTTTCGCTTACCCTAGGAAGAAGGGGATGTTTTCATTTTCTGGCCCCAGGTAAACGCATAAGGAAAATCACACCTCATTGGGGGTGGACACAACTTGTAGAAAAAAAAAAAAAAATTAAGCAGGAAAGTGGTGCAGATATCGCAGAGCACTGCCTAACTAAAACCCAGCGTAATGCACCCCGGGCAAATTTTTGTGATTACTTGTCCAACTTTTTCACACAATTGAATAAAGACCACCCTGACCTATGGTGGGGAAGGTGCTCCAGCAGCTCCGAGGAAAAGAGAAGGCAAATCCCTCGCAAGGCGTGAGGCTGTGAGCGGTGCCCGTGCGGAGAGCCGGGACGAGCCCCATGCAGGGCTCGCAGCCACCTTCCAGCCACTGCGGACCCCGTCGCCCCATCCCGCGCTCCCGCTGGGCAGATCCACCACATCTGCGGCCCCGTGTGAGCCCTCTGCACAGGACTGAGTTTATCTGCTCCGAACAAATCTAGAGAGGGAACGCCTTTAAAAGCAGTTGTTTCTGCTCCTAGCAATCCCTTCCAGCATGAAGGCACTGCGTTCCCCAGTACTGCAAGCTAAAGCTGTTCAAGTGAACGTGAGACACACCAGACTCCATATTCTAATGGGAGCTGACACCGCCAGCACTGAAATGATCTTCATTTGATGGGACAAAGTCCTCAGACAAGGAGACTAATTAAAAAACACAACTGACACTGGCAAATAGCTTAAAAGATTACAAAACCCCCAAAACTAAAACCATCCTCATCCCAAAAATAAAACACACACACAAAAAAATACTTACTTTTATACAAGTCAGAGTTGATTTAAAACCAAGGAAATACTCTAGAGGTCACGTGGATCTTTCGCATGTATCCATACACCTGAAAGCCAAGGCACTGTTTTCCAACTCCACTTGAAACGTTAAAGTGTACAAATGTTTCCCAAGTCATTAAACTAGAGCTTCACAGGAAAAGGCAAACAGGGGCAAGTGGATCAGATCAAACAGCACTTTCTAGGCGCTGAGAGGCAGGAGGAGTCCCGCCGCCCGGAGCACTGGCAGCCACAGCACAGACACCACCACCCCTTCCTCTGGAAGAGCTGCCCCTCTCCCCGCCCAGGCTGCTGCACCCCCCGCACAAAGGGCTTTGGAGCTGTGTGTTGGCTGCCAAGTTCCAACCTCCGAGGGAGAAACGTCTCACCTCTGCCGCAGGGGCCGGCGCGGTTTGGGGCTGGTACAGCCTGGCCCCACAGGAGGACCCCAACTGGTTTAAAATTCCCTTCATTGTACCGATGTTCTCACCACGGAACGTCACCGGTATTGTCTTTCAGTGTATTGTTCTCTCTGAGTTAAATATAACTTATGTACCATTCACAGAAGAAAACTACTCTGTGTGTGAGCAAATGGGTCGCAGGCTGTTAGTGTGACACTGTTGTTACCATACCGCCGCAAAGACTAAAGAAACAATACTAATAGTAACCAAAAGTTTAAAAATAACTCTATGCATATTTCACTGTGTCATAGAGTGCTCACCTCTAAAACTGGGTGAAAAAATGTCTTAAAAAAATGGTTTTGCTATTTTAATTGAAAATATGGGAGGCTTTTTCTGTCTCTACCTGTTCAATGAGTTCATTTCAAGACATTTTTCAACTTTTTCATTACACAAAAAAGGGAAAAAATGGAAGGAAAGAAGTAAAACCATGGCTTTGACGAGTGAAAACTCAAAGCACGTCAAAGCTATAAGATATAATTTTAAGAAAATGAGGGAAGTTGTCAGTATGGCCGTGAATCAGGGTAGGTTCTGGAAAGCTGAACAACTGTCGCAGCGGGTACAACGCGCACGGCCTTTCCAGCCCCCCTCGTACCTGCCTGTGGGGACTCCGGCATCCCAACTGCCGGTCCCTTCCGTCTCAGCCGGTGCTGCCCCCGTCCCCGTGGCTGCGCAAGTGACACCGTCCTGTCGCTCGACCAAGACAAGTATCGCAGGAGAGCGAATCTCTCAAACCAAGTGTCTGAAGGCTGCAAGCAACCTGCTTGTGCAGCTTGCTGAATCACAGCTTGCGGCAGTCCATGAAGACCTCTGTGTCTGTCGTGACTACGATTAATCTCTCACATACATCCCCAAAATCAAAGTTTCAAAGGCCCCTGGCTGCACCCAAGCCCTGACGGTACCCCCGGGTCACCGGGGTATTCGTGTTTCCAACTGGACCCTCCTGCAGTCGATGGCAAAGCCCCCGTCGACTCGAGGGGCAGAGGAACAGCCTGCAAAGGGCTGGATTTTCCTGGCTGAACTGTGCCGTCAGCCGCTTTGCTGTCATGAAGGGCACTGTCCGTCACCCTGGGAATAGCAGAAGCTGGTTACTGGAAAGGGGCTCGGCAGCCGGGAGGGAACAGGGGCACTCGAGTTTCTACACTGATGTGCAAAAGCGGTAGCGGTAGTAACAGACTGTGAGTGGGTACGAAGGGAAAATGGCAGTATGTGCTTCCTCCGAGCAGACCTGTGCCTGCTCTTGGGTCAGCCCATCACGCGTCACCAGTTTGCTGTGCTGGGGGGGCACAGAGAGGGCTGAGAGCCTCCCTGCGGCGAGGAGGTGGCTGCGACGAGACGACGGCACTTCGTCAGGTCCGGCAGCGGGGTCAGGCGCGGCGGTGGATGCCAGATGGGGCTGTGGGAGTCAAGGTGGGAGCCCCAGCTGTGAGGACAGGTAGCCACACAAGCCACGCAGTCAGTGCGAACCTTCTCTCAGCATTCCAGGCTCAGAGAAAGGCCAAGGGATGTATGAGACCAAACTACTGCGATTTCCCCAGGGAAGCTCAGAAATGCCTGGGTTTTTTTCTGTTGTTCCCAATTTAACCCCTGCCAAGTCATCTTTTTTTTAAAGTTCATAAAAATATACCCCCCAGGACAAGGAAGACCAAAACTACACAGAGTTAACCCCAGACTCTGTCTAATTAATGTATTATCTTCCCAGTAACTTATGTATAAGCGCAGAGTTTTACTGCAGTCATCATAACAGAATCCATCACTGCTGTGTCCTCTGGATGTCATTATTAAATAATAAATGGAACCGTTCAGAAAGAGGGAGAAAAAACATATCTCAGATTTTTTGGAGCACGTTGAGGGGTCAGTAGCAGTGACAGGCACGAAAGGAAAAGTCTTAACAGGACAAACTCTGGGGAACACCAGCTTCACAGTGTGACAGAGACAGGCAGAAAGAACAGCCGAGCCTGCAGGCACAGGCAGCGTCCGCTGGTTCCCCCGGGGGGGCAAAGCAGGCAGCAAAGCCCTGGCCCCGGCATGGCACCGGCCGCCCTGACAGATCAGAAATAAAAGCACGGCGTTACACCGACAGCACCAACGTTTGCCAGAGAAGGTCAATATATTTTCACTGTCAGCTCTTGGGAGGTTTCTTTTAACATGGTTTAATTGGGTTTTAGCACCGGTGAAAGCCCTGGAGAGAGATCACTTGTGCTCAGTCACAGAAGAGTTACGAGCACTGACAACGGTAACGTCCCTCTTCGCACAGTCAACGTAGGAACCAATTCTCTCCTCCCTCTCTGCCGGGCTAGATCCAGGAGCCAGTCCCCCCTGTTCTTTCTCTCGTTAGTTCAATACACAGTATTTTGCCTCCCAAAAGTTCCTCTCCTCTCGCACTGTTAATAGTGGGTGAGACAGACAGGTGGTGTCACCAACCGGTGGCACAGGAGACCTACTGGTCCTGGAGAAACTGCCTGGATCTGCTTGTCCTCCTTCCTCCCTCATGGGTGTTCGCGACCTGGCCTGACCAGAGCCGTCTCATTCTCTCCCTCTCCCCTCCACCGCTCCACGTCTCTGAGGACCTCCAGCTCTTCTCAACCACACTAATTTAAACCATCTTCCCGTGAGTGGGGTGCTTGGTGGGCAAGTTTTGACCACCACCCTACCTGTACTGTTCTTGAGTCGGCTTATCCCACCCTGAGCTACGGGGACGCCCTGCATCCCAGGTAACTCACCGACATCTTAAGAGTAAATAGATAACCGGCATTCAGTTGTTTCCAGAGATTGCTCTCCCAACCTCTGCTCTTCCTCAGCTGCTTCATACTCACCCTGACTCACAATTATCAGAAAGAAGGAAAGAATGAAAACAAACAGCAGGAGCAATTCCTTTTCTTAAAGACAAGCGACAAACTGTTCTCAAAACAGCTGCTTGAATATTAACTAGAGCAGAAAAATCATCCAAACCCAAAGTCCAGGCAAGTCAAACACACCCTGTCGATTGGAGGAAAATGGCTTCATCATCCTTTACCAAGTTAATATTCTCCCCGTGCGTGCCAAGCCAGCCAGGGAACAGTGAGGGAAAGCGCGCTGCTTTTCATTTCCTGAGCACTTCTTAAACTATGGAAGATTCAAATTCATCATCCCAAACATGGCGTCAACCATGTCTCTGCCTCGTCTGCCCTGCTTCTCTCTAAGAACCTCAGTCTGTTGGAGCTCCGTTGTGGCCATTTTCCGTGTTTTAGAAAGGATTATTCTTGAGAAATGCGCAGCCCCACGTGCAGCAACAAAAGGGATATTTTCACCCCCGCGCATATTACGGTCAACGAATTTCTTTAGTTTCCTGTAGCCTGGGATGGGATTTCAAAACGTGTCAGATCTTTCCAAGATGCCGTTCCTGTTCCCGCTCCCCACCCTCTGCTCTTCAGGGTGATCCTTTGGGGAGGCTGAGACTGACATCTATTTCCTTGCCAAAGAGTTTTCCTTTCCAGCACCTACACTTCCCCTCGCGCTCATCGGAGGCGCCGGGAGCGCGGAGCTGCTGGCGCTCACTCCTGCTGAGCGAACGCACCTTGTTTGATGGGGGCGGAGAGTGGAAGAAATCTGCTTCGCATCAGTTTTTGTGAGTCTGGTTTGCAGGAAGGGCATTATTTCTTAGAGGATGAGTCTGTTTATTGGCTGGGGATATTTCTAGTGCGTTTATTTTTTGTTGTTGTGAATTTTGGATTAAAGGCATCTCCTTCCTCCTGACAGTTGCTGGCAGCATGGTGGAAAAATATGATTAATTAAAGTGTGACTATGAATCCACTCAGAGGCTTAGTCTGTTCCTCCTCTAACATTAAACAGAGAAAGGGCCATTTAACAAAGTTCAGATGTTCAAGCAGATTTCAAAGTACACTGCAGTTCAGCTCAGCACGACTAGGAGGTTCAACCTTCAGCGTTTAAAGGCTACGAGCCCTCGGAGAGAAGAGACTTCTGCTTCTGCTCCAATCCCAAATATAGAAATAAATAAATAAGAGAGAAATAACCAAGCCATGCTCAAAGACAGCACAGCAGAAATACACCGGCCACCTGAGGGGCTCCTTCTCAGCCTACGTGACATTTTTACCTTTGTAGACAGTTCAGCCGTCGAATACGTGCAGTCCTGTTGCACTGAGATTTTTAGATTAAAACAACACATTCTGGCTGCCGCTCTGAGAGAAGCCACTGGAAATCCTGGAAGACCTTCAAAAATGAACAGTGTAATACTTGAAAAAGAGACACAACTTTACTAAATTGAAAAATTTGAATTTCCTAACATGGACTTAAAAGGTACTACTGAATCTTTAATGACTGCAATATAGAGATGGCTCAATCTGAGAAGGGCTGAAGGTCTTCCTTTGAAGAAGCCAAACTTTAAAAAAAAAAAAAGAAAAATGCCTGCTACATTCCAAGGTCACAGAGGGTTTCATGAAACTCCGCAACCCTCCTGACTCTGACTTCCTAAATGATAGTCGCTTGTTAATCCAGAGCACCTACTTGAAACCGAACATAATTAGCCGGGGAAAGGAAAAACATGCCAGACCAAAAAAGTATTTCTACAACAAAAGGTTGCGAGGAACAATGTGCTGCAGATAGAGATGGGAAACGGGCCATTTATTTATTTCAAGAGCACAGAATTCTTATTCATTAAATGATACTTTTAAGCTTGACATGTTTTGAGCTGTTTGGTATTCCACAGCCTTCCGAGGGACTGACAGCTTGGAGGAAAGGATCAAGCGCGGGAAGCACGGGCTCTGGCACTCGGCGGCATCTGCGGGGCCAGTGGCTAGCCCACCTTCCCAAGCCAGCTCTCATCCCATTCATCTCCCATTTCCAGCATCATCTTCAACCCCCCCCCCCCAGTCAGTTCCTCTGTCTGCACCACATCTCGGACCACCCCCCAGACCCTCCGCTAGTGAACAACTCTCTCCTTAATGACCAGAGTAAACCTCTGCTTTGAATGCTGAATATTGTAGGAGGCGACCTGCTAGACAAAGTGTCCCGTTTTAAGAGGGCCAGGCCACAAGGAGGCCCCAGCACAGGCGAGGCTCAGAGGGTTTAAAACCAGCAGGGGGTTGTATGGCACAGCCCAGCGCTGGCGTTGAAGCTGCTGCCCGAGCGCTGGTGGCCGGCAACCCTCCACGCTGGACACGCGCTGCAGCCTAAGCCTGGGTTCTTGTCAAGCCTACACACAAACGTGACGTGAAAGAAACAGCCCTTTGCTTCTTAAAAAAATAAATACACCAATAATTCTCTGTTGGTAGGCAAGAACCCAGGCTATAGGAAAGCGGCTGAACAGATAAACTGTCAGGCAAAGCCATAAATTTAGACGGTGCAAGTCTAGGAATGTAAATTTAAAATTAAACATTTGAAATTTGGGTGAATGTAAAAAAAATATATATAAACTCTTTGAAAAGAGAGTAGTTATTAGAGATTATAAATCTGCATGCTAATTCATGTGATTTCTATTGACGTTTTCTTTCTAATTAAGTTTTTATTCATTTTATTGCATGCAGATAAATTCTAGATAAGAGCATTGTGATGTGCAGCAGGCTTAATCCAACAGAAACCCCCTAACATGCAATTTAAGGATCTCCGATTCATTAATAATCCTAGGAGCATCTTGTTTAATCTAGTTTATTTGCATGGGACTGAGTACATCTGAGCAAGACAGGGTATGGCAGCCGTTGTCTTCGCTTTAGAGACACCCTTTGGTGTGTCCACACCAGGCACCCTGTGGGGATGGAGCTCCTTTCAAGAGCATTCTCCATCCTCTGTCCATTTACTGGGCAGGTAAAGACTGGACAATCCTAGAAAGGTCTGTTTCCCCAAGATTCCAGCATGATCTGTCCTCTCTGCAGGCATTTTGATAAGAAAATAAAATTAGTACCCAGACACTATCCTTCTCATCAACCCATCGATTCACCTACTGTCAGTTTCAATAATAAATTAGATCAACATGAATTATTGTGTGTGCGAACAGATGTCAAATCACAATATTCTATGGACAAATCAGATGGGCGTTTCCTAGAAAAACAGTATTTATCCATAGTTGGTAGAGAAGGTGCATCTGCTCATCCAGAAGCCAAAAGAGAGAAGTCTCCCAATGAGGCTTGGAAAATACAACTGTTTCGTGGACTAAATCCTGAAAAGAATTGGTTTTACTCTGGGAAACAAATACTACTTTTTTTTTTTTTTCTTGTTCTGTGCTCTATCCAACTGCTTCCTCTTCAATAGATCCAACTGTAAGAAAGCCTAAAACTTCCTCAAACTTTGTAGCTTACAGTGTATTGGCACAAGACAATATTTTGTGGCCATGACCCATCTCTAGTTTTGTCCATGAAAGACAACATCTGAGGCTTACAAGAGAACGCAAAGACTATCACACCCAGCTAACATTTGCTAGACAACAAAACCCTGCACCCATGCTAGGACCTTCAAACAAGATGCACCAATACATTCTCCCACTCTTGCCCCAGACCTCCCTTTCCCCCGTAAATCTCCCTGACTGGGATCCTCGGGTGCTAATGGAAAGCAGCAGAGACCTGTTGGGTGATTGACTCCTCCAGCACATCCTCGAGGACCGTGTCAGTAACGGGAGAGCTTTCACCGCTTCTCGGGGCAGCCTGCTCCAGACTGACACATTGGCGTACGCAGGGAATTTCCTGATGCCTGGATTCCTGCACCTTCCCACCTTGTCCCACGTTTATCTGTCAATTATCCACCCTAAATTCTTTCACCTCCCCACTGTTGACACCCTTTAAATACATGGTTATGAAATTAATCTTCTGTTATCTCTCAGCCGACCTAGATAACAGAACTGGCGGTGCTCTGCGCTCCGTTCAGCTTCTCGAGAACTTATTCAGCCAGAGATGTTTCCCAAACTCCGAATTTGATCCTATCGAGGGGCTATGTTTAGATCACACATCAGGGCCTCGTCAGACGCCATCCCAAAGAGCATCTGTCATGGCTTTATTCTACGTTGCTGCCTCCAATCTAGCTTGTTAACCATTCCCAAAAATGAGCATATTTTAATTACTGTTTTCTGAGAATTGGGATTATTTTCCTTCTAAATGTATTCGTCTGATTATCTCCAGGATGAAATTCATTTGGTTAATTACCATCCTTTTAATTTGTTTAAGACTATGTTTCTGTTTTCCGTGCTGTAACACCTCCCTGCTAGCTCTTCCTGCATTTATTCAGTGTCTGACAGGCTCCCATTTTGGGGAACAAACAGAAGATTTCCATAAAAACACACACCGAACGCAGCCTTGCAGGCAGAGCCTGCGATCTCACCCCAAACCCAGTGTAAGGGAGAAACATCATTCCAACATACACACTGACTGCTCACGTTTATCACTGGAGGTCCCCATCTGGTGCCCGTTTGGGTTTGAGCCGCACAGCCCCCAGCGCTCCCACCAGCCGAGAGCCACCGGCCGTGGGCAGGGACGGGGGGCTCTCCCCACATCCACAGACTCGCGAGGACTCACAGCCCACCCGCAGCCACCCTGGACCCTCCCTCGGCTGCTCCAGCTCCCGCCTGTCCCCAGGTGCCGTCACACCCCGGGGGGCACTCACAAAGGTCTCACACAAGTGGAGCCTCCACCGGACTGTCCTCCATGCCCTTGGCCTCCCCCCTCCGGGCGTCCCGCACCCCCTCAGCCTCCAGTGCCGCTCCCAATCTCTATACGTAGTCCAAGCTATCCTCCTGTCAGACACAATCGTTTATAACATCTCATTCATTTGCCAAAACCTGGGAGTTTTGTACCTAATGCCCAGCTTATTCTATCATCGTCTTATTACCACCCTGAAACAGAGGTAGACGAATTCCAATTTCATTATCAAGATCTCGGTTCCAGTCAATGACGCACATACTGGAGGAAACCTAATGTAATGTTATTAGTTTTCCAAACCCTCCCAATAATAAAAAAAAAAAAAAAAAAAATCTTCCACAGATAATGCAAACGAGACCAACTGAGACATTAGGAGAAATTTCAAATATTCTTAAGCCGGTGGAAAAGCCTCCCAAAAGGAAAGGTCATGGCACCTAATAAAATTACACGCATAGACTTGAACTGCAGTAACACTAGAGAGCATCCAATAGTTTGGGAAAAACTACGGAGCTGTACGCGTTTACTGCGACATGTAGGACGCCGGCTGTCCTAGCTGCGTGGGCAGGCGCCCTGCTCTCGCTCTTCCCTTAGCAAGGACGATTCCCCTTCAGCTCACAAGAAATCAGTGCGGCAGCTCAGGATGCACTCCCAGGGCGGCCCCTCTGGTCCGCCCCTGTGTCCCAGCGCAGCCCCCGTGTCCCCACAGCCTCTGCTGCACCCACCTTTCTCTTCCACGCCAACGTGCTCCCCTCTTACTCAGAAAGCCGTTTGTCCCCCCAATAGGGCACATTTTCCAACCAGCTTTGTTGTTCTGCAAATTCTGGGATATAAAGAATTACTGGCTGAATATAAATCAATTTAGTTCACTGGGAGAGTATGTGTTTTATGCGGTAGAGGTTTTCAAAGAAAAGTAATTAGTTGATTTGGCATTTTAATCTTCAGAAAAATAAAGAAGCTATTTTTCTGCTAAGAGGATGTGTTTGAAGACATAAACATATGCTGTAGTTTCTGAAACTATATTAAGAAATACTGTTTATCGTCGAGATGCGGCATAGCTGATAGTCATTTCTATTGTCTCAAGAAGATTCTTTGCGATAAAGATCTCACCTCAGAGACTGCTTTTTGCTTTCCAAAGTGCCTGACTAGAGGCTTCAGAAGAGCCCGGGAGGTCCGTGTCTCTGCCGGGCAGGCTGCTTCTGGGCACCGTTATGAGGAGATGGAACAAACGGGATCGAGGTCAGGATTCAGACCGACCTTGGCGGCAGTCAGGACGGTGGGTGCATCTGGCCGCTGTTGCACAGCCGGCGAGAGTCCAGGGGAAGGTCTGGGACCTGCTTTTAGCTCACGGGGGCTCAGGTGTCCACCGTCCTTCCCCGCGCATGCGGCCACCAGCCCCGCTGGGCACAGGGCGTTGCGGTGAGACGGGCAGGTCAGCCCCGGCGAGCCCACGCTGCGGCTGCCACCCATTCCTCCGTGGCGGAACTCATAGAATCACAGAATCGTCTAGGCTGGAAAGGACCTTTAAGATCATCAAGTCCTACCATTAACCCGGCACTGCCAAGTCCACCACTCAGCCATGTCCCTCAGCACCACGTCTGCCCATCTTTTCAATACCTCCAGGGATAGTGATTCCACCGCTTCCCTGGGCAGCCTGTTCCAATGCTTGATTACCCTTTTGGTGGAGAAATTTTTCCTAATACCCATCCTAAACCTCCCCTGGCACACCTTGGGACTGCCCAACTCAGGACTGTCCATCTGGCCGCTCTCATATCGCAGCAAACCCCTACCAGGGAAAGAAAAAGTACTTTGCTGCTGCCGGTGTCTGAGGAACGGAGAAGCTCGTTCTCGCTGGAGAGCCTGCAGGAGCTCAGCCCGGCCGTGCGGGACGATTCAGAGCGACTGACCCACCTCTGGGGACCGTTGCCTAAGGTGCCACTGCTTTGCAATTTGTTTTCCTCCCTCGTTGCAGCGGGAATATCTGAAGGCGAAAGGCTGTGTTGTGCTTTGTGAGAGAATCGGCCCGTCCCGCTGGTGAGTCTCATTTGCCCTCCCTACGTCCGTGTCATACAAAAAATAATTTCCCCCTTACTCCTTTTGTTGATTTCACACATTAACACCCTGGGCGTGCTCGGCAGAGACAAACCCAAGCTAGCCGGCAACACATCTGAGTGTGCTTTCCCCCTACTCCCCGCCAACGACTCATTTAGCAGCAGCACGGCAATTAGCAAATCGATACTCCATTCAGTCACGAACGTTTCGTCTCGACCATTACTTAAGGAACGTCTCTCGCAGCCTCTTCTTTGCCTGGACGAAGGATAAGGCAGAAAGGCCGCTCTGGCGTTAGGTTATCTGACTGATTTAGGATGATTCCTCTTCAGGCCCACGCGGTATTTGCAGGATGTTTCAGGCCAGGTATAGCCGGTGTGGATATGACACTCTACTAATAAGCACCTCTGTGCCAGGGAGCGTGCACATAAACACAGTCGCAGAGAAGTGCACGCTTGCTTTCTTGCTTAATATCATACCACCCACCTGACTAAAACAGAGCCTGACACATGTCATAAGGAATTACTCTAAGAACGCAAGGCCCTTAGGCATTGAAGCCCCATTTGTATTCCAGTCGTATTAACCAAAAATAAAATAAATAAGTAACAATCACATCTTCTTTGCTCTGAAAGGATTTTCCAGCCATTCAAGTGCTTACTACGTGGCTGTTACAAGCTCCCTTACGGGAAGTGCAAGGGCAGCAAAGGGGAAGAAAAGCAGAGACAAAGTGAACAGCAGAAATCACGACGGAGAGATTATTCCAATTTGCTGCATTTGAGTTTGTGCCGGAAGACTCAGCCCTCGCCCGGCACAGCCCCACGCGCTCCCGCCCCGGTCCCCGTCGGGCGCAGCGCAGCAGCCCCGCCGTCTTCCCCGAATTCTATAATTAGCATCAGTGATTATTCAAGCAGGAATCAAAACACTGCCCATCTGCAGCGTCCAGGGCGGGAGCAGTCTGCTTTCTTTTCATGTTATTTAGAATAAGAGCTGCACTTGCCAGTTGTTGTTGTGGAAAACCACTCCGTTGCACGCAGAGGAGCAAGGAGGGCAAGACACTATGTGGACTCGGGGAAAGTCACCACCTTTCCGAGTCATTAGAGAGTGGCAACAGCAAAAATTCCCTAAGCCCAGAGCAGAACCAGCCACATTCCTTCCCACCTTCTCCAGAAAACTGAAAATCGGATGTATGTGTTACTAAATTAAGTAGCAGGAATTCTTTTCGCGGGGAATACGAGTGATGAAAGCTGTACAACACCACTTTCCTAATCCGCCCCACACAGTAACTCCCTGGTTTGTTTGCGTGTGTGCGTGCGGGTTGTGTAAGCCATAATTATGCAATCTCACAATTTACCATTGAGCAGATTCTCAGCGTGTTACAGCTCAGCAACAGACATCAGCTTATGACCGTAACAACAAGGCTCCATTTTCCTGCAAACTTACCGACACAGAAGAACGTGACCTCTCGTATCATGGAAACGGGCGGTGCAAAGGTGAGCTCCAGGAAAAGGGGCCACTGCTGACAAGATTTCCTAGCAATGCACGGGACTGGGACCTCTTCCTAGTAAATGGAAAATTAAGCTGACCACGGGAGCGACAGGTAGAACCTTTAAAATAGGTCTGTGCCGAGGCTGCTATGAATTGGATGCCATGACACAGAAAAATTGGAGCCCCGTGACCTCATAAACAGCAGAACAAACAACTACCCAGAGCTAGACACTTGACTGAGATAAAACATTTTCCAGTGCACTTTTTGATACAACTAATAGATAAAATCACTGGACAAAAGAGCCCATCCTACGTAACCTTCACAAACTGCTGAATTTGATGACATTTGGGGGGTGGCAAGCGATTAGTCACTCAAATAATTTTTCAACAAGTAACTAATGAAGAATTCTCAGTAGATTTTTCAGATGAGACTAAGTATAATTTTCAAGGTGTACAAATCGTTGTAAACAATGGTCAGATTACAAGAATAGCTGCAACGCCCATTCACAATATTTATTAGAGTAGGAGTTTACTAATCACTGCTTCAAACAGTTGGCCTGCCCTAATCTCCATAGAGGTATACAATGGGTTTTGAAGATCTATTTATGTTTAACTCGATTATAAGGGTGAACACAGTTAGGAGTCAATTTCTCCAATATATTTTACTGATACCAAACAAACAGCGTTATTCTTTAAGTCCCAATAGCACAAATCAAATTTAATCCTGCATTCTTTATACACTGACATTTATAGAAAGAAAAAAAAAATAAATAAGAGGAAGAAAAGCATCCAGAAAAACTACTCAGAGCTGAATGATGCTTTTTCAGCTTACTGATGACAAGGTCTGTAGTTTTAATACATCACATAGGAGAAAACAAAAATGCCAGAGATGCAGGCGATACAGCATTCGTCCTGTTCTGAAAATACTGACACATTGCTCTAACCCGTAACGTATTGGAGTCAGGAACAAGAATGCCACATGCTGATTTGGAACCAAGGAGGATAATGGGCTGGGTGAAGTCAGGGACTGTGGAAATATCTTAAATGTTTAAGGGAATTTGATTCTTCCAAAACCTTCAGAATTATGATTGGATTGGTGGAATTATTTAGGTCAGGTCCTGTTCTGCATTTTAATTAAAAAAAAAAAAAAAAAGTAAAATCGAACCTGAGTTTCAGAACAGCAAGGCCAGGACAGGTAGCCCGGGAAGCCACCGATGAGTCTTCAAACCACAGGCAGTGGTGTAGGACTAAAACAATAAGAGTTCCCATTCGGTTGCCTGTGAGCAGCCTGGTGACCGAGTCCTCTTCTCAGCAGCGGGTGCTTAACCCGCGCAGAGCTGCCGGGCCAGCACACGGGAGGGGACGGCCTCCCCAGGGCAGGCGTGGACGGGACACTTTTCTTCCTCTTACGCTTTTTCTCCTCTCTATAAATGTCAGTGGGGGACAGAGAGCCTGACTGCCCTTCGCAGAGGTCCCTGTGGCGGGGGCTCGAGGCACGCGGGCCGGGAGGCGCAGGAAAAGCTGCCGTCACCACCGGTGCTATACCTGTTGTGTGGGTAGAGAGAGGAGATCCCCAAGCTGTCAGTCAGAGCTGCAGTCATACGGAGGATTTTTTTTTTTTCATTTCTAAAAGTTGTTATTGGAAAATGTCACTATTCATTGCCAAGAGTTCCCGTGATGCAGTAACTCTCATTACACCTAAGCCCTCTCAGCACAAAATAGCCACACACTGATAACCTGACTATATTTGCCGCAGCTGCTCTTCCGTAGACTGCACTCCTGTACAGTCAGGTTATTTTACATGCTTATTAGCCCCATTATTTTATAACTCGTTCCTCTGTGTCATGCTGACTCTATATCACTTCATTTTAACAAAAGGATGTGTTCCTCTGAGACAAGAAGGGATGAGGAGTCTCGGAGATGGAGAGGGCGGGTGGAGTAAAGGCAGCGGGCCGCGTTGTGCCTGGGCTGAGGAGCGCCCGGCGGCGGGAGCCCTGGAGGCCCCGTTCCCACGGGAACCCTGAAGCCTCTGTCCCCATGGGAGCCCTGGAGTCTCCGCTCTGCTGCTGCTGCTCCCCCTGCCCCGGAGGGGCCCCCCAGAGAGCTGTGCCCCAGACGGGTGCTCCCAGGGGAGCGGAGGTGACAGCGAAGCGGGAGGGCGGCAGCCTGCGCCCTCCTGGGCGCCACCGAGGAGCACTGTGCTCCGACGCAGAGCATCGTCCCTCTGCTCGAGGTTTGCTTGGCCCACGCCACTTCAACGTGGCTGGAACGCCACAGAGCCGCGGCACCTGACACAGCTCTTACAGCCGTGGCGCTAAGGCCCCGACCATCAGCACCGCTCACACCGGCGGCTTGGCCGCCCTGGAGAGGGAAAAGGTGCCGACAGTTCACGGCCTGTGCCGCTGCACACAGTGCTCGCAGCAGGTGCCCCCGTTCCGCTCGCTCGGGAACGCTCCCTGCTGAAAAGTCTTCCAGCAGCCCGCCCGCCCCTCTCCTCCCTCCTCCTCCGCCCCAGAATTTCTCTGAAGGCCCCGCAAGCGCAGGATGTGGATGCCACCGAACTCACAGCTCCGTGTTCCTCGCGGTTCAGTCCTTCGCAGCCGCGGCCCCCCTAAGACACCGCTCTCACACAGAACACCGATGCCGGTGCTTTCAAGAAAAACAGGTGTAGCGACGGTGTTTCTTCCAAAGGCGCACTAATGTACGTGTGCAATACATTTATCGGGAAAGCCTCAAGAAGGGATATAAACCATGGAAAAGAGTCAAAGAGGAGTCTCTCTAGCTGGAAAGGACAAGGAGAGACGACATGACAAATGTCCCCTTAGCAAATTATCAGCAAATAATGCGCAGTAAAATAAGAAAGAAACCATCTGTTTCTATTTACTGTCTTTTACTAAAATGGCCATGGAATAGATAATAAAGATGAAAGATAACTACCAATAGATTAAAAAGCGTTAGTGATATAAATTACATACCACACATCTCACTCTGTCCGTGGAACTCGTTGATACAAGATGTAATTGAGAACAAAATCTTCACACGAATCAAACAGGATTATTCTTTTTTTAAGACAATGACCTTTTTTATAACATTCCGAAGAGATAACCAAGCTCTGGAGCCAGGGAATAAACCGACCTCGAACCGGCTCCAGGCACGGGGCTCCGTCACTCTGACGTGCTCTTGTCGTTCTGTTTTCTCACTCCTCCGCCATCAAAACGTTTGCTCTAAGCGAGGGGTGCGCGGAGGCGCTGCCTGTTGTGCGCGAGGGTCGGAAATAAGGCTAAGAAAGTGAGGGATAGCCTCAACGTGAGAGGCTTTATCTAAGGAGGGCGAGACACCTCACCTTGGTTTATACAAAGAGAGAGCTTTAGATATAAAGGCATCAAGTAAGAAAACGTCTCTCAAGTGCACGTCAGAACAGGTACAAGAGGGCCATGATAATGAAAAAAGACAAATAATTCTTTGCCCTTTTCTTGCAGCTTTCACTTAAGGACTTGGAATTGCTTTATGAATCCGTATCGCGGAAGCTGCCAACAGCCTTGGGAAGCAGCAATGCTCTACAAAGATCATAAGCCACATTTAAGAGCTGAGAGTTAATAAAAAAAATCAAATGCAGAAGTCAGCTGATGATTTTTCCTAAGTTACACGTTTTGTCAGAACATGTTAAAACAGAATTAAAATTATTACCCACTCTGTAGGGCTCAAATGTCATTGTAAACGAAGCCAGGAGTAACTAGTTAAAGGAAGAAGGATTGAGGAGATTAATATTAGCTAGACTTGCTTCCCTAGATGGCTCATAGAGCTTCTAATAGAATGGGGATGCAAGAAAGCAATTAAAAGGACTAACTTAAATAAATCTCTGAGTGCTGAAAGTTTGCCAGAATATACCTCTAAATTCTTCTGCAATGCAACTGGGCCCCTTCCTCTAGGGACTTTCTAACAGCCTTTCAGACATCAGGATAATTATTGCAAAGTGTGACCCAGACTGTGGTTACTGGTATAATCAAGAAAACCCCTTGAGGTTCCAGCATTAGACACAATCTCACCAGCGAAGCAGACTTTCAGCTGTTGGCTAACATTTTTGTAATGACTAAACTTCAATCACATTCTCTGCGACCGGGCGATGCACCCAGCGGGTCGGGGCTCCCATCGCCTGCTGCAGGACGGCTCACCCAGACCGGCTTCGGTGTCCGTTCTGGATCGGCCACAACCACAACCAGAGGACTCCTGGCAAGGAGCACACTCAAGGAGATGGGAAAGGGGCGAAGACAGATAATGGGTGGAGAGAGCCAATGTCTAAACGCTCTTCTCGTGAGGGCAGGACACGGCTAGTGAAGTGCTCCTGCCTTGGCAGACTGGGCACTGCTGCTCCCTCGCAACATTTTCTAAACAAAACTTGCTCCCCCAATGTTTCAACTCCTCAAATCGACCGAGTGTTTTATCTCTTTGGGAAGCTTAAAGACTGTAGTGGATTTGCTGTTTTCTGGTGCACTGGGAACTTCCACTGCTGGGATATAAATCCTTGCTTGGTTCTAACGTGCAATCTCCAATTTAAGCAAACAGGGAGTAAGGAAAGAAATTAAATACTAATAGCATCCAAATTCTTCCATCTTCTACCCACCCCCTGCCAACCCTCCTCCCTTCTCCCTAATCCACAAGGTCTGAGCGATGATCAGTGAATAATTAATTCTGGGTGAGCTGGAGAGGTTTCCTGCAGAGAGCCTCCGCAGATGCCATCTCCGGTTCGGGACACGCATGGTCGGCATTCCGCTGTCCCCCGTGGGTGCCTCCGGTACCCGCACCCACCACGGCACTCCCACGCACGCAGCCTGGCGTCACCCCGCTAATTACACTTTGTTGGTCAAACCCTCTGTGCTCACCAATACAGACGCTGCACAAACAACACGTGCTTCCACGTTTACGTAGAGCATTAGTAAAAGGTATAGTGAAAATATAGTGAAATCGTGAACAATGCCGGTGATTAAAGCTACTAAGCTATAGCATTAAAGCAACCGTTTCAGCAGGTATCAAAAGAAATAAAAAATGCCACGCACTGGTTTTTAAACCATGCAAACCTGATCTTCTGAAAGCACAAAAGTTAAAATAAAAGAGAGTTCACAAACAGCCAAATTTTATACCTCAGTCTCCTCCACTGATGCGGAATGTGACTGTGTAGGAGAAATGACACACTGCAAATGTCTCTTTCCTTTACAATAGCCCTAAGCTGAACCTCTTGATCCAAGTAGCACCAAATTCAAGCAGCTCGCAACTTCAATGCAGATTTTCTTCTTACTGTTTTTTAGCAACAGCCAGGACTTCAGTTGTTTGTATGTCACAAGGTAGCAGGAGACATTTTTTATTGTGATTGAAGATGCCAAACATCTCTCTCTCTCTCTCTCTCTCTCTCTTTCTCTTTCTCTCTCTCTCTCTCACACACACACACACACACACACTCTCTCCAGGCTCCAGATTCGAGAGACCCGGATAACTGAGGGACATCTCCGAAGCACCTGTGTCTCACCCCGCACTAGCGGCAGAATGGGTCTTTCTGTGCCCGGAGGGAGAGCCGCTGCGCGGCGCGGCGCGGCGGCTGATCGGGAGCAACACGGGAGACACGTTCCTCCTCGTTGGGGAAATGTCACAGCCCGGCTGACGCGGAGCCTGCCCCGCAGCCTGGATTCGCGTCCCGACAGCACGGCGCTGGCCCCTCCGTAGTGCCCAGGAGGATTATTCCCAGGCGGAGGAGAAACGGCAGATTCCAAGCTGAGCTAATGGCAGCCCCCAGCTCTGCGTTTCAGTTCTCAGAAGCAACGCGTTTTTTAAAAATTTTGTTCTCACAAGAAAAAAGAAAATAAATCCTTCTCTCTTTCTCTCTCCGTACATATACATATCATTTAAAGTGTTACTATATAGCAACAAACACACCCATAATAGAAGAAATCTCCCCACACAGCAAGGACAGCGAAATATTAATTATTCAAGGTACATACAAGAGAGTTATGTAAATCATTTGGTGAGTACCGCAGGAGCACTTTGCAGAGGGACTCCTATGGGGAAGAAGCACCGAATGGTTCAACCAGGGGATGTGTGTAATCTCTCCCGTACAGCCGTGGAGCGCGGGGGCTATTGTACACGGCCAACGTAATCCCAGAGACATTTGTAAATGGGAGCAAAGGGGACAGTCTGATATAATACCCACGGCTTTATAATTACTGAGACATTTGCATCATTTTGTGAATGAATGCCACCCTCCTGCACGCTATCAATCATGCACAATGCATGCCACGTCCCTTTCTCATATAATTACTTATATAACACACGTGGATTAATGCTAAATTCATATTTCTGGCTTTAATTCAAATCAGTTAAGTATTTTTAACCAGATTATATTTTAATTCCAGCTGAAATGCACTGGTTTAATTCAATTAAAATCAGTTCTTGCCTCTTCTCATCACACCTGACCTGAATTTTGCTGAAGAGAAGCTAAGTGAGATATTCTGTTGTTGTACTGAAAATCAAAATTATAAACACTCCCAACCAGATACACAAGATCATCATATCAGTATCATATGAAGATATCCATACACGAACAGTCTACTTGAAATCTCTCTAATAATCATTCGCGAAGAGGCTCCATATCATAAGGCATTATTAAAGAGTATGGAAAGGAGGAAGGACAGAGGAGCATATTTTTCCTCCCTCTGTTTTTAAGTCCCCTCCCAGCTGATGGATGAACTTGACATAGTTATTTTACATTCACAAGTCTTGAACATCATTATACCCAGTGCTCTGTACAACTCACTGCCAGCAGTGAGCTCAGTGCACAGGCTGCCTCCAGCTACAATCAACGGATTTCTGCGCACGATCACTGCAATATGAAATTGGATAACAAGATATACATGTCAAACACGCGTGTCTTCCAGCTCTCCGAACAAAGGCTGGAAAGCTTTGCCCACCTCCGTTGTTATATGTTCACTTACAACTCTGTCTCTGCCCCTCACACAGATTTTCCAATCAAGGTTTTACAGAGTTTCAATAAAGAACGGAGAGAAACTTGTTTTTAAACGTTTTCTCCTTCCAAAAGAGAAAGACATCTATTGCTAATACTAATTGCCAATAGAAACGACAGAGTAGAGGACAGAAAGGTTTGCTCCACCGAGCAATGTACCTCTCCTCTGAGATGGGAAATTCCATTTTGAAAGCTGGAAAACCGCGGCCGATGCCAGGCGGATATCCCTTCCCAATGCCTACCCAGCGCCAGGGGCGGAAACTGAGAGTACAGCGGGACATTCGATCTCATTAAATGCATCTGCACGCTGCCATTGAAAGGAAAAGCCCTTCTGCTGCCATCTTCCCGTACTCTGCAGTTACACGAGTTGGTTCAGTGCCCTAACCAAACAGAAACCCACCCCCCCAATAATAATTTGCCATTGCATCAACGTGCTGACCTTCCTAAGATCGCGCGATGATGGGATCTGCTGCAAGGGGGCACGTGGCCAGGAGACAGTGGGCTGGGGAGAGCGTGACTGTTCCTCCCAGTTTTAAAGGAATATTTTCATCATGAGCAGTTTTCACTGTGTGCCAGAATGTTTAAGCCCGGGATAAAAGTATCTTAGGCTTTGTTGTAAACAAATAACAATTAAAAAAGCAAACAGAGAGTCTAGAACTAAGAGAAAGCATCTTCTGCTATAAAAGCTGTAGTGACGGCATTTTCTTTCCCTTTTTTTTCCTTGAGTTTATTGACGTGAGGAGTAACGGTAATGTAATTGCACTGAAATTCATGCACATGAAAATCTCACCAGGGCGAAGTGAGAATAAATGGTCTGTTTGGAAACAAAATGTTAATGCCATGGAGCAGCAGTATCTGTCTTCGATGCGAAGAATATCAAGACACCATCAGCCACAACGTAACTGAGCTGTCACCCTCGCTCCGAGTCTTTGCTGAAAGGACACGAACAGAACTCTCTGCTTGTAACCCTGAGGTGTACACTGGTGCACCACCACGTCACGGCTGGCAGGCAATGGCCAAAGGAGTCAATAATATGTATTCAGACTGCGAGAACAGCAAAATGAAAGAAAGCATCCTTCTATCCATTAATCAACCCGATCTTCCGCTGCAGAAACAATGCCTTCCGATTGTCAGCATTTACCAAACATTCTTCACACGCTAACCATCTGCAGCTGTAATACAATGCTTTGATTACAAACGTCAAAAAGATAGAGCATAAAATTAACTTCTCCTTATTTAGTAGGTTTAGAGAAATGTGGCTTCACGCTACACTAATTCAGTGCCCTCAGTATGAAAACTCCCCATTATGATGTCTCGTCAAATTAGAGCCAACGATACAACGATGTCATCTCTATCCTCACACAACACTATATTTTGTAATTAAGCAGGACAGTGAAACAATGGCCTTGCTTATAGAGAAAAGGTCAGGAATGCAAAACATATTTTTGCAAGCTAATTGTAAGATGCATGAAGCCAATTATCCCCGTAGCACTGCATACGCCTGAGCAGGGAGGATTTGATAATTTTGCTCCATGACTCCCAGTCGCGCCGCCGCCGCGCGAGCTGCAGCCCGGGGGGCACTGTGCTGTTCGCTTGGGCCGTTAGGAAGCCGGGGAGCGGGGAAACGTGAAGAAGGCCATTAAAATAATTCCAGCCTCTTCGCCCTCCCCTTGACATTTTACCGGGGCTTGAAAAATTTCTAGGAATTGACATAGTCTTTTACTGAGAGATAATAGACACGACCTCCCTCTTCAATTAGCAAGTTAGTTTGATTATGTAGGATAAGGGGAAGTGTTTACGTAGTTCTTTGAGACTGTCAAATGCCTTTACCTCAGGTAGCCTCAGGTACAAATCACACATTCACATGCATGCGCCAAAGCCTGAACAAATATATGTATGCGTGGAACAAAACCCAATTTGACAGGAGGAATGGCTGAGAGCGTGCCGTTGCCTTGGGAGAAGCTGAAAGGCACCACCTTGCTTTCGGTCCACCTCTGCCCCCCTTGGGGTTATTAATGGCTTTAGGCACGCGGAGCAGCGCATTGCTCAACGGGGCTTCGTAACAAATATTTCTATATGCCGGTACAATTGATCTGCAACCTTCCTGATTTACCGGGACCTCTACTTCCCTTAATCAAGAAAATGGAACACAAAGAATGCTGACCAGGGAAGGGCCTGAGCTTTGCCGAGCGCCCGCTGCCACTGCCGGCGCTGCCGTGCCGTGAAACTCCCGATTCCTCACCTGGTTTTAAACCCCCTCCCGCTCTACTGCCCACCGCCAGCCATCAACTGCGGCGTCAGACTCACTCCAAAGGGGAATAAATGCCACTCTTCACCCAACGGAAACCCCAACCACCTGTGTAAGGGAACTGTACGTTATTTTTACAAAGCAGAGTATTAGTCTTTCTTACATAGAAAGGATTAATTTTTTTTTGTTTCACTGCCTCCCCAAAAAACCCTCCCAAATCCCCTCTTTCCATTAAGAGCATTATCCTTTTAAAAAGATTTGAATACCAGTTTCTAGATTTCCTAATACCATGAGAGGGAGATGAGGAACATAACGGTTTCTGGGGAGAACCGGTAATTTCCTCCTGCATCTCTCCTTCAAAGCAGTTCTCTCAGATTTTACTCTAGCCTCCTAACATAGCCATTAATTAGAGATCAGTAATTAACTTTCTGGTTCAAGAAATATTTTGCAAAGGAACCCCATTAAAAGGCCGATTTGCATATTCCAGGACAAGGCAGCCTTGATAGAAACGCAGGTACTGAACGAGTCTCAATCCTGAGAGTGTCCTTGAATCGTTAAGCTGCCGACGTTTGCTCCCCGCCTGCGGGGGGGAGCGGGCACCGACGTTACCCGCCGCACGGGAACGTGGACATTGCTACCCGCCCCACGCTCCCATTCCTGACTTTGCATTTCCGTCATTGTTGACAGCGCCGCGTGGTTTCCCTGGACAAACTCAGCGCTCCCTCAAAATATTTTCATTCTCATGAAAACCAGCGGCCCCTGCGCTGCGCTTAACAGGCCGCTAGTGTCACCCTTCGCTGTGCACCGACTATGGTAAGTCTTCCTATTTAGAAAGCCTCGCTGGCTAATGCCGTTTAAGTGAGGAGCCAGAAGAGAAAGCACGCTCTCCAGCACTCGGCGCACTGACCTGAAAGCCCTTCGCGCGCTCCGGGGTCTGCCCCTGTCCCCGTGCTGCGGGGGGAGTCACTGCGCTCGCCAAAGGAAACAGAGCGACTTCCGCACCCTTTGCAATGCAGCACTCGCCGTATTCTCATCCAACTTAACCAATTTCGTCATGCCTAAAAATATTTGGCATAGCAGGTTTGTTGGCAATAAACAAATAATGATAATTAGATCTAAAAAGAACTCACAAGCTAAGTTCACTGCAAGACTACAGGCGTTCATAAGTTATTGATGCTCTCCTCTTGCATCAAAGTAAGTTTTATGAACATTTGAGAAGCCATAGAGCAGACTGCATTAGCACTGGCTTAGGAATTAAATGCACTACAGTACATGACTTGTACACTTCCTCTTCCCTCTGTGGGTTATTAGCAAAAATTTTTGATGGGATAAAAAAAAAAAAAAGAGGAAGTAGCAGTAGTGCAAGTTGTTGCTGTTATTAATGCGTGGCTGTACCCTTCCAAGGCTGAGGCTCATTTAACAATCAACCATATGCTCAGACTTTTGTAGTGCCAAGAAAAAGCTTAAATAGAACGTTATCTTCTGGAATTATGAAAAAAAAAAAAATCACAAATGTTAGTAATTGAGAGTCCCTTAGCCTGAAATGAGTTGTAGGTGCACTGAGAATAGGTGTCCCTAGGAATGATCAGCTTGGGGGTTACATCAGAACACGGAGTTACACCGGGTACGCACCTTCCACCAAATCAAGAAAGTCTGAAGGTACTTGTCCCACAAAGTGACACCGCGTCCCTGCCCTCCCGGTGCTAGCGCAAAGTCCCGGCAGCCTTTCCCAGTTTCAGAGGAGATGGGACCAAGTTCGTGTATTTAGATTTAAAAAAAGAACAAAACCCATATAAACCCCCCATATAAACTGACTTTCTAAATTCTTGAAAAGTTGTCAGAAATTATTTTTAAAATATTACTGTAACGAAGTAACAGCAGTGACTGAAAAAGGTCACTACAAGAAAACAACCAGAAATGCACTAATAACCATAATTAAGACCTGCGGAATAACCTTCTGCCAGTTCTCTGGCTCTACTCCCTGTGCCCAAAGCCCCACCCGGAAACTTTCTCCATCACCAATTCTGTAGGAGAAATGTGGGCCCAATCAAGAAAAATCCATCTGCCAAATGCTTGATTTGTGGCTGATTCCAGAGAGGTTCCTACGAAGACAAACATTCAGCACTCCATGATAAAAACTTTGCTAGCTGCCGTAATAACCCAGGACGCAGGAGCCATCGTTAGCCAAGAGGCACGTTACCGGAACCCTTTTTAGCTCTAACAAGCAATCTGGCCAGCCAGCTAATTGAAAGGAGCGCTCATTCCACAATCCTCCTTTAAATCTCACATTTATATGAACTGATTGTTCCAGATTACCGCGCCTCTCATACAGAATACTAGTTATACTTGGTCTGATTTTGCTTCTCTTAGTCACAATCAATAGTTTTATCACTGTTACTGTAAGAGGGCTCCTAGAAAAAAATCAGTATGCAAAAGACTAGCAAAATTTGGCCAACCACTCCAGTGTGAACCCCGCCGTATTTCACTTATTCCACCTTTTTCAAACAAAAGGTCTCTTCTCAGTCAATATAAAATCCAATACAATGAGAAACAACCAGGTTTTTCTACAGACATAAGCTCTGCTTGACTATGATCAGCGCATTTATCTAACATACCACTTTGAGCAATTCCTCAGGTGTTCTCTGTAGAAAAAAAATGGCGGGCCGAGCTTTTCCCAACCCGGAATTCGCTCAGTTTTCCTAGTTGCCCTGAAGATGCACGGCCGCGCCATGGCAGAGCTGCAAACAGCCGCCTGGCGATGGACACGGGACCCTGGCAGACGGCACGTCACCTCGACGAAGAGGTCCCCCCTCCCCGGGCCGCAGCGACCACGCTTTGCGGGAGCGGCTCTGCACGGCTCCCCCGGAACCCGGCTGCTCTCTTTGCGCCGGCGCAAGGTATGAAACCCAGACCCTCCCGGCACAAAATTAACAGGGTGATTCTGAACTGATGCCAGTGGGACATTCTCTGACTTTTCCAGTGTTTCGTGGTTTTTCCTTGTTTTCCTTTGATATAAAACTCACGCTGTACAAACCTCTCACTGTTGTAGGAGGTAATAATTCTCCATTTTAAATTTACATGATGTGTAATGCATGTATTAATCAAACATGGGATAAAAAGCATAGATATGTTGGTTTCTATTCTCTTCTCTGCTCTACCTACACGCCACCCCCACCTAGTTAGCTGTCTGTACATGTATGTGCACATTTCACACACCCATACGCATCTGCTGTCCGTGGCAGGATAAACAGGACGTGCAAGAAAAGGAAAAATAGAGAAACTAAGAGGCATGACACAGTACCAATTTAGATACACAGAAGCCAAGTAACAGAATCATTCGTGATCCGCTATAGCTCAATATTTCAACCTTGAGTGTTTTCACTGCTTTTATTGCACTATTCGGTTTTGCTATGGCATCTCCTGCAAAAATTCTACAGAGCTCCAGAACAGAACGCTGTTACAACGGTTACTTCCATGAGCAAAGGAGCAGTTCGCGAACAATCAGCCTGGATACAAGATGGAGTCAAGAATCAAATATTTAAGAGGGAAATATTCCGATACCAGATGCTTCTTCGAAGCAGCTCTTGGATTTCAAGACAGACAAGGAAGCGCAGCAGCAAGTGAACGAGAGTGATCTAAAAGGCTCGAGCCCTTTCCCATACAGAAGGGAGTGCATTGTGCATTTTAGCAGCTGTGGACGGGAATGTTCAGGAAGATAAAATTACCTTCCATACCCAAAACGTCGATGCATGACCGAGAAGCCCAGCTGCTGCTTCTCCTTCACCGCTCTGAGAGCACCAGGACCTATGGCCAAGATCTCCAGCAGAAGGGCACTCGCTCACGTTATAGACCCTGACGCTACTGTGAAAGCCAGGGGACTAAAAGCTTGCTGTCAAAAGCTACCTAGTGGCAGACAGTTCCTCCCCTCCCCATCAGGGCACGTCTCTGTACCAGAGATTAAGTGTATTTATGGTTGATACCTGCCTAGCGGAAGCCTTTCATTTTCAGTTTCTAAAATGCTCCTATAAGAAAATCCTTGGGTTTCCTTCAAGGCTGCCAAACTCTACCTCTCCTCTAACCCACCCTTTAAGCTCTACACTGAAAATGCGCCACAGCCATGTGCTGAATCTCTTTAAAGAAAAGTTGCAGCAAACCTGGCTGTGTCCGAAAGGACACTGCCCAGCAAGCTCCAGGGCTCTGGTGCTGGGAGGGCAGGGAAACTACAAGGCTTAATTTGGGAAAATGACTTTGGCTGCGGGGCTGGCCGGAAGAGTTAATTCCCATGTCCTAACCGCCAGTTCACAGAAAGAAACAAAACTCATCTAGGTAGAAAGAAAACATTGCCTAATTTGCCCGTTCTTTGGGTGAAGCAGCAGCACCGTAGGCAGATTCCCGGCAGCCCGGCTACGCTCGCTCGTCTTCCATATGGAACACAGTGCCCTACTTCGAGCGTTTGTGCAAACTGCAGCACAGGAATCAAATCAACCCTGTCTTCCCAGATAGTAACCCCTGAAATATTACTCTGCACTGACCAGCACAGTCCTTTTATTTGCAGAATGCAGAAGAAAAAAGCTTAGGAGGCTGTAGGTCGGGTAAGGAAAAATCCAGATTGACAATTGTCATTCATGGGCTTCAGAAATTCACGGCCCCTCCAATGAATAAGTATAGGTAAAACAAGTAAAAGTTGTCATTGCTTTTAAAAGCGAAGCATTTACTCAATGGATTCTGAAGTGCCGTCTTGATATTTTAAAATGCCACTGCTACAAAATGGTTACATCAGTGTATGTCCAATTTGGCGTCTTTTTCAGACATAGACTGTTCTTGGCACTTCAATACTTCTGTGTCATTCCCGGAATGATTCACGTAAGGTTGAAAGATCTTCCTTTTGGAAGAAAACCACTAGTTTGTTTCTGTGGTTGGTAATGGAGTCTGTCTTACCCAACCATGACTTTGATCTGCATGTGAATTTACACATAAATTTCCCTACAATGCGTGCCTATCTCGTGCACACACTGGCATAAATCTACATAGACATAAATACATACAAATCCACTAAAGAGCTACTATACTTTCTAACTGAGCTGAAGAATAAAACCAAAGTCTCGTTTCTCCTCTGTTTGGCTTGCAATTTGCTCCAATACCGCCCACCCCACGTCAAATGCTTCATCTGACCCATCTGCCCATTCCCCGCACCGCATCCCTCCTGGACTGAAAGATCCTGTCATGGCTCAGCCAGAAAAAGCAGCTTCGGCCACACGCCGAGAATCCATCTCAGTACAACGACAGCAGTCACCGGCTGCGCTGAAGATGCGCGTGTGTGGAAGGGGCAGAGAGGGATTTGGGGAGATTATGGTTGTTATTGTTCTATGTTATTGTTCATACGACGTGTAACCCAGTAATGTTCAATGTAGTCCGGCGTGTGAGCATCCCTCCCCTCCCTCCCTCACCCGCATCCGTCGGCTTTGGCTGCTGCATCTATGTGCTATTTATATGCTGGTGCATCAACTTAGGATTTATTGGGGAAAAGAAAGCAGAGCAGTCAGGCTTCTCCGTACACGTTATTTAACCTAAAAAGGGAGGGCTTGCACTGTCTGCTCGCCAACAAATTAAAATCAGCCCTCTTGCAATTAAGCAAGTCTACTTCTCGCACAGATGTGGCCCTCGCTCCGAATAAGATAAGCAGGACGTTAACAAGACCTGGGAAAAATCAATACCCTCATTCTGCCTCCCACACCCTCCTCCCCACCCTCCGACAAGCGTCCCCTTACCTCTCATTGTCCACACTCCTGAAGCCAGGTAAAATGTGCCGGAAGCTGCTGTTCCTATCGAGCTTCGGTTGGCTCTTTGTCCTTTTGATGGAGCCTTTAAGCCGACGGCTGAGGAACCCCTGTGGGGTGAGACAAGAATACTAAATTACAACGAAAAAAAGGGAGACGGAGCGAGCGAGCCCCGAACCCGCTCTCTCGCGGCGAGTGCAGCCGGGCAGATCGTTCTCTGCGGCTCCCTTCGTGCGCGGCCGCCGGCGGTGCCGCTCCTCGCCGCCAGCCCGGCTCCCCAGCTCGCCGCCAACATCTGCTCCCAACGCTCGCCGGGGCCGGGGCGCTGCGTCGGCGCGAGACTCCCCGAAGCCTCCGTTACCCTGGCAACCATCAGCTCGCATAAAAATACTGTCTGAAAGACAAGACTAGCACATCGCAACTCCTGACGCGAGGAGAGGCTGCGGCGCGGGGCTCCGGCTGGCCCAGCCTGGCCAGGCTGGTAGCCCTGAGCTCGCAGGCACGGGTCCGTGCCCGCCCCCGCTCCCCGGCCACCAGGAGACAGGCGAGAACTTCATTACCTGATGGAAACCCCCCAGATTTTCAGCCATGGCTGGCAGAATTGGACTCGGGTGTCTTAGCTACATGTACAAATGCCCTGCAAAGCATGCACAGACACAGCCTATGGACTCGGCGGCTATAGGCACTACCTTTCCCGAAGAAGGAGCCCCGTGCACTGAACGCGCAGCGCCTTCTTCTCCGCTCGCCTCCTCCCTCGTGGAACATAAGTCACGGCTCCCGTAGTGCTCCACAGCAAAGCCAGCACTAAACGTTTTAATAGCAAAGCTTCTAATGTGTTATTTGCTTATTGTTAGGAGTTAATGTTCTACATAATCTGAACATTACATTTAATCTCTTGGCTAAATAAGGCAATAAAAGTATAATACTACTGTGGTGTCCAGCATTTACAGCATACGAGAATAGTCTTAGTGGGTCAAGCACGCCAGGCAGAGGAAGCGAGGGAGCATTTTAAAGAGAACCCGGGATTTGGGGGTGAAACCTAAATAAGAGTCCCTTTTACGCACTGTCATACCAAAGAAATAAATTGGTCAGACATAGACAACTTGGCAAATCCCTGCACAACCTGAGGTTCTGCAGACACCGCTTCCCTTCCCAGTCCCCAGGAAAGGGGGTAAGATAGCCACTGGCCTAAGCACAGATTTTGACATGCACAAGGAAAGAACGGGTATGGTTTCCACTGGGTACTATGCCAGCGTCCCCGACGTACCCACAGAGCTCTCCTCCACTCCCGGCATGAGTCTCAGTAGCTTCTCCAGTCAACCTTAAGGAATGGATATAGGTCATGTAGCCCTTAGCAGCTCCCTTTTATAAATTAATACCCTTTATGTGTCTTGCAGGAAGATAATCACAGTCTAACTTACATCTAGCCTGTCATTTGTTTCTGCTATTCAAACACTCCTTCCCCACCTCGGATATTCACGGGTCACATTATGTCTTTCTGAGGTTGCAAAATTTCCCAGGGCAGTCCGTGCGGCTCTTGTTATGGAAGTGACTTTCCTGTTTGTAAGTGCATCAAGAATTTGAAACATGTAGATAATCAAAGGTGTTTCACATTTATTAAGTGCCACTTTACTTACAAATGAGGTATGTAACGTGCAGTCATGTAAACTGAATATTTCTCCAGGAACTATTTGCATGATTGAAATAGGATGACGCACATAGCACAGGCCATCCGGTTACACACTTTGCCATCTTACACAAAGCCAACGCGTAAGATAACAAAGGCCTTTTCAAAAGGGTTTTGTTGGTGAGAAATACCTTTAGAGAATTTTTTATAGTATAGAGAAACATGATTGTGAACCAGCGCATTTGAGGATTTGCGTTATCTAGAACATTGCTGAGATATTTCCCGCGGTACTCAGACCTTAGCCGGTGCCCTACTCATGATAGCAACATGGTATCAGGCTCATACTCGTGGTATCAACTCTTCACGCTCTTGTTCTTCTGGCTAGATGAGGCCACTGGTTACCTGCTCTGGAGACTAGCCAATATTTGCTGTGAAGGAAAAGATCAAAAATATGCAACCGGCCAATCATGCAGTATTTCCCTAAACATCACTGGTGAGCAGTTTTTGCCCAGAAGCAAGAGACTGGACTTGCTTTATCGCCGCCAGCCCAGCCACAAATATGTCAGCCTGTTATCAAGCCACTTCTTCCGATCCAGTAATAGCCCTGAACCCTGGACAGGGAATTGATAAGGAAAAAACCAAATACTTTCTGCAGCAAATGATCACAGCTTTCTTTCACTACCTTGTATTTCACATCTCAACAACTGTTAGATGATTCGTGCAGGATTTGGAAATTAGAATTTAGGGTTGCAGTAAGACATTACTTTCCTTCTGTTGCCCATTGTGTTCACATTCATCGCCACCAGAAGGAGATCACACTGTGCCGTCTTCAGTCTTCCTTGGGAGAATGGTATGTCAGAGATTTTAATGTTGATAAATTATGCCGCTATAGCAATACTTTGCACATCCCTAGTGCGTGCCAGAGATCAGAAAGTCGAATGTGTGAATTACTACCTCTGTAATTTTTAGATGGGGTAAGAAAAAAAGAGAGAGTTGGTCTCCACAAATACAAGAGAGAGAGAATCCAACCTGGGGTGTGACCGCCGTGCTTTCCTGGTGAGATCATAAGAACATCATCCATTTCTTCTTCATTTATGACTTTAAACAACATTTGATTCTGATCTCCAGACAAATGAGGCTAATCCTCCCCTACGAGCGTTGCCTACTGCTCTAGCCTTGCTGCATTCTTGTGAGTTCCAGTAATTAAGGTATCGCCCTTTATATTACATGCTCTTTAGATGCTTTTACGTTTATATTGAGAGATGTCTAGGGCAGAATTGTGTCTTCCTATGTGTGGGCAGCATTTACCACCAGTAAAAATATCTTAGAGAAGATTGAACTACTAATTGAGGAAGGTTTCATTCAGAAGAAGTTAATAGACTGTATGAAATGACAATAAATAGAAACCTGCAGAGCCCAAGAATCCCTTCAGAATCTCCCACCGCAGAAAACCGTGAGATGCCACAACCTGCGGTGCTGAGGGTCCTCACTTGAGCCCGGACTCAGCCCGGCGCAGACACCCTGTGCACAGGGGGCCGGGGCACTCCTGCAGCGGTTCGCCGGGAGGTAGCGCGGCTGCACGGCTCGCACGATGGCGTGTTCTTTTCCTGTGCCGCATTGCGAGGTGTGGACATGTTGGCTCGTTCAGAACTAGTGCAAAATTTGCACAAACGAGAATAACCTTCTGCTTCATTTAGTACAGATTTGCCTTTGTTTAGCCCGAATGACTTTTCAAGTTCTGCTGCAATACGGTGCAGCAAAACTTAGGCTACTACTAACTTCCTTTTAGGCAGTGGATGTAAAGTAAATCATGAAATACCCTTTAAAATGTAAGCAGAGGTACTCACAATATAAACCCATCCCTTGCACAGCCTAACTTCCGAGAAAGAGGGGATATTTTAGGGTCTTTAGAGTAGAGAGGACCATTCTGCTCAAGAACGCAGTACCACGCAGACCTGCACAGCTGTATGGAAATTTGCCACCCATCAAAGCCCACAGCGGAGTGTGGCACACAACTCAACTAGCCCCGCAAGAAAAAGGCACGCAGAGCTCGCACTGTGCAGTGATTTAAGTTTTTTAAGTGCAAGGGCCTTGCTTTTCTTGTTTTGTTTCTGCAGTTTTGACTCTGACATCCTCAAGTCTGGAATACAATTGCTCTAATCAGAAGAGCTGACTGAAGTTATAATAAGACACAAAGAACGAAGGCAGAAAAAAACCCCAAACAAATCCTTTTGAGGAATGGCTTAATCACAACCGCTGCTACTCAAGCTAAAACGGGACGGGCACAATTCAAAACAGGACAATTAAGTCTGCTGTGATTTGGGCTGGTTTTTCTTACATATTTGGACAGACGCAAAATCTGATGCCCTCATCTTGCTGCAGATGGAGGAAGGTGGGGCTCTCATTTTGATTTTTCCTGCTTATCAATTTTGGCATTTCCAATTACTGTAGAACCTGGAAATAATCCTATATTCTTTTATAATGTTTGAATATTTTTAATACTTTTAAAGCATATGTGCAAACCCATCAGAACTGTATGGGTGCGCACTTCCACACACCCTCAGCCAACAATAAGAAAACTGGAAGAAAGAGAGGAAGAGGGAGGGGGGCAAAACTGAGTAGACAACTAAAGACAGCAAAATCTTGAGCTCCTGTTTGATTAAGCATAAAGTAATGATGCAAGTCTGGAACTGACACCCACACCATTAACGTTCATTCGCAGTGAACCCACATGATAAAGTTTTAAAGGTAAAATTCAGCACCATGGAAACACGATATATGTGAAACTTAAAAATAATATATCAATAAATCAAGCCGGATGCATCAAGAGCAGCTTTCTTTGGAGGAGTCCTGGCAGGTGTCAGTATTTTCTAAGCACAACAAGCACGGAAACCAGGGAGCGGGGCTGGGCAAACACACACGGGCAAAGTGAAGAGCACAGTGAGGGTCTGAGCCACGGGGACTGGGAGAGCGCTGGGGGAACAGGAACACTGGAGGAAGAGACAGAAGTCCTGGTTCATGCTCTTATCTGCAGACCACACACCATAAACACTATAAAGACATATCACAGGAACCAGTGAACAGATGGGGTTATTTTCATAGTTCTTCCATATCTTTTTGTTTCAGTTCAAGCAAATCTCAACTACAAGAACTTGAGAGGATGTCAGAAATTTTTTCACTACTCATAATAATGAAACTGCCGCAAACAAGTACTTGCTGTGACTATAAAGTAACGCAGTATTATATATCGGGTGTCCATTTTTTCTAGTATATCAGGGATAAGCTTATAGGTATAAAATTGGGAGTAAATATTTTCTACCAGACCTGTCCTTATTTTGATATTAAACTTCTTTCATTCTGGAAACAGCTTTTTTTCTGCTTTTGCACAGCATCTATGCTGCTTTTCCACACTACATGGAAATACCCTTTCACTGAGGCTCAACTGAACGGCCAATCAGTATTTGTATCTGTGAACCAAGTAAAGCCTTGCCAACGCTCAGCATCCAATTCTAGCCATAAATGTATCAAAAGTGAGTTTACCAGTTTCTACAATTACCAATGTTAGCCTTAGCTTTCAAAATAAAATACAAACTTTCCTTGGGCAGCATTTGATACTGTTTATTACCAGATGAAGACACCTAAGTGCACATCTCTACTATTCTCTTTGTAGAACACGACTGCATTAAACTGCAGTAGGAAGTGCACAGACCAAAAAACCTGCTGAGGGTGAGTTTAGGCATCGTACAGGTCTCTCGGAAGCCCAGGAACAGAAGCAATCTACCGAGTGGTCTCCTGGCACCGATACAAGAAAGGAAGGGAATTTCATGTATAGCACTGACCTTTACGGATCACATGTTTTTTTATTTGTTCAGTGTACGGAGGCGTGTGCCTGTAAGTATATGGATTCTTTCAAACACTTCATATATAATTTATTACTGTCAGCTCTTTTGATTTGAACTTGTAAGTTATAAGTTGTTTTCCTATCATCCAGTTCTCCTCCTGTCAGATGCGCTAAAGGGCTCTCTTTGTGAGGTGACCGAACAGGCAGCCCCTATGGAGCCCCCTGCCCCGGAGAGTGCATTTCCAGCATCCGCGATGCTTGCATAGGATCTGGTTTGAACTCGGGGATGTGGCAGGCTGTCAGGAGACTGTCAGCCAGAGTGTCATCTGAAGTTGAAGACATCCCCAAACTTAGGAGAATCTTTGCGAGTTAACCTTGGCAAGTTATATTCTTGCAAGTTTATCAACCAACAAACCGAATTCTGTTTACATGACAAAACCCAGCTTGCTCCGACCAGTAAGACTTGCCTAATACGCAAGCCCAGGGAAAGGGCAAAGGAGAGCAATAGCTTACAAAAGTCTGCAGAGCATGAAAGATGGGAACTCCAAAGGAAAACCAAAATAGTTTATTACCTCTGGATCTAGAAATGCACACATAGATTAACGTGTATTACTCCTTCTGTTTAGAGGAGGCTGAACATGTGACTTTGCTTAAGTGGGTTAAAAGTCCTTCAGTTTCTCTTTCTCAGCTTTATTTCATGAATCTCAGGACCATTCCCCTGTGAGCCCCTAAAGAAACACACAGATGAGGTGAAGTAGGGAACTCGTACGTCTGAGAGTAAGAGCAAGTAACATCCATCCATGAACCACCAACTCGTGCTGACTGATGATACCTTAAAAAATTATTCTATAGGGATAAGGAAAGCCCCTCTGAGACACAATTGTCTTGGAATTAGGATAAAACCCAAAAGAATGGAAAAATATCTGCAAAAACATTGCAGTGTCCAGTGACAGAGGGCAACAAAAACTCAAATCCTACCGCCCCACACACTGTGGTCAGACTTGTGCTCTGGCATCCAGAGTCAGAGAATAAACACGGAGATATAGTACTTAAGCGCATGAGAGGGTATGTCCGTGAGCCAGGCCGTAAAGCAGTCCCGGAACGTGAGAAACAGCTCGTGTTGGTAAGTGCTGCTTAGCAACACTGCCCTTCTATGGCAAAAGATTAATCACATTTGCAGTGTCATTGGAAACACTCAGTTCAGTCCATTTGAAAAATCAGATGAAGATGCACTGAAGTCCCACAGGTCACCAGAGGGAGAGTGTGGGTCTGTCTAGGTCATGAAAACTGGAATTACGTCAAATGAGAGGCACTGAGGGTTAATTATGAATATGGCAAATCTAATACGTGCAAGTATCAGCAAATCACAGATAGAAGAAGCAATAGCTTCAACACATAACATCTCATCCTTTTTCCACCTCTGCCCAATAAAGGATTGCTGCTTAGGCTCTATTTTTGTAAAGATTTTACCTATCTTGTTGAAAATGTCTCGGTCACAGGGTCTTCTCCCGCTGCCCCGGAGAAAGAATTACGCAGACTGGCAGCTCTCAGTGCCGCGCATCTCTCAGGACATTTTTCCTGATATTCTGCTAAATGTTCCTTTGCAGAATTTCACTCTCTTCCTTTTCTGCTCTTTTCAACCAGGGAAAGGCTCCTCTCTGAAATAGTTGCCCTCAGCCAACACACACCCTCATGCCCTGATCAAGAGAACTACCAAAAAACTTCAGGCAAGCCAAAGCCTTGCGGTAAAGTAACAGAAAACTCGGGCAGTCTCTGTCTGCACTCTCCAACCAGCGCTGATGACTTGCGTGTAATATGCACATGGAACAGGCGGGACATTAATAGGGTCCGAATGAAAGAATGCAACTGCCAGGAAGAATCTAGAAAACAACTGCAATTCAACAGCCACTGTTATTCAGGGATCACCCAATTCTTCGATTTGAATTCTTTTGTTCTCCTATTAAAACAAGACCACACTACTCTGGATTATTTGTTCACGGTTCCGTAATTATCATACTGTCAACATTTCATATCCGAACAAGACAGATAAATATTCCTTAGGAAGGTAGGAGAAGGGTAATTGAGCAATCAGGGATGAATGATGCGGAAACAGAGATACAGGTAGAATGCAAGTAACCTTGAAGAACAAAACCAGTTATTTACCCAGAGAGAGGAGCGACTAGAAAAAAACCTAGGTGAAGCCAAGCAAAGATGCCACCTGGGAAAGAATTTCAATGGGGTGAAACAGTTTTATTATTTAACACAACGGAGTCAGTCATCCCAGAGGACAAACCGCTCACAAAACTTCTTTGTCTGTTCTGTAGCGAGAACAATCCTGACAGAAGCAGAGCACCTCCTGGGCAGCGCCGGGCAGCGCCAGCTCCACAAAGGTGAGCGGAACTTAGACCAGTAACACCTTGCAGGAGCTGTTTGCCAGCTCCCGGAACCGGGCTTGCTGTGGCCATCCCAGGACTCTGTTTCTCCTTGGAATGCAGGAAAAGAGACCGTGAGCTTTGCTTTCCTCTGTTCTCTCTCTCCTTAGAGAACTGTGCTCAAATTAGGTTCTTCAGCCCATGTAGTCCCCTAGAACAGAGCTGCCACTGCTGAAGGGAAGTCGAAACCAAGTGCTGGCAACCACCATGGCAGGTTGTAATTGCAGCAGAGGAAAAACTATGTCCTGACAACCTCAGGACTAAGCAAAGTGCCTTCTGATAGTCCCTGAAGATCCCAGCAGTGTCTACATGAAAAAAAAAAGGATTCACACTGTACATGAAGCCTGCCTTCTAATCTCATTATGGCAGTCATTTAGAAAGCAAACAAAATGCATCACTTTATCTATATTCTGGGACTTGTTACTGCAAAGAATAAAATCGAGTAACATTAAAAGACAGACATTTCTCCGGGTAAGGTTTTAAGAAACAAACTAATCCAGTCACAGTGAGGATCATCAAGGAAAATTTGAGATAACATCCCAACATCTACGGGCGCTAGGAGAGAGCCAGTCTTACCATTAGTTATGAAAAGAGACAAGTAAGGCATTTAACCTTAACGGTTAAAGTGAGCCGATCTTATTTGGAGCTTTGGCGACTGAGTTTCATACAGCCAGGGAAGAGAGGGGAATACCCCAAACATTTAACAATATGCCAGGGGTTGTTAAGACTCCCTTTCCCTTTATCATGCAATATGGGGAAGCCCAGAATCCTTCTGGTAGAGATGAACCCTCCCTCCTCAAAGTATCACCACTAAAACGTGCTCTCTCCCGCCGTTTAGGCTTACAGAGTGGTTTTTTTTCCCTAAAATCTCAAAGCTTAGATGTTTATTATAATTTGTTTTACTGCTGGTAAGTGCCTGCATGTTAAACCAACAGAATCTTGACTCTGGAAAGCCCTCCAGGATGGCGGACTGTCACGGCCGTACCGTGATCCACTCAAAGAATTCCCAAGACAGTATTTTAATGGCTTCTTTCTGATGTACACTCTTGTTCCTGCAGTTCAGATCATGGACCTCTGAAAGGAGCCTGCAGGCGGTATGCATCTGTAAAACCTTACATGTGAGCCCGTATGAGCTGTGCAAATACCTTGTTTGCATCCAAAAACTGCCCATTCTTACTTGTGGAATGGCAGATATGCCCACAATTACTCCCGACACAGCTTCTCGAAAAGCATAGCTACTACGGACCTGGCATCCAACGTACCGCTGGGGGAAAACCCCAGTTTTTCAGCAAACACCCAGTGCGAGACAGAAGGCCACGGGTAGAAAAGTAATTTCTGGACTCCTAAGAAATCCCACAACAATTTTCTACGCCTTTTTTTTTTTAAAGAACCATTGCCATTGGATTAGACTCATGAGAGTTTGTGACTTCAGACAAAAATTCCAAACCCAGGAGATACCCAGCTAAACCATCACACAACGCTTTGAAAACACATCCTATGAGTTCAGAGACTTCAATTGCTTATGATATAGTTTTAAGTATTTGACTTTCAATAAATGTAATAAGTTTCCCATTTACAGTCTCCCATGCACTGTACGCGCAGCAGATTTATTTTACAACAGAGAACAACAGATTCCAATCAGGCAACTATTTTTGAAACCTCGGATATTGAGAGAATGAGTGCCTTTTAGATTAAAAGGGATAATCCCCAGCTGAAAGAAAATTATTCACACTCCTATATATTTAAACTTCCACAAGACTTTTTGTAGCATAATAATGACTTAAACACTTGCTATCAGCTGTGAGTCATTACATCCATCCTGTTCTTTAAATGTAGTTGTGATTTAACTGAAGATAAAGTGAAGAATTTATAGGACGTGTTAGCAATATATACGTGGATGCTTGGTGATCCCACTCAGGCATGAAAAGCAACCAAACTCTGCAAAGATTGATGGTTTCTCTCACTCCGACTTTTTACAGAAGGCATCCAAGTGAAAACACCTGCAGGTTCCTACAACTTCCAGCCTGTGCACAAGGTCCTGGCACCTCACTACAGACAGCTTGCTGTGCTAAGTAATTCCGTGCACGGCTTATAGCCACAGCCATCCTGAGCCACAGTCCCTTGGTGCTCTCGCCAGGGTCTAAGAAGTCCAGCAGCTTTCCAGAGCTGCACTTCGGGACTGTTACTGTGGGGCAGAACTTCAGCTCCAGTGGGTAAACGAACATTGGGCTCAGTACATTTATACCAGGTACGTAACCTGCAGATGAATAGCCGGGATAAACCAATCTGCCCTTGGATTTCAGGAAAAAAGGTATCTTTTCGTATAAAGCAGAGTAATGTAGCTCGTTTACAGTATCAGAAATGAGAATATGCCTCTTAAAAGACAGTCCGTAGGAAGATCCATCTCCAACAAGCTTACAGTCGGGGAAGGGGAGAAATGAGTGAAATGAGGGAGCGCAGGAAGAGGTGGGAGAGCAGGTAGGAAATACTGTCAAACCAGATTCTTTGGGCAGGTCAGAGAGGAAACCAGTTGGAAGGTAGAGGTGTCAAAGTGATTTGCTACACTGACTACACAGCAGATCAGCTGCAAAGCCAGGAGTACTTCTCAAGAGTGCTTCATTCCTCTGGCAGCAGTCTGACCGTTCAAATACACTGCCTCATGTTAAAACGCGCACCACAGCTCTGCAAGATGAGCAATAAACACGCAGGCAGGGGAGATGAGAAAACCACCGCCATAAATCTGTTTACATTCATGTTCCCTTTTAAAGTCCACTTTTGCTATATGATACAGAGTAAACTGTTTGATGAGCGTGTTTTATACGTGCTTTCCCTACGTTGATTTATGGCCTTGGAGCAGCGTGCGGATGTCACGTTGTATCTAGTCATCAGGCGTCCTCCTACTCCCTTCCATCTGAAATCTTCAGAGCAGAGCAAATACTGCAAGAAATAACCCCGTTTTCCACAATATTGATGACCAACTCTAAGTCTACAGAAGGGTATCAACATCAAGTCACTGCATTTTCATTGACAAATCTCGTGCGCTTTTAATAACACATTCTCTCCAAAAGCAGCTGCTAGGCCAATAAATTTTAAAAAGCAGTTGGTAGATGATATGTTTAGAATAAAAAATTATTATTATCCTTTGAATGTAGGGATTCATTGTGTAATTTTGCAGTAAAAGTTACTCATTCAAATATGAAACTCATGTTTCAGGCAGATGCTCTTGGCTCCAAAGACTTTCACCACATTTCTGAAGCTTAAATTGGAACATTTGTATTCAGCAATAATTACAGCTGCAATCAAACAAAAATGTTAACTTTTGTAAAGGTACGGTGAATACCTACTATAATTCAGATAATACATCAGTCTTGCATTTTTCCCTATCTGCCTTTCTAGACAACTTAATTTCCAGACATTGTGAAAATACTTAAGATGAAGCTCATTTGGCCTAACCTCAAAATTTATGAAAATTATTCTTTCAATTTGATTCACCTTCTGCTTACAGCTTTGAAAAAAAAAGAGAAAAATTATAATCAAGGGATAAAAATAACACACGTATAACACTTGCAGGAGTACACCAGCCTTGCTTTCAGGATGTTTTCTGTCCTTCACGACACACAGATCAGACAATTTTTTGATTAAGAAAGCTTAGGACCGTAACAAGCAATAATCCTTAGGGTGGGGTAGAAGGAATCTTTCTACTTGAAATTATACCACAAAAAAATCAAGAACTTTAGCTGGTTTTATAAATCCATAAACCAGTTCTCAAAATCTCAAAGTCCCCTCCTAATTAAAACAGAAACTGAAGGCTGGAAACGTGCACACTCCCACGCGGAGGCGGGAAGTGAGGTCTCTCCCTGCCCCCTCCACGCAAAATACAAATGAAAAGGACCCAACAATTTTCCCTTTTCAGATGAAATGCTGAATATTCAATCATCAATTTAAATTGAAATGAAAAACAATGCAAGGCTACTCCCTGCTGTTTTTCTCCACCTTTCCTGCTTCTCTTTTCCTCCTAAGCTTGTACCTTGTGTCTGATCTTTGGGTTAAGGTGGCGAAGAATGTGGTGTGAGGCAGCAATAAACTACACAGCTGACAATTACGTTTCCTGGGACACTCAACTGAAAGCCTGCCAAAGACATAAAGCAAAAAAAAAAAAATATCCTTCAGGAATTGGAGGCAAAAATTAAGTTCACTGCTGTTTCATCCCTCTCCAAAATAAGACGACAGACATTGTAAGTGACAGATCCTATTTTTGGGCCGTAGCAGTCATTATTCTTGCCTAATTATTAGCAGAGGATTTAGTATCTTTAAAGCAGAATTTTGTCACCCAGCAGGAAATTTCAATTCTATCAGGCAGATTTAAGTCTCGTTCATTTGTTCCCTAACTGTTTTTGACTCACTTGCTAATTATGAAGAAAGGCTGCATTCGGAGTAGGTCTGACGCCGGAGGCAGGCATGGCCGGCGCGGGCCCTCCGTTACCGCCAGCTGCCACACCAGTTGTGCAACTTGTTCCCGAGGAAGGTATCCTCCTCTGCCTCCTAATGTTAGCAAAACTTTTAACGATTTGTAAATCGTTAAAAAAAATCGAGATTTGGCAGGGAGGTACAAAACCCCAAGCAGGGTGTATGGACGCCTTTTAAACTCTGTTCTTCTGAAGGGGCACTGACTGCAGCGCTCGGGAGCCGCTGGATGTAGGCATGGGGCAGCATCGCTTGGACATGCCGAGTTCCCATCTTGTTCCACACCACATCCCTGTCTCCCAAGTACGACTAAAGACACGGTCACCTCCGCCCTCAGTATTAGAGCAGATAATCAACTGCCGAGTATAGTATAGAAATTAGGATAGAAAGAAAACCTAATCCTAGATTCCACCCGCTCCTGCACCATCTGCATAAACCAGGCGAACGCAGACCTGGGCTCCACCTTTCCTTGTACTACCTGCATGCCTTGGAACAGCGGGCTGCAGAGGTCACCGCGCAGCGCGAGCAGAAGCTCTCCGGCTCACGGCAAGGAGGCAGAGTCACGGGGCGGCCCCGCAGGACGCCCAGCTGCTCTCTGAACATGACACGAGCCAACCCAGCTCCGCACGTCACCGCCTGCAACACGCGCTCGGGCAGATCTCCCACCAGTGGCGAGGAAGGCACGGGAACTTGATCGTCTGCTGTAATCAGGCCAGGCTGTCACATCACGGGAAATACGTGGATACGGCCTTGCAGGCGGCGGAGCGCAGGGAGGGTCAAGGGCAGGCAGAGGCAGGCTGCGCTGATCGCGGTGAACCCCGTTCTGCCGATCAGCGTACGTAACTACACAGAGCGGCGGAGGAAATAAAGACATGATTAGTTCTGGAGCTAATTTCCTTGGCGCTTTGAAGAATGTTGCAGGTAAGATATGATCCACGGTAATTACGGAGGAAGATAAAGAGAGGGAAGGTGCTGGCAGAGCGCCAGGCCCAGGAATCCCTCAGGAAAGGCGCTAGAGCTCGTACCGTCGCCCTCTCACATCACCCCTGGCGCCTGAGCCGTGGCTGTCACTGTTCACTAGGCAAAAAAGGGGGGGGGGGGACGACAAATACAGCCTATTCCTTGTCAGAGCGCAGTGCTGAGGAAAAGCGACAGTATGGAGGAGAAAGTGAATCTTGTTTCCATGGTAACTAAAGTTTGAAAAAAGTATATAGAAATCAATGTCACCTTAACATGTATGTTTACATACAGACCCACAGAAATAAGAAGTTATTCAACTGCAACTATCATGAGACCATGTCATCATCATGAGACCGTCCGCATCAGAGCTGCTGTTTCAAGTCGCTGCGCTTGGTTTGGAACAACAGTGTCACCACCTGGAGAAACATCCTCACATTAGGCAGCACCAGTTTGGGATCTGGATGGGAAGAAGAAACCTCCAAACCAACTTCCGAACCATCTAACTTAGCAGCTCTGCTCAACAGAAAGCGCCATAAGCTCTTCCGTGCCTGTTAGAGGTCAGTCAGACGCTTCCACAGGGATGAACAATGCAGACAAGATCACTTCCAACTGGGATGGAGCACCTCTTACATGATTTGCTGTCACAGCAGCCCAAGTTCTTACCAAAGTATGCAGATGACGTGTGAACCATCTATCACAATAAAAGCTCAAGACATTAGGGTTCAGAATATGGCATATTTATGGCTATTAAAGAGAAGTGTTTAGTCTAAGTGAGAAAAAATATGTCTCAGAAATTAAGTTAAGACTTGGAAGAAATTTATTGATAACCATTCAGCGTTAACTGTGGCAATGACACACAATTCTATTAATTCCACTACAACCAATTTAATATCTAAGCTAATATCTAATATCCGTGAGCTAAAGCAATACAAATTCCTAAATGGAAAAAGTTCAGAGACGAAGGTCCTGATTAAAGGGACACTCATGTTCTACCGGAGCTCTCTAAGAGATTCCAGTAATACCTTACACTATTTGACTCGTTTTCCGAAAGCACGATGTCAGTGCTATTGGAAGTGGGAGAACAGACTGGGTTTATTACCCTGCCTTTCCTATCTGCAGTACAGTTCTTTATCTGTGACCCAGAAACAAATTAAAGGGACGCTGTCAAGTTGTATATTTTAATGGTCTTCTTTTCTCTGTGCTACCAGCAATCTGAGATATTTTCAGTGCCTCGAGGTTTAAACAAATAAAAGCTTTTGTTTGTTTAGTTTTTGCCTTTCATTCATTTCACAGAAATGAAAGCAGTCAGATACATTTGTCTCCCTGCAGCCTATTAATTAGCACGGGGTGTTTGCATTTGGACTTCTAGGGAAGAGTCTGAAATACTACCAAATTTTTTCCTGTAGTAGTTTTGAAACGAGCAGGAGGTAGCCCTTTCTGTTCAAATCATCCTTTGGAAATGGAAGACTCCGAAGAATTGCTATGAATCCAAGTACGTGGCTGAAAAATCCAGGGGGAGTTTGAGATTGTTTGTCTGTCTTTGCGGGGGGAATTCAAACAATCGCAACAGATAAAGACACAACAGAGCACCTAAGCATATATTAAATCGTGAAAGTGCCACAAAAAATGCCAAACACATTTTAGAGACCAAAGGCCAGTCATCTGGACAGTTTTAATCATTTTTACCATTTTAAACGATGCCCTGAGTGGGTTTTGTTCCTTATAAGACGATCAGCAGAGCTACTATGCAGTCCCAACTCTTTTACACAGATTATGAAAGACGGGGAAAGGCATATAATCATTCCATGCCTTAGTTTCCCCATTTATTTCAAGGCATTATGATACATTGCAGCCCCACAGTGACTGCAAGCTCGAATTCATTCAGCTTGGCAGAACACTTTAACAGCCTCAGATGAAAGGTGCTACAGAAGTGCCAAGCACTGTCACTGTAATTATCATTCAATATACACTGATCAAAAGAATGAAATGTGAATTAGCATTTCCTATTAGCCCCACTTACAGCCTAAATTTTAAATATTCCTCCCATGGGCTCTCTCCATGAAAACACACAGGAACTGTTGGTGTTTCTCACGTGGCTACAACACCGCTCCTACAGGAGTGGAGGAATGGAGGGATCTGAAGAGAAGAGTCAAAAAAGCATGAGAATAACACAGGTTTCTCCTACAAAAGCTTGCTCAGGCAGTCCGGGAAGGGCTTGGAGCTGCTTTCTCGCTCTCACTCCGTCCCTGTCTCCAGTCTCTTTCCTGGGACAAGGATGCGATCTTCTGCCGCAGCTCTAAGGATTTGCCGCCCCTGGCCTCCCTTGGACCCGAAACAATACTTCTCTGAAAGCTGTGGGGTTTCACACACCCCAGAGGAGTGGGTCCAGCTGTCCTCAAAGGATGAGAAAGTGCAAACATTTGGAATAGCTAAATGAAATCAATGGAATCGTGCTAAGTTACCCCCACTGCAGAGCCAGGCAACCTGCTGAAATGTGTGTTTGCCCCTCTCTCACCTGGGAACTACGCAGTATTTGACTTTATTTTCCCTAGAAACGTAAGCTCCCCCTCTATCCACTGCCTGGGTCTAACATAGGAAGCAAAACGGTGAGTTTCTCCGCTAGCCCTGAACGCGTTTCAGTGGCGGCTGGGGCACAGCAATTTAGCGATTCGTGGCCATTGCCCTCTTGGCGGAAGCCGCTGTCTCTGCAGGTTAAATAAGGAGGTCTGGCTGCGCGCTGTGCGGGTCCTTACCCTTTAGGAGCTGAGCAAGCTCTATTAATTCTTCTTATACAAAGCATCTAAGGGATGCTAACAACCCCGGGCCGTCTTCCATCCTCTCCGTAGTGCCACGCAGCAGAGCCAGCCGTGCTGCTCTCCGTACAGACCCCGTGGCACAGAGGGCTTTGCTGCCCAGCCACGGCAGTTTGATTGCAGACAAAAGCAGACCAAAACCATGCTCCACCCCACAGAAACGAAACCAGGACTACTAATGCTTTTAAAGAAGAAGAGTGGCCTCGGTGTGTGAATGAGGCTGTTGATGAGCCCTTATGCCTCTTCCTTTCTGCAAAGCTGTCCTTTAGACAGCTGCAGGCTCTGAAAGAGAGACCTCCCTGGAACATATTCAGTTCAAAAAGGAAAAAAAAATCCATACCCTGCCTTGCTGAGTCCTTTTCAGCAAAGCAGGTCATAGCACCATGTCTTTTATCCTGTCATTCCTGTCTCCTGCTTGATGCACATAATAAATCCGCAGTGGTTTGAACTGCAGCTCTGTGCCGAAATCTGACAATCCCACGTGTCTTTAACCATGCTGTCTTCCAGTATTGCCCCAACTGGAAACTCCAAGTTTACTTAGAAAATTTTCAATGCACAAGGTCAGACTCAAGTAGTTAAGCATATTATATTTACAACCAGTTTCATTTTCCAATTCCTGTGCTCGGTAACACCGAGTATGGAAAAAGATTCCCTTTTTTACAACAAAATCTTTCATGCCTTAAGTAGAATTTATCCTATGTCTCATGAAGTACGCACAAAAATTGAAGAGCAAAAATACCCAGAGATTTACATTAACAGCTGACTTCTCAGAAAAATTAAGACAAAGTGGTCTATAATAACAAGCAATTGAAAACTTGACAACGTGGGGTGCTGGCAGAGAAAGTAAGACAATGTCTGACCTGGGTACAATGACCCGGGAGTCCAGAAAACCACTTATTCATTTTCTCATGAACAGCATCAAGTTTGAAGAATATTTAAGTCTCTTGAAACTGAAGGGGGATTTCATAAATGTACTTAGGAGTAGCTTAGCTAGTGGTTAACTGGGGATTAGAAATTAAGAAATCCAGCACAGGGCATATTTCCCGGCTTTGCTGCATGATCACATTTCAGTTAGTTAACTTTTCCCTACTTCAGCTTTCCCGTCGGTGAAGTGAGGGTGCTGATAGCCAGCCACTTTGCGCAGAGCCTGGGAATCCATCAACAAAAGCCGCTTTACGAGTACAAATTCCGCAAGCTGGTGTCGTACCTGACAAAAAGGAATCTGACAGTCAGGTTAGCACGCCTAATTTTTGCAAAGCGGCACCAGCGAGACCAGCAGTGACTGCAAATGCTAAAGATGACTTCGTTTTTCTTCCGATCCCTAAAATGCTCAGAAACCCAAAGTTTCCAAGCATGTCCTGTTCCACAAACAGTGACTGAATTGACAGATACATTCTCGAAGTAATTTACATATTTCTTGCTGCCACTATCACTGGTTATCCAATTTCAGTTGCAGTTGACAGTTTAATGATAATAGCTTTCTGTTTATGTATCATCTGTGATAATGTTCCTATTCTCCTTAAATTCAGTCCCCGTAAAAGGGGTGCTCTAATGTATGCAGCCACAGACCAAAATGATAGTAATTTTCCCTTCTAGTTGGAATGGTTTAGTAAACAATTACATTTCAATTAAAGACGGGGTGATCAAGCCGAGGGAAGCACCATTCAGCTCTTCACATAATACAGGAAGATAAATTCTCCAAAGTCAAACTATTATCATATAATTTACATGACTGTTTTTGAAAAAAAAAAAAAAAAAAAAAAAAAGGAAAGTAGTGTATATTACGCACAGGCAAAAACTTGGGAAAAAATCTTTCAATATCTAGTCCGAAGCAGCTTGAACGAGGATCCCATTATTGAGGATTATGTTCAGTGAGGAGGAATGGTAGAAAGGTTACTCACTTTCATCTCTCCAGGAGTTTCCATTTACTGGTATGCCATTAGTATTTAATACTTCATTTATCAAGGATTAAAAACAGGATAGATGGAGGAATGCTGTAAGAGGAGCATAAAAAGCATCACTGTAAATTCAGCTGTGTACCCGACCCAAACAGGCAGAAAAACTGCTGGGAAACAAGTTCACACTACAAGCAGAAGAAGAACTAAAACCTAAAAAGATTTCATATTTCTTTGTGACTATAAACGCCTCATTATTAAAGGGCCCGAAAGGCAGAGCAGTGACGACCGACCCACAGAGGACAGCTCCTGCTCCAACACATCGCGCTCGAAGTGCAGAACAATAGAGAAAAAGCAGATGATGAAGGAACATGAGAAAACAAGGAGATGGTACTCATCGTCACGACTGACAATGAGCTGGTGAACAGTGCGTTTATACCGCTGCGTTTGGCTTTTGAAGCTTCGCTGAGAATTGTCTCCCTTCCAATCCAGTTTACACCATTCCGTGGATGGACAGCCTGACCGTGTAGCTTATAGCTGCAATGTGCTTTGGGTTTTGTCTTGTTGATTTTTTTTTTGTAGCCATTGTGGCTTCAACCAGAAGAAACACAGCAGTCTTTTCTGAGATCCTGGAAAGCAAATGATTGATAGTAGAATTGAGGATTAAAGGATCCTAAACCCTATCTAGCATTTTGGGGTGAGAGAGAGTATACAGATGCTTCCTTAGACACAGCTCCGTAAGAAAGGCAGAGAGCTGTTTTCAAACCGTTCAGAAATATTCAGACTACACGTTATATTAATTGCCTCTATTCGGAAGGGGGCTCCTTGCACTCAGTCACTGAGGCAGACTAACAGCAAGAGATCGTTCTGGTTTCTTGATCCAATCACTTAGTTCAACTCTTTTGCACAAGTGCTTTGGCAATTTGGACTTCTGCTGGGCCTGGGATATTTGCACAGAGAACTGAAGAAATCAGGCTCTAATAAAAGCAGTCAATAGATGGCAGTACTCTAATGAGATGGGAGAGAAGGCACCACACAGCAGGTCCCAGCGATCCCACCCTTCCTCACATCTCCCTGCCAGATGGGCAGAGCAGGAGGATTTAATACCCAGCAGAATCTCCCATCTTCTGGTCCCTGGGTTTGATAATGTGCAACAAAAATTTCGGGTTTAACCCATCTCACACCTTAAGATACTTGGATTCGATGAGAGAGGCTAAATGCCTCTCTGTGTTCTCCTGACCGGTAAATGCCAGTCAACAGCAAGGCTTCACTCATCTCCCCTTGGGCACGGAGAAGAGTCCAGCATTTACCCTTGGTAACATTGGTGTCGACAGCTCTTGAGCATTAATCAGCTGCTGCCAATTACCCCTTCTCAACGGAGACAACTCTCGGTCACCACCTAACCAGGCAACATTTCAGCTTGCATCTCATGCTAAGTCAAGCCGCCTGTCTTTCTTTTTCTACCCTTAGATATCGACTTTTCTTGAGGCACTTGTTAATTAGATCACTTCACTCAAGGGGCAGAATCATGACAAATAGAAAGGGTTCCAACAAGACCATTTAACTCCAAAGATGTCACCTGCAAACATGTTGTGAGGATAGTCAGTCTCTTCTGTGAGTGTATCAGATATAATAAATTCATTAGGACCAGAATTTCCCTGCTTATTTTTAAGTTTTATACTGAAATACACCAAATCTACTGTTCCTAGGTGCCAATGCGGCAGTCAGAAAGGTTTCCTCTAGTCCACACGAAGCCCTGTGTAGCTGGCAATGGGAAGTACAGTCGTGGTTTTCCAAGACACAGACTAAAAACTGAATAGTGAACTCAGTGCTCAGAGCAGATTCAGAATCAGGGACCTCAGATGAGCGGTCACGCGGGTTAGAGACTTGGCTTCATTTGACTACATCAGATCGTACAAAGCTCTGTTAGCTAGCACAGAGGTTAAGTGAGGTGGGTTTACAGGGAAAACAATCCTTTTACAACATGAGCTAACTAGGACTAGGGAAGAATTTCTCATGTTTAGGAAGCTCTATTAAAAATTTGGTTTTGTAGAAGGAATAAGAACAGCCAGTTCACATATTAAGATGTGGAAATCTTAAGGCTTCATTTTCAAGGTTATATTTTATAACTCAAAACAAATTTCGTAAGCTATTGTTTTCCAAAGGTGCTACAAAAACCATAATGCCCAATTAACTGTAACTTGCCTGGCAAACGACTGTATGGGTAGGGAGCACTTCCACCCTAGTTTGCTTTAGATTTCAAATGAAAGAAAGCAACTGGGAGTGCAACACTGCCAAAATAGCTGAATCCAATGGCTCCGGAGCTTACTGGTCCCTTGGAGACTCAGCAGCAGAAGGATGGAGATGTCAGGGAAGAACAATCAGCTGTAAAATATGAAAAGCTTACAACATCAAAACCTGCAGCAGCAGGCTCAAAAGTAATAATCCCATTACCACTAAACTAAAGCACTAATTACTATTCCCAGTGGCTGGAGTGGACTGACTGCTAATGTTCCTCTGGTTAATGAAGGAAGGTGAGGGAGAATATATTTCTTAAGTCAGACATCTGCTGAAATCTGGGCAGCCATAAAAACTATGTATGTAACGAAGCCATTCATATTAATGGCAATAACATTCAGAGGGCTGAGCAGGAACAGAAATGAGATGATAGCGGATTCTAACTCAGAGAAGAAAAATGCTCTGTATTATCCATGTGATGACTGCCCTTATTTAATCCATACTGAGTAACAGAGCCAGTCAGAGCAAGCAACCACATCCCATACAGGCTGTTTCTCTAACGAGCTAACCTGCTTAAAGACAGGAGTAATTTCTCTAAAAACATAAAGCAGGATATACGCCATTGGAAAAGGAATAAATAGCTTTTTTTTTTTCACTGACTACAAGTACTCTGAGAAAAATACTCCCAAATCCTCTGTCTTGCATCTTCCCATCTTGTCTGGATGGGAATCCAGATTTTCCCGTCATTCTTTGCATTTTTCATCAACAAGCAGTATATTGTTTAAGGTTCAAAGATACTCATTTACTGAGACAGATAGATTGTGATAAATGGAAGGCACAAAGCAAAAGCATGCCTATTCAGTTAGCTTTACTGTGTGTCTGTCTGCCACTCTTAGAGTTTTAGAGCATTTGTAACTGATAATCAATTCAGATAGAGGGCATGTGGCTTGTGGAACAAGGGGGTTAGAGAAAAAAAATTAGTTTCCCTCTTGGCGTTGAAACAAGATGCACCCTGCTTAGCAAAAGGGTGATACCGCAAGGGGAATCAGACCAAAAGATGATCCCTCTGTGTTTTGACCTGTTAGAACAGAGAGCTGTTACGAGAATAACTTTCACCAACTCCAGAAAAAGAAAACCAAACACGGCCCTACAGCAAATGCCTACAGACATCTCATACGCCATTGTTTTTCTGTCCCATTGTCTTCAGTGTTTGCCACATACTGTACAGACTTCTTCTAAACAGAACGCATCTCCTGCCATCCACTCACTGGTTTCATCACTTCTTATTCATTTAGCAAATAGGGCAGTACCGAAAAACGTGCTCTCATATATTCAGCCTGGGTTTGCATACGAACGCTACAGAATATAGCTCCACAGACGATGTTATGCATTCACAAACTTACAGTTTACAGAACTAAAATAAACTACTTCGCAAACTGCCATTAATGATTCACTCGTCAGTGCAAATGTTCTCAGGTGAACTGGGTGTGCTCGGCTTTTTTTCAGATTGCACCATTGTCTTCCCTTTGCAATTCTGGTTCTGCCTCCCGGGGTTTGTTATGAAGTAGCTGAGCCTGTAAAGGAGGTGCGGCCTCCAAAGAAAACCTATAACCATACATTGAGAAAAGCAGCTCCAAGACCATTCGCCTCTCCTCTGGATAAAAATACCTGTGCGCAAACTTATTATCCACATACGTCAGACATTTCCTCTTGAAAATACAGCCCCCTGATGGCCTCGGCTGCCGCTCATACTGGGTATATCCACCTCCAGCTGCGTATACTTTATGCTTGTACTTATTTTTAAAAAAATCTCTAAGTAGATTTCTCTTTTACTATTACTGGAGGTTACCCCAAATGTTACCCAAAAGACCTTGGTCATTTCAGCTGATTACAAAGTCTCCCAAGGCTCTACTGCATTAATTATAGGTGTGTCCAGGCTGAGGATACATCAGAAAAAAACCCCAAACAGATACTCTCAGCTGCATGTTTATTGTCCACTTTCAAAAAAACATTTATTTTGATCCCACCATTGTGCTTCTATTTGTCAGCTGAGTGTACTCCTAACTTAAAGAATTACTTGGATTTGATATTATTTGTTAGATAACACAATCCTTGTGGTAAAAATGACTGTGATCCACTCGAGATGTACGTCTAATATCTGCAGGATGTTAGAGAGATGACTGATACCAGTGGGGAGACAGTGATAAATACCACTGTGCACATTCTAACTAAAGAAGAAACAAAGACTTTTAACTCACTCCAGAACTGATCTCCAAGGCACGACAGGGATTATCTTCTGAAGCTATGAGCCAGTGCAAACATCTGATCTTGCGGGAGTGCAGAGCGGGCAGGGAGAGGGAGTCCCGTGGTTAGACTCACTGCACTTCCTCACACTGCAGTGAGACTGTTGGCAACTACTGCATCGTCTGCAGCATCACAGAGCGAGAGCTCAGCACCGACACATCCCTCCGTCAGCCACCAGCTCTGACTTCTTTGGGTCTTTGGCTCCCTTCTGTAAAATGGGCACAGTACTGCCCTTCCCCACGGAGCGAAAAGAGCCTGTTTGTCCTGTTTGATTTTGCCATCACTGTTATTCGTGTTACTGGTGCTGCTCTGTTCCACTCCCAAATGACTTCCCGTTCTTTACACACTGCTATCACAACAAAACAGCGATATTAGGAGAGTATCTCAAGGCAAAAGGATTGAAGAAATGGGAAACAGTGAATGGCTCCTCTAGGCTCCTGCTGGGAGCGGATACCGGGCTCTGGGGAATCACCCACTTGGCAGTTTTTCTGTTAGTTAATGACATGTTTTTCTACACAAGATTTTCTCTTCTGCAGGAGTACGGGGACGTACTGTACAGTTGCAGCCCAGTAAATACATCTATGAATATACTGCACTGCCCTAGGATCCACAAAGGAAACCTCACCAGGAAAGTCTCCCAAAGGAAACAACTTACCCAAACCTGCTTCAGATTCAAATTCCAATCTTGTTGTTTTACCAAGAAATATTTTACAGTTGCTCGTTGCTAACAGTATCTAACAACAACACATTTACTTAAAAATAAGTAATTGAGTAGTTCCACAAACACCACCTCTACTCCCAGGATGAGCAAGTTCCTCTCCCTTCTGGCAACCCCCACAATAATCATTAAGCTGCCATAACAATCATTAAGATGGGGAGAGACACTTACCGTGACCCGGAAGGGCGTCGTGGCAGCAGGCTCCATGGTGGGGTTCTTCTCAGCGACCCCGCTGGGCATGCTGCGCCTCTGCCCGCACCTCTCCGGGGGGGACTCTGTGCGTGGAACAGAAAAGAAAGGACAATTACAAACACGCAAGCACAGGACCAGTCCAGGAACGCCAGCAGGCCATGCAAAATGCGGCTTCTTCCTCCGAGATGCCCTTGCAACTGAGCCAGTGTACCTGCTCGTATTTCCCACAGCCGCCTAGAACAACGGTCTATCAGCAAGACTTTCACCTTCAACAATTAGCAATTTTTATACACCTGTAAGCTTCAGATAATGCCTGACAGGTTGGCATTATCATTATTTCCAGTCTGCAGATGGGTAAACAGAAAATGTATTGAGGTGAGTGAGAATTATATGCAAAGTACAGATCCGTGCACTCGTGGACTTGATACTCCTAAGGGGAACTGCTAATGGCGTTACGGGCACAGGATGCTTAAGCTCCCCCTCTAATTCCTCTAGCAATTTGCTTTGTAACTAGAAAAAAAATTATTAAATCCTGCATTTGCTAAAATATAAAATGTGGATAGGAATACTTACCTCCTTCCCTGCTGGTGAGGAAGGGAGAGGGCTGAAAAGGCTAAATTAACAAATATGCCTAACACCGAGAAGATTCAGAAAGATATTAGGTAAGGTCAGCAACAGCATTATGGGGTGCTGTTTCCTCGGTTCCCAAACCCTCTTTGAAAGCACCACGAAGCTCACACAAATAGATCTATTTCCAATCTGCCCTTCGATGGTGCTCAGACCTTGCAATAAGCTTCCCTTCTCAAACCGTTCGAGAGTCCTTATTAGCCAAACATCTCCATCACACAACAGGTGATGTCACCTCCACCCTGTTGAGTAGGAAATCTAGAAAATGGACAGGGTCATGGAGGCATTTAGTGATAATTTCAAGAAAAAACCTCAGGTGTCCCAACTACAGTGTTCTCAGGAGCGGACACACGACACGAGGGCAGAAGAACGCTCCTCCTCACACAGTGCTGTGGCTCTCCGGGAGGTGAGGAGGCTCCCTGCTCACACACAGTCTTCTCTATGAATCTACGTGGGTCAGAGACCTGCGGGCGGCTTCGCAGCTTAAGAAAATGTCTTTATATAGATCTCACAGCAAGGCAAGAAGGTTAGAAGTAACAGCCCAGTCACGTTTATGAGCATGATTAAGCCCATGTACAGTGTCAGGAGTAGAAAACAAAGGCCTGGGCAAACCTCCTCCGAGTGCACCGTCGTTTGCAAACACCAGTTACTTTGCTGCTCCTTTGAAAGGAAGCACACGGGATTCTCTGAAGCCGAGGGCTTCTCCTCTGTCCCTGCCCTGCAGTGGCACTGACCACAGCCAGCGGTGGGAACTCTACAGTTTCCACTCCCAGCCAGCATCGTGGGACACGAAGAATTCTTACATTCAAAATCAGCCCCAAACTGTTTAAGAATTCTGAAAATGGGTACAAAAATTTAAACAAATATCAAGTGGTATATAAACACACTGGTAAGGTGTAAGCTAAGGAAAGGTTTTTGTCAAAAACTGTGTTCGTTTGGGTTTTTTTTTTCTTCGCTACACACTAATACATATCAAAATATTGTCCTCTGCCATCAAATCATGGTCTCCGGAATACAGAACAGTGCAAGCTTTGGAGAAGGCGAATGAAGCTTATACTTCTTTTTCTTCCAGGCCCCAGAATCTTCTCTACTCCTTTATTTATCCGCACCTACTGGGTTGGACTTCTGTTAACTGCATTTCTCCCTTTCTGTAGGCTTCTTTTCCACAAATATTTTCTGTCCTTCACGTCACCTTATCAACAAACCCTTCTGATCTGCAGAAATCCCTATAACTTTTGAAAGACAGTGTCTGGATATGTAACACTGAGTTATTTACTAAACAATATGGAATCCAAGCAAAGACAAGAGCAAACCAACAATTTCAGAATGACACTGAAAAGCAGATTTTTCACACAGTTGTTCTTCCCTTTTAAAAAATTATAAGCATAAAAATAAATTTTAAAACGGAGCTGAAGTAAACATCGGGGGAACTCCTTCTAAGAGGCAATTCCACAAGCAAGAGGCATGCCAATGAACATCACATCATTGCCAGGATTCTTGGTTGGGAATGAGAGGTGGTCTGAAGAAAAATACCTGCTGCAAAAGGAAATCAGATGGTAGACTGCTAGAGCACGGCTTCTACAAATTAGCATGCAAAGAAATCTAAAGATGGAACAACCTATTCTTCAGAATGTCTCAGACAACGATGTTCTCGTAACTAGTGTAACTTAGAGGTGGTTGCTTTGCCAATTCTCAGCCTCTGCAACCTGCAATTTGCTGCCATCAGGTCTTGGCAAGGAGGGTTGTCCTCTTAGCACGGTTCCCCCCTTCCCAAAGGTTGCTCTCACCCGGGGTCTGCAAGAAATAACTAATACCTGCAATTCCACTCAACAACTCCTGAGACGTATCTTAAGCCATTCTAAAAGGAGAGTTGTGAGATGCCACCCATGGACTGGGTGAAGTGCCTGTTCACCGACATCTTCCTCGGTTGCAAATCCCGCCCATAATTCCTCACCAGTGGCCACAGAACCTGTATGAGAGTCAGACAGCCAAAATCAGCCACTTCATTGCTTTCACAGCTTCCAGACGAGCCTTCTAATGTCCCGGCCACTTGCTTTGCAGAATACCACACTTTGAATCTCAAGGAGGCAAACGAGTCCTTTGGTGTCATCTCCTTCCACACTGAGGTCGTCCCCCCCATTCCTTTGATCAGTGACCGCATTTTCTTTTTTTTTTTGGACCGTCATAAAGAAAGTACTTGATTACAGCATTTTGAAAGCAAGTTCAAGATGACAAGACAACTGAAGAAGCTGCTTTGCATTTTCTTAACGACCAGAAAAATAAACGTTGTTGAAAGCATTTCTCATATACATGGCTGGAAAACAGGAATGATGGGATCGTGTGAAACGCAGCTGCAAGAAATGACTTTCCCCAGAGGTGTGCGGCACAGCCCCGAGCTGTGCTCCCCGGCCCCGCACACCTCCCGCCTCCCGCGCAGAGGGGAAGCACTTGCTGTTCCACAGAGGTCCCACAGCACCATTGACTTGCACCACAGTGGTTTGTCAGACCAAAGCGAGCGATTGTCTCTTTCAGTAATCTGTCAATCTGCTTCCTCTTCCAACCACACGGGTCAGACCTCTCCGGAGAAAGGGAGAGTGTGTTATGACCCAGGGCTGACTAATATCTGGGTCTGATTGCGCTGAAGTCACAAACTGCACTCTGAAATTCTTGCTTCTTCGTTAGTATATACCCAAGGCTGAGTCAGCAAACACATCCGTTTGACCCAGACCAAAACACAGAGATGGGTTAGGACCTAAAGCCTCCTATTATTTTTAAGCTTATGGTTCAGAAAGTGTTTGGCGTCAGATCTCCATTTTAGCTTAGTTTAAGCGCTGCAGGTGCCACTGGAGAGGGGAGGCTTTGCAGGAGAGACACATTACAAAACTCTTTATACCAAACCAGAAATAACTAGCAGGAGGGTTGGGCGTGGGTGCTTGGGGCAAGGCGGGGGGAGCTGTTTGTTTTAAAGGCAAGTAAAAATAGCTTACAGGTAAATTAGTAACTCCTAACGACCAGAAATGTACAGCAGAAGGGTTTTACATAGCTAACAGTATAAATACATGAAGGTTTGAACTGCCCTTTTCACTTCTTCAGGGTTAGGGGGAAGTGTTGGGCCAGGTTACCGGCATTAGCGCGCTCTGCTGTCGCAAGCCCACGGCCGCGCCGCGGCAGCGAGCCACCACTAAAAAGGTCACTGTAAAGCAACAATAAAAACTCTTTCCATTGTCACCAGAGGCTGAAAAAGAACTGTCTTAATTGACAGCAGAAGGTACTTAGGCTAGGCATTGGAAAAAGCCTTCTCTTGACCCAGAGAGTCAGACGTTGGAACTGACACGTGTTCAAGCCTATCTTAAACCTACCTGCGGCAGAGCTCCCCGGCCAGGCGGGGCGCAGGTACAACGACCTTCCTTCCCCCTCTCCTGGGGCAGACGGATACCAGACGATCTCCTGAAACCCCTTCCAGCATTATTTTCTGTGATTTCTGACAAATTTGCCCACTTGTACATAAGACGAGCAAGCGACGAGAGATCAGACACAGCATCTGACTTCAGCCCTTTCTTCACAACCTCTTCACACACTGTCCCTCTCTCCTGGCCTTCCACGTCCTGGCTGGACAGACTCCACTGCAGTTCTGTCGCGCCTCTCACTAGCAGAGCCCGCGTCCTACCCTGACCTCTGTTACAGCCTCACAGTGTGACCCTTGGACATCTTAATGCTTTTCATCTGATTCACGATTGATAAAACCCCTGAAAATCGCGTGGGAACACTGCAAGGTTTCATTAATGAATGTCTGCCATCCATGCTGTATCCCAAGATAAAGGATTGCGGAGTGAGGAACAGCATCACCGCAGGCAGCTAACCACGGAATGCCATTTCCAGAAGCACTTAGTATATCAGATAACATCCTCACTAGATAGTGAATTTCTCTGTTAGCTTAATACTATCTCTCAGCTCATAGAAATTCCAGGATTATACCTTCATTTGTCCATTTATTTGCTCTAGATGAGATTTGATCTGAGGACTTAAACACACAGTATCTCAGGACACTATTTGCTCTCCCAAAGTCCTGAACTTGTTATGAACTTAAAACCTCCAAATCTTTCTTTTATGACACAAAGGCCTGAAAATCACTGAAGTAACAGTCTATTAAACGAGGATTATAGTGCAGGCATACCGGATCTGAGAATGGATTCCCTGGGTACAGCGAGGAAAGCCACGTTACCCAGCAGCAGAGATGCCAGTGCGCAGAAACAGTGCCCGCAGAAAGGGACGGCGCTCTGATTGCCCACCATTTCCACCAGCCCGCAGTGCAACGCCCGCATAAGGGATGGGATATGTACAGATGAGCAATAAGTCGTCATCAAATTACCCTTGGACAGCTGAATCAGGCAGGCCTACCTCAGTATATTACCTGTCCCTTTAGAAGCTCTTCAAATTCTCAAAATTAGACTGGAAAAGGTTCGTAAGTCACTCTGAAGGATGACTGCGGCCACCCTGATAGAAATTCCTCATCTAATCTTCCTCTGGTTGTTGATGGCCTTTCTCCTGCCCTTTTCTAAGCTTGCCCAACGGTAACGAGTCATTTCTACGCACGCTCTGTTTCACCTCCACCCTGCCCGTCGCGGGGCCGTGCCCCCGCGCGCCCTCCCCATTCGTGTTCGTGAGCACAGACCGAATCTCCCCAGAAGCAGCACTCCTCAGTGCGTGCCACAGAGCCACGCGGGGCTGGGGCTCACCCACCTTCCCCAGGCTCAGAAGCAAGAAGAAACAAACCAAAGTGCTTCCCGCTTTTCTAAATATTTATAGAAGGCTGCGATGTTTTGGGTTTTCCCCAGTGCAGGATAAGATCTTCAAAGAGAAACTTCCTTGAATTATCAAAGCCCTGAAACCTCTCCCAGGCTGTCACACATGGCTGGGTCCAAAACGCTGCTTGGTGTGTATTGCACCAGGGGTTTTTTAAGTTGCCAGGGTTGAAAGTTACCCCACCATGTTCGCTGCCGGCAGACGCTAACACAGCCCTGGAAACATTGCGCGTTCATTGAGGACCTAGGGCTTGTGAATGTTTCTAAAACTGTTTCTGTAAAATAATAAACACATTTGATTTAACTAATTTAAGGCATTTGAATAATTAATCCTTACTACCCTTTTCCATGCCTGTTCTTGACGCTGCGGAACAGTTACAGAGCGGCGGCACAATCCCCCCGAGGCTTCCAGGACATCAGCAGCAGAACTGGCTGTGAGGAACTCCTGCACCCGAGCTCGTGTTTAACCCACTCAACATCACCGCCGGCCTTCGTTACAACTTCTCAGACACCGCTACAAAGCAGGTCATTATGTGTAACAAACACACAAACAAATATCAATACTGTTTACTTTTCACTCAGCAAGTGAGATGGTTTTGCATTTGCATTACCTGCTCTTGCGAATCACAGCTAGTCCAAGAGATCATCAGGATTATGCTCTCATTAGTGGGCATGAAATACATTAACTCCTTCTGTTTGTGCATCTCTCTTCACGCTCTCCCCCTCTCCTGCTCTCCTCTCGCACGCAATTCCAGGGATCAGCCAGGGGAAGAGACAGTACGAACAAAAGCAAAGAGAACCGGCTGGAAGGAATAACTAACAAGCAGGCACTTCCCAGCAAGTTGATTCTCTGATATGAAACTCTTCCAACTCCAAACAAGAAAGGGAGGTAGAAATCTGAACGAGCGTCAGAGAAGTTAGCAACGAGAAAACGTCTCCCTCAACTCACCAAAAGGAAGCCGGGCTTGTCAGCAACGCACATGCCATGGCACTCCGAACAAGCCAGGAATAAGAGAAGTAGAGATGATGACTTCATCAGAGGCAGCAAGAAAGGGAAGTATGACTGGAATGCCAGACAAGCCAGCAGCGCTGAGGAGCCGCGGCAGGAGGCCAGGCTCCTGCACCGCACCGCAGGACGTGCTTGAGGCGAAGGAGACTTTAGAGGACAATAAAACTTCACCGGATCGTCTGGATGTAATGCAGAAAACTAAGAGTTGATCGGGACCAAAAGCTGGTGGAAAAGGTCCCGCAGGCAGTGCTCGGAGAGGTCGGGCAACGCTCCGCCGATGCAGGCGCGCTCCTCCCTGTCCTGCCCCACTGGTTTAGGGCTTGACATCTCCAGGGTGCCCCAGAGAGCTTACCAGGGTGGAGTTTCTCTGAAACCGGAGGGAACAGGAATTACCGGTCTCCTGCTCATACAATTACACTCCATGAATTAATTTTATTGCTTAATGAATTTAGGTGTTATTCCTCTAATTTCTACATTATCTAATAACTCCTCACTACAAACCCAACAGAGGAGAGGAGGAGGCACACGGTGACAGAAGTGATTTATTTAACATGGCTCACAGTAGCATTTATGAATTAAAAACAGTCCCCGGAGAGTAGATCTTTGTAGTGTCTGTGTGATTGCAAATACTCAAGAGAGGCTGCAGAAAAATCTACATTTCAGACAGCTTTGGGTGGCCACATGAGTCCAGGAGGAAAGACGGATCTTTAATCTGAATCCAAAGGAGTATTAAGAAGCTGCTGTTAGAATAGCGAAACTTTTAAAAAGTGGAATATTACTTTGGGAATAAACAACGACGGAAAATAATAAACACTGAGTTGAGCCAACTTTCCCCTTCACGAGGCATGGATAACTTTGAACGGGAGGCAGAGATGCAAAAATATCTGATTTCCAGCGGACAAAGGTCAGTGAGGAACCACTGGCAGGTTATGGATGCACTGTAACGCTCTCTGCCTGCTCCCGTCAGCTGGACTAGACACACGGCTGCGAGGCCAGTTTCGCTGCCCAATTACCTGGAGAACTATTTATTGGAACATATCGCCCAATGCCCTGCTGATCCCTCAGTGAATTCCAGTTGATCCCTTACAGCAATATTATAACCATTATGCCACACAAAATTAATTAAAAGTCAAACCTTTATTAGGCCATAAAATTGACTTTTAAATAAAAATGGTCATGAAGCAAAAGTTTAGGGCAGTAAATGCTGCCCTCTGAAAAATCAGACTCATCTAAAAGCAAAGCTAACGAACACTCAGAGGGGGCATCTCTAGGCTAATGAAAGTTTGTGTCACCGCCACTTTTTATGTTAGAATTAAATTATTCCTTTTTGCATCTTAGAATCTGCAGCTTAAATACATTTCTATAAAGCACAGCAATCCCACTGCCTGTACCCACAACTCCTCTACATCAGAATCAGTGATTTACTCCGCGGTCACTTAATGCTCTAAGCAGAAATATTTTCCCATTTTCTCATGCTCTCACTACCTTTTCAGACAATTAAAGATACTGTTTGCAGAACTATAGCCTGTTAAAAAAAAAATCTCACTTATCTAACCATTTACATACTAAACAACAAAAAAAAAAGTGGGATCGTTACTTGCCTTTTGTGCTATGCTCTGGCACCAAATATTTAGAATTAAGCAATTAGAGGCTGGTTGTACACTAGCCTATAGGTAACGCTATCCACAGTGATTACACCAAACAGATCCAGCCGCTTACCACTACCTTTGTTTCCCTCACACATGACTTAAGTGTTACAAAACCACTATCCTCAGCTGAGCAGGGGAATGCCGTCTCCGACTCAGCAGTGTCCCTGCCTGAAAGCATAAAAAGGCACCTGAAGCACCCCTCAGAGCTGTACAATCCTCTGTGGCTACAAGAACGGTGGGTGGGACAGTGGTGTGAAGTGAAGAGCCTTACTAGGACTGGCTGGAAAACAGAAGACAACTCAACTCACAGAACACATCTGACTACGCTGCTTCCCATCAGCTAAAAATTATGACCTCTCAGGTAAAAATTATGATCAACTTCTCTCAAGGTGGAACTAAGATCTTCTGGCAGAAGAGTTTGCACTTTGTTAAATAATGATTTGAGGCGACATTGACCTTTGCAATAGCACACTGTGCACTTTAATGGATCTCGTATCATCTCTGTGTCGGGTTCCCAGATATCGTATGCTGTGCGGTATTTAATATTCCTCACACCGCTCCTGAGCGAGTGCTATTCACGGCTCTTGAATCTAGTACTGAAAAAAGCTGCGCTGTTTTTCTGTGTACTTGACGCCTATCTATTCCTCTATTTTCTCTAATATTGCCCAGTAAGAGACTTCTTTTCCCACAGCGTGCCGAGGTGCCTTTTGACTCACATAAGCAGAAACAGGACTTACTGCCCTTTTCTCCTGCCTTTCTGCGGGCTGTGGCCGCCCGGTGTCGCAGCCTCTTCCCTCCCGGAGAGCTCCGTCAGAGCTTCCACCCTCCAAAGCCGGAGAAAACAGCGTTTCTACGGTCCGCCGGCAGCGGGGCCACGGGAGGGCCGCTGCGGAGCCGCCGGGCCGGGCCGCCTCGCTAGAGGGAGCTGCAGCCGCCGCGCCGCGCCGGGAGCCGCGCTGTGCGGGAGCCGTCTGCTTCTGCCACCGGCATCCCGGGGGGCGGGGGGTCCCCTCGGGGGGTTTATCTGCTTCTTTAGTTGATGTTCAGTATCGCTGACGGTTAAGAGGACTTTCCCGTCTCTGCTGGGGAGGGTCTGCCAGCGCCCCCCCCCATCCCCGCGTGCCGCCTTCTCGCCCCGTGAGAGGCACTCGGGGCAACTCTGCCCTCCTGGACATGCACGGGGAATGTGTTCCTTACCCGAGGAGACAGATTAGAGGTATTTGTCAAGAAAGAATATATTTGCAGAGGGCAAAAAGGAAAGGAGAGAAGAAAATAGCACAAATGGGAAGGAAAGCTTAGAGCGTTCTCAACACGCGGAGTCTGAAAATACACATATTAACTTCTCTTTTCAACAAAACTGAAGAAACGGATTGGATCTGTGTACATAAGACTTAGCTGTATGTCCCCAGACCTGGTGCCAGGGAGAGACTGTGCAAGTGCGAGGTCCTACACCTGGGTCGGGGCAATCCCGGGCACAACTCCAGGCTGGGCGGGGAATGGCTGGAGAGCAGCCCTGAGGAGAAGGACCTGGGGGTGCTCATTGACGAGAAGCTCAACATGAGCCGGCAATGTGGGATCACAGCCCAGAAGGCCAACCGTATCCTGGGCTGCATCAGAAGTGTGGCCAGCAGGTCAAAGGAGGGGATTCTGCCCCCCTACTCCACTCTCGTGAGACCCCACCTGGAGTACTGCATCCAGCTCTGGAGTCCTCAACGTAAGAAGGACATGGACCTGTTGGAGCGTGTCCAGAGGAGGGCCACAAGGATGATCCGAGGGCTGGAGCACCTCCCCTGTGAGGAGAGGCTGAAGGAGTTGGGGCTGTTCAGCCTGGAGAAGAGAAGGCTCCGGGGAGATCTTATTGCGGCCTTCCAGTCCCTAACGGGGGCCTACAGGAGAGGTGGGGAAGGGCTTTTTACTGGGGCATGTAGCGATAGGACGAGGGGGAATGGCTTCAAACTGGAAGAGGGCAGGTTCAGATTGAACATTAGGAAGAAGTTTTTCCCGTTGAGGGTGGTGCGGCACTGGGACAGGTTGCCCAGAGAGGCTGTTGAGGGCCCATCCCTGGAGGTGTTCAAGGCCAGGCTGGACGTGGCCTTGGGCAACCTGGGCTGGTGGGAGGTGGCCCTGCCTATGGCGGGGGGGTGGAACTCGATGATCATCAAGGTCCTTTCCAACCTAAACCATCCTATGAAAAAAGTCATTGAGTACCTCAGCTCTGTCTCTGTCCCGGGTAACCAGTTCTTGTGTTTCCTTCCAGAGAGGGCCCACATTTTCCCTAGTCTTTCTTTTCTCTCTGACGTACTTAAAGAAGGATTTTTTTTGGTTGTCTTGATGTCCCTGGCCAGATTTAGTTCCATCTGGGCTTTAGCTTCTCTAACCCGATCCCTGGCTGCTCCAACAGTTCCTCTGTATACCTCCCAGGCTACCCGCCCCCGTTTCCACTCCTGTAGGCCTCCTTTTTCCTTTTGCTCATGTCCAAGTGCATTTATTACAAACTCCATTTTACTGTCTAGTATTTTTTAATTAGATATGTGTATATATATATTTGGTATTTTTATTCTTTATTTATCAGTCTCTGAAATAAAATATGTATGATATTTATCTCTTTGGTATGATGTCTAGAGAACAAATTTGTCTTTTGCTAACAGCATATCATTAGGAGCCTTTTCTCCAGGGTAAAATTGAAATCAAGCACAGACTTAAAAAATACATCAGAAAAAGATGAAATTCTAGCCTGGTTGGGAACCGGATTGTGGAGGCTGCTAATTCCACTGTTAAACTGGAAAGGATGATAAAGTGAAGTGGAACGTCAGCTTCCTCCTATGTGATGATAAAGACAAGCAACGTGGAGTCTGGAGAACAAGAAGTCAGCTCTGGGGAGATTTAAATTAGGTTCATCCATCATGCTTAACATTTCTCCAAAGTTTCGACACTGTTACCGTGCCGTTTTCTTACAGCGCTTCCGCAGCACGGCTGCCGGTCCGCAGAGGCAGCCCAAGGCAGAGGAAGAGCTTCTATACTCTGTAATCTGTCACTGCGGACATAAACTGTGTCACCCGTACACACCGTCCCGGGCAGGGAGGACACAACCCTCTTCTACTCGAGACTGCCCCGAGCCCCAGTGGGCCGAAGCACTGTCCGTGGCCAGCTGCCTCTGCAGACTGCTGGCCCAACACAAGGCGGCCACCAGCACATGGTGGCGGAGGACCACAGGCACCTGCCAGACGGTCTCACATAGCCTTTGGCCAACCTCGCAGGATCCCCGCAGCAGGACGGCTGGAGAAGGGACTGTCCCTTCTGCGGCTCAGTCTCCCTCAGGGATTTCGGTACAGCGGAGGCAGGTCCTGCCAGGCCTCCCGTTTCCTTAAAGCTCCCAGGATTGCAGAAGGAAGTTGGAAACCTCACAAGAACAGATTGTGCTGCAGCATATTGGCCCTCTTCACTTCAAGTTCCGTTTCAGAGGACCAAAAAGTATAGAGGCACATAGTGCCCCAGCGGCAGCCCCGGTGAGACGGGAGGTGCGCATCCAGACCCCAGCCGTGGGTTTGTCTCCCGTCAGTGAGGTTTGTTCCCTTGCCAGGGTGTTCTTCTGTTTGGTTTGGGGCTTTCAGGCCAACTACAAACGGGTTCGGAACAGTTTACTTTCCGTGTGGAGTAGCAGCACGGTATAAATGAAAACTGTGCAGTTTAATTACTAGGCTATTTTTCCAGTCGTGCGTGGTGGCTGCTGTAACAGGTCTGTACTGGCAAAATGCAAATTAAATAAATAAATACTTAATTTATAAGCATGATTCATCAGAGATTTCATCTTCTACAGCAAAGAAACAGATGTTCTATTGATGGCACTTCATTAGAGAGATAAATGGGGTCACATACATATCTCTATTCACATCCATCTGCATAATAGACCAAACATTAAGATTGGAAATTCACATGGTACGTGCAGTTCTTGCATCAGCCCAAAAGAGTCTTAATGCCCAGAGCCAATCAATCCAGGTTAGATTGCCTTAGCATTGAAGGAACTTTAAATATTGTTCAAGAAAGCAGAAGGTTGGGATTCAACACTGATATTTAGGGTACAGTTTCATTGGAAACACTTACAGAACAATGATGGATTTTAACTAACTGGATTTTTGGTAGCTACTGGATGAAATATCGCACCCCTCCTGATGAAGCAACTCAAAGACAACATTAAAAAGCCACAGTGACAAAGTCTGAAACAGTCGTCTTCCTCCAGTTACAGTTCTGACTGGTTGGGATTAGGGCTACTGTTAGGGACAGCTGAGAAATTTTTTTCTGTTTTTCCAAATGTTTATGCGGGAGGCCCAAGAGCTCCCTACCGAATACAAACAAGTCTCCTTCATTTTAATATGCATTAATAGAAGCTAGTGCTTACAAAAAGTGTCACCTTCTCTGCCAACCTGGTTATTTTTTAAAGGCGAGTGCTTACGCAAATGTTCTGCATTTGCTTGTGTGTGGATGTGGGCGCACGCACACACGCCCGTCAGGGTACGCTGCGTCTGCCCCGCCGCAGCAATCGACCCGTGTGCCCGCGCACCCAGAGTATTGCTGAAAATGCGTCCTGTCCTTACTACTCATACTCAGACATCTTTCTCCTAGCTGTTCAGACTCTTTAAAGCAACTGGTTTACATTCCACAATTCCTAATTGTGGAACATAAATCTTAATTTATTGTGACTGACACTTATACTTCCTTTGGGGGTGGGTGGGTATTTCTGCTTCTCTTGCACACACATGCTTTGGAAACATACTTGCAGGTGTCAGCTTCACTTTTTAGTTTTCAAGCAAACATCCCTAGTGCCAATGAAAGAGACAGGAAAAAAAAAAAAAAAGCTTAAGAAGCAGTCATGTTTTCTTATTTCATATAAATAACAGCATGCCACAGATGGGCATAGAGAACCCACCATCCAAACTACTACATTCCTGTAGGCAACTAGCCATAGCAATCGTGCCTGCTCCGGGAGCGTGTTGCCCGGCTTTTCTAAGTCATATGCCCTGCTTACCTACAAACAAAAATGTGCAGTAGATTCCAAACAGGAATCTAGTGGGGCTATATCCACTTGTACATTTCCCATCCTATTTTTGAAGTGGGAGGGAGCGGGAGGATGTTCGTACCTACACTAACACCGACGCTTGCGTTTTCTGTCCTAAAAAATCTGCAGGGTATGTGAAAGGATTCCTTCCTCCACCTCCGAACCGCAGCCGCGCCGAGGAGCAATACAGTGGCTGTTCAGCCACACACTGCAACGCTGCCAAACAGTTTAGCACATGTTGTGAACAATATTCACTCTTCCTGGGGAGATTAATGCACTCCACCCCACTCTCCGAAATTTTATCTTGGTATTCCCCCAAAATTCAACCGGCTCTAGAAGTAAAGTTACATAAACGAACGGCAAATGTTCTCACTTTAAATACGACAGCCAGATCAAAATTCCTCTCATCTGAGGGTATAAAGGTAACAACTGTTAACCTTTGACTGCTAAAAATGTAAAGGGAAAATATCTTTCATTTAAAACTTGCTCGTTTGGTTACCATGGACACTGCTTAATCATGAAGGATGACTATTACTTGTTCCTATAGTAACCAAGAAGCTTAAGAAGCATCCTGTAATTTAACTCCAGATGCCAAATTTTACAACAGTCCACCTATTACCACATTTGGATACTTCAGAACAAGCCCAGGCTCGATCTCTGACTCCGCAAGAGACTCACTGATGCAGAAGTGCTGTAAGAAATCAAAAATGTGAGCACATAATGTACAAAAGAAACCTGCACTTCAAATAAATTGGTTTCTTCAAAAAGAAACATTAAGTGCTCAGCATCTGAGGATTCATTTTTCAGTATAAATGTTAATGAAGCAAAAATTTGGCCATCTTTATTCTTGTCAATGTTTCTCAAAGTCTACAATAGCAGGGCATGTTTTTTCCTCAAAGTGGATGCTTCAATGCTCAACTTAAAATGAACTTCCGAAGTAATGCTGAGTAGCCAGCATTCATAAACGAACCTCCGAGCACAGATCAGGACTCCGAGCTCTCAAGAACAAACCTACAATAAGACCATGTGTCCCTCACGCAAGCAAGAAGCAATGGACAGCACAAACTTTCCAAATTCAGGCAACCAATGTCTTGCTCTAGAAAACCTTTTAGAGTATTTCTGCTTATTAAACAAACAAACAAACAAAAAGCATAACACTTGCCTGGCGTTACTCATCACCATAAAGCTTTAACTTCAGCACCACCAAAGACATTTTAGTCAGCAGCTTCGTCTCCTGTAGGTCTGGGGAGATGAAGCTTCCAGAAATGTCCTGGGGCTCACACTGTTTCTTGACCCTCGCCAGTTCTGTATTGGGTGTGAATTCTCAGTTTTCAAAAAGCCACCAGTTTTTACGTTCACTGATTTCCAAAGGGCCCTGAGGAAAGTTGGTTTCCAAGCCTGACCCCGAGGCTGTATAAACCAGTGAAAGGAGGAAAGAAGTTCCGGGGTTTGCGTACCTTTTTTAATATGCATCTACACAAACACACAAGCAATTAATATCTACATTTAAAATATTCTCTGCAGTGTGCAAAAGGAAAGCAAACTACCTTCAGCTCGTCGAAAAAAGCAAAACCGATAATGCCCAAGTATGGAAAGTGACCCGGCTCCTTCCCGTCTCTATTGAGAGCAGGGAAAATTAAAGGATTATAGAGTGCCTTCAGTGCAATAACTTAAGGGATTAGTGGCACACTAGAAGGCCTTCAAGGGAAATGCAGGTTTAAAAGCTTTAAAAGGCAGCTCTGTGTCTAACTTGTTTGGACTGCCACAGCTGTAAGGAGACAAACTTACTCTAATACATAAGAGATCATGAAAGGTCTGCTGAAACCCCTCTAAGCGTGTTCCTGGAAGCAATTCTTTTTTGGACTCAGACCAGGGTTTTTAACCTCTTTCTCATTTATTACCTATGGCTTTTAGATAAAAACTCGCTCTGCATTACATGGGAGCAACTCTGCCGCTTTATTTCCTTTCGGAGTAATCAGCCCCTCTTAGCAGCGCTGCTAGAGGCAAGTGAGGTTCCGACCAGAAGGAAAGGACTTAAAATAGAGATAAAGCAGAAGATGAGCAAGAAGAGACAACAGTCAACCTTCAAGCTGCCTGAAAGTTGCTGGTACAATTTCCAAACTTCTGTCAGAGCATTAAATGAGCTGGTTTGGGGATAGTAATTTCCTAAGTTACCCTTAAGCAGTATTGACAGTTCTCACAATTTCATCAAGACTGTTGCGCTATTTAGTTACCTCTTAAAGATGCACCTGCTGGGACCACGGGACATTCAGGTATGGGACTATGGTCACAATTTTAGAGAAAGAACATGACAGTCAAAACTCCGGAATTCTATTCTTACCTCAGGGCAAAAGGAAAGACTCAGAGGAAAACACAGAGCTACTGGAGTTGGTGCCATCGCTCTGCCATTGGCCTTCCAGGGGACTTCCTGCGAGTTACCCCTGGACACATCACCCGTTAAATAAGAATACATCTACCTAAGGCTTCTTTCAAGTCCACCAAGTATTTGCAGTTCTTAGAAACACGCTAAAGAAAACCAAGCAACTATTATAAGGCAGCGTTTGGGTTATGCATGAAGATGTTCAGCAGATGTTTACTGTTTGGGGTAGTGCCACAAACACCACAATGGACACGTAGCCCAGACTAACGGTATTGGCAGACACATACACCTTTCCAGTTGCCCAATTTCATCAGGATTCTGGGTTCTTTAGTCAAATTTGCTTTTTTCAAACTGTTTATCGGACTGGCAGAGCTCGCTGCCCCTGCCTCAGCCCGCACAGGCGCTGAATCAAGGTGGCTGCGCTGTCCTGCACGAGTCTGTCCCCATGTTCCAAATTGCTCCCGACGGTTCTGCTGTCTTTCTTTTCCTTCCCTTCTTACCCCTACCCCTCTTGTCTCTCACTATCAAAACTCCATATTCAGAAAGCCTTCAACCACCTCCTTTGCAGTGTTAAATTAAAATCTGACAGAAGTTACGACACATGAAAACCAAAAGAGGGAAATACAAAGCTCTCAAAACTGCAGGATGTTGTCGTTAAGAGGGCAGTTGAAAAGTAAATAAAGGGTAAGGTGTTACCCCAGCCTGTCACAACCAAACAAAATGATTGGTTCCCCAAATCCCAAACATAGTCCAAACCCCACCCCGTAGTTTGTTACCTTCGCACGTTGGGCGCAGGAGTAGGGTTTGACCGCCCTGTAGCTGCAGGCACGGAATGGCAGCGCTGAGCGGTGGTGACACACAGCGTGGCCGATCGGGGACTCTGTCTCTGGAAACAGAGGCTGTTCCCTCCACCGCTGATGACAGCAAGACAGGACCGGGTATTTGTAATTCTTGCTTACTACACGTGGTCTCTAACTCGCCATGCAAATACCAGAGTGCTCCTTGGAGTTTCGCTCTGGTGTTTCCAATGGCTCCTCATGGGAAGCTTTAAAACTCGATTCGTTTTTAATCTAGCAGGGATTGACGCATTTGTTACAGAAAATACTACGTTTTAATGTTTCTGCATTTCTGACATACTTCCAAAGGAGGTGATGTAGGTCAGTGTGGCATCACCAGCACTGTGAGAGCAAAAGCAGAGCTCAAGGCACCACTGCCACCGTGCTCCTCCTGGCCTGCGGAGGGGGTTATCTAACCTTTGCCTCCATAGACAATAAATTCACTCTAAATGTTTATTAAATGGATGCTTAGAATTCTATATCCATTGTTTTCATATCAAAACAATTCAAGGATTCCGCCATCACGCACTACTTCCCAAGTTATTAAATTTAGTATAGATTTTTATTAGACAATTAAGCATTGAACAAATACGGCAAAGTCTCAGCTGGAGCACCAGCACTAAAAATAGCACGGCTGCTGGGGAATATTCCTTACAAAACATACAGCTTAAAAAACTGTGCATATCTTTTCTATGGGCATCTGTCAGCCACACTGTTAATATTTCAATGAAAAACTGCAAGAGTCCTGTGCTGAAATAGAAAATGCCACAAAAAAGACTTGAAAAACAAAGCGAGGTCATTAAAAACTGTGAAGCAGGAAGGTCTCCTTTTCCTGACATTTAAAAGACACCACCCTCGGAATAAAAGCCCTTATTGCTAACGTTTATTGCTGGACTCTTCACTCGCCTGCTCCCAGTCCTTACATGAAAAAAATTGTTTATGTAATATTTTTTAGAAACATTACAGGTATTCTAAGGCACATAATTTGGATTCTTCACGAAATCTCACGTACAGGAGACAGGAGAAGCGTACACATGTACTCCTTTGGCTATCCAGAATAAAACGCAATATAATATGATACAATGCAATCTGCTTGGACCATTAATTGGCTACTGAAGAGAACAACTTAAAACTTACAACTTGAAACCATGTAAATCATAAATTAAGAACGGGAAGAGTGATTCTAAGTTTGAGCTGGCCCCAGTGCAGCCCAGCGATGCCCGTGAGGGGAAGGCGGGCAATAGGGCAGCCCCCACGGGGGTCCCAAGGCACAGAGGCTCCGTCTCGCCTCGGAGACCAGACGGACCAGGCACACCGACCGGCAAGATGTTGTTATGCTCCTCTTTCCTTCCAGACTTGACTTCCTGCTGACCACACCTCATTCAGTACCCACCACTGGTACAGAGAGATGTGCTGAAATGGCAAAATCACTCATCTTGTCAAATTTTGTAGGATGTGAGTCAGAGAACAACAGTAAAACTGGAACATTTAACTCAGATTTCTGCCTGCCAATACAAATACATGCAACACTTAGGCGTACTTGTATCTGCAAGGGTAACAACGTATATTTCAAACTTCCATACACTGATGCAGATTCAGTTTCTTTTAAGAAAAAATCATATTCTTTGGTCGTACAGACCATTAGAAGCTGCCAGATGTTTGTCAGAGAGACGTGGCCTCTCTCAACAAATTTTTTGTGTGACGATCTAGATGCAATTCAAAAGATCAGACCAAGAGCGCAGTAACAGAAGCGAGTGAGAAGGAGGAGGTTATAGTAACGTGTGCTCTTTGGAGACAGGTGCACAGATGGGCAGTGGCGGTGGTATTGTACTCACAACTACTCAGACTGATAAAAATAGGGATCACAGTAGGAAAAATCAAGGCTCAGGTGCACATATGGGTTTGGCATGCCAAAAAAAAAAAAAAAGAAGGCATTGTAAGTGTAGGGAGATGACCTGTTTGGAGAGCACAGTACAAATTACTTATTTGCTTATTTATTCATTATGGTACTGTTCTTCTGCGATGGAAAAGTCTGGTCAATACTGATCTATCAGTCAGCAAAGGTAGGTTCGGGTATGATGTAGGTATTCTAATACCCAGGGCCTCGCCAGAGCCAGAACTGTCTAAGCTGAACTTCATTTAGCATAAGTGTAGACAAAAGACATACATTGAAACACACATGCTGTCAACAATCTGAAAGGCATGCAGCTAAGTGCAATTCAAAGAGAAGTTAATTGTGGGTCATGAAAAGAACAAAGTATTGTGTACTTACAGAACCCTGAGTCTTACTTAACAGTATGGTGGGAATGTTCAGTAAAGGCAACATTTCTAATCGCAATGAGAGACCCCTTTGCCCCACAACAGCTAAAACAGAGTCATGTCCAGGGCGCTGCCCTGGGCTATGGGACAAAGTCCTGCAGAGGTGGAAAGGCAGAAGTTCCACCTGGCATTCCTTGTCGAACATCGCTTTTCGTTAACATGCTGCAAAATAGATTTTCAGCTAGGAAAGATAGAGAGAAGTGTGCAAAATCTCAGTTAGCTTTAAATATAATAAGCCCTCCTTTGTTGTTATGTCATTCTGTTACATGCTGGGACAATTTTCAAGTCTCTGCTTCCCTTGTCCCAAGCGAGTGCCTTAACCTCTAAGGTATTGGCTATTTCGGTACAAGTTGATCTCTCGTTTATCACTTAAAAGGTTTTGATTTCATCAAACAGATAGAGAAAGACTAAACTCCAGCCGTTTTTGAGAGATGTGTATCTGAATAGCCTGCGTTGAGAAAAAACCAGTCTGACCTTAGCCTCCAAGCTCTCAGTGTTTGGTGTACTAAAATACTGGGCTTTGCTGAAGATCAGTCGGTTCTCTCTTCACAGCAGCCATCAAAGGAAAAGAAGAAGAAAGCCTGTTTAATGAAAATCCTTTTTGTAGTACACCTTGAAAAGCATTCGTGATAAACAGAACTTGGAGCAAGACATTTATGTCCAAGGAGCTGACAGAGGCAGAAGTATCAGGAACACTAAACCTTCAGGATCAGGAACTCAAAATGTTCTCAAATTCTTAGAGCTTTGATGACAACTGACTGCCTGCAGAGTTTTACAGAAGAATGTCCTGAAGCCAAAGCTGCATTTGGCTCAGATATGAAACGGTGACTGGAGCACCCGGGAGTAGTTTCTACGAGCAAACTGAATTTTGAGAACGCTTGCCACTGAACCCTGTTCCTTCCTTATACCCATAATTAAGTAGAAGCAGAGAGACCACAGACCAAAGTACTGCAGGCAGAAGCAGCTGTTGCTTTTACTGAGAATTTTCCTTCTGCCCTCTCTGCCTCCCAAGTACCTTCCACTACATTAGATGGATCACCTGGTAGTAATCATAATTACTGCCATGATTCCTCATATAGTTACACACATCTCTGAGCTGAACAGATGGTCCAAGGAAGAGACGGGGTTTCTGCAGTTAGTTTTTTTAACTAACTAATGTATACCTGCAGCGAGTCCCGAATCCCTGTGGAAAGCAGGACCAGGAGATTTCAGACATTATCATCATTCTAACAAAGATTAACAGCAAGGTGAAACCTGTCTTGTTTATCCGCTATCAAACAGCAATAACTCAAACACGCTGGAGGCACGATCACGTGAGCCTCCCGATAGCACGCCGTCCTGTTCTGCTCTGATTTGCCCTCCCCATCAGTTTAATTGTTCTTCAACTATTCTCGCCCTGGACCTCTCAAAGGGACAGACTGGCAAACGTACAGAAACATGTGATGAATGTGTTAAAAGCACCAGGGCTATCCGCAGAACTCTAGAGTAGAGGATACCATCACACAAACCATCAGATAAGCTGGCTGTCATTGCGAACAGCCGAAAGCCCTATACATTTTTCTGCACGCTACGTCAGATTGTCTCCATCTGGAGTCCCAACAGAAAGCAATCCCCTACTTTCCTTAGATACTTGCATAGAAAATGCACATTCTGTTCACTTCGCCTATCTAAAATGTGCTACAGCAGAGCTTTCCTGAGGCAGTGGTTATCTCTCTGCAGCCCCCAACATAGGAAAGACATGGACCTGTTGGAGCAGGGCCAGAGGAGGCCCCAGAGATGCTGCGAGGGCTGGAGCCCCTCTGCTGGGAGGACAGACTGGGAGAGTTGGGGGCGTTCAGCCTGGAGAAGAGAAGGCTCTGGGGAGACCTTATTGTGGCCTTCCAGTGCCTAAAGGGGCTCCAGGAGAGCTGGGGAGGGACTCTGGATCAGGGAGGGGAGCCATGGGACGGGGGGGAATGGCTTCAAACTGGAAGAGGAGAGATTTAGATTAGATATCAGGAAGAAATTTTTCACTCTGAGGATGGTGAGCCCCCGGCCCAGGTTTCCCAGAGAAGTTGTGGAAACTCCGTCCCCGGAGGTGTTCAAGGCCAGGCTGGAAAGGGCTGGGAGCAACCTGGGCTGGGGGGAGGTGTCCCTGCCCGGGGCAGGGGGTGGGACTGGGTGATCTTTGAGGTCCCTTCCAACCCAAACCATTCTGTGGTTCTATGATCTCTTTCTGTGTACCTCAGGAAGCAAGACCAATTTCCCAAACTAGGTGTCAGCTCCAACAGCCACCGCCCACGACCGCGATGCAGCGGTGCAAGCTGTAACCCCGGCCCGATTTTGCTGTTGGTCCTCGGGCTGCCTGCACTCCACGCCTCCCGAGGGCCAGCAGGCAGCGTTCACGCAGCAACGCTCATCGGAAGGGCCGGCGTGGAGAGGTGGCATCGCCCCCTCAGGCGTGAGAGTGGGAAGCGGCAGTATATAAATATATGCTTTTAAACACAACCTCTTCTTTATTCAAAGAGACTGACTGATATAAACCAGAGTGGGCTGAAAGAGGTTCTTTGACTCCCCGCAAACAGGCGTTACAGCTTTTGGCAGAGGAGCCCTGCTGGCAGCAGATGGCAGCACCTGCATCTCATGGGTGCTCCAGCATCAGCTCGGGCATCAGGGATTTCTCATCCAGGACGGATGCAGTACAGAGTGAGTGTTTCCAGATGGGGAGAGGGGGTTGTGTGCCAGCGGAGACCTCCTCCCCCCTGGCAAATGTGTAACAACTGCCTCATCCTCAGCAAGTTCCTTGCCCAAAAGCATGCTGATAATCTGCTGAAGTGACACACCGTGGAAAAGTTCAACTTCCAGGTATCACTGCTGCTCCAGCTACGGGCACAGGCTTACCTGGGCTCTGTGGGGAACTTGGCAAAGGATCCAGAGACTGTAGAGAGCAAAAAGTTGCCAAGAGGATGTCCGGGAAACACACATGTGGTAAACCAGACCACTGCCAATTCCTGTGACGTAACTCCAATACTCATGAATTTAACGTAACCTCCCACTAAGGATATCTGATCTTTGAGTACCTTAGCTAGAGACAGCAAATGGCACTGCAGATCAGCATTTGAGAAGGGGACCCTCAGCTCTTTCCTTGGTCCAGATTTGTAGGTTTTGGAGATCAACATTACATCAAACCCACAAAATCCAGAACCTCATTCTGATTTCTGTATTCTCCATAGCTCCCGCACTCCTACAGTCTCCTGTTCATCAACCTTCCCGTGGGATCGAAACTCTCAAGGCAAGTATCTCCTTTGCTGCATCCTAGCCCATCGCTTCCCTCTGGGCAGCCGGCAGCCGGGCAGGCGCTGGGGCAGCGGGCAGCCGCTCCGCACTGGACCACGTCCTACTACTGACCTACTGCATGACCCTGCCACCGCACAACTTGCTGCCTGCATCTCTTACAAAAACATGTCAAAAATTAAGAGAAAATTCTCATCCAGATTTGCAAATCCCTTCAAGATCGACAGATAAGAAGAGCTCAACTAGTGCTGAGTTGTATGATCCTCCTCAGCAGGCAGGAATCCTAGAGACAAAGTGTGACAAACACAAAATACTCGGGGAGAGATCAACAGCGAGAAGATTTCAGTTGGTTCAAATCCAATTTCTTACAAACATTAGGGTTGATTTCCATTTCCATCAAATCTGCCTGTATATTCCTTGTGTTCATGACAAATTATGCCGTTAAGTTCATCCTGGGTTACCTACATGAAACTAACACATTTCATTTGTCACAGTAACTGAAATGACAGTAAAATATTTTGGTTTTGAACAGTATACAAATAAAGGGGGGGAAAGGGAACTGTTACATGCTTGTGAGTTTACAAACACTCTTCCCTGACAGGCAAAACAAAAAATTCATGGAAAGAAAAACACTGTTTGCTTAAAGGAAAAGATGAAGCTCAGGGACTGATTTAGCTTCCTATTGTTTTCTCAGTGATGATTCAAAATCCTGAAAAAAGTCCTGTATGGCAGGAAAAGAAGAAAGAGGACATTGCACTAAGCTAGAGTCTACTTTACAATCTGCTTTGTAAATCAGAATGAAATCCGGTGAGACCAGTACAAGCCTGGATTCGCACAAACACCTGATGCAGTGTTGCAGTCGTGCTTTTTATTACGGCTTTTTATTCACACAACAAAAAAAATACTTTTAATTAATGGCTTTGATTAAGCTCAAGTCATTATAAATATGACTGGAGTGTCACACTAGAGACCAAGGACAACCCTCTCCCCTCCTTTCTGAAAAGACAGTTCAACAGCAAAATGACTCAGAGGCTCCCGCTTCTTTGACTGCTTTAACGATAGGTATAAGCATCAATAAACATTTATTTCACACTAGAAGAGAAAGCCGGAATAGCTTATTTCAAAAATGCAACTGGGTCAGTAGCTGCCTCGAGCAGAATAAATGGGCTGCACAAGTGAGTGTGCCCTAAAGAAACATTACTCTGTGGACGTAACTCCTGCTGATGAGGACAAATAGGCCCTTTTAGAGCAGGATTTTTAAAAGCAGAAAGTGATTTGGGAATACAAGTCCCATAGGTTTCTGCAGTGCCTCGGGAGCACAATCTTTAGGCTCTTCTGAAAATCCTACCCCTAAACCGTACTCAGCTTTGTGATTTCAACCCCCCTGGCAATACTCAGCTCATGATGAACAAGTTCTAGCAATTCATCTTCGCATACACACACCATCTCTTAATCAAGGCTTTTCAGATCTCTATCATCATCAATTAGGCCTCCAAACATCTCAGTTAGCTAAAAAAAAGTAGTCACCTTAATTATACAAATTGAAAAAACCGGAGCTGTGGTTAAGTGAAAAGCCTGGGTTAGGTACAGTACCGGAGGTGTTGCAGCCCCGGGAAGGAGCCGCAGCCCAGCCCGGCTCCCCCAGCCCAGCGCCCCAAATCACCCCGTCCTCCCTCCCCCCGCCACTGCCGCGCTGCACCCGCAACTGACCTTCTGTAACGCTCCACACACGCCTCCCGGGGAGCAGGTACACTTACAAATATTCCCACTGGTCATAACAAAGCTACCTGTAAGCAACAGCACCTATGTCTCTGCACTGCCAATTAAAGAGAACCGTTGTTGCAATTACCCCTACTAAGCGGCCTGTTCCGGCTCCGGGATCTGCTTCGCTGTCGCTGAAGTCGTGACCTCCGGAGCAGTCGATAGTAGTAAGACGGTCTCCCAGAGCTTTTCCTGCTGTTCATTGACATTTTTGTATCTATTTTACACATACGCACATGCAGGCACAGGTTCACTCTCCCCTCTGGCAAAGTAGCAAGCTTCCAGCGTTTAATTAACTGGAGGTCGGTTGTTTGGAGTGGAAAGGGAGAGGGGGGAAGAAGAACTCTTCACTTTACACATTTAAAAAGAAAAACAACAAGGAGAAAACATAAAAAAGAGAGGGGGGGGGGGGAAGCACGCGGCACCAGAGTACATGTCTCAGCTGTGGGAGGACTCGCAGGGAGCGAGATAAACTGTACTAACAATTCCTGCCCCCAAAAAAGATAAGCCTGCTGGAGTTGGAATAGGAAGCCCCAGTTGGCCTGGGCTCTCCAACAGTGAAGAATAGGCTGGAAGAAATCCTGGACTGGATCCTCTCTGCCGGACAGCAACATCGGCTCAAACGGTACTGGAAAAAATCACCAGCTCGCTGCCCGCACGCGGCCGGGCAGCCTCGGGGGGCGGCTGGTTTCTACCTGCCCCGGCCAGCAGATCATTTCGGAGATGAAGTTTTGGGCGGCTGGGTCTGCAGCAGGAGGCATCGACGAAAGACCGGGGTGGGGAAGGGGATAATGATTTCCTGGCCGTGGGACACATGTTAATAATCATCACGGAGCAAAAGCCCCGGAAAATAAAGTGAAACTTGAGAGGGGAAAACTTTAATTAGAAGTTGAATGAACAGAGCTCCAGACTCCCCTGGAGGCCCATTTCCTTTCAACATTCAAACTGAGTTATAGCACATCCCACAAATTAGAGAAAGAGCCTATTTACCATTTGGGTTCTGATGGCAGTGAAGATTCCGCCTCCGGCTCATATTGCTCTATAAAATTACATTTCCATGGGCAGAATTAACACTTTAAGCCACGGAGGAAAAGAGAAGAAAAAAAGACTAACCAGATAAAAAAAAAATTCAATCCATATTTACAGTTCAAAAAGGGCAGAAGTGAATTGTCCAGAATCCTTCATCTAAGCTCCTTCCCATCCCAGCACAAAAAAACGCTCTGAAGGAAGGGCTATAGGCAACGTTTCAGAAAACCAGAATGGTGGCCAAGAACTTAACGCGCTGCCACTTCTTCTCAGGAGTTGGCAGATAATGGAAAAGCCTCATCGGAGTGGGCTGAACTGCAAAATGGCATTTGCACAATACCTCTCTGCATCGTGTCCCAGTTTTGTCATTTTTCCCCAGACATTTGTGCAAATTTATCTCTGTGGTGTCTCGGGAAGCTGCAGGACTAGCCAGGCTTGGCCGGGGACCAGCCACGTTCCTCGGTTAGCAGGAGCTTCTCCAGGAGTCTGAAAGCTTCCCTGGGTTATACTGTGTTGTACCTTCAACAACAAGAGGCAGAAACTACCAGACTTCAGCGCCCTCACCATGACAGGAGGCCCTTCCCGACCACCAACCATCCACCTTAATTTTAGGATTTCATAAACTCGTGCAGCCATGGAAAAACATCAGAATTCTACGAAATCTGTATTTTCTTATTTACGCGAGTCGTAAACCCAGGATGTTTATCAGCTGAGAAAGGCCCTTCCAGGAGGAAAAGGCAAGTCTCGATCTTCGGTGAAGTCCATGCCTGGTTTTGAGGCCAGACGTAAGGAATTCGCGCCAGCTTTCAGGCTTGCAGGCATGGGCCAATGGAGGGGCAATGACAAGTTCAGGTCAAGGAGGCAGATCCCAGCTGGACTGCAGAGGCTCCCTCCTCTGGGAGGGGGATGCTGCACAGGGACCTTCCTCTGCCTCCCACCCCGGGCACCCTCCCTCACCAAACCCCACCGCAGGTCAGGAAAAGGAAAAGGCTTCAGTTACTACACATCTGCCCTCTTCTTGTTATCCGGAATTAATTTTTTTTCATATTTGGGTCGATTAAAAAACAAACAAACACACAAACAGAAAAATACAGGAACAACCAAACTACTTTTGCAGATGACCAGAGACTCATCCTGAGCAGTTGATCCAATTCACAAACGGACCTGAGAGTATCTATAAGGGAGCGATGGGAAAGTCTGAAAATACTGAGGTTCAGTTAAAGATCTGCTATAGACAAGAAGCCAAATCGTCAGGTGTCTCTCTGCATTTTTGTGTCCTAATAACTGAGCTCATAGCTCTTAAGAGAATCTTTTTAGGATTATGCTTTTATCATGAGAAATGTCTTTAAAACAGCCTGTCCAATTTATTTTGCCTTTTGTCATTCCCAGCAGCAAAAAAAAAGGCACTGATGGAAATGAAAGTTTAAACCAAATCATTTTAAAAACTCGCCCGAATTCAGACAATCTAAAAGGGGAAGGTTCACCCGGGTTGGTTTTGCTTAATTAGAGCCAGGTGACTCATCCGCAACCCACCCGGGATGCGGGAGAGACGGGGCTGCGATGCTCCGGCCTCTGTGGGCAGGTGGGAACCGTCCGGAGAGCCGGGAGGACGGACCTCTGGTCACTGCGCACTCACCCACATCTACTTAAGCATCTGTTCCATGTTTAGGGATTCTTATTTTTAATCAGCCTAGTACCTTCAGAAACGTTCATACAGGTGACCAAAACCCAGAAGTTAACGAGGGACTATAAACTATCATGACAAGAGAAAGCAGCTTTACGATAAAAGCATCACTGGCCGGGAGTTTTGTTCGGGTTTCGCCAGCTTGCCTCTGTCTCTCTCACTTCAACACCGTTTTTCAAGGCTTTAAGTTCAGATGCTACATAGCAGCAGGCAACAAAATGAATGACCCATCTGGGAGGGAATGTGACTGGGCTGGACCTCGCCAATTAATCCAGCACTGCTCTTTTTTTCCCCTTTCTCTTCTTTTTCTTTTTTTGTCTTTTTGAAAGCCACATCCTGATACAAACGCTCTTTTGTGTACAGCAGAATCTATCACTTGCAACCGTTAGTTATATTAACTGCTCTGGAGGAAAGTTGACAACATTAAAATCTCTCTCTCTAAAATAACACATCAGGGTCCGGCTGTTCCCTCCACGAGGCAGAAGGCCGAGTTCAGTCACGGCTCTGCTGAACCTCTCAACAGGAGGAGCAAATGGGGCTAAACATAGCAGAGATTTCTGGGGTGGTAACTCGTCCTCCCCAACACTGAATGCACACCTGTCCTGGTTCCGGCAAGGATGGGGTTAATTTCCAAGGAGCCGGCAGGGGAGGCAAGTATTCCATACCACGTGACCCATGCCCCGCTATAAAAGGAGCTAGCCGGGGCGGGGGAGTCAGTCGCCACTCGGGGGCGGGTCGCGGCGGTGCGGGTCCGGTCGGTGCGCTTCGCGGCGGTACTGTAATCGCGTTCTTGTATTCCTTTACCGGTGTTATTGTTTTTCTTTCTTTCTTTTTCCCTTTGTCTGTTCTGCTAAATTATAATATTTCAACCCACGAGTTTTGCCCTTTTTTTTTGCTGATTTTTCCCACGGCTGTGGGAGTCGTGCGAGCGGCTGCGTGGTTCTCTGTTGCTGGCTGAGGCCAAACCACGACAGTCCTTTTTGGCGCCCAACGTGGGGCCCGAAGGGTTGTAATAACAACAGATCTGACCAGAGCTTGTTAAAACGGATTTCTTATATGTATTTCTCCTATTAGTTAAATAGTAGCCGGTTACAATGTTGCTTCGTTTGTTTACATGGCTGTGTTATGTAAATTCTTATATGCTGTATGTACTCCCTGTGATGCTGTTTGTTATCTCAGGGAGAGGGATCAGGACTATAATTTTGCTGTCCTGTGCAATATCAGCTTATGATATGGTAACATCACTATTCAAGTGGCTTTGTTGGGGTTTCTATGTAGTATTGCTGTCCTGTCCATACCTTGGTTCCCGTCTATCAGAAGTTATCAATAATCACACCCAATCTATGGGAGAAACAGGGGGAGATACTTTCCCCAGCTCTTTTGCCTCCTTTTTCTCCTTTGGGCCAGGTGTAACACCTCTTGAGAATTTTGAATATCCTTGGGATGCTCAAACCAGCGTGTTCCTATTGCTATGTCTCCTGAATGTTTTTCAAGTCTTTTTTAGGGTAAAAAAGCTGTTTAAGACTACCACTCAGAAATCTGTCCCAAGGCCAGATAGTCAGGGGTGGCATGGGATGTGGGAGAACATGGGCAGATATCTAGAGAACTTCTCACCTCCAATGGTTTGGGACTTCACCCTTGAACAACTACAGGACCCTGATAAAGTAATAGAATATTTCAAAGGAAAATGCTGTGGCTATTCCAGAGAGGCACAACTTATGGCACTGTGTTGGGCCCTGGCCAGTATCTACCAAACACTGCTCAGTACTATGCAGGACCCTCAGGGGAAAGAGGGGAAAGCCAGACCAGCAGACAAGGAGGCTACTCCAACCCCGGTGGCAGACAAGGAGCCTACTCCAACTCCAGTGATAGGCACTATGCCTACTCCAACTCCGGTGGCAGACAATGAGGCTACTCTAACTCCAGTGGCAGGCACTGTGGCTACTCAAACCCTGGTGACAGGCAATGCAGCCACTCAAACCCCAGTGGCAGGCACTGCAGCTGAATTGGACAACCAACCTGTGCCAGTATCAGTTGCTCCTATACAGAAGAAGAAATACACCAAGAAATCAGTTCGCATAGTAAAGGATGATGATGAACCAGGGCCATCAAAGGAACAGGAGGAAGAGACAGAACCAGAGGTAATAACCCGATCCCTATCCCTGAGTGAGCTGCGAGATATGCGAAAAGATTTCAGTCGACTTCCTGGTGAGCACATTGTCACCTGGCTGCTCCGATGCTGGGATAACGGGGCCAGTAGCTTGGAATTAGAGGGCAGGGAAGCTAAGCAGCTGGGATCCTTGTCTAGGGAGGCAGGCATTGACAAGGCAATTGGGAAAAAGACACAAGCCCTCAGCCTCTGGAGACGACTCCTGGCAGGTGTAAGGGAAAGGTATCCTTTCAGCGAAGATGTTGTATGTCGTCCAAGCAAGTGGACCACCATGGAAAAAGGTATCCAGTACCTAAGGGAATTAGCCGTACGAGAGATGATTTACTTTGACCCAGATAATGCGCAGTTACCCACAGATCCTGATGAAGTCCAGTGCACAAGGCCCATATGGCGGAAGTTTGTACGGAGCGCACCATCATCATATGCCAACTCCTTGGCAGTGATGGAATGGAGAGGTGAAGAGGGACCAACGGTGGATGAGGTGGCTGGACGACTCCGTCAATATGAAGAAAGCCTATCTTCCCCCCTCGTTTCAGCTGTGGAGAAACTGTCCCAGAAGGTCCAGCAACTTGAAGAGAGTATGTCCTACTCCCCACCTGTACAGGCCAGCATCTCAGCTATTAGGAGCAGGCATTTCCCTACTCAAGAGGAAGAGTACAGGGGGTACACACAACGAGGCACCCTGTGGTTTTACCTGCGTGACCACGGAGAGGACATGAGGAGGTGGGATGGACAACCTACCTCAGCACTACGGACACGGGTACGTGAGCTGCAAGGAAGAACAAACACAAAAGGGGATCCCTCCAGAAAAAGTGCAGCTCCTGTTTCCAGCAGACAGTTCCCCAGACAGAATGGAAGGCCTGATCTAACCTCCGATCCTCTTGAAGGGACTTCCAAATCATTTTTGCAACAGGTGAGTAATGTATACTATGATCAGGATTAGAGGGGCCCTGCCTCCAGCCAGGTGGGGGAAAGGGACAACCGGGTTTATTGGACTGTGTGGATTCGATGGCCTGGCACATCTGAGCCACAGGAGTATAAGGCTCTGGTGGACACTGGTGCACAATGCACCTTAATACCATCAAATTACAGAGGAGCAGAACCCATTTGTATTTCTGGAGTAACAGGGGGATCACAAGAGTTGACTGTACTGGAAGCTGAAGTAAGCCTAACTGGAAATGAGTGGCAAAAGCATCCCATTGTGACTGGCCCAGAGGCTCCATGCATCCTTGGCATAGACTATCTCAGGAGAGGATACTTTAAGGACCCAAAAGGATACCGGTGGGCTTTTGGCATAGCTGCCTTGGAGACGGAAGAAATTGAACAGTTATCCACCTTGCCTGGTCTCTCAGAGGACCCCTCTGTGGTAGGGTTGTTGAGGGTCAAAGAACAACAGGTGCCGATTGCTACCACAACGGTGCATCGACGGCAATATCGTACTAACCGAGACTCTGTGATTCCCATCCATAAGTTGATTCGTCAACTAGAGACTCAAGGAGTGATTAGCAAGACTCGCTCACCCTTTAATAGTCCCATATGGCCAGTGCGAAAATCTAATGGAGAGTGGAGGCTAACAGTGGATTATCGTGGCCTGAATGAAGTCACACCACCGCTGAGCGCTGCTGTGCCAGACATGCTAGAGCTTCAATACGAACTGGAGTCGAAGGCAGCCAAGTGGTATGCAACGATTGATATTGCCAATGCATTCTTCTCAATCCCTTTGGCGGCAGAGTGCAGGCCACAGTTTGCTTTCACTTGGAAGGGCATCCAGTACACCTGGAATCGACTGCCCCAGGGGTGGAAACACAGCCCCACCATTTGTCATGGACTGATCCAGACCACACTGGAACAGGGTGAAGCTCCAGAACATTTGCAGTACATTGATGACATCATTGTATGGGGCGACACAGCAGAAGAAGTTTTTGAGAAAGGGAATAAAATAGTTCAAATCCTTCTGAAAGCTGGCTTTGCCATAAAACGAAGTAAGGTTAAGGGACCTGCACAGGAGATCCAATTTTTAGGAATAAAGTGGCAAGATGGACGCCGTCAGATCCCAATGGATGTGATCAACAAAATAGCAGCTATGTCCCCACCGACTAGTAAAAAGGAAACACAAGCTTTCTTAGGTGTTGTGGGTTTTTGGAGGATGCATATTCCAAATTACAGTCTGATTGTGAGCCCTCTATATCAAGTGACGCGGAAAAAGAATGATTTTAAGTGGGGTCCTGAGCAACGACAAGCTTTCGAACAAATTAAGCAGGAAATAGTTCATGCAGTAGCGCTGGGGCCAGTCAGGGCAGGACAAGACGTTAAAAATGTGCTCTACACTGCAGCCGGGGAGAATGGCCCTACCTGGAGCCTCTGGCAAAAAGCACCAGGGGAGACTCGAGGTCGACCCCTGGGGTTCTGGAGTCGGGGATACAGAGGATCTGAAGCCCGCTATACCCCAACAGAAAAGGAGATATTGGCAGCATACGAGGGGGTTCGAGCTGCTTCGGAGGTGGTTGGCACTGAAGCACAGCTCCTCTTAGCACCTCGACTGCCAGTGCTGGGCTGGATGTTCAAAGAAAGGGTCCCTGCCACACATCATGCAACTGATGCTACGTGGAGTAAGTGGATTGCACTGATCACCCAGCGAACTCGAATGGGAAACCCCAGTCGTCCAGGCATACTGGAAGTGATCATGGACTGGCCAGAAGGCAAAGATTTCGGAATATCACCAGAGGAAGAGGTGACGCGTGCAGAAGAGGCCCCACCGTATAATGAACTGCCAGAAAATGAGAAGAAACATGCCCTGTTCACTGATGGGTCCTGCCGAATTGTGGGAAAGCATCGAAAGTGGAAGGCTGCTGTGTGGAGTCCGACACGACGAGTTGCAGAAGCCACCGAAGGACAAGGTGAGTCGAGTCAGTTTGCAGAGGTAAAAGCCATCCAGCTGGCTTTGGACATTGCTGAGCGAGAGAAATGGCCGGTACTTTACCTCTATACTGATTCATGGATGGTGGCAAATGCTCTGTGGGGGTGGTTACAGCAGTGGAAGCAGAACAACTGGCAGCGCAGAGGTAAGCCCATCTGGGCTGCTGAACTGTGGCAAGATATAGCTGCCCGGATTGAGAATCTGGTTGTGAAAGTACGTCATGTAGATGCCCACATCCCCAAGAATCGGGCCACTGAGGAACATCAAAACAACCAGCAGGTAGATCAGGCTGCTAAAATTGAAGTGGCTGAGGTGGATCTGGACTGGCAACGTAAGGGTGAACTATTCATAGCTCGGTGGGCCCACGATGCCTCAGGCCATCAAGGAAGAGATGCAACATATAGATGGGCTCGTGACCGAGGGGTGGACTTGACCATGGACACCATTGCACAGGTTATCCACGAATGTGAAACGTGTGCTGCCATTAAGCAAGCCAAGCGGTTAAAGCCTCTTTGGTACGGAGGACGATGGCTAAAATATAAATATGGGGAGGCCTGGCAGATTGATTATATCACACTCCCACAAACTCGCCAAGGCAAGCGCCACGTGCTCACAATGGTGGAAGCAACCACTGGATGGCTGGAAACATACCCTGTGCCCCATGCCACCGCCCGTAACACTATCCTGGGCCTTGAAAAGCAAATCCTATGGCGACATGGCACCCCAGAAAGAATTGAGTCGGACAACGGGACTCACTTCCGAAACAGCCTCATAGACACCTGGGCCAAAGAGCATGGCATTGAGTGGGTATATCACATTCCTTATCACGCACCAGCCTCGGGTAAGATAGAACGATATAATGGACTGCTAAAGACTACCCTGAGAGCCATGGGGGGTGGGACCTTCAAACATTGGGATACTCATTTAGCAAAAGCCACCTGGTTAGTTAACACTAGGGGATCTGCCAATCGAGCTGGCCCTGCCCAATCAAAACTTCCACGTACAGTAGAAGGGGATAAAGTCCCTGTAGTGCATATGAAGAATATGTTAGGAAAGACAGTCTGGGTTAGCCCTGCCTCAGGCAAAGGCAAACCCATCCGTGGGATTGCTTTTGCACAAGGACCCGGGTGCACTTGGTGGGTGATGCGAGAGGATGGGGAGGTCCGATGTGTACCTTATGGGGATTTGATTTTGGGTGAGAATAGCCAGTGAATAATTTTATGATGTAATAAAAACTGATCTCAGTATCTGGCGCCTAGCAATTTTCCTTGAGATCGACATCTTCAACCTGTGGACCGTGGGCATGGACTGTATTGCATTCCCCAGTCACGAGCTTCAAATACAGCACCCACCAGTTCAGCACTACACATCATCTTATGTGCCCTGAGAGACTGTTCTCACTGCTGGAGCCTACCGTCATGGACTATGTGAGCTTAATGGACATTTTTAAGGGATGGCTCATAGACTATGGGAACTGAAAGATCTGGGCATGACGTAGATGGTATGGAATAAGGGGTGGATAATGTCCTGGTTCCGGCAAGGATGGGGTTAATTTCCAAGGAGCCGGCAGGGGAGGCAAGTATTCCATACCACGTGACCCATGCCCCGCTATAAAAGGAGCTAGCCGGGGCGGGGGAGTCAGTCGCCACTCGGGGGCGGGTCGCGGCGGTGCGGGTCCGGTCGGTGCGCTTCGCGGCGGTACTGTAATCGCGTTCTTGTATTCCTTTACCGGTGTTATTGTTTTTCTTTCTTTCTTTTTCCCTTTGTCTGTTCTGCTAAATTATAATATTTCAACCCACGAGTTTTGCCCTTTTTTTTGCTGATTTTTCCCACGGCTGTGGGAGTCGTGCGAGCGGCTGCGTGGTTCTCTGTTGCTGGCTGAGGCCAAACCACGACAACACCTAACCCGTGAAATTAAATACCCACCAAGCAGTAACATCCCAGTAAAATATCCAGTTTGAGACACCGTTGAGCTTTAGAGGAAAATTAGAGCGTCCCCCATCATCTACTCCTGTTATCCTGCCATCGAGCATTCTTAACACCAGATTTATTTCACTCCTTTACCCACACTAACAGCACGCGGACAAATTCTAAATTAGCACCAAAATAAGTTGTGGGACGGAGAGCTACACAAACACGGGCCTGTTTGCTCTGACACCAGAAGGAGCCGGCTGCGGCGGGGTGCGGGAGGCCGACGGAAGCCGTGCCTCCCCGGCGGCCAACACTTCCCTTTTTTATCGCTTGTTTATTGCTCTGTGCTGGGAAAGTAACGACTGTACTTCGGAACGCACGTTCCCAAGGCAGCCCCAACCATTAAACCTCTTGCTTTCCCAAAGGGCTTCAGAGAGAAACAATCGCTCCTCTTAACTCCCTCTGATTTTATGGCGAGGAACTTGAATTCCTTATTCTGAAAGTGAAAGTTTCAGCACTTTGTCAGTAGGACCCAGCCCGGCCCCGAAAGCTCTACATGTACAGGCATGCGGATACACTGATTTGTCCACACACGTAATTAATGGCCTCTGAATTCAGCCTACCTTCTGGAAGACAGCAGCTTTACTAATTTCATTTCAGTTTCTCATATTTTTTTCACAAAGAACTGACCTGAGGCTTTCAAAAATTAAAACAAACAAACACGAAAAGGTTTTGCCTCGCCCAGCAGAGAGAGGAGAGGTGGATATCAGCTTAATTTCTAATTTGTGTTAGGTCAACAAACTGCAGACAGACCATCGGGAAGGCGAAAAAAATTAGGTTGCAACCCAGATTTCCCTGTCACATGTAACTACTCCGCCTCTGAAGCATGATCCTGTTCCTTTCACAGGCTGGGGGAAAAGGAATAAAGGAATAATCTCTACAAAATATCAGTCTTTTAAAACATAAGAGAAATATAACAGTGTTCCTGACAGTGATCCTAGACACTCTCAAGATGTGCCTGCTTGAATTAGCTTACGAGTCCATTGCAGTCTCCAGTTCAGCACACCACGAAGCTGGAAGATTTCCAGGCTGACTGCCTCGAGGCTACCAGCGATCACAAGCTCATATGCAGAGCCAGGGAGGAAGGTAATTTCCTTTGTGTGAGGATAACTTAACTTTCAATTCAGCTGTACCCATACCAAAATCATCAGTGGCATATTTGTTTGAAGACCTAAAAAGGAAAGTTCCATACGCACAATTAGAAGTAAACTACTTCTTTTTAATGTTTTAGTGGAAAACAATGATTACTTTAAGACTACGCATAGGCAAATTAATTTCGTTACCACTTTAGGTGGAATGTAGCAGCTTTTTGATAGCCTTGCAACAAAGTGGTACACAGATTTGGGTCCAAAATGAGAAATAAACATTTACATTGAATTTAAGCACAGAATTCATTGCTCTCCGTTTATTGAATGATGTCATAGTTACCAAGACACTATGGAATACTCTTGCTGTCTGTATGGTGATGAAATCCAAATGTAAACAGAAAGTAGTCATTACACATAATATAGATATTTAAAGATATTAATGAGTAGAAAAAGCAGTGTCGTATTAAAAGACAAGAGGAAGAATAGGTGTCTATAATTTAATATTAAGCGTCCGAGAAGTCTTACAGAAGTTAAATCAGGACACGAATTCTTTTAGCATTAGTGTACCCTACCTACAGATTACTCCTATTGTTTACTGGCATTACGTTTATTATATATTTACTATGGTGGTGCCCAGAGATGCGAAAAAACATCAGTGTCACATTGTTTTGGGATCTGCATACGCCACCAATTAAAGAGATGATTCCTTGTCCACAGTACTTATGATCTAACTAACCGCACACACTATGCCACACACCGCAAGCATAAGAATTGCCGTGCCTGTTTCATGAGCGGAGGAGCGAAGCCCCGAGCGATTTACACAAGCCACGTGGGAAGGCTGGGGCAGAGCTAGGCGTGTACCCCGGATCCCTTAGTCCTCGCCCAAAGAATTAATGGAGCTTCCTCTCTCTCTCAAGACAATCCCCTTGTGATGAATAAGTAATAAGCATAATAATATCTTCTTTTTCTACAGTGTCTTTCATCCAAGAGAGCATAGATGCTCTTGCAAATACTTGTTCAGCTTTTTAATTTACTTAAAACATACAAGCTTCCTCTTTTTCACTCAGATGAAAAAAAATTCAAGAGGAAGTGCCCAATGTTAAGCAGGAAAGTCAGTTATTTGGCTTCTAATAAATAATGTCCTCATTTTGAGAATGCATCGTCAATACACATTTTAAAAATGCACACAAAGAGACTTTGTCAAATATTGCACACAAAAAAAGGAAGGAAGAGAAATAAAAATAGACCCTAGGAATTCTACCTCTCATTCCCAACAAATCTATCAACAAGCTGAGTTTTGGACCACATTGGACTTCTGCAGGCAGAAGGCAGCTTCTTGAGAGTGGGAATTCAGTACGACATACCGGCTCCAAACCAGCGCGGAACAGGCAAACAGGAGGTCGACAAACATGTTATTCACTGTGCTGGAAGGACGCATAGTGCTTTGTGACAACCGTGGGGTGAGTCACATAGGAAGGGTCGCTCAGTCCCCGGCAGGTTACAGTAATGCCGAGGAGAGTCGGTGTGGCTGAGAACCCCATCGGAGACGTTTCCTGCGCCACGCAATGACCCCGGTACTGCAAGGGAACAGGGGAGAAACACACAGACTGACCTCAGAGCAGACCACGTTTCCTGACTACTTCCCGGTAGAACAATAGAGCTAAAGAACATAAACTTTTTCAAATCAGCTTTCAACTAGCTGGGGGAGACCAAAATAAAACCAGTTAACTTATTCTAAATTTATTGACATGTATTCCTAACGATGAAGAATACTCTGCTCAGACAGCTTGGTTTATAACCTGACCGGTAATGATGCCAATAAGATTTAGAACGTCAAAATCTGTCTTAAGGTATGTGCTGTGATTTCCATAGACCTAATGAAGTAATTAAACACATGCAGGCCAAAACAAATCGAAGAAGAAACTTTTACCAGAATCAAACATCCTGTGCCTCAAAACAACCTGCTGCTTTCAAGAACCCAGGAGAAACCAAACCGTGAGTGTAAAATCTCTGTTGTACAGCAAAAATTCCCATACCATAAAGAAAAATCTTGTAAAAACCCCCACGTCAAACAAAGCTCCTCATACATAAACGGGAACTGTACAACACTTCCCAGCGTCATGCGTCTTCCATGAGTAGCTGCTGGGAGGAAATATTTGTCTAAGCCTGGTGATTCTTTACAAAAAACCTTATTACCAAAATAAAAATGTTAACAATGATCCATTGAGTGATTAACGGAGTAACTTCAGCTCTGGGTTTCCAAAGATCTCCCATTTCCTTCTCCAAGACAAAATTAAAGCAGTCCTCTGCCGTGACCTCTGTAAGCTGACCCCCGGGGCTTTCGGTGAACTCAGCTTACAGCCAACGTGAATGTGTTCATTCAAACTCCTTCCCTCGTCCTCCGAGTGCAGTTGAGCTAACGCTGCCATTTACAGGGGTCACCCAGCCAGACTAAAACAAACACGTTGCCTTTCAGCAGAAGGATCCCGCCAGAAAGAATTCCCTCGGACAGACGGCCCCGGCGCTAGTTCCCACTCAGCGCAGGAGGAGCTCCGCACGACACAGCAAAGGCGCCGGGGCCAGGAGCGCTCCAGGCTCAAGAGATTGTTGTCAAGAGGAGGATGAAGAGAGTTGTCTGCATTGCTCAGAGATGATTCACTTCAGTCGTGCAATACAACTGTTTGGACTTTTTTTATTTACAGTAACACACAATAATGGGAATTTTTTCCCAGATTTGTATTAGTATTAATCATGGCGTTTACCACACGGTAGCGCAATTTTACTGTGTTATTCATGGTGAATAGCAGAAACATGCAACTTGTTCGGTACAGGAATCATAGAATAGAATCGCAGAATAGCCCAGGTTATCCCAAAAGATCGTCTGGTCCAACCTTTTGTGGGAAAGGGAGCCTAGATGATGAATTTTTATGATCAAAGAAGACTTAAACATTGCAATAGGTAATGCAGGAGACAAACCGTCAAAGACAAGTACTACCAGTAAAGTCTTGCAGAAAGTAGGAGCTGGCAGACTACTCTGTGCCATGCAGGAAGAAAGAATTAGAATTTCAGAAATAAAGAGGGAAGTCTAACGTCTAATGAACAGCTTGCGTGTGGAACTCTGATATTCAGTTATTATTAATAGTTATCAATGTTAATACAAATAACTCGTTCACATGCTGCTCCCTACCTATGCAGACATGAGTTAGATGCTCATCTTATTTTCCTATCTGCAAATTTAATTTTTTTAAAAAATCATCATTTTTAGGTTAGGAATGTAATAATAAATTATTGTAATAAAGTATGTATTCTGCATTCATCTTGATCGAAATATTCACATAACAAAATAAATGAACGCCTAAAAATATTTTTACTTTGCATTTCAGAAGTAAACTTGCTGTTCTGTTGCTGCAGGGAATAAGTTGATAAAAGTTTGGCATCACGGGCTTCCTATGACAAATTTATTAGTTATTATTAGCAGAAGTCTCAGCTATTTATTGTGTGTTCTCATATAATGGCTTTCCAATGTGCTGTGCTAAAAGGTCAGGAAAAAAATACAAAAGGTCAGATCAACATTTCTGAAAGCTGCTGCAGGGCATGGCTATCCCCGCTTGCATGGGAGTCTAGTCTGTTTTAACTCAAGGTGAGGAGAAGCAAAGGGTTTTCCAGGTGTTAGAGGAGCCCAGAACTCACTTTGTGCACAAACAACACGTACCGAATCTGCGGAATCCTGTTTGCTCCAAGGGAAGCAGACACTTTTATGCTCACCTCCTGACGTGTAGCTGGTTCCAAAGTGCAATATAAGGACACAGGAGATTTACACAGCAGTATGAATCAACACTTGGGGTGTTTAATCTCATGATAATATCACATTGAAAGCAGCATCTATGTTGACAAGTGAAATGAAAGATTAACTTGATTACACATGCTATGTAAAACTTACTTCCTGATTAATTAATAGATTAGACACTTCCAGTTCATGTTTAAGTGCCTGATAATGATCTTATGCTCATATAACAAATCACTAATTCGTATACACACAATCCAAACTTCATTTTTCATGTGACAGATTATTTTCTTCCTTTCCTTGCCACATAATTTGCAAACTACACTACAAATATAGTTGCTTGTTTTACTTGCTTTTTGGCGTCAGATTACTCTTCCAAGGAGTATTTTGGCAAGTATGTTCTTTAGCCATCTTCCTTATCAGGCTTACGTGACAGTGTATCTCAGATAACACCATCTATTTTAAAAGAATACCCTGTGGACAAGTTAAAAAATGAAAATGTAGCTATTGTTTTTAAAGACTGGTTTACAAAACCAACTGGAAATCCTGCGATCAACTTTTAAATACCATTGTGAGGGTGGTTTATTTTAATTTACGTTCTTCCTTCTGGCACCCCACCACAGTGCTGGTCTGAGAGAAGTTATTGGCCAAGTTCAGCTGATTGCAAGAAGTGAAGACCCTCCTTAAAATAACAGAAATATGAAAAACACTCTAAGAGCAATACCAGGGACAGGACGTTTTTAGCGTGGAACCTCAGTGATAACAACTAACACCTCCAGTCCCCAAGCTGTACTGGGTCACGACCCACCCCTGTAAATCATCGCACCGCCAGGTCGTTACCTCAACGACCTCACCAGCCCTGTGCCCAGAAGGGGTTGATAATCTGATAAATGACATTCCAAATAAAAAGTTAGAAAACACCTATCAAGGCACACAGTTATTCCTGCCAAACAATGACGTAATGCTCTTCTAGTGCAGTTCAAATAGAATTTTTTCTGCTTATCTTCCTGGTTACTCATACAGATCTTCCACTCACAAGAGTAGCTATCTCGTCTATATATACCCATTCCGCTAATATGCCCATTATATTTTCAGAGGGAAAAGCTACAGCAAAAACTCTTCCTACTGAATTTATATCCTTTATTCTTCTAAAATACTCTCTTTTACTGGGTTAACAAGTCTAACTCCTTTGAGGACCTGCAAAGGGCTCTCCGATGACAGCTTGTCTTCACGGTCCTAGTACATCCACGTGGTAGCAGTCTTGGATGGTCTGGTTTGCAGCGTTTGTACAGTTCATTAGTCAAAATGATATACTAATGCAAGGAAGGAAAAGTTTTCCAGTGCCTCTTTGGTGTTTTATTTGAAAAAGTTGGATGTCCTCAAAACACTCTTCCTAGGAGACACAAATAATAGCTCCTACTTGAGAGAGCACGTGCATGAAGAGCAACACAGGAATCATTGTGCCATTTCCTTATTCTCCACCCTAAAAAAGAACTTTGTTCTTGACCTCTGTGCTGAACCTCACCACAGGTACTTCTGAAGTAAACACGTAACCCTTTAAAAAGAGAGCTAACACCCAAACAGAGCAAAGAACAGATCAATACTTGTGATTGTTCATTAAAAGCACTCTACATACCTTCATTAGATTTTCATTACAGAGAAGAAAATGCAACCACCTGCTACAACTCAAAATGCAAGATTTCAAAAAAAAAAATCCTACAAAGAACGAACAGTTCAATGTGACTTTGACAAAACCCACCACTGAGTCCGCAGTGCCTGAGCAATGCATCGATCTATATATCGCAGCAGAAGGAGCCCGGTCAGACCGTCCCCCGCGGTGCCGCCTCCCGGCCAGCCCCTGCCAGCGCCGCGGCGCAGCTCAAACTACGCACTCAGTCTTTGCTAATCTCAGCCTAACTCAAAACTCTACTTATCTTTTCCTTTCTAAATCATCCCCAGGACAAGACTAGAATCTCTTTTGAAATGTAAAGGCTCTATAATAAAATTTAGAAACAACATATGGTACAAATATCAAGCGTGAACATCTCTTCCCATCTTGTACGTTTCAAAGACTGTGCAAACAGCACTTTTCCCTCGTTTTGATCCTGCAGCCAAAATGAGTCATCTGTGAACAATTACGGCTCTGGCAGGGGCCTGACTGTTTGAGAATGAAAGGAAACACTTTATTATTGAAATGAACAGTATGCCAAGCCAAGAGGCGACTGCAGAGAAATGTTAAGAGTCCTTTGTCCTCCTTCAGCCAGCAAAATCCAAAGCAGTGGTTGCCACGCTCTCCTCACAGATGCCTGATAACACCTCACTTCGGTGCGGGCGACGCCGAAGCACGGGGGGGCGTGAGCTGTGGGGATGAGCGAGGGCGTACGTGGCAGGAAAAGAAACACAGTGCCTTAAAGCAGGAGAAAGCGCTGGTTATTCCTGGCTTAGTTCTCCCAGAGGAGTTGTGACCATATTAAAGGAACATACAGTCAGGGGCCGCAGAGCTGAAATCTGAGACTCTTAAAGGACGTTTGTTGGGAGTTTGGTACTGGCGGAGTTTAACAGGCTCTGCTGAAAGGGGAAGAAGGGAATTTCCCTTGATGAGAAAAAATAGCAACATAACAATTTAGTAGGGACGCTCATCTTCCTGTGTGCTGCCCATTTTCAGCATTGATACTGCTAAATCTGGTTTTAGAATCATAGACTGGTTTAGGTTGGAAAGGACCTTGAAGATCATGTCGTTCCGACCCCCCCGCCCTGGGCCGTTTTGATGCCTACTGTGCGGGGGGCAGACAAGATTTCTCTGAAATTGTAAGGGGCACTTCCATGGTGTAGGCTGGTCACTAAGAGATTGACAGCGCAGGGAACTGGGTAGGTTATTGCTTTGATGGACTTGGCAAATGATACAAACAGGAGATGATTTCAAAATTGGACTATGAACTACCATGAGCAAGTAATTTCCAATGCATTCCCATCTTTTCTTCCACGAGCAGCTTGCAGAGGGAGGAGGAACAATATGGTAATCATCACCCAGAGCCTAGAGACTATTTAAAGACTGTTAAGGTTGATAGGATGACAAGGGAGAGCAGTGTACGCAGAACTGCTCGTGGAAGGTGTCGGGCAGGAGATCAGAGAAGAATCTGGGAAGAGCACATTTTGCATTCTGAAATTCGGTTCCAACTCCCAATAAAAGAGATGTTTGAGGAAGATCTTGAGATTAATATTCTGATAGTAGGACCTCTCAGGACAGGACATGAGCTGAAAAATACCCCTTACTGTTTCTGAAACTCTGAGCTTTGAAGACCTCTGGAACAGATCATACCACCATTACCACAGCGTGGGCAGTGCTGATGCCCAAAACTAAGCCGCCCGGCAGGCGCGGTGCCTCGGCCAAGCGAGCGTGCTTCGCACCGTGTTGAGAAGGCTGTTGAGCGTGCAGGCTCACCCGTGCTATGGGACTCTTGCTGGCCCAGGCTAAAATGCAAAACCCCTGTGATCCTAAGCGGGGTAGAGACCACTTACAGACATTGTATTTGTCTTGGCAGTTGTGAGACAGTTAGTAATCAGCCTTGGAAAAGGCCAGATTTTCCTTCCTTTGGAGAGTCTCCCAGAGATCAGAAACCCCACGCGTACTGTATTAGGTTAAATGCAACAGACTCCAGAACTCCTGGAACTGAAGGGATTTTGGAGGGTCCTGTTTAGCTCGTTATACAAAGGCACTGTTGCTCCTAACAGAACTCGTTAGGGTCAGAGGTACAGATTTCCTCCAGATCTACATCTAAACAAGACAGTCTGGCAAACACGGACAAACCTGAGGTGGTAAAATACTTAGCAGCAATGCTGAAAACAGACATCAGGAATAGGAATTTCCCCAAATGCTCATTCTTTGCAATTCCATGAAGCAGCCTATGGTTACCTTTACGCGGTATGTGGTAATACTATGCGGAAGGCATCTCGTTACAGTCAGAGTCATCTGGAATCTAATCTTGGCAGCAACTGGAATGCTCTTTTGTTTAGGTCGTGTCACTCATAGGCTTCATATCATAGCACACATAGCTGTGTATACATCAGCATAATACAGGGTATTGTGAAGCTTTTGCCAACAGTGTCTCCGCTTTACTTTGCATACATTAAGAGTATATCTCTATTCAATTTCTCTCAACTTTTCTAAGCATTCCTAAGTAACAAATAAGCCCTCAGAGTCCACCAATACTTTGACTATTCCAACAGAAAGTAGATAGTTTAAAATCAAGCCATATAAAACAAAGACAACTTCAACGTTTTCAGCCTGTGCTGAGCACGCAGGTAAAACTGTTGTATACACCAAGCACAGAAGAACATGGAAGAAGCCTGAAGAAGCGTGAGGAAGCTGAAAATGCCAGAAACAGAGTGCCGTGTCAGCACTTTTAAGTCTCACAGAATGCTGTTATGTTCTGAAGACAGATCTGCATTCACATCCATCTTACAGGGAAGTTTCCTCTATCACGCCAGATTCTTTCATAACAAGGCAACACCCCTGAGAAGTGTCTAACGTACCATCTTTAAGCTGGTCAAAGCTGTCTTTCCAAGTAAACGCCTTCATTGGCTGAGAGAGTTGGGGGTGTTCAGCCTGGAGAAGAGAAGGCTCCGGGGAGACCTTAGAGCCCCTTCCAGTCCCTAAAGGGTCTACAGGAATTCTGGGGAGAGACTCTTGATCAGAGGGTGGAGTGATAGGATGGGGCGGGGGGGGGGGAGGGGTGGTTTTAAACTGAAAGAGGGGACATTTAGACGAGATACCAGGAAGAAATTTTTCCCTGTGCGGGTGTTGAGCCCCCGGCCCAGGTTGCCCCGAGAATGTGGCTGCCCCATCCCTGGAGGTGTTCAAGGCCGGGTTGGACGGGGCTGGGAGCAACCTGGGCTGGGGGGAGGTGGCCCTGGCCGGGGCAGGGGGTGGGACTGGGTGATCTTTAAAGTCCCTTCCAACCCAAACCATTCTATGAGTCTGTGATTGCTGCCGTGCCTCTAGCCTGGCACACCAACATTCATGTTCTCTAAGAAGCTCTTCGCGGTGTTTGTCTCGCCACGGGAAGCCCCTGGTGCAGAGACGAGGGAAGGCAACGGCGGGGTGGCCTGGGGCAGGGCCGGGGGGGCGGGGCAGGAGCGGGGGGGGCGGGGCAGGGGCGGGGCGGGGCGGGGCCGGCGCCGGGCGGTGGCGGTGCAGCGGCAGTGCGGAGCGGGGCGGTGGCGGGGCGGAGCGGTGGCGGGGCGGAGGCGGTCGGTGCCGGCGGTCCGCACGGCTCTGCTGCCGCCCGCAGGAGGGAGGGCGCCGCTCGGCCGACCCGGCAGCCCGGGCACTGCGCTGCGGCCGCGGGACGTGCGGCTTTTACCCGGAGAAACCCGCCCTTGCCATGGCAATCAGGCCCCAGAACCCACTGTAACCAAATATATATGTGGTTACGTTTCCTCCCAAGATCTGTTTTCCTCTTAAAAAATCCTTTTTGCGCTGCTTAGAGAACATTTCTCCCCCCCCCGCCCCCCCCCTCCCCCCCCGAACCGAACCACCACAGCCAGGCCTCTCATACTTGTTATTTTAGCTGAATAAACTTTGCCTTTGGCATTAAAAGTAGCCTAGGAAAATAAATACAAGGACATACTCTGCAATTGCTGCGTACAGTCATTTTCATGCACAGATGCTAAAGAACATTAAAAAAAATTACATCCATTTTACTTGGTTGGAAAACCCAGTGAAGTACCCAAGCGAGTTAGTTACTCAAGGCTTCAACGCTTCCAACTTTAAAAAAAAAAAAAAAACAAACAAAAACCAACACAAAAATAACACAAACCCTTCTGCTTTGGAATAATATGAGACAGATGCAAGACAAAGAAATAGTCCAGGTGAGACAGGTACGGTACAAGTCAGCAGTAAAGTCAGTGGCAAACCGGCGGATTTCAAGATGCGTAGGCTTTACTGTGATTGCAGTTGGCGACAAACTGAGACAGCCAGGTTCATAACTCATGGTGCTGCATCTGAGGTAAGATTGTCCAGACTTCATGTACAAAGAGGTAAAGCTGGGTTTTTTGGCTTGCACTGCATTTTCTATTTTGTTCATGAAAAAGAAGTCAATTATATAAGATGCTGAGCAGCCTGAGGTCAAATTAGCAAAACTCTTGCACGCGTGCCTTATTTCAAGAATATGACTAGTCTCAATGAAGTCTAAACACTGTCGTTTCATTACTTCCATCTGTAACAGCACGCAGCTCTAGGTACGCTCAAAGTCTTTCACCCGCATCAGTTCCTGGCCATAACAAAGGTTTCCCAGCACTGCCCGGTACCTTTCCCAGCTTTCCCAATCTGTCTTTTTCCATGGCATGCTAAAAAGCATATGTGGACTTAATAATTGCTAATCCAATGACTGTATTACTGTACTGAAAACAACTGACTTAAACTTGCCAGTAACAAACAATCCCAGATTCCCAGATCGAACGGAAAGTCTGAAATATGCCTCTGCTTTCAGAAATACATCGGCTGCAACTTCATAACCCAACATGAAGCATGTCCTGCACCCACGGTAGACCTTTGACAAGGAGCAGCGTATGAGTCCAAGATGAGCGCAGAGGACCAGAGACCTGAGTTACGGTGCCCCAGCCTTGTCCGAGTCACAGCAGCACTTGGACCAGACCTTAGGGTATCTGTTTTCCCTACTAAAAAGGGATCAGAGAAGTATTCGAGCTCACCGAGAGCTGTGGGGCTTATGGCGCTCGGAGAGCCTTGGGGTGAGCAAGGTAAGAATCGAGAAGGACTTGCTCAGTGTTTTGCAACCATTAGTCAATTAGCTCTCCAAGTTATCTCCCAAACCCACTGTGACCTTATGCCCATTCCCAGACAATTTTCCCCTTCTTCGGTGGAAGTGGGCCCAAGCTGAATCCCGCAGCGCGTTTTGTGGCGTAGCCTGCCTTATCTCATGCAATGTTGTCATTCGCTCCCCCTTGCGAAGTACCCTGACCCACCGGCCCAGCTTCCCTCAGAATGCTCAGAGCACTTCCAAAATGGGGCACAGATGACTAAGAAAATCTCACCAAGGAGAAAAGAAGGTGGTGGAAGCTGCTGGCTATCTGCCAAGCCTCTCCACTCTGGTTTTTCATTTTTAGTTTCTGCTCTTTGCTGGAAAGTTTCTACTTATGCTCTGGTTTCCACGGCAACTGCATTTCTCGCCTTTCTTCTCTAGCATTAAATTTTTTATTTGATTTCCCTTCTTCCCAAGACATGACTTTATTTTCCTTTTGAAAAAAAAAAAAAAAAAGAATTAAGTGTTGTCTTCTCTTTGGTTGGTGATATTTTTAAAGGAGGTAAGAGAGACTTTACTCTCAATCTGATGGAGAATCCGTATATAACAGCAGCAGAGAGGTAAACTTCCAAGTAAGAATGTCAGGGGATTCCCTTGCAGTAAACCCATTTACCATAACTATCTTACATGTAACAAGGTTATAATGTGTAAAAGTTCCAGATACTGTGGAACCCAACATTTTTTAAAAATTGGCTGGTTGTTTTTCTGAGACCAGACCTGGCAATTTTTTTTATGACTTAACATTCTATTTTTTTAAAGTGTTACTTGTGATTCCCAAGCAGTCTCAGGAGAATACGTAATAGTTTAATAACTGTAACTGCACAAGGAATGTGGTCTTCTGTTCCAAACTGTAAAAGCATTCAAATATTTTCACTGACAATCTTCTCACTTGGCTGGGAGCGGTATTAGGGCGGGTGGCAAGCCGGAGGGACCCTTCCCCTATTAGCGGCTAATCATCTGAAGGCAGTGCCCTGCATATCCTCACGCAAAGTACACGGAGACAAAACCCTCAGAACTCATGGAGATTAAGCTAATTAATTTGTCTTGCCCTTGCCTTGTTGGGACTGAATTAATCTGACAATGTGAATTAATTTGAGAATGAAAAAAAATCATCAGAGTAGGAAATCTGGATTAGATCTAGTCATTTGGTTTCTCCAAGCTTTAGGTTCATCATAAACAGAACTAGTTTACACGCTGCAAAGCACTGAAATAATGCAGGTTTTCATCCCATTTCGCTATGAAAGATTCTCTGCACATCCAAATTCTCCAGCACATGCAGGCCATAAACTGACCCTCCTGTACAGTTGTAGATTACAAGGTTTTTAGTCTTATCTCTGCCTGGTGGGATTTCACAGTAAATTCTTTCAGGACTGAATAATTAAAAGAAGCAAAACCATCGCATTTGGCTCACACGGCAACACAAACAAATCTGTCCATGGGTGCTATCTTGTTTGCAGCACATGTGCACAGATTTACATGTAGGATTGAGGCTTAGCGCTCTGGTTGTTTAGATTTTTCATTATTCAGTACCCCAAGCATAAGGTAAACTACAGAAAGACTGAAATTGGAACAACCGTAAGAGTGAGCTGACCTTATGATCATCCTAAATTATTTTATTAAGCCCACTGTGCATGTTTTAGATTCTTACTACCCAGAAGAAATAAGGGAAATGGGTAAGAAGTGAGGAGTCCAGTCTTCCCTACTTGGTTCATGCTTCCCTCCTCTGCTTGAATTCCCTCCTCTATAATGAATATCTAGGATAGGAATTCACAGGATCTTATAAAAAGCTGCCAATGTTCAGTGCGTTTGGCAGCCAGGCTATTTTAATTGTCAGATATTAAACATATCTGCCAAGATCTGTGTTGTAAAATCCCATTACAACATACACTGTGCATAAACTCCCCATGGATTGGCTCAGCTGCAGGCCAGACCCCCCAGTAAAAGTAAAAGTCAGGAGAAAAGTTTTACAGAGCTATGTACGGCCTCCCCGTTTTCTTCCTTTTGAACTGACAGGATTAGGGATTCAAAGAACTGCTTTAGGCATGGCCCCCTACATTGCAGCCATAAGGTGTCGTTCAGGTGGCTCCGGACAGGCTTCGTGTCTCCACTCTGCCAGTTCCCAGCACGGGGATTGATTTAGACGGGCAGCAGCTTACTCAGCTGCTGTGCCGAGGTGACAACATCCCGGCAGCCCCTTGCTCATCTTTGCTTGATTTAATGATTTGCTGGCCAGACTACAGAGAGCGTCTCAGCAATTCATACACCAGCGTGGCATGATTTGTTGGTTGCTGTTCCTCATCTGTAATTGCAGTGAGAAATTCTCATCAATCATTACAGCTTTCTAATATAATGTTTTGAGATACAGCATTGAAGGGGCCTCAACCTGGTGTATCTTTTTGAGCACATTCTAATCTTGCAAATCAAGTCCTGAAAGCTCTCCGAAAGAGATGCCTTAGAAAGGCTGAGAACTGTGCCCTGCGGGCACTCCCTGACCGAAGGGGCGTAACTGCTCCCTCCAGGAAAAGAAGGAGCATTCCTCCGCTTAGTGCAGGGGCAAGAAGAGGCTAAAAGTAAAATTTGCTAATCTTCATTGCTGTAGTCATCAACAGCAAACTCTCAAGTCACGGAATCAAAATATTGTTGTTGATGTTGCTGGTCTGATTAATTTGTTGGTATCAGAGGACGCTCCATTCACCCTCCTGCACCTCCCCATTACATACAGTCTTCCTCTGCCAGCTCTTCTTTAGTAACTTTGGTCTTTTCTGTATCTATTTATGTACACAGACATATGCGCACGGATACCAATGCATGTATAGATAACTGCATATACGACCTATGATGGCATTTCAACGGTAGAAAGTAACATTATAAACCAGTGTTATTCGCACAGCATATAATCATACTCCTCCATTACTTTTCTTACTATATTAAAGTATACATCACATCCAGCAAAGGACTTTCCTAAGGATGGAAGTGCTAACTTCGGTGGCTGTAATTCCTGTTTTCGTCTTAAATGACCCAGAACTATAGTTTGACAAGAAAATGACCTTTTCACAACCTCTATCTCTGAGCGATCTGATGCCCATTAGGAATGTTTCCTCACCTCTGCGAGGCGCACCTGAAAATCATCATCAGTGAGTCCTCAGTGGGACAACAGAATCCCTGTAAGTAAAGAGCAAGACTGAAAGGGGGTTCCTGGGTAGCTGCACTCTGTATCTCTCCAATCCTTATCGCCCTCATTATTGCCTCAGCCAAATTTTAAAACTTTTTTCCAACTGTACTGTTAGCATCACACCTTCCCCATAATGTCCATGTTTCAATCGCTCTCATTAATTTCCTGGAGTCCAATAGAACACAATCTTAACACAATTTATTGAGACGATTAAAATTCAGAAAACAAGCTTCTCTGTGCTCCATAAAGCACAGCAAATTTATTTGCTGCAGTCAGTAAAACTCTGCTGCCTAAAGCTGCGCAGTAACTCAGCAGAGCTTGAGCAGAAACTGCAGGACCCTTAAAGCTGCGCGTTTCAGGTAATCAATTAGAGCTGTGTTTGCACCCCAGGGGCCAGCCCCAGCCACACCACTGCTTCAACTGGCTTCTACACCTGTAGAGGCAGAAAAAAAGATTCAGAAAATAAAAGCTTAGCGATAGTTTGGGGAGTTTATGGTTAGTCTGTTGGGTTCAGGTGGTAGACACCACCTTGCTCTACCAAAGACTGGTTACCAGGAGCGGCTCGTTAGCCCTCAAAGTTCTGGTAGAGAAATCAAGGAAAACTGTAGCTTCTAAGGTTCACTATGGAAGAACCAACTAACACAAAATACACAATGGAGAAGCTTTGGCTTTTCAAATGAGCCAACGGGATGAAGCGACAGGAGCACGAGTCTACCCGTCTCCATGGCTGCTACAGGATGAAGCGATCGAGGTACCTGTGAGAGCTGCTGGGGAGCACCGCTGGCAAGCTTGGCATAGCTCTTAGATTGACTCTGCCTGGAATTCAGTGTTACTGGGATTCCGAGGTGGAAAATCCAAAAATGCAGTGCATGCTAGAAAATGTTTCTGTTTGAGCAATGGGCCAGCAGTGTCTTCTGCTACAAGTTCTTGAATGCAACTTCAGGAAAGTACATGAAGGTTGCACAGCTGGCATTTCTACCCATTCTACCAATAATTGTGACCAATTTTAAAGCTGTACATGTATATAATCTAGTACCTTATGTTTCCTTAACCAAAGACAAAATAGAATGGATTTTTCATCCACCAAATCACACCCCCCCCCCAGCTGGAATCATTACAAATCTGAAAAAGACTGCAAGCGTTTGGATACACCACACTCGAGCACTAATGCGTATATTTATTCAATAAAATCACTTTACTCAAAACAGATCACCAAAAAACCAGCTTGCATTTAGACTGCCTCAAAGAAGAGACGTCACACTAGAGATTTTTCCAGTTACTTGTAAAACAATCAGTTGTTTAAAGTTACCTGTCTTTGAGAGGTAATTATTAAGTGAATTCAGAATATAATAGGTCTGAATACCAATAAACTTGTATTATACACTGAGTAAGCACTACAGGCAGGTGATAAATTGCAAAAGTAATGCTCCATCAGAGTTTAACTTTCTGCTGCATCACCCTTTGCTGCTCCAGCATTGTACAAAATAGCCCCTGCTTTCATTTGTAATAAAACACAGAATTAATTACTCAAAATCAAAGAGGCCCTGAAAATGTGCCCAGACAGTGCACCACGCTGGCTTTTGGGTTTTTTTCCCCCCTTTTTTCACCTAGAAGGGAACCTCAAACCCATTGCTAGTTATTTCTCTAAAGTCAGCTGCACCACACGTAGTTTTCTTCCAGGTCTCTTCTAGTCCAACGTGGGTGTCCATGACCTGCAGACTACAGCAAACACTCTCCTCGTGATACTCCTATCAAAATACTTAAACTCGTGGCCAACAGCACTAGAGATTTCATTTCTCTGACTGGACTGTGTTAAAAAATAGTTCCGTTCTGGAGATTCAGTCAAGCCATGGAAGTATTTTAGACTGGGATCCAGATCTTCCAAATGTGTGGTGCTGGACTGGGCCTTCCCTCCAGGGACTTCCCGGCAACTCTGCTCCAGCTCAAACAAGAAGAATCCTAGGCTTGTTATTTTTAACAGCTGGAAATCTTTATTTCCCTACCCTACAGTAAGAAGGATTCCAGCTTCTCCCTGAATCTCATCTTTATAGAACATGCAAGTTTTTGCACAGAGGATAGCTGTGCATGTTTTTGTCTTGGCAGTTTTCCAGAAATTTGCTTTGAGACATAAAGAAATCCCACCAAGTTTCTAGGAAATTTTAGATCATGTCACATTTTTGTTACTTCCCCGACAAGCCGAGGCAGGGCTCTGACAGTTGGCTACCTGCATTCTCCCCCTCTTTCCAAACAACCCTGTCGTGAGCGGGACCAGGAACAAGCCACGAAACTTCTTCAGGATGTACAAACACAACTGACAAAGGTTCCACCGATTCATGACCAGAGTGTTTAAAACCTCCTGGGCAAAAGTCCAGCTCCTTTTGGCAGCACTGCATTCACCAAGGAAGAAAACATGGGAGAAAGAGGCAAATCCAATGAGCGCAAGAACCATTCAGCAGCCAAACAGCTGCATGCCGAGACCAGGACTTTCTCAGCAGAATTAATTTTCTCGCCTGGCCACGGGCAGCAGCAGCACTGCGCAGCCCTGGCCTTACGACAGGCCTGAGCACAAGGCTGAGAGCCTTGAGACCCTGTCTGCGCCTTTGACAAATAAGCTGTATGGCCATGGGCAACTCCATTCGTCTTGCTGACCTTTAGTTACCGCCTTGTCCGCTGAGAGAATAACTCTTTTTCCCTTTCTAGAGCGTCTTGCCAGCTGTGGATGAAAACAGTTATGCCAAGAGGAGGGTTTGGATGTTTTTTTCTAATTGTCAGAGACAGTCTGAAAGGTGCTTTATCTACCTACCAGTATTTTCCTGTAATACCTCACTACGTAAGAACATATTTGGGCTGCCGAGCTGTAAAGTCAGTTTTCCAGTTCTCTGAGTATGACAGATAATGAAGGCAGGATTTAGAGCGTGGGTTGAACATTCTCATGTGAGAAGGTTCCCATTGCAGAGGTAAAGTATCAGCTAAATTTTATAATCATGGAGTTAATTCTTTTGCTAGGAAAAGCAAAACCAAGATGAGGATCGGCTCCAAAGATTACGCAGTGTGTGGTCTTTGAATCTGAAGAGCTCTCCTCAGCTCTCACTCATGTTACATAAATTACTTTAACAAAGTTATATTCAGAATAATATTTATATATTTATAAAGCTAAGATCCACAGACCTTTTTGCAATCACCTGGGTACAATCACCTCATTCACAAGAACTAGCTATAAATTATGCTAATCAGCAAAACATTCAGAAGACGAAGAGGGGTTTATCGTGTAATTTTAAATGGATTCCCTATGAAGAAAAAAATGGGGAGATAGAAAATTACAGAATTTCAGTGAACATTTCTTTTAAAATCTAACCTACCTGTTGTTGCGTGTCAGTAATATAAAGGTTAAAGCACTATGATCAGGACATGTAAAACATGTAATTTTTATTGTGGGGCCCCTTTCATCTCACCCCAATGATTAAATATAATGCTGAAAGGCTTCACTGTACACAGATGTCATCTTAAGCACCAATCTTGACCACTCAGATGAAACCCAAATGAAGTGGCCATAATTTTGCTCTCAAGATGACAGCCCTATCTCTGATTCAGTCCCTCTCTCTATTACATTTCACCATTACTCTATCTTAAAAATAAACCTTTTGGCTTGTGTTTTTTATAATATAAAAAGTTAAACAACACAATGAGATATGGGTTTCACTTTATGTCCTTTGGGGGTAATTTAAAAAAAAAAATTAGCCTTATTACTACCACTAATGTCTACTTCAATAAGTGGCAAATTCCTGTGCATTATTCCTGTCAGACAGTACCTGCTGAGCACTCGGTACTCCGAGGAAGCAACAGGTAGTAGAAGTATAAAATACCATTATTTGTTAAGTTTGTGGTTCTTCCTATAACACCTGGTATGGAAAAGCAGAACATCTGACTAACTCTCATGACTGGTGTGTTACCCTGTTTTATAGAGAGTTGACAGATGTTGAACTTCAGAAAGCTGTCCAACAACATAGGACCTTCTTTGACCGCTGCTGGCACTACCCGGAGGCACTCCTGAGCAGCCAAAAGAAGTCAGGAGAGCACAGCAAGGGAGGTCGCTGGCTGTGAGGTGATTTCCCATATTTCAACTCAGGTTCTGTACTAAAATATAAAGGAAACACAAGAAAGGTAATATTCCACATGTTTTTAAACAAATCACAGGATTTGAGGGTGAAGTACAGGAAATCCCGTATTAGGTGTGACATCTGGCAACTTTTATTTACGGATGGATGATGAGAAGTAAAGAGGAGTAAATGACTTCTCTAAAGCCACAGAACAAACCACCGTACAGACAGGATTAGGCTGTAGGACATAGGGCGCCTCTTATCTACAGGACTGCTTTTCTCCATCTGTCCTTACACAGTCTTGCCTTTTCTAGAATCAAAGCCAGTGTACCACGGGCTTATAGAAATGCTGACCGACTATTTTACAGAGCAGTGCTCCTCCACCTTTTTTGCCCAGGTTTCCCTTTAATCAACTAAGATTTTTTCACTCTTCCCTGCGGTTCAGAGGGTGCTCTGCACTTTCTTTGCTGCTCATAGCACTTCCCCAGGCGTATCAGCAGGTGTATAACCAAGAACTACTGTAGGCTCTTCACCTGACTTTGTTCAGATGATGTCAAATTCAGATTCCATGAAATTAAAATGTTCCAGTCAGAGGTTGTAACACCAAGTGTCTGGGCTTTTGTGCAACTCAAACATTTTGCAGCCCACCCCTGATACCTGTAACACAGCCCTGAGGGCTTGCTTTCTGATTTCCATGAGGTTATTTGCACAGACATTACACAGTGATGACACTTGGCACACAAAACTCCATTACCAGGAGTGATGTGCTGTCTAAAATTAACTATGTATTTGTTTTCAGCTTCTATAGAACATGAGGAGTGATGCAGATGGTTGACAGCAGTGAGATTATAGTGATAGCTGTAAAATTTGATGACTGTTATCAAAAGCATCGTATGGCTTACGATAGCAAGTAGCAATTAAAAAAAACTAAAAAGAAAAAAGATTGCCAAGCTTACCCTGGACAGGACAGTTTGCAAAACAATTTTGCCATCACACTTCACAGATTACCCTTAGCAAAAGTAATTTTCAAGTCAATGTCATGATTTTAACATGAAGCACTGATGCCCACATAAAAAATAAACATCTCAAAGGAATATATCTTACAGCACTCCCTGTGCACTACGGAGTAGTAACAGGAAGGGGTTTAAAGCCAGTTTCATACTAAAGGATTTAATAAAATAAGATCACTACTTCAAACCTTAACAGATACTGGTTATCTGAAGCAATTACAGGAATAAATCTGTGAATGAAATAAAAGTGCTGCGTGCTAGCCTGAATCAACGACAAAGGGAGATTTAAATCTGGGGGTGGGAATTTTATCGCTCTGGAAAGCAAGGCAGTGGGCGACTGCATTTATCTGAGACAAATGATTCGCAACTTGCTCCAGTATCTCTGGTCTGACTTATTCTAGATGGATCACCGTTTCTCCATGGCTAGGAAAATGTTATACTGCATGTTGTTATATTGAGGGAGACATTTGACAGAGCAAGCTGAATCCACTAACTTTCTACCACTTTCAACCATAGGAAGACTTTGTTCCACCACTACAGATGAAATATTAATCTGACCTGTGAGAGAACGATATCCACAATCTTTTATCACAGACCTCCCTGTTCAAACTCTTTGCTTCTTTTGAGAATTTCCTTTGCTCTTTACCAAGCTGGCAAAGCTCTCGTAGTCCTATTTCCCGCTCCCTCTTCTGAATTGCCATGGCTGGAACTCCAGACTTTTCAAAGCTACAATGATTTATTGAAACCAGTTCTACTTCGTAAGAACTCTGGCAAGCAGAAGCTACACTAAACGCACCGAGCAATTCACAGAGCAAGATAAAATCTCCCAAGAAAATTTTCAAGCAGTAAAAGAAACAACTAGTGAAGGGCTGACAGTTTTCAATGCTCCCTGAAACTTGGGAAGATCAGAAACAGAAAAATTAGCATCTTTTATCTTAAGGTGCACGTCTATCTATTCGCTAGCTGAAAATCAGGGATTAAATCATTAGAAATGAGGGCAGAGGAAAGCACTGTTCCTTGGCTAGGCCTCCAGACGATATATCCAAAGCATCTGTAAGAGATGGACACTTAACCCTCAAACATTATAGAGTTTTCAAAATATCCATACGTTACATCTACTGGGATACAAGTTTTTTACAGTAGGAGGAAGTTAATTATAATCCAATGGGGAATATGTTTCTCTGTGTTGGTTTTTGATTTATTTTTAATCTCTAGCCTACACCAAAATATGTACATATATAATTAGCTTAGAATATTTAAGAATGTTTCTTGCTGTGGGATCCATTTGCAAGGACCATGATACTGAGCACTAAGATTGAACTGAAATTATTTACTGACAAAGCATCAATAGTTTCAAAAACATTTACACTGTAGAGGGTATGGAATTTGATACTTTACAAATTTCTATAACATTGGCAAGTTTATAACACATAACGTCTTCACCCTAAATTATGTCAAGTAAAATCATGTGCTGCACTTCTTCAAATATGACAAGACTTCGTACAGAAACTCTTTCCCTTTGAAGAAATCAGGGTACATTATTAGCTGAGATGATAATTTCTTAATTTAGTTAAAAAGCACTGTAATAAAAAAGACTAGAGAAAATGCAAGCATAAATTGCTGGCTCACCAAGGAACTTAATTTCTATGAATATTTACTTCACAGAGGACAGAACAATTCTGCTTCCTCTTGTTAGTGACCCCTTTCCCGGTCAGCCTGGAGAGCAAATTAAAGCGACTCATACTCCTTTCTTGTAATTCTACATGAAATAGTGACACGTTTCCAGACAGTTGATGTGACACTGGTTCCCTTCGTCAAGAGAAAGAATGTTCCAGGTTTTAAGATAACACAGGTTAGTACTGCATGTGAAAACCCAGACTAACAATGGACTTCATAGACGATGGCATGAGTTTGACCAATTTTGTTTTTCTTGACAGTGTTGTGTTTAGCAGTTTAGTCAGTGTCAAGGGTCAGTCAACACAGTAATTAATTCCTGCCAAGATAATGATTCCTGTTATCAAAGAGGAGGTTAACAAAATGCATGTAAACCAAGGATTTCAGAACCTGTTACGACAAATGATTCAGTACCTACAATGTGCACACACAAGAAGAGGGTTCGGGTCCTACAGGGAAGATTAAAGTCAAATGAAAACCAAAAGTAAGTCCATTGAACTTAACTGGCTTATTTCCCAAATATGCAGTGTATACATATCAGAATTCAAACACTGAAATCCTGCAATTTTACAACTACTTCTAAGCCTAGTGACTTTACACAGCTCTTCCTGAACAACATACACGGAGTGTCTTTTTTAAAGTACTGTCCCAGTCGATGTTTTATAGGGCAGTTATGCTCAAGACCGAATACGGAATAAAGCCCAGCACTCCTTTATTCCCCCTCCACTCTTTGCCTTTTGTATTTCGAACACAAGGAGGGAAGAGAACAAAACCTGAAAATCCAGCACAAAACATCTGTACAGTGGCTCTTCAGAGCGGTGTAACTGCTGAGACGGGCGTCAGCATTTATACCATGTGCCAGAGCCATTCTCAGCCGACTTCCCCAGCGGCAGCGCACCCAGCAACAGCAAAGGAAGGAGCTGGAATTGCACATGAGCTTTGGGTAGTCCTGATGCCCACACAGCTGAGGAGTGGTATTCATAGAGACAGTTTTGATCATTAGTGTTTACAGCATCCCAGACTGGTGGGGGTGGGAAGGGCCCTCTGGAGCTCCCCCATCCCACCCCCCGCCAGAGCAGGGGCACCTCCGGCAGTGGCACAGGACATGTCCAGGCGGGTTTGGAATGGCTCCAGAGGGGGAGACTCCCCCCCTCTCTGGGCAGCTGTGCCAGTGCTCTGCCGCCCCCACAGGAGAGAAGCCCCTCCTCAGGTTGAGATGGAACGTCCTATGGTCATTTGTGTCCGTTACCTCTTGAACTTTATTTATCCTTTTTGTTATATTTGAGGTTAATATCTTGGAGCAGTTACTGGGCAGACGGGACTGCAATGAAATAAAGGACACAGAGGCCTTGATTCTCCTCCCGCTTGCACTAACACGGGGTGTCAGTGAGGGCAGATGCAATGAGAGCTGGATGAGAGCTGGACAGGAATCTGATCAGCTGTCCACAAAATGCTGGAGGGGAGCTGAAAAAAATTCTCCATTTTGCTTTTAGATGCAGCAAATGCCTGAGATCAAGAAGTCAGACAGCAATCTCAAAAGACCCATAAGAAACCAAGACGAGCTTATCCACAACTTTAGTACATATTTCTATATGGAAAATTTTGAGGCAGCATAAGAGAAATCACTGCCTTCTTTATCCATGACAATTTACCAATAGTCATAAAAAGCCCACCTAAGCAAAATGACATCTTTTCCAAAGGGGCTGCCTTGTATTTACAGCTTGTGTCCATACTTCCGCAGGAATGTCTTGGCTTCTTGGGTTCATGCCTATTTAGGATGCAGAACTGTTAAGGTGCCTATTTGCAGATAAGTTGCAGCGTGGAAACCCCGCATATGAACAAGAAATCTGAGGCAAGTATAGCCTTAACATAATGGAATTGAACTTGAATTAAAAGCTGCCACTGAAAGCCAGAACAATAGTGACTGGGACAGTGGCATCAGAAGAGCAGCTCTACAGACAGGAGTAAATGGCCAAAAAGCCAAGCACATTTGTGCTATTGTGGCTAAGGAGGAGGGAGGGTTAATGATGGCAAAGTAGACCAGGATGAGGTACCAGAAAAGCCTGGAAAGAGGCAGATGGCCAAGAAAAGGTGGCAGGTACCTAGATGTCAAAACTTCTAGGTCTTTGTGTCGAACAAAAGCCTTTCTGACATTCTGGACCACAAATACTAAAATATATTACTGGAGAACAGAACTTGCCTCTAATGTCAGTTGTCTTCCCATCCCTAACATACATAAACGGAAAACGCAGAGTGACACAACCTGTCCGATTCTTTCTTGGACTGTTATGGTATTTACAGAACACTCAAAACAAGTTTATTTTTCCTACCCTGAATTTAATTTAGACTTGAAATATGAGGGGAGAAGGTGTTTCATGTTAAATTGTAAATGTCTTTAAAAAAGTGAATGACCTATTTGGACCAGTGACTTCTTACAAATAAGGAAAAACCTGTTGTCACAAAGCTCGAGACTTTTGTGTTAGATAGTCCCTTAAGGAAACTGCTTCAGTCCTGAACGCTGGTAGCTCTTTCAAAGCCCGGTGGTTGGTTACCCTTGCAGCTTGAAAACCTGAAGGCGTTTGCTCTTAACACTGCAGGAGATCTTCACCTTTTTAGCATGACAGTGGGACAAACAGGCCAACAAGCTGTTAACCTGTTCTTTCTTCTTGAATCTTTTCATTCCACCCATAAAAAGGTATTTTTCACTGCCCTGAAAATCTGGCTGTTGGAACATCCTCTTGTTCCACATTTTCCCTGGCCACAATGTTATTTAGCCTCTTGAGAGGAAAGTTAGTGTCACCTTCTGATACAGGCAGTTCTTCTGACCGGGGGTAGGAGGTGGTGGTGGGGAGCTTTGCTTTTAGAGATAAAGCCATGTGGATAAAATTATAAGAAAATTGAGGAAGCCATACGTACTAAGATATGAATCTTTCTGTAAGAATTTCTTTTTTAAGACTAGACTTGTTCTCTCTTACCCCCCCCGAATTCACCCACACAAACTGTATTAAAAGCACAGGCTTGCATATATTATCACTGTTCTCCATTTCCTTTTAATCCTATTAATTATTATCACCATTTCTCCAATTAATACTATCAGGAAATTCTTCTGTGAAAATCTATAAACTACAGACATAGCCAGAAGCCATTTCATATACTGCAGTTTGACAAACATACTGTCCTAATCTAAACCACATCCTCTTGTTCCAGTGAAAGGTATTAGGTACATTTAAAACAATGCCCTCTTCAAACACTTCTCCTTCTCAAGACGCCTATTTTCAAACGTTGACTTTATTCCAGAGATTCCGTTCTACCTGTCCATAAACTATTTGATCTTAGTTCTCTTAGACATGTGACCGCGGAATGAAGTTAAGTACAAGACTCATTTCAACTGACAATATTCTTTGCCTTCAGTTCTGTGTTACTTAATTAAAAATTACAAACTCAAAACAAGGGAGGTTCTTGTCCTGCCTTGAAGCTGCTGAGGTCAGGATCAGAAGCTAAGGATGCTGTATGGGGCCTCAGCAAGAAAGACTGGAAATACACATTTTGGAATATTATGGTAGGCCGTCCCTTTTAGATTTCCTTATTATTTAGTATATAGGTATATACGTCTGGTACAGTGGATATTGTACACTTAATATCTACAAATATTTATTATTTGAAATATTAAGGAATCTCACCCTTAAATAGGACTTTTAAAATGTAACAGCTTTATATTCTACGGTGCACTTTAGGTTTAACCTGTGGCCTTTGTCGAAGTGCCCATGGCTCTTCCAGCTTCACCCTCAGCCTGCTGAAGCACACGACACAAAGTTATTGCAGCAGTTTTCCAAGTGACAGTCCCCAGTAATGAGAAGCCCAGAAGGAAGAGCCCTGAAACCTAAACTAATCCTTATAAAGAAGGTGTAAATCTTCAGTTCATGGCTGAGGAGATCACTGATGTAGTTTTGTGGTTATTCTTCTACAGTTACTCTTGGCACAACACCCACACAGCGTTTAGAGTTTAGATTTCAGCCTTCCACTTCTCACAAGGCCAACCACAGAAACGGCAGCCAGGCAAGTACAGGCGGCCAGCAGGTAGCACTGTACAGGGTTTGGAATTAATTTTCAGCCTACAGTACAATGCAATGTGTGCCTATGCAAATTACCAAGAAAACCAGACAAAAATATTCCAGTTTTGACCAAGTGTGATTTAAATGTAGCACTTAACTATTTTAAAGCATTAACTCTAAGGAATTAAATGCTAAACTAATAAATTCAAAGAAATATCGCCATTGTCTGACATTCTTTTAGCAGTACAAAACATTATTTTCTTTCCCGGTAGTAGGAGTAGCATTGCTTTAGACACTATAAAAGTCAAAGAGTAAGACATTGTAATTTTGTAAAGAAATACGATCTAAAAAGACAAGTTTGGAGGAAAAAGGCACAAAAAGATGAAATTAGCTGAATTTTCTTTGGGAAATAATTTATGCTATAGAAAATCTGATTTTCATCATTCAAAAGCCCTTCACATAATTGCCATACAGCTCTGGCTACATTTTTTCAAGACTAAATTCCCAAGACTGAAGGAAAGAAAAGCTGTTCATTTTCAGTCCCTGCTCCAGTCACCACATACTGTTCCCAGCAGAAGAGGTCAGGGAGCCTGGGTCAGGGGAACTAAAGACAAGGTAGTTAGCCCAGTCTCCTGTGGGAAGAGAGCAGATGTGGGCTTAAATACCTTGAGAGAAAGACGGGCTTCCAAAATTTCCATGAGGAAATTCAAAATCAAACCTACTTTTGCTGATTTTCACTTCCACAGCTGCTCTGCAAAATGGTTTCACATAGTCTGAAACAGAAACCAGGAATTCTCTGGTCGACTGTGCTTGCCACTAGACTGCCCCAGTTTCTTCAAAGTCCTTCTCTCTCCATTAATCCCTCTCTTCTGTTTAAAACACTGGCTTCTATGCTTCATCAGACCTAAATGGAGGCAATATGGTCGTTTTTGATCTTGATTTTGTTGTCTTATCTTTTTATTATCTCGATTTTTTAAATTTTGATAGTCTACTGGCAAGCACCAGAAGCAATGACATCATAGCAGGAGGCGGCATCTATTCAGAGGAGCTCCAAGCCAGCAAACATACTCCCAAGAACACAAAAATAGTTCCTATTACATCTTACTCCTTGGCAAAGGACTATTAGATTATATAAAAGGCAATAGAAATAGCTAGTGCAGATACATGCAAAGTATTTAATGTTAACGGTAGTGCCTCATCACTCTGCTTCACGTCTGCAAACTGCAAACCTATATTCTAGGTAGGTCAGATTTGCTTTAAGCTGAAGTTCACTAAAAATGTACTCATTTAGACTCCAGGCACCAGGGATGGCAGAGGGAGCCACGTTCTTTGTGAATGAAGTGAGACAGAACTGCCAGAGAAAGTCTGGCAACTAAGTCAGGCAAGAGAGGAGGTGGAAGAGAAATCTATGTGGAATCTTGAAATTGGGCTGTAAATGCACAATAGTGTCGTTGCATGGTCAGAGTTGCCACTTTAACAAGAAAGTATACTCTTTCCTGTAGTGAAAATGGCAATTCTTCATCTTCAAGGAAACAAATACCCTGGGCTGCTGAAAAATACCACCACTGAGATTTCCCAAATTCATATAGACAAGTCAGCAAAATGACAAATGTCCTCCAGCATTTTATTTTTTTTTTTTCTGAGGGAGCAGGGAGTGAAGAAGAGAAGAGTGAAGAAAGGGAAATGGGCAAGGAGGAAGACGGTGGAGCAAGAGGAATGGCTGAAGAGCTAGCTAGGAACACAGAAGATCCATTGCAACTACAACACAAGGATAAAAGCTTCCTATGCGTAACCCTGGGCAAGCCACTGTGAATTCAGCTCCCCTTTATAAGAACAGGGTAATAGCAACACATTTAAGACAGCATGAAGATATCTGGATTGGAAAGTGAAAAACATTGCAGTACGGACGATCATACTAGCATATTAGCAATGGGCAGGCAAACAAAAAGTGCTTCACAGCTACACAGGATCACATTAAAAGGAAATATTAACCACTATTAAGTTGTGGAGAGCTTTGCTGAGGGATCTACCAGTAACCCTCTACAGAAGGGTTGTGTGTTAAGTTCCTAAACAATAAACTCTACCCGTGCAAAAATACATATCACAGTTAGAGCACCAAACTAAGTAACTACTGTGTTTGATGAAGGGGGAGTATAAAAAGCCTGCCCACTCTGAGCAAAAACTAACCAACTTCTACAATCAGCTGACGTTTGATTTGAGCGTGCATATGTACATACCACTGAATTAAATGCCTCTGATTCCACTGTGCCATATATTATCAGTTATTGCTGATACTCAGTCACTACTGCCAACAGCTAAAAAACCTTCTGCTATGTCTGGAATGGAAATGGTCTTCACCTCTGGAGTTCGAAGGTCAGAATTTTATTCCTCTTGCTACTTCATTATAATCATGATGTCTGGCCCAATGACAGATTAAAAAAGGGCACCTGGGAAATCTACGATTGACAATATAATCCCACCAAAAAAGACCTAAGTGAGCATTTATTATTCTTATCAGCAGCAATGAATGAGAACTAGTTTTTCTGTCCCCAGAAATGTGATGATTACTGGAAAACCCCATTTGTACTGGTACACGCATGACCTTTCAAGGTTTTTTAATGTACATAAAACAAGAGACACACACTTGGCTTGCACCAGGCACAGTGAGATTTAATCCATATATCCTATATCCTGAGCAAGCACAGTGACCGCCAGCCCATGGACTGTACTGGTGTTGCAACTCTGCATGATTCGGGCATTCCTTCTTTGGCTTGCAACAATTTTCCTCATTCAGGCTTCAGCAAAGTGAGGGGTTTTTTTCTCATTAAAGAAGTCGCTTTTGATGATCTGGCATTTTGCCACAAAGATGACTAAGTGAAAAGATGTCTAATTGTTAATCCTTTTTTTTTTTTTTAGTGAAACTGCAGACAGCAACAGCTCTTTTTCTGTATTACAAAAAAAATAGCGCAAAATGCCTGAGTGTAAGAAAGCATACTAGATGTAAGATCTTTTCTTGTTTATTTAAAATTGATTCAATATGAAGAGTTTAGGTTAGCTCAAGTATCGGTTACATAAATCCACTGTTGCCTTATTTACAGGTACTAAACATTTCTCTTAGAATACATATAAGTACATGCAACTTACACATTTACTATACAGTTACAATTAACATACCAACACAAAAGAGAAAGCTAAAAAACAGGTATTTGTCAAAAATAAATTACAGTGAAGCCTTCAGCAAACAAAGTCTTAGAAGTATGCTTTGCAGATTTCTCCTTGGAACAGACAACAGTAAATTGAATAATTTGACTCACTGGAAGGAAGGCTAAGGTTTTGTAAAACATCAATATTTCCTGCCCTGCCTTAGCTAACTTTGCCTTGTGTAGGTAGAAGTGTCTGATTGAAATGTAACCTTCAGGAAAAAAAAAAATACAAAAACCAAACTAGGTTTAAAACAGTAACATCAAAAGTTAAGTATGTGCTAAAAGTAATGGGAGAGAGTGGTGGCTATCAATCGTGTTGGTGTCAGGCCTCTTGTTTTGAGCTTAAAGGAATGGCTACAGTTTTCTCTCTAGTGACTGCGTCTACGCCAGCAGGTCATTAGTGAGCAGGATTTAATGGGCTCACAAACTACATCTTGTCTTCTTGAAGTGGAATGCACCATTTGACTGCAAATCCGGACTGCTGAAAAATAGCTGTGTTTCGTCTGAGATAACAGTCTGAAAAAGAGATTCCATAATCAGGAAAACAAGAGTTGAGTGAGACTTCTCTTCATAAAGATGCAACCCGAAAAATATATGCTGTCTTGAATTACAATTACACTTACACTGCAGAAAGTTTGTATTAAGACAATTTCTATACAAAAGAGCAAAAGACAATCATTGTTCCAACTCTGCTCATTTCTTCAGACTCATTAAAGAAATTCTGAGACAAAACAGTCTTTGATCTCAGGCACTGCTACAAGGCAACTCTACCTTTCAAATGAGACATTCCTAACAAAACAAAACCTTTATGCAAGTAAAAAGTCAGTCCCTGAAATTCAGAAGTCCTTAACTGCTTACCTTTTTACGAGCAGGTCAAATTCTTGGAAGTAGTTTCTCAAAGCAACTCAGACATTCCATGTTAACTGTTGTGCTGCAATAAACAGCCGCAAAACTTGCTGATTTATTTCTCCATTCGGTGTGCATGCTGAACCCCAGAAGAAATCCCATGTAGGAAAAATAATAAAGGGAAAACAACCCCCAAACCCACAGGAGGAGAAGCACCTCAGCCCTTGAGCATAGAGCAAAAAAGTTCAACAGGGAAACAGAAAGGATATCCAGCCACAACTAAAAGTTTGGATAAGAACCAGGAAAAGCAAGCTTGCTCCCCTTGCCCGTAGTCCCAGCTAAAGGTGCCTCTCCAAGCAAAATTCACTGAGACTCCCAGCTCCTCGGAGCAGATGGTATTCACACATTATTCCCGAACAGCAGCATTCCCCAGTCCAATCAGGAGGCAGCACTCAAAAGCCAAGCGCTTCCCAGACTCTGTTACAGTTTTCAATAGCTATAGCACAAGATGAATGACTCAGAAAATGAATAAGCAGGGAAAATAAAACACGCCTCTCTCCTAGTCAGAGGCACAGGCAGTCAGTTCAGCAGCCCTGAGTGTACAAAGCATTGGTTTCAAGTTGAATGCACCTGCTTTTTTTTCCCTAAGTCCTAAATGCTGATTACATTTTCCGTATCTTTAATTTGTGCGATCAACAACTTCATCTTGGGTTAGAAGTCACAATAAGAATTAAATCTTTGCTTTTTTTTTCTTAAGTCTTAAAAAACAACAAACGTTTGTCATAGTCAAAAAAAGGATGAACTGTACGTGTGCTCTTGCAGACAAAAAATTTCCAGGTAACTCAGTGAAACTCCTCATGCCACCTCTTGCTGAATACATATATAAATATTTCTAAGATTAAGGCCTAACTTTACAGATCCTGTTGCAAACGATACAGAAAGAAGAAAGGTTGATTTCAAAACCGTCTCTCCTAAACAGATTAATATGTCCTCTGGTTTTGTCTAAAGTTTACCAGGAAACTTGAAATTACAATAAAACAAATACATCTAAGAAGCAAATTAATTACTAACAACTACCGACTTTCAGGCGAAGCACAACCGTTCCCCCAAAGCAGGCCAGACAGAACCAGTAAACCACTTCCAACCGCTTTGCTTTGCTTATAGACCACTGCAAGCGTCTCATCCAGAGAGCACTTTGAAATACAGCTCCTCAGCTCGATGCCTGGCTTCTCCTGACAGCTACAGCCGCGGAGTAAAGGACGATCTGCTCAACAAAGCAAGTTACCCGGGGAAAGAGAGTTGCAGGGCACCAGCAGGTTTCTCCCTGGAATACAGTAGCGCGCTCATGAGCTTTCCAAAACATACTGAAATTCTCTTTAGTTTTATAACAGAAAAAGCTGCAAGGAGGTAACCCTGTGGTTAATGTTCCTACCCCAGCTCTCACTGCAGTCTACATACAATGTTTTTAATGCTGCCACTCAGAAATTAACCCTGGGTTAGCTGAAAACACACTGCAGTCAGACAAGTGGAATCAGTTAAATCAGTAAAACTATTTGGGGTGAGAAGCATTCTCTGAGGTCCCCCTGGACATTTTCAGATCTTTGTCTGTGGCTGTAAATTGATCCTTTGCATTCCTGTCTGACACATGAACTGTGAAAAACTCTTCAGGGATATTCTCTCTGCCATGAGTAATGCTCTAACAGCATTTCTGCAAAACAGAAGACCAGTTGCAGAGACAATAAAATATCGTGAACTCTGTTCTAACTTTTACTATTATTCTTTTTTTTTTTTTTTCCTTTATTCTGGAACAAATAACAGAACTCTATTAGCATCTTACCTTCCTGCTTCCAAAACACCAAGCATCAGGATTTCTCCAGCTTGGATTAATGTCAGGACTTGCATTCGGAGGCATCAATTTGCTACACAAGCCATGCCGTGCCCACCCAACGGTTAAGCAAACAAACTCACACATACAGCTACAGGACAAAGAACAATGGCTTCTGTTATTACATCTGCCACAGCTGCCTACCAACTTCCCAACTACACCTAGAGAAGTATTTAAAGGTGTAAAACAAAACTAGAAGCATATCTAGATGCGGTAAGAAAATAAACGTTTCTTGAAACGTCGTTCTGGCAAACATTTTCTGATCGCTGCATTACGCTCTACAGCAGCCAAAATCATTGACTCCTGAGTCACTCAGCAAGGCATCTGGTGGGCCTCTGAGCCCGCATCAGCAGTAGCAACTCTTTGCAATTAATTCTTTCACATGTGCTAGTTCCTTGGAGATGCTCAGAGGGGAAACACATCTATTTATTACCATAATGCTCGAACTGACATGGTAAACACATGTATGCGCTGAGGAACCTCCTAGGCAAACATCCTAATCAGGCACAAGAATGAATATTACAGTGAAGTGGCTAAAGGTAAGCAGCTATTTATTCTTTACATCCCTCGTGTACAGGACATTTGTTAGATGTAAAGCATCAGGAGTTGCCAATCTTTCTGGGCATCACCGGAAGAGGAGGCTGCTGTCCAACATCTTATTTGTTACATGTATGGGATCACAACAACCCACAATTAAAGGTCTCAGAAAAATCCACTTGATCGACCCTTTGTCAAAACGTTGGTCTCAGCTCTCGAAAAGGACTCACAATTTCTCCTGTGGCTTCTCCAGTTTCTGTTATCAACTACCAGAACTTGATGAATTTAAAAGCTTCTGACCTATAAATACCTTGATACATCAGATGTATGCTTTTAATTCTTCATCATCGCTCCTACCAGAAGAAAGAACAGATTAACAGTACACTCTTCCATTCCGTTTAATGATACAGCAGTCACCTCTCCAATAGCAGGCTGTTGCTGTTGAAAGTTCAGAGACGGACTTGTAGCAGTGCTGTATTTTAGAGACAGAACCGGGAGGTTTCCCCACAATGCTGTGCTTAGAAGTTGCTCGCTTTTAGAAGCAAAATAAAGGAAGCCTTGAACATGCTTAACTATGAAAAGACCCTTTTCTTACCAAAGAATGAAGACACTACTTTGACTGTTTCCAGTACCTCCAAGTCTGGATGCTTACAGTCTATTCATCTAATGTTCCTTCACGATTTCATACAGATGGTTCTCCCTTACTGTGTGTCATAATCTGTTGGGGTACTGGTTTATTGATTGGCTTTACCCTCTTCTACACATCTCAGTAGGGAGAGAAAGGAAGAGAGTGCATGCAACGGTTGTTCATAATTCAATTACAAACTTGGAAATCGCAGCATGCATTCTACAAATCATTACATGGTAATCTTCTTAACCCTTGGCTTCATATTCCCCTGGAGCTTTCTGCCTTTTTGATACTGTTGGACAACTTATTAAAGTTTTGTTGGATCTTTCCGTTTCACCCCTTAGTCTAAACTGTAATGAAGTTACCAGATAGTGCTTCTATCTATTTTTAAATCTTTGTAGCCAAAAAGTTTGGGTGATAAGAGAAACCCAATTACACTTGCCCACCTACTTTAAACTCTGTGACGCTTGCTCTGCTTGCCACATGGACACTGACACTTCAGTCAGATTATTTACGATCCTTTTCAAACAATGATCACTACACATACCTGGATCATTTCTTTGGAGTGAGTCCAATACTGACCATATACCTTGTAGGAACCTCAGAAAATAATGTGGAACAGTGGCCTAAAGTTACTTGCTGGGTGAATCTGTCACTATTTCAGATGTTCACCAATAAATAAGGCCCTCAGGTAGGATATTTCATTTGATTTTGTCACCAGTATTTCTTATGTGCAGATACCTCACTTTGGTTTTGCCCACCAAGATTTAGAACTTCTTTCCCAGAAAAATTTATTAGCCGGTTCAGACTTACCTTTCAGTACAACACATCTTTCCTATGAATTATAGCTGGTACCTGAACACAGTGTAGGCAAAATGAAGAAAACTACAGCAAAATATAAAGAAAAGGGCTGCCACCCAAAATATGCCTACCACTTTTAAGCACAATTCATCAGGACTTCAGTCTGTATTTATCTTCTCTAGGTATCACACTGCCATTTGTCTTTTTCGTTTTGACTTTTCCAACCATCAAGCACATGTTTCTTCACCTCCCTTTTGTCAGAAGCCGTAAGACAGACATGCTGTAGGAACTATTACAAAGCAGAAGAGAATGAAGCATGCCTGTCTGAACACTCTCTGGTCCTCTGCTAACTCAGCCCTGAAAGCTGACATTCACTAAGACAAAGTATGATTCTTAAAAACCGCTCAAAAGAGATACCTCGCTTCTCTAATGGAATATCATGAATTAACACACTTTGTTAAATAAACTGGTTACTCACAGATGTCTAAGGTAAATACTTCTAGTAATAATATACATTTTGTTTCTTTAATGTATTTAAACCAAAGAGTTCTTTGCAACAATATAAATGTTGGCTGAGGTAAGCAGTGACAAATAATTTTTTAAGGATCTCTGCCACAGGTCACAGTACAGCGCCGTTTAATCACCTAATTATAGTTTAATATGTTTAATTGCCAACCCAGTCGTTACTATTTTTCTTTAGTCCTGTAGACAATAATGGGAGATTAACTTTTAAAAACTACTCCCACCAGAACTCCTTACTTTCTAACATTCACTCTCTATATAAACCAAGTTTCCAGACTTAACAGGGCAGGACGGTACCATGGATAAGAAATGCAAAGTGCAGCTATGTCTTTGTACAGTTTTTGCAAGACGGCTGCTCCTAGACAAAACTCCTCCTTTTCTCTCGCATAAGGAGAGAGATCAGTGCTCTGCCTTTCCAAGGAAGCTGCTTGCAATTTGTGCGACCCTACCGAAAAAACCCCAATATGCAGTGACCCACACCCATTAGAAAGACAGCAAAAATGAATAATTTAATGTTGCACAAAAATGTATAGTGTGCCATATTAAGATTGCATTCTAATTCTTTTCTACTGGTTCTCTGTATTACTTCATATCTTCTCCAGACCTCTTATTTTCTCTACTTTTAATGTGTTTATGACTGACAATTGTATCAAACAACCTAATTTGACTATTTAAAAGATAATAAAAACTAAAAAACATTTACTATGACTTTATCCTGTATAAACTTCAAGAAAACTAGTCTTTTCTTCAATACTCTCCTCTTTCCAAGTCTCATATACTTTTTTGGTACACTGCATCTAAATCAAACCTTGCTTACCAGTCTAATCACACTGCATCTTTATTTTCTCTCTTTACTTTCTCAGATACAAATGCTCAGTAATATTAACTTTGTTTGCTCGGACAGAATGCCAAAATGGCAATACCTTTAAGAAATACTTAACATTTAATTTCCAGGCAACGTACAATATTAAACCACAAAACATATCTCTATTAAAATAGATTTCTGACCAAATTTCCACACACTTGGGGAATTCAGATCAGGGGAAGATTTGTTCCAGAGCAAGTTAACTTAATTAGAATTGTAAAATGTAAATAACTTACTCTTATACTTTAAAATACTCGGTTGTTGGTAGATGAGGGGGAGTTTACTTTTCAAAACATAACTGCATAGCATCTTCAGTACTACTTCTATTTAGAAGGCAGGGGCTTCAGAGTACTGCACTGAAAATTAGTGTTGTCGTCCTATTTTCTTTCTTTTTCTCATTACTAGATGCCTGAAACGTAGTTCTGAAGAAAAGCCAAATCAGCTCCTCTATTATCTGCCTCTGCCTCACCGTTCAGCAGCAGAATTTCCTCTTGCATGGGGAATTCCTGGTTCACAGCCTTTTCTGTGGAAGTTTCAAAAAGATGCTTCAAAAAATTTGGCTATTTTTCATCTTATTTTGAATCTAATCTTTATTCTCTCTGAGATCATCATATCATCTTTAAAGGAAGATCATATAAGCTTAGAATACAAATATATTGTCCACACAGTGAAAATAAATTTCAAGCCCAGGAAAGTAAAGAGCCTGGAATGCTGATAAGACTTTGGCTCCGTCTGCTGTGATACTGGATGAGGTGCTCCAGACTACATCATCTGCAAATCCAGCTCAGTAGAAACATTCACGGTCTTTTCCTGTTCTAAGGCAGACCTACCCTTTCTTTCCAAATAAAACACCTCAGTCTTCACCTGCAGCAGCCATCATTTGTTGGTCTTGGATTCTCACACAACTCTGCTAACAAACTTCATATCTGATCTACAAAAAAATCTGTTTTCCCAGTCCTTGCTTCTGTTTTCCTCTCTAAGTGCAATTTTTAACAGACATCAAGGTGTCACTGAGGCTAGAATTTCATTACTGCCCTAGAACATTACTTGAAGAATCTAAATTGCCAACAGCAGACCAAGTTCAAGCCTGGCTGGCATCCATGTAATCCGCCTGGTTGAATGTATATGTCAGAAACTGTGTTATTAAAGCTCAAAGGTTTAATTTCATTTCTTTGTGGTACAAAATCTGCATGTGTGACGTGCACTTATTGTGTAGGGAATATGATTCCATGACTACGATGACAACCAGTAGTTGGGATTTGGTCTACAAGGTTGTTCAAAAGGTCCACTAAAGATACTGTGCCCTTAAAAGATTAACAACTAATTCACAAAGAAATACTGTCAGGACACACAAGAGAATAAACTCAGAGGTGGTACCAGTGTTCACTATAGCTATATAGGCTGTGATCTAAACAATTAGAAGACACAATAAATACAAAATTCATAGATATTTTGTATGCAAGAGTTTGTACACAAATACAACATCTTATAAATCTTTACCGGCTCATAAAAAGCTGCTGAGTTGTCTTTTATTCTTGTAGCTGCAAGTGGCTATAGCACAAAAGAGAAATCTGTAGCTCTGACATGTTATCCCTCTGAAATGGGTAATTTAGGGTTATGGTTTTAGAATCAGCACATTCTTCAGCACTTTTCTTCCAAGAACTTTTTTTTTTGAGAAAAGAATCAAGTAAAACCACGCCAGTATATTAAAAAGAACGCATCGAAAAGTCAGCACTCTGAGCCATCATAAAATGACAATAACCTTTCTTCATATTCCTGCATTTCAGAGAATGGAAAGAAAATATTGGAGGGGGGGGGGGGGTATGTGAGCCTTTATCCCAGGCACACATGCAGAGAAGTTAACAGAACTTCCATCTTCTTTCACAAACGTCAAAATGGATAGCAACCTATCCAGCTTGTGTTCAAAGCAGTGCAGGCACTACAGCTCAATGAAGGATCATAGAGAAGAAGTCCAATAACCATCGCACCCACGGGTTATGATTTTATTCCAGGGTTTATTCCATCAAGGCAACTAACACAGCTTAAAGCTCATTTCAGTCCTCCAACTAAAAGAGTGGTCCTTCTCTGTTCCAGTTACAAGCAACAATAAATCTGTGAGGTATCTCCATGAAAAGCTGGCAACCTAATTTGGTTAGGCAAAAAAAACAACTGTGCTGAGAAATGAGACGCAGCTTCTCAGTCTTGAATATTGCACTAACGCCCTTCTAGCTGATTTCATACATCTCTCTAAGCAAATGAAAGGGCTGCAGAAGGCAAAAAGAGCAACTTTAAAGTATATTATTCCCCCATATTCTTCAGAACAGCTTTTACTATCATTAGTGACCTATTGATTGGGCTGGCAATAAGCAACTAAGAATGAACGGACACTGAATGTTAAGGTAGATGGTTAACCAATATAGACTATCAGGTAGATCAAAAATTGAATACCAGTTTTCATTCTGCTAGCAGAAAAGAGAATTTCATTTGACATTCTTGAATGTAAAAAGGCACTTGTACAGTAAACACAGAAGTTTCAAGTTATGGTCACTTCCCAAGGCATTAATATTTGCCACATGAGCAACACAGTAAGATAAACACAACAGTTATCAGTGTGTTCATAGCAGTTCACTACCTGTTTGATAATAAAAGGGACAAAGGGGCTGCTTCAAGAATGACAGCTACAAGAAAACACTCTCAAAGAAAATCTTTCTTAACAGCACTCTGCTGGCATAGTTTTGAGAACTTTCTATTTGCTGAACTCACGAAAAATAAGGTATGGCAGATCATAATAACAGGTTAATCCCTCAGTCCTATGTATTGCTCCTTCAGCTCCAGCAGCATAACACTTAAGCAATTAACCTTCTGATCAAGAAATGGTGCAACCCATTTGTTTTACAATGGGATAGCTTAAACCAAAGTAATTAAAAAAACTCTAAAAGGAAGATGGGGGTTTACACAGTTACAAAGGGGAACCAGTGAAGGTTCTCCTAGGAGACTTGCTACCGTGAGTGCTTATTTATCTCTCATTTCCTAGTTTATGAACATTCCCAGTGTTGCCTACTTATTCATATATTTTGTAGGAAAACATGTTTCTACACAATGTGACAGAATATACTTTACATGTCTGTAAGGAAAAGAATGAGAAACCTGTATATCGTAAAATATGCATTCTAAATTTAGTAAGCCATTTTAAGATATTTGTGAAACCAAAGGTAAACTTGTATTTCCCACAGAATGAAGAAACTCTCTCTGTGACTTCTAAAGTCCAGATTTTAATGTTGGGACAGGCAAAAATACTTGCCCATGTGTTTGTTAACATCAGCCTAAAATATGCACGCGCTTCTCTGGTAATCCTAAAACTTCCTGCTGTAAAGAAGAAAACAAGATTTAATTCTATGTCCCAGTGGTCTAAAAGGAGGTATAAGACATGAGAGGTAGATGCTGTTCTTCTACAGAGAAATTAATATAACTACATATGAAATAGAATAGAAAACTGAAATAAAAAGTGATCCTCCCCTCTGGATTTTTTCATGTAAATATTATCATTTGAAACAACACTGAAATCTGTCCTTGATTATTTTATACAATTCAAGTTCAGCATGGCACAGAGCCCAATGTACAGCAGTGCTGCCCACTTATATCTGCCCAGTCAACTGTTCACATAGTTTAAATGTTACTTCATTCCCTTAACCACATTCCTTCCACACAGTTTTAGGTCTACTGTGATATTAACACTGCGGTTCTGTGGTACTTGAAGCTCTAGGTTATCAGCAGAGAAGATGCTTTGGAAATATGTAAGTAGTTCTTGAACAATATATATATAGGATATGGAATACTTTGCGGATTTCAAACTGTATCCAGAATAGTACCAAATACATATTAAAGAGCTGAGACTCAATTTCTTTGAAAAATCACCATCCTAAATTGGTTTCAAAAATGTAAACAATTTGTTGTCCTCAATGCAGCCAATCCACTCTACTAATAAAGAAATGAGACTTGCAGTTGCAAACAACTTTTTACCCCAATTTATGCTTTTTGTATGCCTTCTACCAGACTAGATACCGGAACAGCACGTGGAATGCTATAAATCCAGGGAATAGCTGCAGTTTTAACCATGGACTTTAATTCCAGGATGAATTTATGTGGTCCCTAGCTAAATATATCCTTCTAAGTAAATTACTCATGCAACTGCCTGTAGGAAAGGTTTCTGCAGATAAAGAAACTGTTTCCAAATGCTACATTTGACAGCACATACGGCATAAAGTTACATTCTTTTCTCACTGGCAAAAAAGCCCCCCAAACTGAATAATGTAGAATGCATAGGTTTCCCTTCTCCCTGCAAACTGTCCAGGAGACGGGTTAATTCTGCCGGATTACTGCTCCTTGCAATACACTGTATGTATCAGCCTACTACATGTTTATCTCCAAACCCTGTAAACAGTGATTTCTAAGATAATGTGAAGCACATTACCACATTCATGTCTACTTATCCATGCAGAAGACAGTAAAAACACATGCCTAACCCTGAGCCTTTAGTAGGATGTGTAAGTCAGACGCTCTCTCGCTATCCTTTTTTTTCCTCTCTTTTCTATGTTTTCTACTTCTTACCATTGGAGTTGTCCTGGTCCAAAGGATTATCTGGTTCCATTACTTCAAATAAAAGCATCCAACATGCAGTTCTCCATGCAGCAGAGGCATAAAAACACAGCAGTTGCCTAAGCTGATTCACCTGATTTATGAATTAGTGCTGCATCCATAAGAGGCTGTGTTTCTTCTTTTGTATTACATCTGGCTCCTTTTCCAACTAGATGGCTGGGTATTACAGCATGCAGGCCTTTTTCCAGCATCCTCTTAATGCATTATATTTAAAGTAGCAGCAACCTTTTTCTCCCATCCCCCAGACTAAGTTACAGCAGTAACGAGGCTGAGCTGGCAGAGAGCGGAGCTCATTCAGAACAGGACCTGCAAGCGTTCTCCGATTCGTGTTGCTGCATAAAGAGAATGATTGATACAATAAAAAGTAAGTGGGGTTTGACACAGTACAGTATGCACTGCAGAAAATCGTACCAAAACCAGCAAAGGTCTTGAGGGTTTGGGGAATGCCTCGTTGCAGCCACCAGTGCGCACCCCCTCACAGACAAACACGAATTATGCTTTTTTCCCTCCTCCTCCTCCTCCTCCTCCTCCTCCTCCCCCCCTCCCCGCTACAATCTTTTATAACCCTGGATCTCCTCCAGCAATAGTCTGTTCCTTTACTCAGTTTATAATAAACTCTGCCATTCCCTAGTGTCCCTGGGGCTGTCTTGGAAAGGAAAGAGGCTGTTTGCAGAATGAATAGACCAGCCGCTGCCTGACGGGCAGGCAACTCAATGACTCCGCACTGGGCAGTTGTAACTTGCCGCAGCAACAGCCTTCTGCTGGAGACCTTGTCCTACATTTACCTCCTCTGCCAAGCCAGGAGCTGCTGCTAAGTTGGCATTTTAAAAAGCCTTCTGCAAATGAGCTGGGGGGGCAAGCACCAGCTTTGCTAGAGTCATACGGTAAACTGTACCAGTCTGCAACAGCAGATTCTCAACGGAGACAGCATTAGCTGACTGTTAGATCACAGTATTAGAAGTCAGGTCACCTTCATTCTGCTGCTGGGCCTGCCACTGACTCCCTGAGACCTCACATAATTCATAACTCTTCTTTGTGCCTCAATTTTCTATAATATTGACATTGAAATATGTCTTATCTCACAGGAATGTGGCTGAAACTTCCCAGCTTTACATGCTTTGAACTTCCTGGAGAAATGATATGGCACAAGGATGGAGGAAGAAGAGCCTGTCACCCAGCTGAGTGATACAAAATTTTATTTTCTGTGAAGACATCTCCTCAAAATAACAGAAAAAGCTATCAGTGTGCAACTATAAACCGAGACGTGTCTCTGAAAGGTAAATTCATATTGCTGTTACAACAATCCTGAAACAATTCTCCAAATCCAGACTTTCAGGATCAATTTTACTCTGAACCTACGATTCAAACTCTTTCTTCAATACTCCAGCTAAAGCATTGAAACGTATCTTGTTTAAAAAGATAGCTTTTGTCTAAATCTAAGGCAAGGAAACATCTACAACAGATTTAGCGCATTTTGGGTTTGTCATGTCTGATGATACAGGATTCTGAGGCAGGCAGGGGGTTCTATTTTGGTACTCCTGGGTAATGCTTCTGCCTTACTAGCTCACTCTTTACAGAGTCATGTAACTAGTGCTTTAGAGCTGACTGTTCACGCCTGGTGCTACAAGCTGTAGGCGGACAAATGAATGGCTGGCTGAAGGGAGAAAAACATGCAGTTCTGTATGGAGAAATTAACCTAGCAGGTTGATACGACTCCGCTGTAATTGTACCTTGCAAAAACACTTTAGTGCTGTTCCTGAGGATTATGCCATATTAATAGAAGAAAAGCTCGTTTCCATCTATTTGTTTTAAGTATTGCACAGTATACAGCCCCTATTAAATAATGTTCTGAGATCTCTGCCTTGGTCTAAATTACAGTGCTGCAAACCCTATATTCTCTCCCCTCGCACCCTACGCTCCCTATGTTCTTTACAACTTCACTACTTCTCCCACTCACTGACAAAACAAAAAAACCTCCCTCTTTCCACCTTCCCCACAAAACCACCTACTCTGTGACTACAGGAACATGGCACTCTGCCTGTTAACAGTCCTCCACCTGTTTGGGGTCATGTATACAGTCTAGGAGTTCGTACATGATAGAAAAAAGTGTGTTAACTCTTGACTGACACAGATCACATCCTTCCAGTCTGAATGAACAAAAGCTGGCAGTAACAGGTATAGAAGGGATTTAGAGAAGTTTTGGGGGTGGGGAGTCCTGAACAGGTATCATCTGTCTATTGTGTATCCCAGGATGTGGAGATACAACAAACACACACAGAGACACGCAGGGTGACTCATTAACACAGCCTGCCTCGACCACAGAGGAGTAGAAATGCCTGAAGAATCATGATTGTCAATCTAAAGGAATACATAGCTCTGTAACGTACATCTGAATCAAAACAAATTATATTGAGGGTGGTGCGGCACTGGGACAGGTTGCCCAGAGAGGCTGCTGAGGCCCCATCCCTGGAGGTGTCCAAGGCCAGGCTGGACGTGGCCTTGGGCAAACTGGGCTGGTGGGAGGTGGCCCTGCCTATGGCAGGGGGGGTGGAACTCGATGATCTTCAAGGTCCTTTCAACCTAAACCATTCTATGATTCTATGATCACAGTATCACAGTATTACAGTATGCTAGGGATTGGAAGGAACCTCAAAAGATCATCTAGTCCAATCCCCCTGTCGGAGCAGGAACACCTAGATGAGGTTGCACAGGAAGACGTCCAGGCGAGTTTTGAATGTCTCCAGAGGAGACTCCACAACCTCCCTGGGCAGCCTGTTCCAGTGCTCTGTCACCCTCACTGAGAAGAAGTTTCTTCTCAAATTTAAGTGGAACCTCTTGTGTTCCAGCTGGAATCCATTACCCCTTGTCCTATCATTGGTTGCTACTGAGAAGAGCCTGGCTCCATCCTCATGACATTCCCCCTTTATATATTTATAAACGCTAATAAGATCACCCCTCAGTCTCCTCTTCTCCAAACTAAAGAGACCCAGCTCCCTCAGTCTTTCCTCATAAGGGAGATGCTCCACTCCCTTAATCATCTTAGTTGCCCTACGCTGGACTCTCTCCAGCAGCTCTCTGTCCCTCTTGAACTGAGGGGCCCAGAACTGGACACAATACTCCAGATGCGGTCTCACCAGGGCAGAGTAGAGGGGAAGGAGGACCTCTCTCGATCTGCTAACAGAGAGAGGCCCCACAAGGGCACAGTGCTGGCTCATGGTCATCCTGCTGTCCACCAGGACCCCCAGGTCCCTTTCCTCTACACTGCTCTCTAACAGGTAGCTCCCCATCCTATACTGGAACCTGGGGTTGTTTCTGCCCAGATGTAGGACCCTACACTTTCCCTTGTTGTATTTCATTAAGTTATTCCCTGCCCAAATCTCCAGCCTGTCCAAGTCTCTCTGGATGGCAGCACAGCCCTCTGGCGTGTCAGCCACTCCTCCTAGCTTAGTGTCATCAGCCAACTTGCTGATAGTACACTCAATTCCCTCATCTAAATCATTGATGAATATATTGAATAATATGGGCCCCAGTACCGACCCTTGAGGCACTCCACTGGTTACCGGCCTCCAACTGGACTCTGCCCCATTGACTACGACTCTCTGGCTTCTCTCCTTCAGCCAGTTCGCAGTGCACCTAACTATCCGATCATCCAATCCACACTTCCTCAGTTTAGCCATGAGGATGCTGTGGGAGACCGTGTCAAAATATAAAGAGATATAAAGATATAAAGAGAAACACTTTCTATTCTTCCATGAGGGAGATGCTGCATATACATAACATATTTTCCACAGACAATTTAGTGCCAGAAAAGAATAAGCACCTGTGAAATCCTTCCTTGTGGAGAGTCAGGAATAATCCAGGAATGCTACAGAATAGCTAAGATCAAGAAATCAAGATAGGAAAGCGAAAAATAATAGTTATTTAGATCTCAATGACTATATGACAACTGCTTTGATTTTAATGTCATCCAAATGATTTGCTCATTTGTAGTTACAGCCCTAGTAAAAATTAATCCTTAATGTGGAAGTCAGAATGATGTCAATATTTTGGCGAAGATGCTATTCACAATTTCTAACAGTTGAGCAATTGTCATACGTTCTTTGTTTGAGCATAGCTCATGCAGTTTCGAAAAGTAGTTCATGCAATGATTTTGAAAAGAAAGGGACAGTTGGAAGACCAGGGCTTTGATCACCGGGGATTTTAATTGCTCAGGCACTGAATGGAAAATTGCAGAAGTGAAGAGGGAAATGATTTGCAGGCAAATGGCCTGAATGGTCAGAGGCTATGCTAGACCAAATCCTAGGAAATGAGCCAAACACACTGAACTAATGAGTGCGGAAAGAGAAGTCTAGCGAGCATATTCTCTGGAATACCTATGAGGTTAAGTAGAACACAGAATTTAGAGTTTTGGAAAGCTGACTCTTCAAGGAAGGAATTTTGAAATGGTTGAAAGTGGAAATTAAATGTACTCTGTTTCTGTCTAATCAGAGCATCTCTGCATTCCCCTCGATGGCTAGTTTTGAGACAAAAAAAGGAAGTTATATGTAATTGCCTAACGTCTGCATGATGTTTGTTTCAGTATCTTTTATATACCAGACTCCAGTTGTGCTCAGTAAGAGTACAACTCTACTCCTGAGGAATTGGTAGCTACTACTTCTTAACTCCTATTTCTTTTCATAAAAAATAGGACTCATAGCTCACATTGGCCTTTAATTCACACTCTAATGTGAAATTGCAAACCAGAAAGATGGCACTTGCTTTTAGTTTGCTGTAAAGCTTTGGGCAAATCACCTCATCTCTTTTTTCTCAGCTACACAGATCTGCATTGAACCTCTTTGTTATTCTACATAAAGTAATTTAGTATTTCCAGATTAAACAATATAGTCTAAGTTTGAAGTAGTAGAAATGTGGTGATATAACTGGTCTTGGATTTATTTCCAGGGAAAGGATTTGCTTCATAGGTCTTTTTGAACCACGTTTTGCTACTTTACGTATAGTGGCAAAGGATTATGGTCAATGGAGACTATGAAGAGTCTACTTTCTTTTCTGCCAGGTGTTTTAAAGATCACAGGAAAAGGTAAGTAGAAATACTTGTACGTATAAACAAGCACAGTCAACAGACATTTTGAAAACAACGTTCCATTCTTCAAAACAATATTCCATTCATCCAGAAGAAAGCGTTGGTATAATTTTTATGTTGTTCCTCGTAACACACCATTTTGCTATGACAAGGCCTACCTCTAACAGCCCAAGAACGATGCCTAAGTACATCACAAGCATTAATTAGGCCTTGCTCACACCAAGCAAACATTACCATTTCCATATTGTAACAAGAGACACAGAAACACAGAGCTGTAGGACACCTTCTTTGCAATCATGAATGTGACATAATTCAAAAGTTACAAAAACTTGAAGAGCTTTAACTATATAAAGTTCTAATAGCCCTAAAATGAGTCTTTTCTAGTACAAGCGAGTAAAAAAATTCAGCAATTACATTTTAGTTGCTAATATCTGTGCAAAAAATGATTCCTGAGGATCCATTCTCAGCATCCCACCTTAGGTTCAGCTGCTTTTCCCCTTGAGAAATGGAAGAGTGGTACATTATTTTGCCTGCTGTTTGATGCAGTCATTTTGAGCCAGTGTAAAAGATCAGCATGATGCCACAGCTGCCCACCACCACAAAGTCCTTCTTTGAAGCATAAATTCATATGTAGGAGGGAGCAATGAATGCCTGCAAGTTGAAAAGCCAGTGAAGCACGGACCTGCTTAACAAAACAGTTTGCCAAGGTTACTGGGGGTGTTGTCAAAGCCTCCTCTTCTGTGAGGGCTGAATAACAATTCATACCAAGTAACCAGCTTCACAGTTTCTTTGGCTTTACCTGGCAAGTTTTCAAAGTCAGTGCTCATGGCTGGGTCTGTTCCCATTGAGATGCAGCTTATCTTGCCCTGGACAGCAAGCACAGGGATCACCCTACTCCAAAAGTTCATGCCAAAGCCCTATTGTGCTGGTTTTCTGCTTGAACTGAACTACGTCTACCACAAATGTGTTTGAATATGACACAAGCACAAACTGAAAAATGACGTATCCTTGGTTACTTCATATTGGTAGGAAGAATCCCCCTGCCTCGACAGAAACTGATAGCAATTTTACCAGTTAATTTAATAAATTCAAATATAACCAGGATCTTCAGGAAGCCCCAGTTGCAGAGCAGCCCCAGTTACGAAGAGCCTATCTGTGCAAGTGCTCCTCCTAGCAAGTACAGTCCGGTTAAGAGAAGATTATAACCTATTTTAAGCTTGTTACTCAAGAACTTTTAAAAGGGTGATCTGTCTGCTGAGTTGTCCAGTGCCACATGGAAGCCTCTGTTCTCAGCTTGGGTCCCTCTCTGAATATGCATCATATAACCTGCAGCAATAGGACAGACATCCTCTAAGGATCCTTTATTTGGGGAGGTGAAAATTTATACTATTAAATCAGCAGGCTTTTATCATCATTTTCTGAAGACAGTGATGCTCTAATCACACATCTGAGGTGGCAGCTTTTCATCCAGAACTCATCAAAGCTCCACCATAGAGGAAAAGTGTATGCAAAAAAAAGGTGTAACAATTAAATGGAGCGTGAAAAGCTGGAAGACATTTGTTGGAGAAAGAGTCTATGCGAAAGACATTCCCTAGGATATCAGTGCAAGAATTGGTGTCTGTCACATCTTTCCTGTCAGTGATCTCTGGTTTTGTGAACCATTAGGAGCTTTGTTTATAAAAACGTTCTCTGGTGTAAGAGCATTTCAGTATCTGATACATGCCCAAAACATGTAACTGTCTCTGACTTCAGAAACTTTAAAATAGACCAGTTCTTCAGTTTCTGAAAAGACTGAGCCGTATCTCTCTATTCAAATGTCTGCCACAAACTACTAAATCTTGTCATCATTAACAGAATTCTAAAGAATAAGCCAAACAAAATGCTTCAGAGTTACAGATCCTATAGTAATCATGATTAGAAAATACAATTATGACTATGAAAGGAGTACACATTAAATATTATACCATGAAAAATGCCAACAATCAATTTAATGTACTAAGTTTTAAGACCCCAAAAATTAATAATACTGTCAGGACATTCTTTCAGGGTAACTAGAATACAACATTACCTCTTGCTACTGTACACTTCAGACTGAGGAAAGTGTCTTTGAACTTCTTTGGTAAAATCCTACTGGCAGTTTAACGGAGGAAAAATAAAACTAAACTGACTCCTGGGCAAAAATAACAAAAGGTCTGCAACACACAGAGTTCTGTGCACAATTTACTGAGCTGTCTGTTGAGATTCCACCCTAGCTGACTTTACAGATTCCTAACTATGTTTCTGCTGTTGTCTCCTAGAAACAGGAACAAGAAGCATTTGCTGTTTTCTCAGCTCTTTTGAAAACCTCTGCAACAGCTTTCTTCACATTCAGGATGCACTAGGAATCAATGTACATTTCCTTAATCAATAGACAGACTTTAAGAATGGGTTGTTCTTTGATACCATGCTATGTAAATGTAATAAAATAGCAACTGGTGTAATGATGTATCATTAATAAAAACTTGGACAAGAAGTAGCAATGGAAAGTCTAATCCAAAGAAATACCCACACAAACATTTGGATACTTAACCGGATTCCTGAGCTTATCCAAACATTGGTTTAATAATCTTACAAGGCTATACTAGATACTGAGAAGTTATACATACTTCCTTCTTGCATCAAGTTAAATTCATAATGAATACAGATTCTGAAGAATACCTTATTGAACAGCAAAATGGGGAAAATTAAGTGCAGTTTCTTCAAACATGGACTCTTGAAACCTTCCATCAGAGGTTTCTGGAAAGGTTCAGGTGAAAATAATGTATTATCTCAATCAACTAATATCTCCTTAAAAACATCTTCTGGAAAAAAACACCTCTGGTGGAGCATTTATAATATATAAATCTCTTTTTGTATATTGAAAATCACCTTTTCTTCCCTCTTCCAGATATGGGCTATTCTGCTACTATTTCTGCACCTTGCTGATTGCACGCGATGGGACCAAGACTAACTGTATTTGCTTCTCCAGCCTGGATCAGGGCACCTATGTCTTTTGGTAAATTCTTCTACATCTTTAAAATTTTAGAAAAATAAGAGAGGTTACAAAAAGCAAACCCAAGGTTCAGATGTGTCTGAGATTATTTAATTTATGTGATTCCAAAACAGATGGAAGCAAGGTAAGTGACATGAATAAGGCCTTGCACTTTGTATGGAAATGGACCTGTCCAGATGAAAGCTAGTGTCACACTGCGTATAAATGGGAGAGAAAACCCACATTCAGATTTCTTCCTCTGAGATCTCGGTTACTACAAATCAGTAGATTATTCCCATACATCCATAGCTACAGCATAGAAATACTGTATCAAAATAAGTATTTCTTTCCATTTGCAAGTTCTCTACAGAAATACATGCAACTTAGAAGAAAAAACTCCAGACAAAGTTTAGGCACATGAACAAAGCTATTGCACTGAGAAAGAGACATATTCTGAATCCTCAAAGGCTGTCACTCTGCCTGCTCTGAGTCTGCTCGTTCCTCTTTTCTTTCCTTCATTTATTGTTGCCTTTTTTTCCCCCCTCTCTCCTTCTTTGTTTAGAGATTCAGCCAATTGTTGTCCTTCCAGATCAAGCAGTCTCTTCATTTTAATAGCTTTTTTTAGGCTAAATTACTCCATATGGTCTCTTGCTTTATGTGAAATTCACACAACAAATAGCAAAGATTTTGAACTAACTTTTGTTTGTTGCTGTCACCTGAAAAGTGAAACACAAGATAAATGATGTCTTATTCTTTCCTCATGTTTCTAATCTGCTTCCAATATAAAAGGTTTATAATGTCTCTTCTTTGGAATATTACTGTCATTCTTCCTTTTTGTTGTCCAGTAACTTCTGAATTCACATTCACTTTTTCAATACTCTTTCTTCCTTTAGGCGGAACAAAAGTATGAGAATACAGTCTCTGTTCCTACTCAATTAGTTTTGCCTGAGCTAAGACTTCAGAAATAGATCTAACTATATGACATAGATAAACCATTTTTTAAGCCAATGTTTCCATAGAATTGTTGAGATATTGGTGTGGGTATGAAGTACATACAGCAAATCTAATTTCAGCCTTGGATAGAAAATGAGAAACTTCCCTGAAACCAACAGGAAGAGGAAGGGTAAGGTGAAAAGACAGAAAATAAACACTCATCTTGGCATGTGACAAGAGACTGCAAGGTTCAAACCTGCTATTCATTACCCTGATGAAGAAAAAATCCTGAATAATCAATCATCTGTCATGCTTTTCCTTTCCCGACCCTTACAATATTTCTCTGATTAGTCCATGCAGCTACTGTAAGGGTAACCCTTTGTTTTTTCTACAGAATATGCTGGGAATCTATAACAGTTTTTTAGGAATCACACCATCTGGGTTTATAGATACACCACAGATTCGCCCTCAGGTGAGTGATACTTCTTCCATTTACCCTGAAATATTTCTTAACTCAGCACAGATTAAGGTAAAATTGAATTAACATTTATTTACAGCATTTTAGGGAACACAGCTACAAAGACAAGAAATGAAAGAAAACCTTTTTAATCTACTTAAACCAAAATTAAACATAAACATAAACATTCCCCTCTCCATGTATATAGATGATTGACACAGTTGTTTTTCTCACATACAGGCGTTCTGTCTTTCTGCATACCTTACATTACAAGTTCCACTCATTAAAGACGCCCTTTGCTAGTGGAGCATGCTGGTTTTTAAAACTAATCTTCTTTAGTAGCTTATCTCTTCTAGAAGCTCCAGTAAGGTGTATACTACTTCTCTATTTTTTCCAGACTTACTCATTTTCTTTTTCCCTTTTCCCTAATCCTTTTTGCCTTATATATGTTTGGGTCATAATCTTGATGCTCCTCTAAGTAAGCTAAGTACTAGCTCTTTTTCTTGGAGATTTAAATACCATTTTGCTAGACCAAGTGTCACTGCCTGTGCTCGACTGGCAAATTAACAACTCCCTGCCTAAGCCAGCAGTAAAACTTCCATCTCCTCTTTAGGGAATCAGCACACAATTGTTGTTGTGAAATTTTAATTTTAGATTTGTCTAACAATTAACACACACACTTGATACAACTATTTTAATGGGATAAATGCATTCAGTTCTTTACTAGCCTTTGACTTAAATCAGAAGTTAAGTCCTTCTGGGGTGATACTTTATCCTCTAATTAAGGGATACCATGAAATGAAGTTCCCATAATAACCAAACCGAACAAAAAAAAAGCATGTTGAATTGTTAATAATGAATAGCACTTTTGCCATTCATCATCCAGATACTGTGAAGTTAGCTGTGCATTACGCTCTTTCGTTTTTCCTTTTTCCGAGGTTTCCTAAACCTGTCCACAGCCAAATCAAATGAGCCAGTGTCTCCTCTGCACTTCAGTCTTCATCCCTCCATTTATCTTTCCACTCTCATTTCCCATGAGCTGAACAACTGCCTCTTCCCAAACCTTCACCCTGTTCTCCCTAACTTAATGTTCTGTGTTCTCAAAACCATTCCTCCTGGATGCTCTGTCTTTGGTTGCTTCTAGCGCAGCTCAGTTTTTAGGATTCTTTCCTGTATTAGACCAGGTCCCTTTATACCTTAAGGATTTCACTCTTAATCAAATCTAATGCCTCACCTACCTCTCCTCCCCATTCCTCAGCAGCCCAATTTAAAAAACCTCACAGCACGGGCAGCTGCACAGGGTATGCCGGAGCTGCCAATGCTCACAGACAGTTGAGATCTGCCACCTCCTCCAATCGTGTAAAAACAGAACGATGAGAAAGAACATCACCTTTTGAGGAGCTCTGCCCATTCAATGCCCCAATTCCTCATTTTTAACTTTCTCTTCCCTTGGGATGCTTTTCTTTGCAAAGATAAACAGTTTGTTGTGCTCAAGATTATCAGGTCTCTGCAACTAAAAATTCTCTCTTGGGAGCCGTAATCTTTTCTAGCCCTTTGTATTCTTTCTGTCTCTCTCTGCTACCTCCTGTCCCCCAACCTTCTAGCTGTTTTGCTCTGTAAAACTGCTACCTTCTTAATAACCACAACTATCATTTAAACTGATGGATTTTAACATGATGTGGCAAAACCAGAAATTTCTTAATGAAGCTATATGGATTTTAGCCCTTCCAACATAATTTGCAGAGGTGCAACGTTCCTGCAATTCTTGAAGAAGCTGAACAATCCTTTCAAATGTAGCACTCATCTAGTAACTCTGGCTTTGCTTATTGCTCACTTTAAATTTATTTTTTCTCATTAGCTTTAAGTTGCATTCACCTTTATGTAATAATTTGCTTATCTGTGGTTTCCCTTTGTTTTTTTCCCATATGGTTCCTGGTGAACTGCAGAAGCTTCACTTGCTGTTTTGTCAATTTCATTTTGTTTCAGTGATAATAGAGTGTATCATCCCCATCTGGGTTCTTATTTTCAAAATAGCTGCATTTTCTTAAAAAAACCCACCCATTCAATTGAGCCTAGTTAATTTTTGCCATTCATCTTTCTATAACTTTACGTTAAATCTCCTATAAAGGACCTCCTATGAACATGCAAGCAAATAACTCTGACCTATGGAGAGACCAGCGTGTGGGTTATAAGGCCATGGGCAGCTCTAAAGCGGATGGGGAGGAGAGGCCTACACAACCCTGACTGGCACGTCCCCTTACACGCAGAGTGCCCGAGGTGCATGGGCTGGAGCTGAAACAGAGCTACAGCTTTTCTGCTCTGCTCCCTGGTTTAGCTGTGCCTGTGTTCCTGCTCTGCGGGAAACAAGCTTAACTGACCCGGGGGGGAGAGCTGGCCACGTATAATAACCGTATACTTGTATATATTTATACATGCATACCTACCTATCTTATGAGTTACCAAAACCACTGAAAACAGAGACTGCTAACATTTCAGCCAAAAAAATAATTTCAATGCTTAGTTACATAAGCAAACCCCAGATCACTTTCACAATTCATTTGAAATTTAAGGAACACGTAATCTTTCTGGAACAAACTACGGACTACATCATGTAGGCTCCCCAGTTCAAGACAGGGATCTGCTGGAGAGGGTCCAGCAAAGGGCTACAAAGATGATGAGGGGACTGGTGCACCTCTCATGAGGAAAGACTGAGGGACTTGAGGCTTTTTAGTCTAGAGAAAAGAAGATTGAGGGGGCATCTTATTAATGCTTACAAATACTTAAAGGGAGGGTGCCAGTGACAGGACCAGAGGGAACGGGCACAAACGTGACCATAGGAAGTTCCATCTCAACCTGAAGAGGGCCTTCTCTCCTGTGGGGGCGGCAGAGCACTGGCACAGCTGCCCAGAGAGGGGGGGGAGTCTCCCACTCTGGAGCCATTCCAAACCCGCTTGGATGTGTCCTGTGCCACTGCCGGAGGTGCCCCTGCTCTGGCGGGGGGTGGCACTGGTGGAGCTCCAGAGGGCCCTTCCCACCCCCACCAGTCTGGGATGCTGTTTTCATTTACAAACAAGAAAAACTTTATCTAAATTTTCAATGTATTTTATTGTTTTATTTTCCCTCTCATGTGTTTGTTTCCAAACTTGCATGCAGGAGAAGGTGCATGACACTTTTTCTGTAACTTTGTGTGTCATTACTATTTCACATACCACCTTCTCCTAGTTTGCAGACCATGACCAGGCCACTGGACCACACAGGTTAGGAAACACTGCTCTGGTGCATGTGTATGGTTTAAGCATATTCAAAACCAAATGTCTTCCAATCACCTTTTCTGCTCTACTTCCATGAGCACATGACCTTGTGAATACTACATGTGCTGGAACTGGAGGTATCTACACTGGAATTATCAAGTTGACTCACTGCAGTATATAACTGCATTGAGATTCAGTCGCTGATCCTATTGACTGTTCAGCATCATCTGCAGAAATATGTGTATTCCTCTGCCTCTGCAATATTATCATCTTCAGATTCTCCAGTCTTCTCTTCTAGCTTTGTTAGAGTAACTGAAATTATTAGAATGGTTGGAAGAATTTAAAGTACTTTTTTTTTTTTCCTCCTTTTTGGCAGCCTACTTTTATCTGATTTAGCTGTGTCCTGGTTTGCCTTCTTATTCTGACTAGGAGATACAACAGATTTCTATAATCAGTTCCCATCACTTGATAGAATAATTTTAGTGTCAGATGAAACTAGCTTTGCCTGATTCTAGGAAATGCCCTGCAGTCTGCACAGGCTGTGATATCCTCTATTGGGCTTCTCTTCTGCTGCAGGTCTCTACCATCATCAAATAAAATCTTTCCCGTGTCTGATTCTCTAGCCACAATGGCCATGTCAGTAAAACAAGTCTCACAGGATTATATAAAGTGCACCTTAGACACTGGAGCCAGGGGTTCAAAGCTCTTTGAGCTCCCTTACGAAGCAACAATTTAATTTCCCTTTCTTCATCAATTCTTCATTCTCTCGTGATGTCTTGGCAACATTTTGTTCCCGTTCAACATTCATCATTAGCTTCTTTTTTTCTTTCACTTCCTTTTATATTCCTTTCCCTCCCCATCTGCTAATTTAAAAGGAAATTGCATGGTATTCAGCATTATCAGCCAATCTGTTTACTCTGCTCTTGTTCAAATGAAGACCATTTCTCACACACTAAGCTGCTCTGTCTCACTCCCATATGCACTATTATTAACCTCAAAGCCCGTATTTTCTTCCATAAGCCGCCTAGAGAGCTAACCACCCTTCCAGAGGTATAGATCTTCCAAAAATTTTTGTCTCTCTTTTTAAAATTAAGACATGGAAATAGAGATCTATGGGGAAGAAGAGAGATGTCCAGATTTAGGCTTTCTCTCACTCCCAAGCAGTCAGGAAACAGTAGGTATGCTGGCACACATGAAAAAGAGAGAGAGAGGAGGTCCTGACACCATTCTGGCTATCAGAGGAGCAGCATTCAAAACCACAGATTCCACACCCAGCCAGGGGAAACCACTTCTGTGTGGAACAAGCTTTCTCTTGAGAAAGAGCTACTCAGTGGGCCAGAGCCTCACCTCCACCAGATCAGCCCCGCCATTCTTAGCAGCAACTCCTTGAAGCACCCTTACTGCTCCACATTGCTGTTTTTGCCAATACTGACTTGCTCAGTATTACGCAGTTCGTGATTTCATTGTCAAAAATAACACTGATTTTGACCTCATGCTCCAAGTCTTTAAGATACAACATTAATAATACAAAGTCTCCTTTGATCCCTATCAGAGTGGCTCACGCTAATAGTAAAATGCTGAAACAGTTCTTGATAGTAGCAACGTGAAAGTTCTTCATACTCAGGCACAATAAGCGTAACTGGCACTACTGTTTTTTCAAAGCCAGTGAGAAACAACTAATAGGAAAGGCTTTATTAAATCTGCAAGAGCCAGAATTCTCCTCTCATGATCCACTGAAATATTTTAGAAAGACATTATCCTTTAGAAAGGGGGCTAACATTTTGAGTGAGGATCCTATTGAATTATTTAAAAAATATATATAGACACAAATCAAACTGAAATATGCATCTGTTTCTATAGTGATGAGATCAGCTGGCAAAAGTGATCTCCAGTATGAAATATCATAGGTGAATTTACAAATTGGATTACAGATTAGATTTTTTCAAATTCATAATTAACTTGGCTCTAAATAGAGGACTTCGGAATAAATGAGGTAACTGAGATTTCACCTCATCAAATATTATAGTTTGCATTTCAGGCAAATGTTATGAAAATATACAGGTTGGCTACTGAAAACTGATTTGACATCCTGTCTCTGTGCTCAAGCTGACCCATGTTTAGCAAGGTATTCAAGGACAGGTGTAATTTTAAGCAAGTAAGCAAATAAACTTGCTTCAAAGTTGGAGCATTTTACTTAACTGATGCTTTGATAAAAGCAAGTCTTGTCAAAGTCAGTGAAAGCTATGCAACTGGCAAGGTGGCAGAGACCAACTTTTCTGGGGTTAATTAGGAAAAAATATTAATGTATATGTATATAGCACTTGGGAATTTTAAAAAAAGAAATGTCCGATTTTTGTATGAGTTTGTTACTATTAATACAAATCTTTATGTGCTGAAACAAGTGGATTCTTGTGTGACGGAAAAGTAGATCAGAATAATTTTACTGAATATTGGAGCTTGACTTCTTACCAACTGCAGGAGGATATCATGCTGTTATATTGTATGTTGCTTAGCAATGTAATGTGGGAAGCAGCACCACAGTCCTTGACAGCACCATTGTCCATTGAAATGCTTGTGAAATATTACCTGGGTTATATAAAGATAGCATACAGTTATAGAAAAATAGCATAAAGTTCCAAAACAGGACAAAGAGGAAGAAGGCTGTAAAGAAAAGACATTGCTATTCCAATGGCAAAAGGGTCTCCCTGGATGATCTTTCGCTATCTGAATACACACAGCATACATTAAATATGGAGAAATCATATCTGTAAAATCTCATTACAGCTATGCTCACAAATGATATGAAGTATTGTAGAGTCACTACTCTCTAACAGTTGAATAGCTCCGAGTCCATATATGTGCCAATGCCTCTGCATTACTGCCATATAAAGCAGACCTATTGTTTATTGTTCCGATGTTTTGCTTTGGAGGAAAAGTTTTGTGCTCTGATGTACTGATTACTCAGGCTGAGCAGAATATGGACAAAAGGAGGAGCACTAAGCAAAGCTGGATTCGTTCTACAGTCTCTTACCAGTTAAACAAATGTGAATATCCACCTTCTGTGGCTTCACAGTACGCCGGGGGTTACAGGTGTCACAGATGCACCCTCCTGCATCCACTGCACTTGCTTTTTCTCTGGTGTCTTTTGCATAGAGAACTGTCAATCTGCTCTTGCTTGATTGGTTTTGACAGCCTCACTATAACAGCCTCTGCCAAGTTCTGCCTTCATGCATGCCCTGTAATGTTTCTTTGGCCCATCTTCCAGCCATTCACCATATTTTAACTAGCTAGAGAAAACAGCTTGGGTAATCCGTTTTCTGACCTTCACAGCAGATGCCAAGACCTGTGTATTGTAGCACACACGAGCGCTGCTTCATTGCTTAGTGTTACAACACTCAACTCCAGCATTTCCAATGATACTCTCTTTTCTCCTAACTAGTTTCTCGTATGTTCACCTTTCACTGGTAAGGGCATTGCAGAATTTTGAAATGACATGGGAATGAGCTAGTGTGATAGTGTCATTAATAACTCAAACTCTGAACTGCTGCAATAGGAGGTTTCTTCAAAAGATGTCAGCCTATGTTACGCTACTCTTGCCAGAGACTACTGCTGAAGGAGGGCAAGCATTTTCATGCAGCATGCCTATGAAGAAATGAGCACAATTGCATCATGGGTCATCCACCAATATCATTCAATATTGTTTCCTTCACCATCACCACTCCCTTCTTGGCAAAATAACCGCTATCAGGAACCTGAAGGAGCTGCTAGCAATGCAAAGAGAAAACACACAAAACTAAATCAGTACACAGGAAATATATCACCATCAGACTGAATCTAAACTCCAGTACTTCGCCATTGATAAGAACTACCAGTGGGTTCACCACACTCTAAGTTTTATAATGTGAAGAAGCATCAGGCTCATATTCTTACTTGGTCATATGGAACAAACCTCAGATTATGATGGTTTGTAAAGACACAGGAGCATATCTGCATTTTAGTAAAAAAAATACTGAATAGACATGACAGATCCTAGGGGCCTTTCCAAGGAACAATTCAATATTCCCTTTTATAGTATTTGGCAGGAAAACACCACAGAGTTTATTCAGCTCGAATTAACTAATGGATTTGAGCATTCTCTTTAACAAAGAGAAAAGATGTTGAGTTACACTGACTGCAGGGTTACAGAATGCTTTGGACGAACCTCATAAACTGACTTACCACAGAATCTGTGCTAGCTTTTCTCTAAACTCACAGCCAGTGAGGCCTTGTATTTTAACATGAGAATTCCTATAATTCGTTTAGAACGTTTGTTTTTGTTGGTGTATGTATCAGCAATAAACACGAGAAGTTATTCGCCTTTATTAAAAAATGTGAAGATGGACAAAATAAAACATATTATGCTGTTGAAAGAAACCATGTAACAGAAGCAAAAGTTTCAGGGAGGCCGTACCCTTCCAACATGCCGACAAACCCACTGCATAAACACAAGGAACAGGGATTTCTTTACAAAAGGACCCAATTCCTTCCCACAGAGCAGAACCACATCTAAATATAGGAGTACCACCACTGGTGAGATTTACCCTGTAGTAAGCCTCACTCACCTTCAGCCAAGAGGAACATTGTTTTGATCTCAATGAGTACACATTTGATATATAATAACCATTCCCCTACATCGACATTAAGTGAGTTGTTTAAGCAGGAAGGGCACTTAGCTGAAAGTAATTGTGTTTGCATATGAAAAAAGAAGTGTTTGTTGTGGAGACCTTCCTGAGCATACAGCTACTAGTTGTATCAACCTGTGCAGACAGTTAAGAACAGCATGAAGGACATAAATCTCCCTTCACGACGCAGGAGTTCCAGAGAGACTGCACTGGAGAAAGGCCCATAGGAAGAGCTGTTCCCCATATGTTAATATGTCCAGTATTTTCTCTCTGGAAAAGAAAGCAGGAAAGTTTACATAGGTCAAAACTAATCACTGGGCGGTGTTTCCAAAATCACACTTGTTACCTGAAAAGAATACATTTGATAATTTAAAATAGTGAATGCAGAACAGCATGTAGGTCATCTCTCTTCACTGGCATCAGAAATACTATGTTTTCATGACAGCCTTCCTTTGGCCTTTGAATCATTTCACATTTCTTTGAATTCCTTAATTTGATTCCCTTAACTTAGTTTTTTAAGCTTCTGCCATGTATTCTTGGTGTTTCAGCCTTGGCTTTCTTTTATCTGATCTGAAATTAAGATCTATTCTGTGGCCTCTGTGCCTCTAATGGATTTTCTGGTTAAACATAAGTGAATGTATAATTCAGCCAGAAGGTTTTTCATAACAGTGCAGTCTTACAATAGATTAAAAGCAGTTAGCTTTTACTAATGCAAGCCCCTTTTTGGATCTAGTGCTTCAGAGAAGTTCAGTAGAGACAGACTTCTTCCTTTATTCCTTACTTTTATCCTGAGGAGAAGTTTTTCAAATGCACTAAAATTCAAGGCTCTTTAATTTTTTTAAATTTTATTTTTAACAATTTGCAGCTCAGAACCGAAGAAACTGGCTGGCATAACACAACTGCACTTTGTCTTGTTCTCTGTATAAATATTTTTAGCAAGGAGAGTAATGTCCCTATCATCAAATTCAATTGTTCAGAATAACTTTCAAAGTCTGCCCTTATGCTTTTCACCTTCCCGAGCACATTGAGTTCTGGAAGGACCCAGAAGTGGGGAACAGTTGCAGGTAAAGGGTGAAGAGCAAGACCATTCCTGGCTTCCACACAGCTGAGCCTTTCAGTATCAATCAGCATCATTTACTCTGCTTGTCAGTTCAAGGCCACAAACCCATCTGATATTCATCCTCGTATTTCCCTCTGACTAAGCTAAGCCTTTGCACTAATTCCCTCTCATCAGAGGATGAAAAACGCACCTGAAAAACAGATGGTGCATGCATCTGCCTCCAATGTAGAAGTTCAGAAGTGACCGATGTTAGGTGAGGCTTCTGAGCATCTGCAGACCAACACTCACCAAAAGACTTTTCCTCTCATACTGCATTTCCTAAGACAATGACTATAGAGCTACACACAGCGAGATTTATCAAGACTGATTTAACTGAGAGCATTTTCCATTTGTGTATCAAAAACGTAAAAATGCAGGAAAAGGCAGGGAGTCTACGGAACGGCAGCAGGCACTTTAAAACTCTTCATTTCATTTCTAGTTAAAATGTCAGGGAATAAAGATTTCATCAGGACAGTCAGAACAAACAGTTTTTCACAGCTCTTCAGTGTAACCAAGTTCAGTTTCACACAGTGAAACATTACTCTGAAGCTACCACACAAATTCGAGACACCACCTGGGCTGGAGCCTCTCTGATGAATTTGCTGAGGCGTATTAGTGCTTACCATGATGATTTACCTTGAGAAACGGCCACCTTTTTTGAAAGACCGGCATGAGGTTTATATTGATTTCAGGATTTTCTGAGCAGGTACCTCATGAAAAAAATCTCAGTTACTACTAATTTGGATTGAACGCTTACATTTAAAAAGACATCTATCCTACTGCTTTTCTGTGGAGACACACAGCTCCTCAAAGGAACCATTTTAGATAACTGATGATGGGATTAATTTGCATCTTTGCAAGAGAAAGTAGAACTAATGGGGCCTCAGTGGAACAGGAACAGCAGAGCAGTTGCAATGGTAGATCAGCAGTGAAGGAGTTAATATGGTTTCTCTTCAGAGAAGAGGATGAGGATGTCAACATTCCTTTCACCAGCCATATGACAAAATAAGTGCTGAGTTGACACAGCAGATGCCTGGCACGTGGTTACCCATCCACTACAAAGCAAAGGGTACAGCAAACCCGGAGCTAAGAGATGAAAGAATGGCACCCACTCATGTTCCAAAGGCTCCTTGCCTGCGTAGCAGAGAGACTCGTATCTTTAATGCACACCTTACCAACTACAACAGAGCACCTAAATATATGCCATGGAGACACAACAAAGAAAACAGCTTTTCCTAAAAGACTCCATGGTTAAAGCACAGCAATGATGTGAACAGCTATGACTCCCTCAGCCTGGGAATTGGGGTAATGGATATCAAAGCATTAAGCCCTTTTAACTGGGACTATCTGAAGAAAACAGTTTTGGTACCAGTGCTTGATGGAGCATTTTAGTACTACCTTTTGTTTCCCTATAGAAAAGGCTTAAACTCCCTCTTGTGGGTAATTTGAGAAAATCCGTTTTGTAACAGAAAGACCACAGCAGAGTTTGCTCGAAATCAATCTCTCTCTTTTAAATCTTCTATTTTTCCCATACTATGTCCCCTGACCATTCCAAAACAGGTTGTGTGGTCTCCATCCTTGGAGATTTTCAATACCAGACATGACAGAGCCCTGAGCAACCTAATTTGACCTTACAGCTGACCCTGTTTTAAACAGGAGGTTGGATGAGAGACCTCTTGAGGTGCCCTCCAACTTGTATTATATCCTATATTCTTATGATCCTATATGCACAAAAAGGAGAAAGCGTACTCTAAAGAGAACCCAACAATCACTACAGAAGAAGAAAAAGAAGTATGCAAGCATATTAGGAACTTCATACTACTCTTTATTTCATTAGTTGCAAATGCAGTTGATGTCACCATCTGTTGTTGAAGATTTTAGGCAAATTACTATAGGAAACATGGAAATGTACTTCACTAATTCCCAAGACAGATGAAGAGAGGCTAAGAATGAAACAGAAGTACAAACAAATATACAGGATAGGGTTGAAAAACACTGACAGCAGCATCTGAAGTATTATCTCAAGAGCCTCTTGTTATGTCTGTACCCCAAAGTAACCACAAACTGTAAACTCAGACATATGTACTGCTAAAGTACAATTTTGATTCACCACAGTCTAATTCTTAAAATACTAGCATAGTTCTAAGCATCAATATTTACTTTCTAAAAATAAATAAAACAATACATCTACATAATGTTTTACATCCACAAGTCTCAAAGCATTTTAGAAAGTCAGAGGAGCACTACATGTCCACAGAGGTTACAACTGTTTGCTTAAAGTTATGAGATCAGGCAAGTGCACCGGATCTTGTGCTGTGTTGTTGAGCTCAAATCATTTAATGAAAGTTCAGCCCAGTTGCTTTGGGTGCAACATAATGAACATTTTATGAGATAGCGGAGATGGATACAGAAGATATAGAAGATACGAAGGCAAAACAGAATTTACCACTCAGGAAATGTTCACATTCAAAGCCTATATATAAGAATAAACCCGAGAAATAAAAAGAGCATTTGAGTCATTTCTTACAATAAAGCTTTATAGCACCATAAACAAGATATCAAGGACATGGTAGTCGAAATGTTATCCCAGTATAGCTATACCTCTTTGTTGCATACATTTTTAACTGGAGTCAACTGCTTGTCCTTGAATTTATTTTTTTAACAACCCAGCAGACTTTTCAACGGTGGGCAAAGGGCACTGTAAGTGCATGCTTAAAATTCTGCAATGCGAACAAATAAAAGAATAGAAGACACCCAAATCCTTCTAGACTGTATCCCATTCATAAATAAAATGTAGACCTCATCCTCTAAAGTTATTTAATATAATGTGGAATGGTAATTGTGTTGAGCGTCTCCTCTTGGCAGATCTAGACTTCACAGCTTCCTCACCTTGCTCTACACTGCAGCGTTTCTGTATTATGCTCTTACCTTCTGTTCAACTGCATTCACATTGTCAAACCTTCTATGGCAATTTAGTCACCTAATCCAGCTCCAATGCAAATAATGCGCATCTTCATGGCACTTACATTCTTTCTCATAGGAAAGGATCTTATATCCTACTTGTGATATCATGTTTGCCCTTTCAGCAATATGAGGTGTTATATTATGGTTGTCTTGGGTTCCCTTCATTGATAAATCTTCTCACTCCCTAAATGAACAGCATATTTGTCCTACTATCTAGGGTTTTCTGCCTTTTATTTCCAACATCTATGAAAGGTGAGTTGATTGGATAGGAATAACCAAGTAGGTTTAGTGGAATCTTAAATGGAGAACTGCAGTTACATGAAAGCAGTACCCATTTTTGCTGGATTGTTCAGTCACACAGAAGGGAACAAATTTATTTTAAAAATATTATTCTTTTTACACCATCAGAGACACTGGCTATTAAGAAAAAGTTCCAGGCTTACATCATAAAACATTAGGGCAAGGCAACGTTAGATCTTATTCCTGCTTCAGAACTGCTCAGACAACACAGTGCAACACGTGGTCTTCTAATGTCTCCCTATCCCTGTTCAGTCTGCAGCACAGCAGTCAGTCTCTATTAGAAATGTTAGAAATACACCAAATACACCAGCTTTTTCACATGAGAGTAAGAAATTCTTCCTGAGAAAATAACGATGTGACCTCCTGGGACATGCAGTACACTTTGCTTTCAGCTCTGATGATTACGCAACATTAAGGCCACTTTTGACAACTAATAATGCACCCAAATACAGTGTCAGGCACAAGACAGACAGCTGCATTCTAACTAGCAGAAACATGCCATGAGCAGCCAGGGAATGACTGTCCTTTCATAAAACCTCTAGCAGCAGGTGCGTCGGTCCCTGTGGAAGGTTAGCACATCCAGAAGCACTTCCTCCAGCTCTTATTCTTTGCAAGATTCACCTTGGTAATTAACACAGCACAGTCCTGCACACAGTGGTTAAACCTAGCAGGAGGCATACAAACTTCAGGCTATGTTTGCAAATTTTTCCTTAATGAACAAAGTAATTTTCAGATGTTACTGTAAAACATGAGTGACACACAGCCACCTGTGTTTCACCATTCCTGGATCCCAAGGTACAGTTAACAGAGATTAAGTTCAATAGAAGACCACTAGCTCTTTTTGGTTTTTACAATAATTAAAACACTGATTTTCACATAGGTCTTTGAATTCATTAAATTTCTTCAGTGGAATTTCTCTCCATGCGTTCCATAATGCAGAGACTGGGCAGTTTTCCCCTACTGAGTTCTGATAATCTAAATACGTATGACTATTTATACTAGCTGGAGATGTCCCCTCTTTTTAAAACTCAAGGTCTTGTAAGCATGTACTTAAATTACACTAGAACTTTAATACACATTTAACCTACCTACTCAGATCTTATATCTAGAATTTTTATTAGTTGCAAGCAAGAAAATAATTTATCATTTCCAAAAAATTATAATGGCACCCAAGAGCAACAGAAACAGGAAGAAATCTCCATAACAACAAAGTATATTTAATATCAACAATGAAACCCAGAGATGTGGGAGGTTTATGCATAGGGCAAATTCTTTGCTCAGAAGAACCAAACTCTTCTTTACTGAAGAAGCTGTTATAGTATAATATAGAACATTCGGCTTGAAACTGACCGAAAAGCTAGGTTTACAACTTGGTATTAAAAGACAATCAGTGACTGAAGAATACAATGAGCAAGACAGTCCCTTATATGAAATGCCACTTGCCAAGATTGACATTTCATGTCTACATTTCTATCAGTCTCAAGGAGATCGAGTTTGCTGACAGCAAATCCCGCCCATTAAAGCAGGATAGAACCTGCTGGAAAAGTTTGTCTGACTCAAGTCTATTTTGGCTATACCTATCATTAGCATTATAGTCTTTAACATCTAACCTACTGAAATTATTTTTCTCCCTCAAGTCTTTCTAACTTCCCTAGTGTCATAAAGTCTTACAAGGATTTTTTTTTGCTGTTGTCGTTTTTCAGATTACTTACTTTTGGCTAGGTCTGGTGGTGCTCCAGGTTCATGACAAAATCTGAGACTGAGCAGGATCACTCGTGTGTCAGCACAAGGGATCCCACACTTCACTGTACCTTGAAACAGAAAGCTATTTCACATCATGCGAGATGGATACATGCCGCCACTTAGGAAGCACCTGCTTACAGAATGTAGTGGCATAAAGAAATGCTGTTTTTTGTCCATAGGAAATATACATATACTCAAAGTGAGAGACCAAATTTGTACAGTAGGAAGCAGCTGTCCTGTCTGTACAGCAAACACCCTTTAAGATTGCTGAGTGTTGGAAGCTGGCATCTTTCTAGAAGGACAGAAGCCCTATCAGGTGAAGAGTTTGTCTTCTGGCTTCTATTTCTGAGGAGAAAATGAGCTAATGTGTCATTTGCTCTTAAGCTAAGTAACAGCTTGAGTCATTTTGGCTACATATAGATGCAGAGGCAATAAAAGGATGAAAAATCTGCAGTGAACGTGCTGACAATAGGGGGCCTCTCTGACCGTACCTACATCCTGGTGTGTTAGAAGGTGCCTGGAGATAGGGCGATGAAAGGAATCCTTGTTTGAAAACTTTGTGCAAGAATTGTTCTGAGCACTGCATGCAACTGAGCCTCCTCTGAACTTTCAGCACAGGACTAAAGCAGCTGGCAGAGTAGTGCTGGCACAGAGGCAGCTGTTAAGGCAAGAAGAAATAAGACTACAAAGACTGAAGTTCCATATAAACAGCATCTTAGGTGAAAAACTGAGGTCCTCTTCCCTTATCAACAGACGTTTTCACTGGTAATTAACCCCCCAGAGAAGTATGTCCCTCAAGAGCAAAAGATGGACCTGTTCAGATTTTGGACTCTGCCAACCCTGAAAAAATTGACTGGAGTACAGGGGAGGAAAGCAGTTAATGCCAGGATGCACTGCCTCATTAGACATTTCCAGCTATGAGAGAAGAACTGACTTAGGCTTATTGCCAAACTTTGACACATTAGAAGGGGAAAGCAAAATGACGCAGAATAAAATTGGGAGAAGGAATTAATAAAGTAATTCATACCAAAGGGCAAGGCTCTTCCTACTCATCCCTGCACTCTACCCCCTTACTCTCCCAGAGCGAATTATATGACATAATTTAGAGTAATATGTTCCCAAGTGAACTGCAGAATGTCTTTCCTTTTTTTTCTTTTAAGTTTTAATGAAATAATTTTATCAATGACAACCAGAGAAACATGGGTCATATAACTGGTGAAAGGGACAAAGTTTTTCTGACAAACAGGTTTTTGTGGCAGCAAATATTAGGTAGACCAAACTAGCCACAGAATGGGAACATGGGGGGAAAGAATTTAATTTCCAGGTGAAACATTTTGTTTTTTCTCCATACTAATTAATGGTTTTAGACTAAATTTAAGTACATTTTAAAATATTTTAGAAGAAAATTAAGAAAATAAAAGAAACACTTAATTTGGTATCAGACAACAGAAACAACCAGTATGTGTTTCTTTGTTTCTCCACAAAAAACAGAAGCTGGCTTTTTGGGGACGCTTTTTAGTGGGAACATATATTCAACTATTTGCATAGTTCCATTTTGAACTGCCTGTATTACACTTTCGTCTTCTCTTATAAAGTTGGTATTTACTCTTAAGGAAAGGAAAACTGAATAACTGTAAAATAGAGATGGTAGATCATGTCTCTTCCTGGTAGTATTGACAATAGGCCAATAGAAAGAATATATCAAGAGAGAATTAACATAGTGTGCTCTACAGGAGGTAAAGAAAATAATTCCTGTATATCAGAATAAGTATTTTACTCTATAGTAATATTGAGACTTTCAGAAGTAGCTACTGTAGACCTGTGCCAGCTTTCAAAACACAGACAATGCCCGACATACCAACTCTGAAGGTGCCATCTGCTCCAGAGTTCTTCATTCCTGGGCCTTTTTTTTCCCCATTCCTTGCTACAGGCCACTATCTTCTCCACTGTGCCACTACACTTGGCTTATGGGTTGCTAGGATCTGGAACACCAAAATGACAGCTGAAGAGAGTCCTTTTTTTTAACAGATATTTTCAACTGCGTACATTCAGGGATTTGGTTTATGCGAACAAACAGTTATTCTTCCATTCTGACAGGCTCTAATTGATAGCCATTCCTGACTTTCTGCTTCTTAAATCACTGGGTACAGTAGAAATAGCACAACTACAAAAAAGAGATTACAAACCTTCAAATTAGCAAACTACAGCATTTCACACCAAAGCTATGTATGTGAAATCTCTTCTCCCTCTTTTCTACCATCCACTGAAAGTATAGGTTAGAGCTCTCCTCCATGCTTTGATTCCTTCTCCTGTTAATGTGTTTTGCACTTGCCTTTTACCTCAACTTCCTTCTTGATCTACAGATCACTTAACATTCATCAGAGGAGGAATCCACTTACTTGGCTACAGCCATCACTTTTGGCTACAGCCAAAACCAACATCAGTTTCTGAGGAGACAGTGTTGTTGAATAGAATGGGGGAAATTCAGGTGAAAGCGTGTCATACAGCCCTGGGGAACAGCAGAATACCAGTGCTGCAGATGAAAACCTTGTGTCACAACGTGTGAGTAACGCAAACCTGGAGACTGGAACTGCTGAATGGCAGACGCAAACACGGAGCTCACATTTTATATTCAGTGTAAATGACTACCGAAAAGCTGTAATCTCCATGTATAGATGGCACATGGACATGATTGCAAATTACATCGTATTTGTCTAAATTCTGATCAGCTGGTCCCATGCCCCATAGTTTAGTCGAGATAGAATTTTTAACCTATGTATAACAGTAAAAGTTGAATGCATGAATGTGCAGAGGCAGGAACCAAACTGTCGGGTGACTCTTCAGCAAAGAAGGAGTAAGTACACAGTAATTTCTTGTTATAGACAAGAGTACTTGAAAAATGATACAGGGAGACTACCAGTACAATTTCGAGCACAGATGTGGGTAGCCAATGCTAAACAGGAGCTGCTCTCACTCCTGGCCAAAGAGAAGTGGGCAAAATAGCTCACAGCAGAAGTGCCCAGAGCCAAGAGAGCTTCTCATAGCAGTATGAACATGTTGCTTGTAAGCACTTTACTGACTAGGAATTTGGCACATTTAATCCTGGGTGAGGATTGCTAGACCTTCTGCAGATTGCTCAAAGGAAGTAGTTGAAAATTTGATTGCATATACATGATACACTATCAGCAAAGGAAAACATATCAGCTGCAAAATCTGAATCAGAAAACGTTCATCAAATGCTGATTTTGAGCATGTTAGGGGGAAAGAAACTCATAAGGTACTGTAAAGTACGTCCTAGTATGCGTACTGCTTGGAGGCTGAAAGTCCATGTGAAATGTTTCTCATTTTTGTGTTTCTCTGCAATCACAGTAGAAATAAATATTACGCCTAACATCCCTACTAGCAGTGAGGCTCATTAGGTATAAGTGGCACCATTTGACTAAGAAAAATAATACATTTCTCTCTGATTTATGAAAGCCAAAAGTCAGCTGATTGCTCAGGTCTCTCCCCAGTTGTGTTATAGCTCAAAAATTTGCAAATGGACATTTAAAACACGTTTCAAAACAATTTGTGTCTGAGCGTACATCTTGCTTACAAGAACAAACCACAGCAGCTAAGTAATAAAACTTGGAGAAATGCATTTTATAGTGGAAACACTGGCACAACTTTAATTACTTCAGTGTAACAGGCATCTCTGTGGACAGACTGTTCAGCCACTTCCAGTGCATTTTAAACCTACATGAAAAAGTCAAAAGAAATCCATACAGCAAGAAATAGAAACATGAGTCCCTTCCAAATGCAAGATGACTTCAGCTGAGAAAGCTTGCAACCCATTAAGACACAGTCCTTTAGATGAAAGGAGAGTCAAGCGGTGGTATTTCACCCATTGTCCATGTTGATGCCGTTCTAACCAAAGTCAGAAGGAGCTTTACTAACAACTTAATAAGGAACAAGTCCTCAAGTCTTTTGCAAACTGAACAAAAATAGTCATTTAGGAAATAGATTGCAGGCTTAGAAGGAAATGCATCTTCAGCTGCTGTATAAGAAGAGACATTCATAACAATGTCCACTCCCTAGATACAGAACAAAAATAGGTGGAATATCAGTAAGGGCCAAATAATTAGCAACTTAATAGACTTTTGCTAGGAGTACGCAGTTTTCTGTGTACAGCACAGAACCAGCCTGGTAGAAAAGCAGTGAGATGGTCATATGCCATACTGCTAATTATGCCAACCATTCCAGTAGGTATATACATATTAAAGTAAAAATACAACATGATGTGGTAACACACTGTCATCCAGAGAACTCAATGGTATTTTGCAGATTTAATGAAACATATGAGCTATAGTGGAATAATTTCATCCACCACTGGGGCGCATTGCAGCAACTGCTCAGCAAGTAGTAACAATGCCTGTAGCAAAATCACTATATCCAAGGGACACGAGAGACAGACAACCCAGGACTGATTAAGAGGGCTCTATTGCCCTTATTAGCCATATTCATTTAATACCTCCCGCTCTTAACTCAAGGTCCTGTGATATGGTCACAGGCATGTGACTGACAGTCATACTCCTACCAAGAGCACAGACAGATCAGTCCTTTGACACAGCAAGATAATTTAGTGAGGCACAGTGAAACTATTCATGACTAGAATTTGGACAAACCAAAGGCCAACGGTTTAGAAGGAGATGTCGCAGGATCCTGAATGGAGCATAAGATGTCAGGGATTGTTTTATGCCTCCACTGTGAGTTTCTTAACTGTGGCTCTGCATTGACTATCAATAAACACTTGCAGTTATTGAAATCACGGCACCATTCCCTCCTGGCCTGTGGTGTTCTCTAGAGATTTCTTCCTAAAACCAGGCCCTGCCCAGTATATGAAAACTGATGCGAGTTAAATGCAAGGAAAGAGACCACACAGAAAACCAGCCACTTCTCAGGAACATCCACACTGCATACTATACACCAAATAATTGCTCCTAATTCATCTAGTTCAACTAAAATATAAAAATAAATGAGATGCTAAAATAGCACTGAAGTCAGATTATTCTGTTTTATGTATATACCCAACTTCTCTCATTTTGTAAATGAAAAAAACATCTTGTTACTTTAAGTAAAATAATTAACAGTAATAATCCTAAAAAAAGCTCCTTGCTAAACAAGTTTCAAAATATGGCAAAAATCAGGCCAGTGGGGAGTCACAAAGCAATATATCTATCACAAAACTTCAAAACAAAATCTATATAGCTTCTTGGGGCTCCCTCGTGTTACTTTAGCTATGACTAATAAGAACAGATGTACTTGATATGAAACTGTCGTGCTGAAGAAGCAGTAGAAATAAAAGTAAAATATTTCTTTCACATAGCTTACCAAAAACTGTTCCATTACCAGATAATCAGCTGCTCAGCAAACACTACATAGAGGCAAGCAATAAAAGTCATTGACTAAAGAGCTGTCTTGACAGCTCTAAAGAAAGCTTGAGTAAAAGCTTCTAGAAGCAGTCCTTTATTAGACAGATTTACGAAATATATCAATAGCCTCTTAAAAAAGTTTATCATCATATCTAGTAATTTCAACATAGTCACCAAATTTATCTAATCTTCTCACCAACCAGACCTTGTCAACCAAGTTAAACAGAGGCCATAATGGTTTAATCATGTCTATTTTCTTTCTAAGTAATGTTATTGGTGGCCCTACGGGGTAAACATCTTGTTGTAACTCTCCTGTTCTATTATATAATATTGCACATTTAGAATATTTAGAATTACTGTCGTAATTTCAGCTCAGTCAGGACTTGTAGTTAACCATCCTGATAGCGTGGATACAATTCCTAAAATACATGGAGGTAAACCCAGAAGATTTAGATGCTAAGGAACCATACCCTCCATCACAAGGCAGAGAATCTGAGCTGCTAAGTGCAAAGCATGGGTGATCGTTAAATTGGGTGACCCCATGCTTAATACACTTTTGTTAGTAATTTGTAGTACATGTCTGAAATCAATGTAAATTCCTTCTTTAACCACCTGTAAAATGGGCATAATAAAGCTGACCTCTCTGGGGATGTAGCAGCAGAAATCCCAGAACACGTCACATAATGAACAAAGCAAAAAGCACTACTCCCTGACTGAAAAGGACTTTGTCCCACATCACCTTGTCCGTGCCTTGCTGGCTAAGCCTGAGTGGGAGGAAATTGCTGCCACCATGACAGACAGACACATTCTCCTCCTTTCCCAATTTCAGACCAAGCTGTAAAATGAACAGGCACACAGAAAACAGCTGGCACCTTCAGCCACCTTTCCACTGCCTAAATCAGTGGATAATCTCACCAGCAGTGATTGAACGGTGGTTTCAGATGCCTTCATTCAGAATTTGCAAAAGTCACAACTCTGCCAGTAGTTTAAGGGAGGCTGTTCATTTTGTATCTCATCCTTTGCCTAGAAGCATCCACTCCCTCTTCTATCCTACCAAGTTATGAGGTCAAATATAATTATCCAGAGAAGAACTTCCTCTTGCTTAAAGTCATTTAAATTTCCTGCAATGACTATTTAAATGCTGGAACGAGCCACAGCATTTTAATGACTTTTAGAAACCTCCCTTCCCCCTCCTGCCCTGCAAGCAATCTGTAACTGGCTCCTCTTTCACAGCTGGGCTAAAAAGCACATGGAACTGCAAGAAAGAAAAAGCCCTTATTGACTACTTTCAAAATTCATATTTTAAAAAAAGGCTCTGTTTCCTACAAATGTCAGACGTCCTGCACATGTTCTATCAGCAGATTTGCATCCTCATGTAGTCCAGATAAAACTGGATTAAGGTTTGTTTCACTTTGGACATTAATGAAACATCTCACTACACTTCAACCAGGCATTCTACTGGTTGCTGCTCCTTTACATCTGCCTTCATGCTTCCTCCAGTTCCCATGAAATAACTCATGATCCCCACTTCAGGTCTACTGAAGTTTTTTTGAATTAGTTTTGAAAAGCAACTGCCTCACGTGACAGATCTTTCCCTCTGTCTTAACATGTCAAGGATGCTCATTGCAGAGAAAGATTTAGCAGACAATTTCCGGAAAGGTGAAAGTTTATGAGCTTTTACAGTTCCTTATAAGATACAGGACAGAGAAAGAAAAGGAGAGTGGAAGAACACAAAAATCTTTGGGACTGTCAGGGGTCTAACTAGGTCAGATTCCAACACGCATGTGTACTTTCTAGTTAAGCTCTTTGCTTTCTTCTTTCCTAACAATTATTTGAGGTCCTCAGTATCTTCACAAATGTATAGGATGCCCTCTGCCTCTGCAATCATATTATAAATCAGGGAAGGAAAAAAAATAAATCTCTTCTAACTTGGTATGGTGATAACTAATCCTTTTCAAGCCCTCTGCCAGCAATTTAGCTTTCTAGAATCCTGCACTGGTATCCCAAATTCTGGAGATGCAAACAGAAGTGAAATGAGAGTGGAATTATTAAGGCCAGAAATTCACAATACTTGTGGGTTCATTTTTTTCTTTTTAACTGTGAATATGTCATTGGGATAATTTCAGTCCGTTAGCTTAAACAGTCTCACAGAGCTAAAGCGATGTCATTATTTTACACTGTTTAACTGTTGGCACCAGCCTCTTTCTGTTTGATTTTGTACAACAGAGACAGTAAAATTTTCTCCCATTAAACCACTGTCACTATCTTTAAAAATATCTAAACTCAAATTAATTACTTTTGGTTTGCGGTAGAGCTCCAAACATGTGGTATACACTACTCAATCCATTTAAAGTAACAAATCAGACTAGTCAAGCAGAAATATTTCATTTCCAGTATCAAGAAGCTGTGTCAGAAAGAAAAATCCTGAACTTTAGGGTTGCTTGGTAGCTGCTGTTGGAAACAGTGCTCTCTACATTATTTTCCACATTATACTTGTGAAACAGTATTTCATGCATCCCCCCAAGGAAAGTAGCAGCAAACGTGAAATAGTCCAATAAAAGATGAAGAGCCATAGCAAGAGGAAAGATTCTACAGGTACCTCTGAGTTTTCTGAGGAGGTGGGAAGAAAGAAAATTCCTTAAATTGGAAACAAATTTCTACTGGTTTCCATATTAACCTTAGATTTAAAGCATTCATTCAGAAGAGAATCCGTACTTAGTGTAAAACAGTCTAAGTGGTTCCTGAACTGAAGTGCAGGTACAATAACGGCTTTAATTATCTCAGTAAAAAAACAACGACAAATCACAGACACACAGGCTTTTAAAGTGCCTCCCCAAACTATCCACATCATTCTAGATTTGTAACAACGATTGTCAAATCTCAAGAACAGTTATTCTAAAATTCCAAGTATTCCATTTGCTTATTGACAACCATATTTTGGTAGTTCTTATTTCTTCTTTTAATTTGAGACCCAAAAAAAAGTGTAAGTTCATTTTTGCTCTTTTTAAAAAGGTTTCTCTTAGATTTTGGGTCAGGTTGTTTAATAATTTACATCTATACAAGAGAAATCCAGCAAAACAGGCTATTTTCTGCATATCTACACTGTATTCCAAAAGTATGTATTGCGCTACTATAATCTCTACAAACACCTTAGCTGTACTGAGATTTTACAATACATACAGAAGGTGCAACACATATAAAAGGTAAGAGTCAAGTCCCAGGGCTTTTATTCTTTCCTGCTGGAGCCATCTGTTGCTTGGTAAGAAACCATCACCATGCAGAAGGGTTTGATTCCTTTTGTGTGAGAGGAGAGAGAGAGCATTTATTACTATTCAGATAGCCTTAATTCAGTATTTTTCCTCATTAGAGCGAAAGTAAAAATACGTATGTTATTTGCTCTGACTGTCAATATTAGAAGACAGTCAAAGATGAAAATGTCTCAGCCGCAGCCAATTCTAAACATGACCATATGCTATTTTCATAATGAAGCTATTTGTATGGCCCATGGAATTGTGAAGGAATTAATCACAGCTAGCGCAAGGTGCCACTGACTTCTGAACAAAAACTTGATTAAGTGAAGATCAGTCTCTGTCGTGAACTACTGAAAGATCTGGTAGAAAGTGGGGATGAATAGATTGTACATAACGAATTCTAAAGCTGTGAACTGATCTATGTTGATTAAGAAAGTGAAATCAAAGTGAATAAAAGCATGGACAGAAATAGCACGATGGCTTAGTGAATCATAGCTTTCATCTCTGACCAGCACATTTCACTTACAATATGATGAATAAATCGTACAGTCTCAGCCTCGTCATCACTGCACTACAGTCCGTATCACAGCATTTGTACAAAGGCTGGTTCAGCATCGCACACCCAGAGGTCAACTCTGCAGACTACCAGGAGGCCACCGGCAGAGCTGTGTGGGAATCTGGGACCGGAGTAAAGTGGCTCGGGAGGTCAGGGGAGACCAGCAGTGGTGATTGGGCAGTGAGGAAAGCCGAAAGTGATGAGTTAGGACTGGAAGTCATCGGAGATGTACACAGGAAATTTCCACAACCTATGACCAACCCTAAGCAAGATGTTAATGCTCTCACATTCAGACTAAGTACAAATAATTAAATATTTCAACAACAGCAGCAGCTGAATGGAAACATATACCAATACATTGACTGGTAAGCTACAGCTTCTTACCAGCAATCTGTCCTAAAAATCTAATCATTAAAGGCAATGATTAAGACAGAAATGTCACCTTACATTTAAACAGCAGTTTTCATCCTGAAGCACTTCATTAACTATCTCTCCAAAGATCACTTTGCAAAACTGATTTTGCTGTATTTATTCTCTGTCTACCCAAATCAGAAAAAAAAGAGGCAGATTGTACTCTTTTTAGAATCTCATCAGATAAAACCTTAAACTGTGGTTTCCATAGAAACACATCATGGGTCTCTCGGTTTCTCTGTCAAACCTGTTCATAAACTTTCAGCTTTACTTAATGGTAGATTTTCAAAAACACCAATTAGCTCTTTCATTATTTAGTGCTCTTCCAGTCTTTTGTGCTTACGTTAAATAAAGGAAGTACAGCGAGACACAGTTGAACCTTGTCACCGTTACATGGAGTGTCCCGCTTTCAGCTTTATCATCACAGTGCATCTCTGAGGTGGAAAAGTAGTAAAGAAAGGGAATAAGGGGCAGTGCCTTCATTCACCCACACGCAGCCTGGCACACCAGAATTAATGCTCCTCAAAGTCTAAGGACAGTATCTGAACTATGTCACCATCATTCTAGTGAGATACAAGCTTTTATTTGTGGAAACTTTTATGACTGTTTCTAATTGCAATATGAATCTGAGGCACAGATCTGCCTGGCTGAATGAAAGAGAGTGATAAGAAAAGAAAAAGGCAAAATAAGAACAAAGCTGCCACGGACAGGGGAGCGACAGGGAAAATAATATTTTTTGGTAATCTGGTAAAATCTCCGTCAGTCAATTGCCATTTGCACTTAAAATATCCTGTCAAAGGTTGTTGCGGGTATTTGAGCCTCATACAAAACCTGATTATGGAAAAACGCAATGCCATGCAAATGATGAACACAGGCCTGGGACATTTTACGAACGTTCTGACACAAGCATATTCCATGTAAAAATCAATTTAAAATATTTTTAAACAAAGAATGATGCTATGTTTACAAAAGGACTAAAACCACTCTCTACTTTAAACCCAAGGATAACCTAACCTTTCAAAAACTCCACTTTGCATGCTATCGCCATGGCTCTTTCCTTCCACAAAAGCACACAAATATTATGGAATCCTTGTTTTGGCTCATAATATTTCTCCCCTTTTGCATATCCATGGTTATTTGGATGATCCACGGATTTATTATCATTTCATAGACCACCTTCCAATAGACAACAGGCTTAGAAACAGTAGTTCCACGATAATGTTTATGTTCTGTACAACTGACCTGGCGCTTTCCCTTTGTATCCGTGGCAAGGCTTGTGTGAGTATGGAAAATAAATACCACCATGTGCATTGTTTTGCAGTCTATTAACATGACTGCTACCACTCTACTGCCACTGACCTCCGGCTCAGAGTCAATTTTGTTGTGAATAACAAGTGAAGTAATACAAATGTTTTTCTTTGTTTCCTTAAAGTTTCCTTTAGTTCTTTTATGAATCCAATACAGTTGAATCACTGCTGCCAGAAATGTATTTGCAATAGAAAATGTCCTCAGAGGCTTTGTTACTTTTGCCATCAGATTTATTTTGTACTGTTTGTCCTGAAATGCTTTCAGTATCTAACACAGTTATTCTATTTTACAATATAGAACTATTAAATACACAAATAGAGTGAAATGTGCAGCACTCTAATACCCTTGTTTTTTTCCAGTAATACAATCTCTTGGAATGCAGTTCTGCTCCTAAATTCTAGGGATACAGTACTTACAAGTGCTAAAACCTCCAGGCTACCTGAGACAAACTTGCAATTTCAGTGACATACTACAGGAAGATTTCTTCTGAGACTGGGTTTCTTGAATAATAAAGTGACATTCCATTGCTGCTTTAAGGCACCTTGATGACTTTGACTTGTTCTACTAGGTCTACTTTTTTTTTTTTATTACCTAAGGCTTTTTCTGTTTTGTTAAACACAAATTTTCTCTTTTGCCAAATCTACAGAAGCAAAGAAATCATTATATTGAAAAATCAAAAAGAGTACTGGCTGGCCAGATGAATTCTGGGTAAGTCCAGAAATGACAAGTAAAACCTTCGTGCACATGACTAGCATATGAAATGGCAGAGGGAATAGGAAAAAGGTTTCACAAGAAACTTACCTGAGAGCACTGGGAAATTTGCAACTGTTACATCCTTTTTTTTTTTTCCCTTCCCCCTTTTTTTTTTTTCTTTTTTCTGACAGTTCCTTCTGAAGGGGAAGTTCAACACAGTGCCAACAAAGCTGGTTCCTACATCCCTCTCCCCACAGCATCCAGCCAAAGGATGAGAGGAGTGGGGTGTGAGAGCAACAGACAGCGCTAACCTGGCTCCAGGGCCACGACAGGAGATCTTAGACTGCTAACAAGTCATGAAAACTCAGTCCTCTACCTCTCTGAACCATAAGAAGTACTTCAGAAAAAAAAAATAATATTTCCAATACATTCTCTGTAGGCAAATATCATCAGCAAAGACAGTTTAATTTGACTTTGATTTGTATTTGTGGACCCAAATATCCCTTAACAGGATGTATGGGAGAATTTAAAGGAGTTAGTTTTGTAGAATTTGCTGGATTTCTAAAATACATATAACGCTGGTGGATAGTTTGGAAGTAAAATAATTTGCTGAAAATTTGACCAGATTTTCTTTATATTTTTAATAATGAAAGCATGCTAGGTCAGAAAAAAAAATATTGTATATATTATCTTATGTACTACTTTGATTCAAAGCTCCAGTGTCCCCAGCAGCAGCAAACTGTTGGAGAGACAGAGTGCTGCAGCCCCCTGTGTCTGCCTGTTACAGTCCGTGTCCGGCAGTCACAAGGACTCAGTCTTCCCTCAGGACAAGCTTTGCTCTGACTGGTCTTTTATATGTATTCTGTAAGTGCAAACAACATAAAAATAACAAACCTCCCAGACTCAAAGATATTCTAAACAATGTATCTTTTTATGTGGGAGAAACTATTCTGTTTAAAGAAACATGATTTTAAAACATTCCTATTTTGGGATTATTGATTCCAACATATACATATTCTATTTCCACTGAAAACAAATAATCTCATGATATAAAAAGAGGCAACTAAATGAAATGCAGACTTTTATAACGTGGGAAATATTTGCTGTACTAGCATTCTGGTTTTGATTACTTTTAGACGTTTTAGGAGAAATTGACTCAAAGCACTGTTTTTCAGAACAAAACTAAAATATATGTAGACAGACATACTGCAAATGTATAACATTAAGTAGAACAGAGAGAAACCTAGCTCCAAATCAAAATTCAAGAAAATATTTAAACATATATATACTAAGAATATAGTAGATTTCCTAACACGCTTAAAGTTAAGTTCACCACTAAAAACTCTGTATGGTAAACAGCAATGGAAAAAATGGTTTTAAGAGTCCCTTAAAATTTATTGTAAACTGGGAAAAACACAATAAAGCACAATAACACACCTTGTTACCAAATTGTCACGTAGAATCCCTGCAGGAAACTGACAACATATAACACTTTATGAACTTAGAAGAGCACGTGTATAACCAAAGTTTCACATAAAATTTAGTATAGTATGAGCAGCTCCAAATAGGATTCAGAAGCTAAACATTCCACATCCAGCAACTCTTTAAGATAAGAATCAAACACAGTTTCAGGAATAGCCTTTGATTTTTTTCCATAACCACGATGGACTACGACTTACTTTACTATAAGAATGGGTTTTAAAACAAAGACTGACGTGACAAAAATCAATATACTAATACATGCGTCAAAGACGACTGTCATTGGTAGTAGTTGTGGTTAATATCATGCTGACATCTAACGGTAGCTTTGTATACTGCGCTCAGATTTTTCTACTTAAAAAAAGTAATCACATATTGATAAACAACATATGGTAAATAAACATACTGATTGTAGACTATTTCCCTTTTGAGAGACAACAGAAAGCTGTAGCTACTCTGCCCATAGAAGAAATAGAACAGGTGTTTCCAAGGCTGACACTCCTCACACAAATGATCTTTCTAATTAACTGCCTACCGGACACGGGAGAATTCAAGGAAAGATTAAATAAAAGCAGGCTTCACTACAGAGTAATAGCGAGCAGTTATTGTTGACAGGTACTTCCATATTTGAAATCAAACTCACTTATGTAAACGATAAAGGCAAAATCCAATCAATTTTTTCTCTTCAAAAGGCCTAGAGATTAATAAATCAATGTTCAAGTCCACCGTTGTCTTCCAGCCAGACAAAAATCAAATTCTTTCATTCCTTTATTCATTGAACCAAAAATTAGAATGAGAAGGCATTCAGATGGTATTATTCAGCAAAGGCTACATTTTTTGTTCTCCTCTCTTCATACTTAGTCTGTTAGTATTTCAGGAGCCTTCACAGTCTGCTTTAACTCTAACTCCGATCCTTTGAGGCACCTCACTGGTAAAGGACTTACGAGTTACTACAGCTACCTCTAAACCTGACGCTTTTCTTAACTTCAGTACTTAAGGAAAAACTAAAATGGTATTAAATAACATGATAACATCACTCAGCTCACGCAGCCGAAAGGAAAGGAGCCGGGACTTACCACGCCGGTTAACTTTCTAGAAATGACCTGTGCGAAGCGCACAACAGAAAACAGTAGATGGCAGCACTAACCCACAGCAGAGAAGTATCGCTGCCCACTGCCCCCCTGGGCTTCTTCCAACTTTACTGGCAAACACCCAAAGACAGTAAAATAAATGGAATGAGGTCCCATCTAAAATTAGACAGAAGGCTTTCTCTTCTTTGAGCAAAATGCCAGCATAAATTTGTACATAAGTACACAACGTGCTGCTGAAATATCGCAGCTTTAGCTTTTAGTACGGTTGCTAGCTTTGTGGAGGATAAAGGCCTCGGCTGCACAGTTTTTACTTTAATGACAGGGCAAACGAACAGGTGTTTCCTCCTCTTTGTTGAAATAAGGTAAACCAATGCGGTACATTTTTTAATGGTCCATTCATATTCATTTTGAAAGCACTTACTTTATTATTGGCACCAGCTTAGATTTTTCTAGTGCCAAATTTGCTATGGGTGATGAGGTTCATCACAGCTTATCTACTCTGTTTTCACAGAACCTGCTCCTCCCATTTCAAGCACATCCATCCTTCCTTCCTTCTTAATCAATGTTGAGACACTCTAAGCAGTCTATTTGCCAGAAGACCCTATGGTCAGCAAAAAAGAACGATAAAACTGCAGACACTCTCAACTTCCTTATAATATTATGAGCTTCAATACTACATATTCTACTGTTTTGTTCCGTTCTACTGTAAATGTGTGCTGATCAAAACTGCACAATGTGTGCTCTGACCAGCCACCTGTCTGCAGCGTGGCATCCCCTGCTTCAACAAGATTATGCATCCGATTACTTCCTATGTTGTTACGCCTTCAAGGTGCTCTCATGAACAGTTAAATGTGATCCCGCTTTCATATCTAATCATCTCCGTTCTTTGACCTCTGCCATTAAAGAATGGGAATACACACATATCTCTTATGTTTACGGTAACTGGGCGATAGACTCTTTTTCTCCTACTTCTTAGATGCTTATTCTAAATGCATTGCTTTTGTGTTAAAAAGGAAGATGAGAAAATGTGGCTCAGCTCTGCTGTTAACACACATGCCATCTTACATACTATGAGATTTTTTTACATATTATGAGATTTTTTTAATGACACATTATACGTGACACAGGAAGAGCCTCTGATATGAGGAATAGAATCCCAAAAGTCCAGACTGATAGTCATCAAAATTTTTGACCTGATGACTTTTCAACTGTTTATGTAAAAAAGTATTGTGAATGTTTCCTTAGATACTAACAATGAAATGACTGTATCCCGCAAGGCACTTAGTAATTCATTTTCTAAGCAACAAGACCAAGAACCAGGTGATATTGTTGTCCTTGGATCTGCTCTCTTTGGATGAGGACTGAACTGTTTTCATACAATGAGACACCAGCTCATGGAACTCCATTAATTCTAATTTAATTATAACATAATGATATTTACTTCTCAATGTGAAATATTGTATCTCATTGCAAGCTGCTTCATGGTATTTGAGAGCTGTATGGAAAAGACAACTTGAGCCTACATAAGAATGATTCTTTATCAGTTTTAATTTGGAGAGCTCAAAGGTTCTCTCTTCCTTCTACATATTTCAAAGAATAGCCCTACACGTTAAATATACACAGCAGTTTTGGACATTTTAGCATTTTCTTCCATCTTTCTTATGGATGGTTTGCATGGTCGGGAAATGGAAAGAGACACAATGAATTTCAGAGAAGCATCTCAGTCAAATCACCTTAAACATTAGCTCGCGATTGCACTGCTCAGGGTTAGGCATTTTAGCAGGTCAGTAAAACTGCCACTGGTGGAACCGTTTTCATCCACAGTGGTTTATCCACTGTACTTACTCAACAGATAAAGACAGACATAGCCTACAAAGTTGTTAAGGTTAATTTTGCAAGAGTATAGGTAAACCCACACAAAATTGTAGATAGCAGAACAAAACAGAAAACATTGAGGAATTACTGATATCAGAACAGCAGGTGTCAGCACTCATAAATGCATTAATAGCAACCATCCACGAGCATGTAAGTAAAAATAAAGGACCAAATGCAATTTTAAGAGGTCATAAGCACTCACGGATCTTGAGACAGATTTAGTCTTTAGTCTCATACACTGCTAATCTGGATCAGTCTAAAATGAACTAGCAGAAGTGTGGCAGTAGGAGTCCATGCCAGCAACAAAAGGACTGTTCATTAGGTATCTTACTGTCACTGGGAAAAAGCATTGGTCTTCCACTGATGCTGTTCATATCACTTAGAGACTTCAAGAAACAGGACTACATTTCAGCATTTCGTGCTCCACTCACGCACATTCTTCTCAATCAATCATGCTGCCTATCCAAAAACTTTGTTCCTCTGGTACATAATGGAAAGCAAAATCCAGACTACTGCCAAAGAGGACTCTAACCAGAGAACTGTAATATCAACACTTAAAATAAATCTCTGTGTATTCTAGTAGTCTAATACCATTTTTCGTTCACAGGCTGCAATGTGTTTGACAAAGAAGCTAGCAATTACACGCTATCAGTACAGCAAAGCAATATGATAAATATGAGTTTGCACATGCCCCTCCCAGCCCATTAATTATCAACATCCCATACATGAATAAAGGTTAAAGAATAGCCATGAATCATCTATAGCCCTCCTAATCCAGCCAAACATAGAACTCAACTTTGGAACTTTTTTCCAATGTGACAATATTTATGACACCTGGTATGTAATGGCTATATGTGTACTGATGTGTTTTTATGCAACCATTGTTTCTGTGGGATGTACCTTGCAGAAAAGCAGCAGAGATCACAACTTTGGTGTCTTCAAGAAGGGAGGAAAGCTCCAAACTCTCCATCAGTATCCTGCAATAGGTCAGGAAGAAAAGCGGTAATACCTGAAGTAAATTTTTTAAAGCAGTTTTTTCTCCAGGATTGTTTAAATTCCCTTCCCATTTTGGACACATACCTCAGCATGATCACAGAAAGAACATCACAGAATCATAGAATGGCTTGGGCTGGAAGGAACCCTAAAAATCATCTGGTCTACCCCCCTGCCCCGGGCAGGGCCACCTCCCCCCAGCCCAGGTTGCCCCCAGCCCCGTCCAACCCGGCCTTGAACACCTCCAGGGATGGGGCAGCCACAGCTTCTCTGGGCAACCTGCGCCAGGGGCTCACCACCCTCACGGTCACGAATTTATTTCTGATATCTCATCTAAATATACCCTATTCCAGTTTAAAGTCATTTCCCCTCATCCTATCACTCCATGCCCTTGGAAGAGGTCCCTCCCCAGCTCTCCTGGAGCCCCTTTAGGGACTGGAGGGGGCTCCGAGGTCTCCCCGGAGCCTTCTCTTCTCCAGGCTGACCCCCCCACCTCTCACAGCCTGTCCTCCCAGCAGAGGGGCTCCAGCCCTCACAGCATCTCCATGGCCCCAATCCAACAGGTCCATGTCCTTCTTATGTTGGGGGCCCCAGAACTGGAGGCAGTGCATACAACATGCATTAGCATATTACTCCTCAAATGGAGTGGCTAAAAGGTAAGTCTTATCAGTTTGAAAGCTGCTCCTTACTAATTCTGTTATGTGAGGCCATACCTCACCCATTAAAGACCATCAGCTTTCATCTGTACGTTGAACTAAGCGTGAGCCCAGGCCGCAGCTCGAACTTTCCTCGCCGCTCCCCACAGAAGGGGCTGCTCGAGGCCCCTCAGGCGTTCCGCCGCTCGCCCCCCCTCCTCCTTCCTCGCGCTCCTATTCCCGCTCCAGCCACATCTGCCTTCACTAACCCCCCTTCCCTGCCTGCTTCCCGTGGCCGTTTTCCAGCTGCTGCCCGTCTCTTGCCGTGCCGCTGAGGGGCGGGTGGCCCCCACCGCGGCCGCCCCCTCCGCATCCCCTCAACCCGCCTCGTCTCCTCAGGTGGCGGTGGGGAGTAGAGGAGGGCGCGCGCACCGCGCAACCGCCGCGGCCCCACCCTCGCGGGGCGGGGCGGGGCGGGGCGGGGCAGGGCAGGGCAGGAGTGCGCGACTCGGGGCAGCGCGGGCTCGGCCGTGGCAGTGAGGGGACGGCGGGTCGGAGGGGACGGCGGCGGCCATGGCAGACCACGAAGCGGGGATGGAGCCTAAGGGCCGGCGAGCGCAAGGTAAGCATGGCAGGGGGGGAGCGGGACTGTCCCCAAGGGGCGGCGGGGGCACGGCTCCTCAGCCGGTTGCTTCCCGCGGGTTCTCAGCCCCGGGGCGCCTCCCTGTCGTTCTCCGGCTTTCTGTTTCGGTTTTAATTATTATTTTATTTAGTCGTAGAGGAAAGTTCGCAGCTCCTTCGAAAGTTAATCCCCGCGGAAAGAGCGAGGAGCGGTTCCGCCTGGACCCCCGGGCGGCCTCCCGCCGTTCCCTCAGCTCTGCGGGCCTCGCCCCGGAGACCGCCGCCTCCCCCCACCCCGGCCCGGGGGCCCCCCCGCAGGCCGGGCCCCGCCGCCGCCTGCCCGGCTAAGGGCGGCGGGACGGCGCCCGGCGGTGCCGTTACCCGACAGTGCCGCCCGTCGCCGCTTCGCGTCCCTTCGGAAATAGCGCCCGGGGAGGCAGAGCGGCTTCGCCGAGAGTTGGCCCCAGTTGCATAACTTGGGGTTTTGGGTTGGATTTTTTTTTTTTTTTTTGGTGTGTGTATTTCGTTTTCCTGTACGGTAATTCGTGTCACTAAGGGGAAAGCTAAACAAATAATTAAGAGCAGAGTCAACAGAAGTAATCCCCGAGGCGCTGCACCGGTAAATGAGAACAAAAAGAATTTGGGAACTGGTTGTTTACACTGTTGGTGCTCCTCGCTTGAGCAAAACGTGAGATGGGTGTGACTGGAGAAGTGATCGAAGTTGGTGTATTTCCTCCAGTTGGGCAACGAATCTGTAGTCAGCTTTTACTTCCTAGTATCGGTATTCAGGTGGGCTTTGGTGTCTCGGTAGGTGCGAGTGTAACCCGGGTCAGGAAGTTTTGGAGATGATGCACTAAAATAATGCAACTACCAGTTTCTGCTGGAAGCTGGAGTGTTTTCTTGTCAATTGCATTGTTCAGAAACAGACTGCAGAAAAGTCGTGGTTTATTTTACATTTTGTCGTTTGCAACCGGAGGAGGAAATGTATTTATAAGATGGCTTTATATACAAAGGGTTTGGCTAGGTAATCTGAGTTGTTGTATAAATAACTGCGGATCTATTTGGGCCCCATGTCTAATAGCACATGCTAGCTCTTGTATCCTTGGAGAGGATATACATTTCATTCTGTAAGTATGTTAGTTATTAATACCTAACAGTGGTCGCTCTGATGCGAACAGTGTCTGGGACTCGGCAAGCCTTCCGCTTCGTGTGCTACGGAGGTTGTTTCTTCTGTAGTTACTGTGTGATGTGTTGTTTTGGAGGCTAAAGCTGACTACCAATTACTTTTGTCATAGTAAAGCGTCTATGGAGTAAATGGAATTAGATGTATTTTTGGCTATTAGATGTAATAATTTTGGCTATTTCCCATGTGAAATCCTTTGAGAAGCATCTGAAAAGATTTTTAGTTCTCGCTGAAAGTAGTATTCTTCATTATTCCTGATTGTTTGCTAACTAGCAAACGGTCGAATAACTGTTGTAGAATAACACCCTTCAGTCATTCTCAGACTATCCTGGATTTGACCGAGCAGCATGAAGGTGGAGATCTCTATCTAGTATTGCTTGCCTTGTGTTCAGTCCAGTTGATCTCCCATATACATTTTGTTTTAAATCTGGTGGGTTGTTTGCATGGCTGGGGGGGGAAGGTCCCTTCCTTTCATGGTAACTAGGAGGCTGGCAGGTTTTTGCTATTTGACAATGATGTGCTTGTTCAGACTTTGTGCAGAAGCAAATAAGTCGCAAGCAAAGTGTATGCCACACCTCAAGAGGTAATGAGAACTTCCCCCTTCCATTTCAGCCTCCAGCACTCAGTGTTTATTATAAATTTTTAATACTATTTGATGATCCAAGTGATAATTTCTTCCTAAAGTAACGGTAACTGTTCCAGTCAGCCTTAAAGGGATTGAAGGCTGATTCAATTAATTTTTTTTAATATTCTTTCACCTTGTGGTGTATTTCTTAAAGTGCTATGTAATCTCTTGCAGACTGTCTACAAATTAAGATTCTTCTGGTTAAATTCCAGGTGTGCGTTTTTAGTATGTTGATAATAAAAGAGCAGGAATATCACAGGTGTTTGAACTGAAGCTGTATGTGTATATGACAGAGTGGGTGGCACTTCAGAAAATCAAGCAAGAGACAACCAAAGTTTGGTAGCTGGAGTTACTGCAAGTTTAAAAAAAAAAAATAATGGACTTCCTGTTGTTGGTGCCTCATCAGCATCTGCAGCATGGAGAGCTGCTTCACAACTAATTTTAATTAAGCCTTGCAACTCTTCTATGTCAATAGTTGCTTTTAAATCATAGCTATTTGTGATAGTTGAAGTTGCTAAAAGAGGTTATTAAACATTTGTATTTAATAAAATATTAGAATACCAATTCCATTTATTTTCAAGTAACTGATTTAAGTTTAGGCTTTCTGGGTTTTATAGCTCGTATTCCGGTGTTGGTGTAGCTAGTTCAAATGTACTTTTTCAGACTGAAATTAATAATTTCTTTGCAAATTTAAAATCTCTGTGTTATGGGAAAAAATTAATTGTTCTATGTATGCTGCCTTTAGCATATTACTTAAACTGCTAGTTGCATATATCTACCTGCTGAAAAAATATCCTAAACCCAACACTATTTCTAAGCAAAAAGATGATACTTATGAATTGCTTGAGATTAGAACCAGTTTTTGCCTTTAACGAGAGGCCTAGCTGATATCTGGTATCTCTGTGTTTAATCCCTTGGAATTATATCATGTTTTGCAGCTCTCTAAACTCTATTTCAAATAAACTTGAAACTTTAAAACCTCCTAAGGGAAGAAAAAAAATGCATACCTATCTGAAAGAACATACCATTTCTGGAACATGGACTTTGAATGTATTGGTAGCATTGGGTGAATAAGTGGGGCTTTGAGCATCTTTTCATGGCCAACAGAGAATAGTTGAAATAGAATAGATGTTTTCATCGTTAAAGAATATTATTTCTTAATATAAACTATTCCTATGATTAATAACAGGTCTATGATTAATACTAACGGCTGTAATACAATAACTGATTTGTCTTTTTCTTTCATGATTATATTTTCTAGGCCTTGTCTGTGCAAGTCATAGTGCCTTTAAAATGAGGGACAGGTCCCAACAGTGATAGCTGTGGAGAAAATGCAATGTACTCTCCATGTTTTTAACATCATCTGTGTTTTTGGTGGTGTCTGTTTTTTGAAGCCATTACGTTGTTTTTCTCAGTGCTTTTTCAGCAGCTGCATACATTACAGTATATTAATATTTAAATATATATCCCCAGCAATTACTGTTAATGATCATGCGTCTATTGTATCAACAAGGTTTTAGTTTTCTTGGGTTTTGGTTGTTTGGTATTTTTCTTTAGGAGGAATAAATTGCATTTCTCCCTTCGAGTTTGATTGTAGTACCAGAAGTGTCGCATGGGAAGTCTGGCTTAGGGAGAAGCAAAACTGAGTTCTCTATTGTTCCCAGGCAGAGTTCTCACTACAAAAAAAAAAAAAAAATTCCTTATTTCTTACTCTAGTTCTCTTTAGCTAATCTTGAATGCTACAGGTGCAGCTAAGAAATAAAAGACAACCTTTTTATTTTTGTTTTGCCTCTGCATCACAAAATATGCTGTAAGTCTATTTTCAGTAGTTCTGCAGTTGTTTTCTGGGGACTTAGTGAAAAGAATATTTCTTTGAGCTGTTCTTTGACAGCCTCCCAAAAAGAAAGATACATTTTATCTCTGTTAAAAGGTATGTGTATGCGATGGGTGAAGGAGGGTTGGGATGCAGTCTGCTGTAGCCAGCACGTAGTGCTGTGTAAAATCTTTTTTTTTTTTTTTTTTTTTTTTTTCCCCCCAGTGCTTTGGGTGGGCAGGGATCTGCATCATCTGCAAGAGGTGCACCTGAGACTCTGTGTTATACCTGCCCCATCTCTGTCAGTCTCATTTCAATGCTGTGGAACTAGCTGCTATTTAGAATCCAGTGTCAATGAGTCTGGCTGAGAAACCTGGCAAGAATGGCCCATTGAAGTTGTCCAAGTCCCATGAATGAGATGTTAAAAAATTGCAATAAGAAAGCTCGTTCCACAGATTCCAAGCATGTTTCCTGGGTTTCATATAGTTTTTCACAAGACAGCATCTCTCTTGGTTTTTGTATTGTGAAATATGCCACATGATGGGATGATCTTTGTTGCTAAATAAAGTGTGTGCTTACTCAGTCTTGAAATTTTACATTATTTGAGTTGTGACTTCTACCTTCGTGTTCAACAGGGAAGCAAATGGATAATTATTTTTCTGTGCTGTAGCTCTGGTAAGAGCAGGGAGGTGGATGGTGGTGAAAACTTCATGTTAAAATGTAGAGTAGAACTGAAGCAGGATACTCAGCTCCTTTAGGTTTATAGAAGTTATTAAGTAAAAGCGAGAGGGAGGTGTTTTCCTTCTAATCAGTGTTGAGATAGTACTTTTTATAGTTTTAGGCTGACTAATACCTTGTTGCTAAATGAAAGGTAATGTTCTCTTCACTAATGAGTTTACAGGTGTTGCTTAATGCTGACAGCTGCTTAATACTGATATGCAGTCGGTAAGGTAAGGCAGTGCATTTCCTTGACTTTCACAGAAGACCTGGAAATTGCTCCTTTAATCTGGTATTTCCGCTACATAATAATAAACCTGGGGGGAATACCTTTAGCTAACTTTCCATAGAGGAACTTTAAAATGACACGTGATATGATGTGTCCTTAAGGGTTATTATACTGGGGTGTGACAGGGATACAAATTCTAGATAAGATAGCTAACTGGCTTCAGAAGCTTTGAGTAACTTCATAAAGTTCAAGATACTGTGCAAGACAAAAGCTTAGTATTCTCCACCACCTCCGTATTCCATCTTACTTGAAAGGCTGAGAGTAGCTCTAAGACCCACAATCAGTGAAAAAGACGACTGGAAGCATCAGCATTCATTCCCAGTTATTTTGCTGACTTCTGTGATTTTAGTCAAATACTGTGGATCTAAGTTTGCGAAATATATGCTATTATTTGCTATTACTCACTTGAAGGTTAGTGATAGGTAAAGACTGATCTGGCTCACTTCCCTCTTTATCCAAGGCATACACTGCTAATGCTGAGTGCAATTGTAGGTGCAATAAAATACTTACTCATGTTTCTGGAGTTGTTAAATCAATAAGTATTTTTCAAAATTAAGATTTTGTGTTAGAATAAAATGGGTTCTACTTGAAATAACTTAGGGTGGAGACTCAGAGACTTATTTCTTATAACTGGCCAGTTTTGTTGTACAAATTAAATTATAGTTGTGTTTGATGAATACAGAAAACATTTCATTATATAATTCCAGGTAGAACTAAACTAAAACTCCTCAGGTTTTTTAACGCAGTGTTGTTCTAAAATGCTGAATGCAGTCCATTAGATAACAAGATTCCAGTCCTTTAAGTATTTGTGGCATTGATCAAGTTAGGATAACGTTTGCATATTTGCAGCACCGTAAGGGGGTATTTACAGTTCAGCAAAATCAGGAAGTGTGGTCCTGAAGCAACATTCTTTCATCTAAATGTCAGAATTTTGTTTTTTCTAAGCTTTGTGGGTGCTTACTAGCATTTTGTACTTTTGGCTTTTTAAAGGTTGGAGTGAGAAGGATAAATTTCAGTATCTCCACAGTAGGATTGTGATGGTTGTGAGTGCTCAGTTTTACCCTGGGATATCCCCACTTGGCAGTGGGCTCCTGGCAGCGTGTTAGGAGTCTTAGCTGGCAGGATAAGAAACTTCCTATAGCTTTATGAATGCTTCCCAGCATGTCTGCATCTTGTCATGGCGCATTGCTTTTTTTAGCTGTGTAGCATTTGAAACCACTAGCTCTTGTTATTTGCACCTTCAGTTGGTGTCACTTCATGATAGAGAACTATCATGTTTGTTTTCTAAGCATAAGGAGTCTTTGGCCAAGGAATACTTTAGCTGGGCATGAAATAAAGTCTCTATACTTGTACCACATCTTATCCTATTTCCTAGATACAACAGTTCTGAGAATTGTGGTTTTCTTAGATCTGCAGCTATGACAGCTGGAACGTAAATGAAATTCTAAATGTCCTGTCACTAGAGTTGATAGGCTATGGGGTATTTGCATGGCACTCATTAAGCAAGTGTTGCTCTGACTTCCTTGGACAATAAAAGAACAGGATTTCTACTGCTGCCTATTGGTCATTCTGCTAGAGAAAATTGGGGTAGAGGGAGGCATTTGAGAGTCTATACTTAAATATTAGCATACTTAATTCTGCTTAAAGGTTACCTGGAGCATGTCCTGCCCTAAGCTGTCTTGCGCAACTTCTAGAGACTAGTAAAAATGAAAGTAGAATTTGGCTTTTAATTTGACTTCTGATTTAAACCGAGTGAGTTTGGCCAGAGGAGTAGTGCTAACAGTGGCTTATTTCAAGGAATATTCAACACAAATAACATTATAGGTACTTTCTTTACCGGGCACTTTTGGTTTTAAAAATTTGAAAATTTCCGCTCTTCTCTTGCAGATGACTCTGATACTGGCCTTGGTGTATGCGGATGGATCCTGGTCATCACTTCACTTGTTTTCACTGTTATTACATTTCCTGTATCAATCTGGATGTGCATAAAGGTAAAATCATTCACTGCCAAGTTGGATTAAAACTTTAAGCAATGCAGATGCAGTGGTTGTTATTGTTCTACCTTTTATTTATTTGTTTTAAACACAAACTAATCTAACTTTATTCTTTTTTGAACTCTGGCAGACAGCATATAGCAGACCCCAACATTTCAGTGCATTAATCTTCAAACAAACAAAAAAGTGCTGTTACAGTATTTAGTCAAAACTACTTTTGCATTGACATCTTTACTACGTCTACCTAGTTGTCATTAGTATATAAGCTAGTTTGAAAGATGAGACTAATTGCAAGAATGCATAATTGCTCTGGGAGGAATGGTATTTTAATATTTTTTTCTAGGGGATCTCTCCCTGTACATGTATGTGTGTCAATATGAAGTATGTAAATATAAGTATCTAAGTATGTGCATATATGTGGCTGTATGTGACAGATTTGTAGATACTGTGTCATCTGTGACCACTTTGACCTTGATGTTTTCATTTTCCAGACCAGAAGAAATAGCTTCTGCTTTACTTTGGCTCATATACCACATCAGAATTAGAGCTGGAAAAATCTCACATATACTGTGCTTTGTTTTGTTGTTGCTAGGATATTCCTGATGGCTGCTTCTAGTGCTTTGTCCTGCCCAGATGACATGTTGTTGCTTCTGCTGTTGATAGATGGTGCCACAGTCTGAAGAATGTTTCTTGTGGAACATTGTCCTACTTGCTCCTTTTGCTGTTTGCTTTTTGACAATAAAGTTTAGGCTAAAATTCTCAAAAGCAACCAGTATAGAAATGTGTGTCATATTTGAGACTCAAGACTGTCTTAGTGTGTATATAGTTTGCACTCCATGTAGCTTCTGGAAACCCTTGCATGACATCCAACTATTTATTACAGATTATAAAGGAATATGAGCGAGCCATCATATTCAGGCTTGGACGCATCTTAAAAGGGGGAGCAAAGGGACCAGGTATGTCCTGGAGAGCATTCTTAATATTTGTTCCAATTAAGTCATTGGCAAAATAATGGCTGTCTAGAGACATTGCATTAGACTGGTGAATTGATTTCTCAATAATTTTGTAACTTCCAGTAAGAGGATATGTTATTTTATATGGAGAGAAGATAGTAAACTAATTATCTGTGAGCCTTTCCCAGATGGTCTTCAGGTAGAATCAAAAGCACGGAATGTAAAGGGAGGAATAATGGCATCAAATGTGCCATTTTAGAAAAGAAGTTTAGTATGTTAATTAAAATCCAAATGGCCTGAAAGCCTCAACATTCTTCAAAAGAAATAGAAGCAATTATATTATTTGATAGTTTTGAAAAGTTTCCTGTGTATATTAGAAATTTTGATGAGATCTGAAAGAATGTTATTTTCAGCTGTTGCTTCTGTTGCTCAAAGTAACAGAAAGGGGCAATAGCTTCTTCCTTCATTTTCATCCAGGTTTTGCAATACTTCCACATTGCTGTAAAGTTGAAGAATTACAGTGATCCACCAGAACAGGAGATTGATAGTTTCCGTGTGCCAGAATTGGGCTGCACAATGTGGGACAGACTTTCAAAAGTAGCTGTTAACAGTTTTGGGTTTTTTTTTTCCAAATGTTAAAGATCTCTAAACAAGTGTAGACATGAATAAATTGAAGTTTCTCAGCATACTTTTTTGAAAATCTTCTCCTGGTTTGAAAGCCACTAATGAATGTGGTGCTGAGCTCATTACAGAGAGGGCTGTACCGCTACAGTGGTTGGATTTAAGCTTATTTCAGTAGCAAGTTTCATCTGTTTTAATGACCTGTTTTCACATCTTCTGGAATGGATTTTTTTTTTTTTTTACAGGTTTGTTTTTTGTCCTGCCCTGCACAGACAGCTTTGTCAAGGTTGATATGAGGACCATCTCTTTTGATATTCCTCCCCAGGAGGTGAGTTTGCACTTGCCTTTCTTATCTGCTAAAGATTATTTGTTTCTTTCACTTTTTTTCCTTTCCCCCCCCTCAGTATTGGGTAGAGTGTAGTTTTAATGTAGATTTCTTGTGCAGGTTCAATGTACTATGGAGAATATGTATATCTGTTAGTAACATCATTAAATAAGAAAAGATGGCTGAAAGGAAACAAATTATGCTGTCCTCTAAGGACCAAATAAGATAACGTAATTCTGCCTAAGAGCTAGAATGGGAGGGGTTTGGAATGAAGACTGCTGGACTTCATGCAACATTCTCTAATTGTTTCTGTGCAATCTGAAAGATTACCAGAAGCAGCAGTGACCTTTCCTATGCCAATTTATCTAGACGTATCAACAAGCTACAATAACAGGATGAAATTATTATATACATCAAATGCTATTAATGGCAACTCAGGGTAATGGTCTACTCTCTTATGTGAGTTTTGTGTACGTGTTGCTTTTGTGTCCTGCTGTGCACAGGAACATTATGAAGGTGTATTGCACCCAATGTTGTCTGATGTCTTACAATTTGAAGGTCCTAAAGAACAAAAAAACCTACTTTTATTTCTAGTCTCTTTTTCCTTGGACATCCTAATTTTTTAGCAGAATGTCTCCACAGCATTAAGCTAGCTGAAATCAGTGATGCCAATTCAATGGATAACAAAAGAATAAAAAACAACTAGCCCTCTAAAAATAAGTTAGTGAACAATTGTATGTTGATAACTGTGTCCTCCATATATCTGGTGCATTTTCCAAGACAAAGATACTTGCTGCAACCTGTCTGGTGCGTCTGTTTTCTGTCATATTTGCTAGTTGGTTTATTGCTCATAATTAGTTATAGATTTAGACAAATGGCAACTGTCATGGTATACTCCAAAGGCTAATTGGTAGAAACCTAATCACTGGCAGGCAAAATGCGCTTGCAGCTGCTGATGTGCCATTAGTGAAGCCCTCAGTTCTATAGCTTTTCTTTTGGCTTGATTAAATTACGCTTATGGTTTAGGTTGGTTTGTTTTCAGTAGGTAAAAGCAGAAATGTATTTTTATTTGTACAACATGATTTCTGTGCGTGCTACTCATTCTTTTTTGTCCTACGCTATTATGAAAAGCCTGCTAAAATAGGTGGTTTGGGGAAGGACAGAGCAGGTAAGTCTTGAAGGTTAAGTAACTCACCTGTCTCTCTCTCTTGTCAAGTAACATAATAGCAATTGTCTAACATGGAATTAGGACACCTCTTCTCGTGGTCGTGTGGCATCTTTCAATCTCTTTTTAATTTAGCTTTAAAATATAATTAATATTAATGCTTCTTTCTGGTATACCCTCTTCTAAATCTTCAGGAATACCTGTCTTTATCTTTGCAGGTACATCTTTTGCTTAACATACAAGTGTTAAATTCAGTAAATCATTTGAATCTAGCTCTGAGCGTGTTCACAAACTGGATTTCCTGTGCAACTTATCTAGAAATCACCACGTACTCATTTAGTAGCAGAAGGTGGCATTTCAATCGGAAGTACCTCCAAGAAGGACAATGAACTGCTCAATGATAACGGAGATATTTCTAATTAAATATTGAAGTAAGGCTGACACCCGTGCAGATGAAATACATCAGGCCATTGGGACAGGCAAAACCAATGTTGTAAGACATACTTCAGTGAAATCTTCCAGTCTTTTCTGAAACATCCCATGGGCATGGCTCTCTGTTTCTCTAAGCTTCATTATACATAGACATCCTTTCTCACAAAGTTTCTGCAATTCTGTCAGGTAACTTAGACAGCCGCTGCAGTGCTGGAGTCTCTGGCATTGGCCATTCCTGTGTTACGGAATAAGCAGTAATTGAGAGCTGCCTTTAGCTACAGTCCCACCTGCAGTATGGGAAACAGTCATTTGTGATGTTTCTTTGAAAGTGCAGTTGAAATACACTCTTCCCTTGCCTGCTATTTAAGTAGGCTGCCTGTTTTGCCCTCTCTTATAAACTGACACACCTGCAGAGTTACGTCTTCCTAAATCAATGATCTTGTGACTGAAGTTAAATGCAAGTGAAAATCTAATGTGTCCTGTATTTGAAATTATACTCATTATTAGCATTTTTTCTCTGTACAGAAACATTAAATGAGCCTCTCTCACAAATGTTTCCAGTGTGTGCTCTTAACTAGAGCACTTTAACCCATTTTGAGTGTAGTGGTTCCTTATTCCCATCTCTGCTTTACAAACAAAACAACTTTGAGTGCTAATGTTCTGTTACCTTGGTCCTTCATGAAGCATACCTCTTGCGTTTCCGGACAGTCTGCCTCTCGCACAGCTGGTACCATAGTCGGGAGGATCTACCTGGTTATGATACGTTTCTAATTTCAGAATAACAGGTTACTCTCCCAGATGAAAAAGCATGTGTTTCAGTGTAAATTATTTCCGATTTTTTTTTTTTTTTTCCCCTGTCACTTGTATGTATTGCAGACCCTCTGAATTGGAGGAAGTGAGTTAGAAATAATATTTATGGCAAAACGAATGGAATGTCTTTCAATGAGAAGTGTTCTAATCCCATATTTAGTCTTGGCTTCGCAGAGCTATACTGGAAGGCTTGTGCATCTGTACACAGAGATGTTCACGTGCAGCATACATATATAAGACCTTTTGTTTTCAGGATAGTTGCTTTACCCTGGAAAAACTAGGAGCTTGTCTAGTAAAACAAATATGTAATTATCATTGTATTCAATAAATATATGCTTAATTATTATATGCTTTCCCCATTGCTTTTTAGATCTTGACCAAGGACTCTGTGACAGTTAATGTAGACGGAGTAGTTTATTACAGAGTTCAGAACGCCACCCTTGCTGTAGCAAATATCACAAATGCTGACTCAGCCACCCGTCTTCTAGCACAGACTACTTTGAGGAATGTTCTGGGGACCAAAAACCTCTCTCAGATTCTCTCTGATCGTGAGGAAATTGCACACAGCATGCAGGTATGAGCAGCTTTACCTAAGCAATCCATCAAACAATTGGTTAAGTAGCAATCCCATGGATAACTTACAGGTCAGGATTGATTTTTACCTTCCAAGTGATAAGTCAAATTGTGATTTGGAGGTGCATAATAAAAATTAGTGACTAAAGCAATAATGGACCAGTGAGGCCAGCAAGTGGGAATGAGGGATACCACAGAGCAGGGCTTCCTGGGATCATTATGTCAGTACTCGGCTGTTGAAGGAAATTATGCCACAGAATTCCTTCAATATATTAATCAAGCTCTGGGGTTTTCTTGTTAGTTTACAACAGTTATGCTTTTATCATTATCAAATCATAGTATAAATACAAAAGCCCTTAAATTCAAAGCATTGTAAGATAATTCATTTGGTTTATTGGTCGTTCTTCAAATTTGGACATCTGTTTGCAGCCAGGTAGATGGCTTAATTAACTGTCCTGCCTTATATAGGTCACACTTGATGAGGCAACGGATGATTGGGGCATTAAGGTGGAACGTGTGGAGATCAAGGATGTGAAATTACCTGTCCAGCTGCAGAGAGCAATGGCAGCAGAAGCAGAAGCTGCCCGGGAGGCGAGAGCTAAGGTAATAACGTTTGGTTTGTTTTCTTTTTTTTTCATGAATAATTTAATGTGGTAATGTAGAGGATGAAGATTTTCAGCCAGATTGTGTTGTAGCAAATAAGAGCGCAGGGCGGGTGCTTGAGGTTTGAGGTTTTTCACTGAGGTTTGAGCAGGTGAGATTTCCTTCAAAAATGCAGAATCTCAATTTTCTACCACACTCCCAAGAAAAAAACAAACAGAACGGTTTTGAGGTGGTTAGCTGGAGCCTGCAGTGAATTAGAAGCCAAACTTACTTCCAACTTTTTCCTGACTAGCCCTGATTTTGGGCCAGTCCTTTGTTTTCTGTTTGTTACTTCATATGAGAAATAAAACAGCTGTAATACTTAATTTTGTCACACTTAAGATGACTGGTGATCAGTTTGGTCATGACATCTTATTCCTTTCTGAGGTGGGAGAAGGTGATACTAAATATTGAAGTTTGGAGTGAAAATCTTCAGGGGCAGTTAAGAGCTTTAAGTAAAAAGTGTTTTCAGATATATATGGGGAATGTCTTCTGTTTTTAAGAGGCAGTGCTGAAAGAAGCACAAAAGAAGATTGTGAAAACACGCACCCATTGTACTTCCAAGACATGGTGCCAGCTTTTGTCATTTGGCATCCTGATACTGAATGGTAGGAACACTCTCAGGGGGCCATGGGAGCAAACAGGGGTCGCTTATCCCTGAGCGAGAGAAACAGCAGAACCAGTGAAAGAACATGGCAAGGGGAGGTGACTCCATCAAAATGATAAGCAGTGTCTTTAGTTTATGACTTAAGGCTGAAGTCATCCTAGAGATTTCTGGTTTATTACTGTGCCAGAATTAACTCCATTTCATTCATTTTGCTTCCCCAGGTAATTGCAGCTGAGGGTGAAATGAATGCTTCCAGGGCCCTGAAAGAGGCATCCATGGTTATTACGGAGTCCCCTGCTGCTCTTCAGCTTCGTTATTTGCAGACCTTGACCACCATTGCTGCAGAAAAGAACTCCACCATCGTCTTCCCATTGCCCATCGATATGCTGCAGGGCATCCTAGGTGCAAATCGCTAGATAGTGTGGGGCGAGAGAGTTTGGGGTGGGTTTTTTTGTTACAACAAATCTTTGCAACGCTGAATTCCCTGTGTGTTATAGCTTATGGTGGTGTTAACAAAGTGGATTTGCTGAGGAACCTCTTATGTTATCCTAAGTGTATTATAAAACTTATATGTAATATTTGTGAATATGGACAATCAAAATATTTGGAATTTGAAAACCTCTCAAAATGAGTACAAGCAGACTGTGATCTCAGATAAGTGTGTATCCATACCATCCTGGAGGGGACACCTTTAATCTGTAACCTCCTGTTTCAAATAGTGCATGAAACCATCTGTGGTGAAGACCAGATGATCCAACATTTGGAAAGAGAAGTATTCCATTTAATAAATGGGTCTGTAGCCCTGCCAGGGAAACGGAACACCCCTAACTGTGTTCTCTTGGGCTGTAGCTATATGTGATGAAGTCATTGGATTGGTTCTCTAGCTCACACAAGGAAAAGTAATGGAAGTTGATACAGGAGTGAGAATACTGTACTGGGTACTTCTGAAAATCGGACTCATACTCCCTAAAATCCCCCATTCACAGGAAACAGTTGGTGGAACTTTCCACCTCTGTTCTGCCACACAGATGCCATAGTTATGGATACAACACGCTTGCGGTTGCTGACAGGCTGTTCTGTTGCTACGGTGGTGTGCCTGTATAGATTTATGCTTCTTTATTTATGCTTCTTTAAAGCACCAAGAAGTTGTTGGGTGCCCTTTGGCTTTTTTAAATCCTTTTTGAGAGACAAGTAAAGTACCAACTCCTGCATTTTATCCAGGTCTAAAACCTGCTTCTCTGGGAAGTAAGATCTCTGTCATTAGTGGGGGGTGGTGACGTTTAGCAGAAGGTGCTGTACTGTTTATATATCTGTTCTAACTAATTAGTGATTTACATGTTGATGCCGCTTCTGCGCAAACCCATAGTATTTGTTGTGACACTAAGGGCTTATACTTAATATCAAAAGTAAGTGATCTTCAGCTCATGTAGTCTTGAGCTGCAAGTCTGTTAAACTGTATGTCTATTTTGTACCTGTTTAGTAGATGTAATTACAGATTAAAATGAGAAGAATTAAGAATCTACATGGGGGGGAGGGCCTTTAGGCTACCACCATTGCCGAGTTTGGCATTTGGTCTTTAATCACTGGGAGGTGGCAATGAAAACAAAAAGCCAAGATCAAGGATGTAAGTTCCCTTCTCGCACTGGCCACCATAAAGTTCCTAACTTTTTTTTTTTAATCACCTTTCTCCTAGGATGAGTTCGGTATTGACAGGTATTTTAGTAAGGGCAAGGTCTGTTTACCTGTGCCTTGACACGCTGTGCCTTTCTCACCGTTAGGAAACTGTTGGCGCTTGAGCCAGTTGGTGCTGTTTCTCTCCTGCCTGTTTGCTGTGAACTTTTTTTTTTTTCCCTGTGCATCATGAAAGCAGTGTATCGGTCTGCGTGTGTTTGTCGGTACTTCAGTTAATGTGAGCTGACCTTGACTTTTTGCTGGGAAAGGGGGAAGGAATAGGGTTAATAAAGCTGTAATAGTTAATGTTATTGTGCTCACGCACTTGAGGTGGGAAATAAAGGAACTGCACAGCTTGAGGTGGTTCCTTGGGGAAGATGAGTGAATCGGTAACTCCCACTGTGCTGCTGTAGATAACCACCCCTGTGAATTCTTGTTGACACCACCAGCACACTTTTTGCTCTCATCCTGAATAAAAAAACATGCTGTTTACTAATGAGTGACTTTCTGAAAGAGTAGAATACTGTTTATTTATCGGGGTCTTAAGTGCTAATAATTCTGGTGAGAGAAAAGCAAAACAATTCCAAAACCCCAAAAATAACTTCTGTGACCGTTTAGTAAAAAGTGTGTGGCACAAAGAAGGTTTCTCAGATGTACTTGTTTCAAACAAGTCCAAATGTGGGATCCACAGGTTGTGTTTAATGTTTTCTCCCTTATAACAAACCCCACCGTTTCTATTCTTCACATATTCCATACAAGCTTTATTGTATTAAATATAATCAAAGCAGGGAGTAGGGTCAATGACTGGTCATGATTGTTTTTGGTAATTATTGCACAGCTAATTGGCTATTAACATCATTGCCCTGTTAACATGCATCCTGCAGGAGGAAGTAGCTCTTGAAGGCATTGAAGGCACTAAACTTGCTCCATGTAAAAAAAGAAAAAACTTGTTACTTAGACATCCACGTCTGCCATGGCTCTCTGCAGAGGGTCCACAGACCAGTAGTCGTCATCCCAGCCCAGGAACCAGCCGGAGAAGGTTGGCGGCTCAAACCCTTGCTTAACCACCGTGACGGGAGTTCTCCTGTCTCGGTTGGCCGGATCAGTTTCAATGTACTGTTTAGCTGGAAACACACAAGTAGAGGGAAGTCTCATGAGTACAAGTCTCGCAGAACAAAAGCTGAAACAGCATAATTGTAGCTAAATGGATGTCAGAGATATAATTTCAGATTGTTCATTTAAACAAACAAAAAAACCCAAACCCAAAAGTTTTCATTCCATGGTTTTATCTACACCTGTTAGAAGACTGGAACTTGTTTGTAGAAAAGTGACATCAGGATTCTTGAATGCTGTAACCCAGTGGCAGGCTACACCCCCTCACCCTCCCGAGGACACTCACTGCTAGGGCTTGAGCACAGTGGGGTTGAGCGCTACGCCCTCCTGCTGAGCTTAGAGATCCTCCTTTCTTGAGAAGTTTTATCTCTGACTGATCACAACATTGAATTTTATGTTGTGATTAAGGCATGATTCTTAGTATATTAAACTGCATGCTTATGATCACATAGTAGGAAAATAACAAACGATTAGTTCAGAGAGGAAAATGTGACGTTACCAGATTTCAAAGCTTCAGTCTTTTCTTCTTCTTGGGCATCTTTCCCAATCCATACAAAGACCTCAAGATAAAAAAACAACATATGAATTATTTCAGCAACAGTCAATCTCGTTATGAAAGAAAGCATAATTTAGACAAAGTCTCGGTGAACAGTGTGACACACAAGAATATACTCGAGTCTGTGTGCCTGCTTGTTGACCTATGTGACTAAAGCTATTGGTAAATAACGAGAAGCTTTTTGACTGCATTTTATCTGCAGAAATTCTAGATCCATGAACAAATTATACACCAGTTTAACATCAGGAAAAACTGTAAATGTTTGAACATTTTTACATAAAACATACAAAATTCATCTCTAAGTTGCTTTTTGGCTGATATATGCATAGCAACTAACATACAGAAACTGTGGCAGTATCTTAAACTGCTGAATCCTGCGCAGGGTTCACAGTCCCCCCCTGGCGGGACAGGGGCACTGCCCAGGGGCAGTTCCTGGGCTGGGGGAGGGCAGACGATGCACAACAGCCGTTTTCTTCAGCCCTTCAGCTGACCAAAGAGGCGGCAGGACACCGACTCTGCTCAAGTTCTGGGTGTAAGTTCTCTTCAACATCAGTCATGAGGCAATTTGTTCTCAAGCCTGAAGATGAAAGGGGTCTCTAATCCAACAGCTCCTCCTCCAGCTATTGCAATTTGGGTCTCCATCTACAGCCAATTTGTGCCTGTTCTTTGCTCCTCTCTTCACTGGGTAGATGTGACATACCTGATCCCACGTGTCAAGGAGCATAACATCATCTGTAGCAAGGTCATCCTGAGTCAGATCTCCTGGAACTTCTTCAATCTGGAAAACATAAGGTTAAGATGAGCACATACTTCAAACACTATTTTACCTTTACAGGAGTAATCCAGTTCAGACAGGTTCTAGTCTCACCTCATCGGTGAGATGCATTAAGCTAGGTACTGGCATGGTATTTGACCGTGCAACTCAGGCTATGTCACCCAAGTGTTCTTAGAGCACAGAACACAAAATCAGTCTCTGTCTACCCAGAGAAACTGCCTTTCACTCAGGCCCGAGGCTTGTACTGCTGCCTCTTTTTACTTGAGAGATTCACGAGTTAAAATTTGAGCAGCCTGAATGCTAGTTGTTAACCAGGGGAGGATTGTTTGATGCTTCAGAAAGTTGCTGCCTTCTCTGCGGAAAAATGGTTCCAATGCTTTCCTGCTGGAGGCAGCGCCGCAAAGGAAGATCAGGTGTAACAGCCTGTCGGGTGGCTCAGAGCTGACTGGGACTGAGTTTCTCCCAGCTTAGTCAGCTGGATAGTGAATTAATTGATAATCTTCTCAGATACTCACAATGAAGCGTCCACTCTTGTTGGAACATGCAAAAAGACGAGGGGGGTGAGCATCCATCTTCTTGTCCTTCAGACGGGGAGAGGTACGGTAAGGAGCTTTTCCACCCAAAGCTGCCCAGAAATTATCTGAAAAAGAGAAGGAGACACTGATGCTTCAACTAGACATGGAAACCACAGTAGGAGTACAGTTTTGGTAGGACTTGAAGTGCTCGTCTATGTCAGAAAGTCCCAAAGGCCTACAAACACAAGTGCTCTTTTAAACGTAACAGAGAGACTTTGGAGAAGCCCCTCTGTGCCTACGTCCACATTTTCTTGTTCCGGGAGGCAAAAGCAAATATCCATGTACTGAGAACATGGAACTACACAGAAATGATCTCAGACTCCCTTGTGCCTCCCTCACCTGGCTCTCTGCCCTCAGAAACCTGTACTGGGCGAGCTCCCAGTGTCTTCAGCAGCTCTTGTGCTCCCGATTTCTCAGCATCGCTGGCACCTTGGCCAACCCACAGGTAAGCAGCAGAGGGAGTTTTCAGGACAAAGGCATCATTGGAGTTCAGCTGACTGGCAGTAGGATCCAGCTGAAAAGAGCGAACATTGCACTTGTCAGATGCAATCATCCTCTACGCAGAGCCCATTATTTCACAATAAAAATCGGTAATTATCATTGAATAAACTGCAAACAAGATATTCCATACAAGCATGTGAGGCTGTAAGATCCATTGCCTATTTGCCTGTATCTGAGTGATGAGTTAAGAGTCATATGAGAAGAGTAAATAAATGTGTATTCCTGTGTGTAATCTACAGGTCCATACGATCTATGGCAAGAGTGGATCCGTCATTTTGCCAGTCTTTAGGGTTATGACAGGAGATTTAAGAACTTGCTGGGGAGATGGTTGCAGAGCAGTAGCCCTGCTGCTGAGGCTGATCAATCATTAACGTAATTTCCTCTATATCAACAAGGCCATGCCATCTTGAAGCCAGAAATTTAGGAATCGCTGCAGACATAAAACAGTGCTCTTGACCCACCTGTAGCCATTAACCAGGATTTAGTCTCTCTTTTGTTGTTGCACCGGGGGTTTACGTATGCATTTTCTTTCAAAGGAGTGGGGCTCTTAACCTGTGTCCTGGCACAAGTTCTATTTGCATATAGGGTATTTAGCACTTTCTGCCTTAAGCACAGTTGTCACACAGCCTTAGAACTAGCTACAATGGCCAGACCCGCATGGTTTCAATAGTCTGAAAAGTCTCGTAGTATGCGCAGCATCTAGTGGGGACTTAAGAGAAAATGGCTTAAATGTATTCAAGGTGATATTTATAAACTAATTAGGAAATAATGATTAGCACTACTCATCCACCGAAAAACAGGAACTTTTTGGTAGTTTGTGAAGTTTTCAAAGGGTGTTTCAGTTTAAACAAGAAAGCTCAGTTTGGCCTTTGTTCTCTTCCAAGGGGTCATGTTCCCGTCATAGCAAGCAGCACCGAAGCTGACTCTCTTTCCACGTACCTCTACTGCTCTGGTAGCTCCCGAAGTGCTGGATCGGACCTGGAACAGCCGCGTTTCAGCAGGTGCTGTCTGGCCCCCTTCCCTGGAGGTTCCACCCTTGTACACAATCAAGGGCTTTCCACCAAACATACTCATCAGATGAGGTGGCTCTTTTCCTTGCACTACTCGTTTCTAGAGAAAAAGGAATTTGCTGTCAGTTTTAAGCTACTGCTAAAAAGTAGCACAAGATATGCTACAAATGGCCCTTACAACCATCTTTCCAGCTGTAATCTTCATATAATACCGAGCTGGTCACGCCAGCTTAGCTATTATCTCCCGCACAAAAACAGACCAGTGTTTAAACTGAGCTCACAATTGCTATTTCATTTTAATTGATGAGTGATCCACTGGCACAGAGGTAACAAGTAACAGGCATAAAAAAATCTCCTATCTTCTACCTGAGTTGTAAAACTTTCTTGAATAATACAGCTAGAGCGTAGTTTAGACACACGGCCTCTTCACAACGCCTACACCACAGCTGGAGACTGTCATTACATGACCAATGCCAACTGGTTTCACATAACTATATTTTTATCTTGTTTATTCCCACAGTGTTGGGGTTTTTTGCTTTTTGTTTGGTTGTGTGTGGTTTTTTTACCTGCACAGGGCTGCCTCCCAGCTCCTCGTCCAGCTGTACTGTGAGGAATGCAGAGGTTGCAATTTCATCCTGGGTGGAATCAGCACCCTGCCTGAAAGACAAGGCAAAATCCCAGGTTTATTTTCAGCCCTTTCTACCCCCCCCCACACACACCTTACAGAGATCAAGAGGAGGTAAGGAAAACTTTTGTTACCACCGTTACGAGGTTACTTTGTCACTTATTTCAACAAGGCCAAGTACAAGGTCCTGCACGTGGGCTGGGGCAATCCCATGCACCAATCCAGGCTGGGCACAGAATGGATGGAGAGCAGCCCTGAGAAGCACCTGGGGGGTGCTGACTGATGAGAAACTCAACATGAGCCAGCAATGTGTGCTGGCAGCCCAGAAGGCCAACTGCATCCTGGGCTGCATCAGAAGAACTATGGTCAGCAGGGCGAGGGAGGGGATTCTGCCCTTCTGCTCTGCTCTGGGGAGACCATACCTGGAATATTGTGTCCAGCTCTGGAGCCCCCAACATAAGAAGGACACAGACCTGTTGGAGTGGTGCCAGAGGAGGCTACAAAGATGCTCCGAGGGCTGGAGCCCCTCTGCTGGGAGGACAGGCTGGGAGAGTTGGGGGTGTTCAGCCTGGAGGAGAAGGCTCCACAGAAACCTTAGAGCCCTTTCCAGTATCTGAAGGGGGCCTACAAGAAGGCTGGGGAGGGACTTTTTACAAGGGCATATAGTGGTAGGACAAGGGGGAATGGCTTCAAACTGGAAGAGGGGAGATTTAGATTAGGTATTAGGAAGAATTTTTTCCCTGTGAGGGTGGTGAGCCCCTGGCACAGGTTGCCCCGAGAAGCTGTGGCTGTCCCATCCCCGGAGTTGTTCAAGGCCAGGTGGGACAGGGCTTGGAGCAACCTGGGCTGGTGGGAGGTGTCCTTGCCCAGGGCAGGGGTTTGGAACTAGATGATTTTTAGGGTCCCTTCCAACCCAAACCATTCTGTGATTCTATGATTCTAAACATCTACAGCACTTCAGTCAACATGAGGGTGAAATTCATTATCCTGTATTGTAACACAGTGATTACAGAGGGAGATAGGAAAGTTTTCTAGATAATAAACACAGATTCTTTAGTCTTCATGTTTATCTCCCATTATCTTTCTAGCAGCTAGTTTAAAAACATGCCTGTTGGTACTGTTGTCGGGAACTACACAAGCAGCCCCTTACACAGACTGCATCCTTTCTGGTTTCAGTTAGAGAGCTTGCCTGTGCCCTCTCTGCTTGCTGACGAGCAGGAGGAAGACCACTGTGAGACTGCCTGCTGAGAAACTCTGTAAGGGAACTGTCTGGGAACAGCAGCAGCCACAAGCCACCAGCTGAGGTGGCAGAGTATCAAAAGTTAGTTACAGTGGTCTCAAAAGATGTAGGAAGTCCGCAAAAAGAACTTCAGCTTGATCCAAAGAAGGGAATAACTCCTACTCGGGGAAAAAAGAAAAAAAGGAAAAAAACCCCAAGCAACCTAGTGGAGTAATTCCTCCCATTGTCACACTTAAAACAATCCAGATCTCTGGTAGTGTTTTGTTTGCAAGGGAGGGTTACTCGGGGTGACATTTTATCCCCCAAGGATCCTCTGTAAGTGGGAACTAGCAGTGATCCTTTTTTGAAGAAGTGGACTCTCAGCCCCACATAGCCCCAGTGCTTCCTGATTCAGATCAGGCAAACTTTCTTACCAAGTGTAAATAATCTGTCCCTGTTTTCCAGCATGCTGGTAATTGTACAAGATAATATAGCTATCTCCTCCGTAGAACTGGCCGTACATCGAAGGATTCACTGGCACTTTCTCTGAGCCTTCTATTCTCCAAATCTAAAAAAGGAGAGAAGCAGAAATATTCTGAGTTCAAGGCGACTGCAGAATAAGCAGACTGTCCTAACAGCGTTCCTGTTCCATTTTCTTTCCCCGTTCATCCTCCCCGAGTTTGTGGTCCTGCAGCCCCACCTGCTGGGGAACGCGGCCGAGGGCTGCCCGCCCCAGCCCGGCAGCGGGGCACGCTCAGCTTCTCCCGACCTCCCAAACCCTCATCAGAATTGTCAGAACCACTGCAGAAAACGCGACTCAGACTACTCGCACTGCCAGCTCTGATGCCCGTTTTGTACCTCACATAATCATTTCAATTTCGCTCAGTCAGACGGTCAGGAACAGAGCTTTTAGGCTTTACCAGGGACTTCTGAAAAGTCTAATGTTGGTGAGGACCCGTGGGAGCTTTTGGGCAGTACTCAGCACTTCCAAGTCCACCTCCCCCACTGCTTCTGTGCACAAATGCACATATCCAGGTGCATGAGACAGATGCTCTGAGACAATCGCCCATCACACGCGTGATGGCAACAGCTAGGATAACAGGGAGAAGAAGCCTAAGGAATGAAGAAGTCTGGGTCCACACTGTTGAGTGAAGCATTGCCCCCAGGAAAATTTTGGGGTCAAAATGAACAGCTCATCTATACTGTTTAGCTGCAGGGCTCTCAAGACCCTGCTGCTATTTCTGGTCTTAAAAATTGCCCCAGCTTTTACAAAACTGCAGACTCTCAGGCCTCCACTTATCTCACTGCTCTTGCAGGAATGCCATTAAGTAGCAAAGAAAATTCTGGAAACCTTCCCAAAGGGATTCTGACACTGCTCACCTGTTTCCTGCCAGAGCCATCATCCTCCATTCCATGCTGGGCAGCCATGGCCTTGGAGGCGTGCAGAGTGGCAACATCGAAAGGTACCTTCTCGATCTTGGCAACATGACCAGAAACGTAAGCCTGCCCCAGACCTTCTGTCTGGTCCTTGTCCCGCCAGTTCTTGAAGAATTGCTTAAACAAAGGTGTCTCACCACTCTCAGGGAGGACTTGGACCTGAAACAAATGCACCAGCCCATCAGGAGCAGCCTTGCCCCCATCCCATGCAGCTCCAGCACTGGCTACTCCCTGCCCCACCTGAGCCCTGGCTTCAGGCTGACAGAGAACTGCCTGGTACAGCTCTTCTGAGATGACAGCAGCGAAACGCTTGGTGCCAAGATGTGGTACTAAGAGCAATGTCAGGCCTCACTGAAGCCATAATCAGAGACACAACAGGGCCAGCAATCAACCTCCAGCTATTACCATACGGGACAGGTCTTTTCCAAGAGAAAAGACACATTCACAAACCATGTTTTCTGATGCTTGTGACCACTAGTTTGATGGGATCTGTTTCTTTCAAGCCAGTGGTATTCAGTCTTTAAGCCTCTGTGTAACTACACCTGGAAGGTCCACACTATCACAGCCAACACCGTGGGTCTCAGTATGCTGCACAGGATGCAGAGTCAGTCTTGGGTGAGTTCTAAGGAAGGCTGAAGCGATGTTAAGCCTTTGGAATCATCTCCCTAAGAACGAGAAGGGCAGGTTTATCTATGCCTTCTCTTTTTCATGCTTTGGAGAAGGTCATGGAAAAGGTAATAAAGTATTGGAGAGGAAGAAATGTTAAATACCAGTTGTGTTGGGGTAAAAGCTATTTTAAAGCTAGTGTTACCCCAGGAGCAACACTGCAATATCTCCCTGCAGTAGAGCAGATCACCCAAAACAGGAGCTACTTGGAAGACTGCTATGGACACTTCACATGAGCCGTGACTCTGGAGCCTGTGGCCTGCATGGCAGGAAAGTAACCCCAGTGGTGTATAGGGGTTAGGCACAGGTGGGCTGCACCTCCTTACCTGGGTATGTTTTGGATAACCCATCTTATCAATGAACTCAGAAGCTGTTTTCAGTGCTGCCTTCTTCTCTTCAGAGTTGGCACTCTTGCCTTTAATGAAAATAGAGAGAAAAGAGGTCAACTTTTTGAAAAAGTTCTGCATACCCAGAGAAGAAACTGTCCCAGATACCTCTACCTTTTGCAACAGAAGGGCCCTACCTTCCACCCAGATGATGCCAAACAGCAAATGACAATTTTTCAGTATCTCTTTTATGCTTTTTGTTATGGCTGAGAGAGCACAACTGCCTTTTTACTCATGATATTAAATTAATTTTCCTTCTGGTTGCCAGGACCCTCCCTTTAATTCTCCACACTAAAGACCCTGTACCTAAGCACCTGACATTTCAGATAAGAGTGCTTTTCTGAGATTGTTAATGCTATCCGAACCTGAAAAGCCCTGAAAAGCACCACCACCACCAGGTGTACGCTCCCCTGCCTGGCTTGAAAGAAACAGGTATTGGTAACTGGATGAAGATCCTACACATGCATAATCAGCTTCACCTGCATCTCTATAGTACCTTTCCAAACAAAGATCTTTCCATCTGTGCCATGGTCCAGAATGAAGCAGTCATCTGTACTCAGGGCTGCCTGGGAGAAGGGGTTCTCATCTGCCACCAGCGAAACTGCCATGTTCCCAGCACCATTGGAGACCTGCAGTAACACAGCAGGGAGATGAGATAAGGCATCATTTGTTCCCCTCCAGCTTCATGGCGATAGTCCAAAACTCAGGGAGTGGAAGGGAAATAAATTTGAATGCACTGGCTGCCTCAGGCACTATTGTTTTTCAAACAGGATACCTTTGACACGGCAACAGTATGACAAAAACATAACACTTACTCTGAGGATTTCAAGCAATTCTAGCAAAGCAGACACTGCTGGGACCAAAGAAAGACTGATCCAAAACGGTAAATATCCTTGGTGCACGAGCAGCCAAGAAATATCTTCTAAAGCAAACCAACTGCACTCAAGAACCAGAGGGGACAGTCTTGGGAACTGTGAATGGGCCTCCCCATATCAAGTGGGTTTAATAGTCTGAGTACTTATTAATGGATGAAGGTCCACGTTACAAACCATCTTGGCTGACATTCACTACATCATTACCAGAGACTGCTGTAAAGAAGATTCCTCCCCAAAAGTCTTGTACATTCTTCTACACTTACACTAGCTGATGGGAAATGTTGCCTTCCAAATCATTGCTTCATCACACTCACTGGATGTAGAAAGGGGTTCTTGGGCTCACTATTTCTAGTTCTTTCCTGTCGTCTTCCTAACACAATGCCTGATAACGCAAAGGAAAACTTCCTTTTTTCCCCATTTGTTTCACACACTGCCATTCCCTCAAAAATTCCTGGAAAATCCCAGCTGTCTCACTACAGTCAGCAGTGGTGATAAGGACAATAGAAAGCATGTGAGTATGCAGTGTAAGCAACCAAGGTTCATACATAAACTTCATAAAAAGCTAGCAGCAGAATGAGGCAGAAGTGGAACTCAGATCAGATCAGCTCCTCTCTGCTATTCCAGCTCCATCTGATTGTGCAAAGATCACTCCATTCTCCACCAGGGTATTTGTCAGGGTTTCTTGTTACCTTATAGAGCTTAGCCAGCTTTCTGTTGGTTGTATCAGTTTTGACATCATCAGAAGTTCCTGCTGGTAAACTAGGCTTTGGTCCCAGGACCTGTGAGAGAGAGAAAACATTAGCAGCCAGTCCAAGAGGATCTCTGTTCCCTAGATGCTCCAGCCACAAGAACAAGTAGAAGAAACTTCTAGATCAACAACAGTGAAAATATATTCTGATGTCCCAGCAACGCAGAGGAACAAGTCTGCATTGAATGGAGTGTTTATATCACTAACACTTCATATGTAAAGACACACACTACTGAGCCTACCTACCCATCCCACCCATTCTTCCACATACCACCCTTCCCACTCCAGCATAGACAAATGCACAAAGCGAATAACCTGAAGCATTTCCTCCCGCTCTGATCCTTCCTCTGAAACGTAGACCTTGGCGCGACCATTCCGCTCATTGTCCCGAATCCCCTTGGCCAGCACAGTGGCCTTCAGCCGCTCCTGGCGGTTGCTGTTGGAGCCACACCACTGAAAGATGTTCTGAGGGAAAAGAGAAAGACCATGCAGTTGTCAGAGCCTAACAACCCCCTCTCTAGACAAGAGGGCAGTATGGCTGGGGCTGAAAGATGTTAGACTGGCTAAACAGTGTTTCAGAATGCTCAACACTTGAGATAGATAGCTTCAACAGAGTGGGGAAAAAAAATCCTTACCTGAACTAATCAGATATCTCATGCTCCTGAAAATCTGCTAAACCTGTCTTTTACATGGTACTTACACTGCCAAGGTCAAGGATGAAACAGTCCCCTGTGTTGAAGCTGTCCCAGGTCACAGGGACCTCCGTCGCTCGGACTGCTCGCCTGCCTTTCACCTGCAGAAGCCTCTGCACAGTTACTTCATTGGGAACCACGTGTCTGAAGCCAGAAGCCACACCACCAGCCTAAGAGAAAACAAATGAACAATTCACACTTATGCTGTTGCTTCAGAAAAAATGAAAACCCTACTGATTTGCTATCGGTGAGCAGTTTTTGCCTCTCACAGGAGGGAGGGTCAGGAGCAGCTTGCAGAGTGAGCTAGTTTGCTCAGGCAGGGCTTCTGTATAGCATATATCTATCAATACATCCCAGCTATCCGTTCCCATAGCATCTAAGGGACACTGATGCAATCCAGTTGCAGATCTCCAAATCTGAAGAAGATCACAATAAGCTGAGGTATTAAAAGGATTTAATAGGACTGGTGGGGTGAAAAGTGTATTTCCATGTGTATTGTGTGATCTGCCTACCAGAAACTACCCCAACCTCAGGATTCACGTTGTCTGCTGACAAAGAGATACTTGGAATTACTTATCAATGTAGGCAACAGGACTCCCATCAGTTATCCTCAAAAAAAGCATAACCAAATTCAAATGAATGAAAATAACAACAAATGAGTGGGAAATAAGCAAAACAGAAAGACTAGGAAAGTTTTAGACATGAGGAAATGTAAGCACTTTGCAAGCACTTGACCTGATATCACTTTCCTTGTGTCACTGGATTCCTAACAAATGTAACTGTTCTTGACTGTATGTTTTTAATTCTTCTATTCCACTTTACTGCAATGGCATGGAAGAGTAACTCCCACTACTATTCATCTACTTTACCAAAACATTACATGTGCTAAGGAGGTGGGCTAAGCACAGAAAGAGAGACTGGGAAGGTCAAACTCTGTTATGTAAGTGGGGAGAAATTAAATCTATTGGGTAGGCGTTCCCATTAATTCAGATTGCTGTTTCTTAAATTCATTCCAGACGTCTTGGGACTGTTCTTTCCTCTGCTTCTCAAAGAAAAACAAAACCTCGATTCCTAAAGTTTCCTGGGGCTTTGCTTGTGTATTATTAATTCAGCCAAAGCTCTCCCACTGGGATCTGCTGTTCTCCACCCTGTCAGTTCCAACTCATTGAAAACATCTGGTTGAGAATGGTTTTTAAGCAACTGGAAAAAGGGTAATTCTCATTCTTCTGAGAATTGGGCAGTGGACAAGACGCCGTTTCTTGCAAACTTGATTCAGCCCGGCAGTATAAAGACCCAGTAATCACCTACCTTGTACTTGATGCCAGATTTGAAGTACCCCAGGAAAGTTGAGGACTCGTGGCCTTGCACTTCACGATGCTGAACAGCCTTCCCTTGAAGGTAGTCATCCATCTGGACAGTGAATATGGCAGCTGCCCCACGCTCATCTTGAGAGCTTTCATCTCCTAAGAAATGAAAAGACAACAACTTGGAGGGAATGCAGGGTTTCTGCTGCTACATTCAACTGTGCAAAAACACCAGGGAGAAAGCAGATTACTGGGAAGTTTAGCTTTCCAGAAGGTCTGCAGAATAACCATTTCCAAATTTTTCTAATAATGACTCCAAACAGCAGTATAAACTGTCTATTTTTCTGGAAGGCTTAAAATACCATCTTAACTGCTGCAGCCTCACTGCTTCACAGTGCCTCTTTGATAGGTATCATTCACTTTTCTTTAACCGTTTCACCCTGTCCTGGAAGGAAACTTGCTACAGAGCAAACGCAGACAGATGAATCTGCAGGGAGACAGTATCAGGCTTTACAAAGGCTGTAGATACTAGCAGGGCACCAGTTCCACAGCAGTTTGCCTCTCTGGAGCTCTTTGGTGTGGAAAACCTATTGACAGATGGCAGATATGACAAGCCACCACATAAGTATGTTACATAGCTTTAACTATGATATTGTCAATGAGCCTCAGTTTTGCAGGATGTGCAGAAAGCCTCGCCATGTTACTCGGTGGCATTTACTGTAGAAGGCCAGTTAGGAGTTCTGAACTTCGGGGGGAAAAATCCCAGTCATTGAGTCAGGAGGATAACAACGGACCTCCATCCTCTCAAACAGAAAGGATTTCAGCCGCCTCCTTCATCTGAGATCTTGTCTTTTCTGTGAGCCTCTGGAGAACAGGGACTTACTCTGTCATCTTGATCAGAAAAAGCTATTTCTAGGTACAGCAATGGCTGTACTCACTATTGCAGAAACCATTTCAAATATTTAAGGCGAGTAGCACCATATGTACCCAAACTTGCATACTCACTGTACTGCCAGTTCTCCTTTTTATTACCTTGGGTAACACTTACTGGACAAGGCTGGTGTGGTGAGAGGAGCAGAGTTCACTTTGGTCTCTCAGTTCAGCAGGGGCACTCCCCTCAGACTTACCTAACCAGAAATGCAAGTCATACTGGAGGTTCCCACTCCGCTGTTTGATGGTGTTCAGCACCAGATAGGAATCTCCTGTGAAGAAGTCTCCATACAGATTTTTTGGCACTGGTACCAAATCAAATTTCTCAATCCTCCAAATCTGAAGGCCAGGTTCCTTCCCAGCCTTCGAAAACTCGGCGTGTTCCACCATGCTGACAGGCTAGGGGTGAGACAGAGAATGTTGTTCAATAGGCACAGCACAAGAAAGCGCATGTTTAAATTATATTGGAAAGTTTCCTTTTTTCTCTTGCACTGAATTTTGAAGGGAAAAAAAAAGGGGGAGTGGGGGGAGAGAATCACTCTCAACTGATCACTGTTAATTTTCACTTCCAATGAACTCTACTTCCTGGCTTATTCCTGACTTACTCTTTCCTAGACTCTCTTTTCTGGTTTTTGTCTACTTCTCTTGCTTTTACTTTACATATTTTCTTTACTAACTTATAGCTTTTCAATATGGCACATCAGTGAAAGACTAATCCCTGTCATGACTGTTCTTTTCCATAAATGCTGCATGACATTCAAGACTGTAGGAAATAAACCCCTTTTAACTGTACGTGTTGTACATCTTGCATAAACATTATTTACAGTTTTCCTAAAACCTGTGTGATCTTATTCAGCTCTTTCTGGAAAATGTTGTGAATATCATCAAAGAGATAATTAACAGGTTTCTTACATCTCTTCTGTTCTGTCACGTTACTTCAGTTCTTCTGTGTAACTGCTACCTTATAGGAATTACACTAATATACACAACATCCTGTCCTAAGGACATTGCAGTTTTGGTTTAATATGTTTATTGTCATACTAATGCAACGTATTAACAATATGCAATCCATTCTTTTAACAAATATAATGAACACTTTTTTATAACTGTATTATAAAAGAATTCACTTTGGTAATACTGAAAGGAAATAAAACATTTCTATCATATTCGGAAAGGAAGTTTGTCCGTGTATTACAGCATGCCTTTGAGTGGTATCAGATAACAGGGAAGAAAATATTAAAATGTTATATTAGAAGCATCCAATAATTTGACAAAGAAGGTAGTTCACAGTAGATGATGGACAAAAGTACAATACGCTCAGCTTTCAAGGCAGAAATAAAGAATGTTACAAACTAGAAAGCAAAATAGCAAGTTAGCTACCAAAGTGACTCCTAAGCTGAAATTAGATATCAAACAAAGATGGAAAACAACAAACTTTATCGTCATTACTCCAGTCAGCCTGACTTCGTTTCTCCCAAACTCCCACTATAAAATTGGACAAACTCCTCACAAAGAGTTAAAAGAGTATGACTCATAAGTAATTGAAAACCAAAAGTTTTTCAATGTTTAATTGTGATGGTCATCACTTACCACAGATGAAAGCACAACAGCTGCTGTAACAACATATCCAAGCCCTGCAACAGACATGGAGCTAACACAGTTCAGCTTCAGAGCCATTGTGCAAAAAATGGTGAGAAAAATATAATTGAAGCCCTGTTTGCCCATTTCTAACAGCAAATGGGCTTCTCCCTTCTCCTGCAGAAGCCGTAGGGAGTCCCAGCTCCCTCCTCCTCTTGCTGCTAGTGAAGATGAAGCGCAGAAGCCAATCTTTTATCAGGGACAAACACACCCAGCCCCTCCGCAATGTAGGGGCGTAACATATTTGTGCAAACAGTTGTCTCTGGATGTCTCCGAGACTCCTTCAGCCATTTACAGACGCTTAATCCCAGCAGGCAATAACTCAAGGCAATATGCTATCCATTACAGCCGGCAGTGCAATTCCCTTCAAACAAGCCAAGTATCAAGTCATAAGGCCAATGAGGGAGGAAGAAATTAAGAGACATCAGCAACGGAGGCAACATTTTGTCAGCTGAAAACTGCAAATAAATGGAAAGTTGATGAGATGCAGAGGAACAGAAAGTCTGTTCCAGATGGCAAGGGCTGCAGAGAAAGAGATTTTGGAGATGAGAAGAACAAAGCAAGTGAATAGCTTGAGGATGGAGGGAACGTGCCTTCATCTCTCTGAACTTGTCAGAAGAGCAAGATGCAAAATTCAGCATGTGCTCTGCGTGTCTTGCACCCAAATGCAAACTCCACACATGGTACTGTCAGAGTAATACACTCTGAAGGCGTCTGAGATCACAGAATCACAGAATGGTCAGGGTTGGAAGGGACCTCTGGAGATCATCTAGTCCAACCCCCAATGGTTGGGGATGGACCAGTGCATTTCAGCTCACACATTAGCAAAAGGGCATTAGTAGTCCGGTAGGTGACAGAACAAGAGCCAATTCAATAATTTCACAACCATATATCTCTGAGGGTGTATCAAGACCCCGTGACAGGAATATAACAGCCATCAAACCTATTCAGTTCAAGGGAATTACAACCCAGTATGGCTGATCGTAGCACACCAATGATCTGCCACCAGTAAAGAGCTCACTCTTCCAACTTCAGCAAGCCAATCTATCACATTTTCCAAGTGTCTGCAGTAAGTAAACTGTGCAGAAAGAGTTGTATCCCACTTTCCACCACGGCACCGCAGGAACAGAGTGGCCCTGTGCTCTTACAGGAGGGTGGAATGGCTCCTGGGGGTGGAAGCAGCAGTGTCTGTGGTACAGCACCTGCCAAACACTGCCCGAGGGCTGCACAGAGACCCAGCTCGGATCTGCCCTCTGCTGTGTGGCTGTGAATATCCCAGAAGATCAAACAAGAATGCCAGGAGGAACGTAACTAATGCCTATGTGTGGTTGTGCTGCTGGTTACTCTTGCTCTTAACACACCCTGGGATGAATTACTTACCGTCTGAGGTTCCCACTTGCAAAATCTCTCAGGAGATGCTTAAATAAGGGGCCAAATCCTCCATCCACAAAAATCCACAGCAAAACTTCCATGAGAAAAAGATCAGACCCCATTTTGTCTGTGCTTTCCCCACCCTGCATGAGAATATTTTCCTTCTCTCTCTCTATTAGAACACTCTGCTACTCATCCAAGTTGATGCATTTTGTTTTGAAACATCGCCTTGACAAACTCTGGTTTAGTTATTGTACCTTTGAAAATTTCACTGGAAATTCTCAAGCTGAAATAGATAATAAAAACAATGTCTTAGTCTTGCTGGTATTTCTGATCTCTGTGAAGGAAGTTCAGAGTGTCAGAGGTCTAAGACCCAGTGAAAAAAATGTTGGAACCCTGACACCAAGGCAGCCAGCTGTGAAAGGCTTCTGCAGCTGCAGCATACCCAAAGCAAGATGACTGGATTGCACAACATTAGAAAGAGATGGGCTCCTTCCAAATGGAAAAACACTTTTGTCCTGGTTTGAGGTAAAACAGAAACAATTTTGTTCAGTAACTTTGCTTCTTAGCTAGGCCTCTGCACTTCTTATTAATAAAAACCTGTATCGTGTCACACTTTGCCAAACTTCACAAACTGAAGGCAAAAAGACCTAGGATAATCTGCTTTGTTAGCATCCCATTTTACGGTATATTCTAATCTGCAGATATATGCTCATAAGCATATTTGATATTTTGGAAAAACAATTTATTTGGTCTTCTAATTAACTTGGTGTTTTTTAAGATTTACCCTCAGTCCAAACTTGCATCACCAATTAGTTGCAGAATGTAAATACAGGCAAAAGAGGGCTACAATGAATAAATTGTATATTACAGTATTCTTTGGTAAAAATTAATCATCTGAACCATGTCCGAAGGGAGTAAGTGTAACATACTCCAACATGTGGTATGGTTTATTACTGCTGTCAGCAAACGTTGCATTGTTAAATCAAGCCACAGAAATCTGTACTCTGGGTGTTTTATCGAGGGCATATGCCAGATGAGATTGCCAGGACCTTAGCGAAAAGGAGGACCTGCTGGAGACATGGGAAAAAGGCAAATTTCAAGCTGATGTTAATAAAACTGTCTAGCTTAGTCACAGAAAGGGTGCTAGGTAGAGCCAACATCTTATGCAAAGGAAAGTTATTTAAGGAAAACAAGGAAAGGTCTTGGAATACAGGATTTCAGTGCAGATGGATCCTCTAAACGACACTTGGCTGCATAGTGATAAAAACAAGAACTTAAGAAAAGAAGTCCAATGACTTGAGCAAACAGTGGAAGACAACAACTTATTATGGTGTCCAGATGTGCAGTTAACACAACCACGACAGGCCTAGCTGAGAATGCCGTATAATGGAGAGTGGCCTTTAGAAATAATTACAGGGATATACCCCCCGTTCACCAAACGCAAAATGTAAGCCTTGGTATGTGAGGGAAGCTGACACTGCAGAAGTCTGTCTGGCTCTCAGACCAATGGCAGAATTTAGAGATTGCTTCTTCAAGAAAGCATTAAATGATTTTCCTGAGGCTGGAAGCTGCTTATTTCAGAGGAAAGGCCAGAGAGACCGTGCAGTCTCTCTGCTCAGCAAAGGTGACATTCTTGCCCTGCTGCGCATCCTCTCTGTTGTGGTGCTGTCGGAAGCCCTGGCAGCTGACGCTTCCACCACCTCCCACCCGGGACTCAGCAGTTTTCTCTCCCAGTACCCAATCCAAAACACCTTTCTTATTTCCACCCTGCAACTTGTAATAAACACTTCTCTTTGCCTCCTTCCCTAAACACTTCCATTATGCTCTTTACATTAATCTCTGAGGCTGTGCCTCCCACTCATCTCTTACAGAGTCACTCCACGCCCTCATAAACTGATGCCATCAGCACTTTCACCATTTGTCTTTACTCTCCTCTGAATTTGTTTCTGCCAAGAAGGTGCTCATTTCTGCACTGCTCAGATGTGGCCCAGCACAACTATACTGAAAGGAATGTCCTTTTCCATTCAAGAAAAACCTGTGGACACAGAGCCCAGAATCTCTTACTCTCTCTCATCACACAGCGAAGTCCATCCCAGGAAATAATTAATGCCTAGTCCTTCCCCATCAAATATACTGTCACATCTTCACACCTACCGCCATCTAAAGTATCTAATGATGCTATCTAAAGTATCTTTCTACAAGACAGTATCATACAATACTAACAGGGGGAAAGAAAGAGGAGAAAAAAAATCTTTTTTCTGTTAGGCTCCAGTTTGATCCTGACTCAACCTCAAACATCCAGAGCAGCTTTACCAAAGCTGAAGGAATGCACACGCTCAACCCAAACATCCGCTGACCTCTGGTATTGCCAGAGTATTTCAGAACACAAAATGCACATGACAGTAACGATAATATTTTAACAGTTTTAAAATTAAATAATTATTAAAGCAAGATTAAATACAATGGAATGGGTGTAAATGTTTAGTAGCCAGTTCCTCTGTATGACGGAGCAAATATTAGCTTACAGGGCTTTCCTCATAGCACTTTGTACTCTGATGTTTCCAAGACTATAAAGAGCACATATATTTTTCAGCCATTCAATGACGTTTCCAGATGGGGTTTTTTTCTGGATACTTACTGAAGATGGGCAATTGGAAAAGAAGAGGTGAAAATTGCTAGTAAAAATAGTGGGTGAGAAAAGAAGTAAGTGCAGTGGTTCATTTAAATACACTCAGCTGTAAAGGAGTCTATGTCTTGCAAAGGAAAGAAACATTTTAAGTGAGTATTTACATGAAACAGAGAAACCCAGAGGTCCGCTGGCTACATTAACAGCATCCTGGTTTAAAAGAAACAGTGCTTCTGGGGGTGAGGGGGCTTATTTTCCTTTGTCTCACAACGCATCAGAGAGAGAACTCCATCTCCCTCACATTCAAAAAACCACCGTTCAGTAGTTTACTCTCCTTGCAGCTTTTATTCAGTAACTGGCCACTTAAAAAAGAAAAATGAGCATAACATTTTTTTGGAGCTCTGGTTAATTTGTGGCAATTCACACATGTATATACCCACAAATATAGTAAGGACTTACCTGCAGAGGGATGCTCAGGAAAGCTTGGCTGAATTAAATGAGACTGAAATAAGTGGTGGCAGGCCAGATCACCACGTGCTTGCTCTCACGGCTCCAGTGCCCAGTTCATGATAGGTTCAGTTAATTTGTCTAAACTTGCTGCATAAACAAAGCCCATACAGGAAGGTCTGCAGCCAACATAATATTACACCACAGAATATCTAAACCACCTGCTGCTTACTTCTGGAACAGTTTCTGCAATTCTAGATGGCAAAGGCTATATTTTTTATTTTAATGGGTAATACTTACAGACCACCAAAATAACTTGCAAAGACAGACTGAATTTCTAAAATACGGGGACAACAGTAAATCTTAGTAGAGTCTGTATCCAAACAACATTCATGCTGCAAAAAGTGCTTCTTGTGCACCAATCCTTATTTTACATTGGGGGCAAACAGTTGCATTTGACCCAGAGAATTCTCTCTTTCCCTCTATTTGTTTGCTAAAAATTGCCTGCAGAGTATGGACTGCTCCAAAGAAATAATAATGTATCTCCTCAGGAAAAGAAAGACTCCCTTGTCTCTCAGTATTCCAGATCTCCTATATCAAGCGCCAGAAGTAGTAAATTGCCGCTGTATTTCTGCTGCAACAATAAGAAAACTGTAAGTCACTGTTTTGCAAGCGGCAAAGCTGTACAATCCTACTAGCATTACTGATCCCAAGGAAATCGGCAGCTTGTACTTGCGACAGTAACACTCCCAGAGTCAAAGATGCATTCTCCAGATCACTGTCTGAATTAATGACACTGAAGAGATCAAATGTACCACAAATAAAGTTATGTGCTCGCTTCAGGTTTAGTTAGCTATTTCTACACTTGAAAGAGAATCTATACTCTCTGATTACCCACACAGCCATTCATTTTTCCTCTGATCCTTTGCTGACCCATAAAAATTCTGATGAATTTACAAAGATTGTGAGAGTGAATACTACAGAATCACTCAAGGTTTGACAATAAAAATTTCAAGACATGATGGTGCATAAAACAGAGAAAGGAAGACAGTTCAGCACACCATTAACAGCTGATGACAGTGCATACAGAAAATGAAAATATTTGTTTATTCCTTATAGCCTCCTTTCCAAAACAGTATATATTACAACTAACTCTTCAGTAAGCCATGGAAAATAAATCTGGTGGGACTTCAGCTTTGTTGCCAAGTTGATAGGCATTGAAAAATACCTAAAATGATAGATACATAAGTTTTCAGTCTCCAGACAGCCCTAAATTCATATACACATTAAACTAAAAACCAACCCCTTTCCTTCCATGCCTTGAAGAAGCTAGTAAACAAAGCTTCTTTGGGACAAGAAAGAAATTGGAATGGAAGAGCCTCCTCCTACCCTAGCCAAGGTGACTCCATAAACTATTTCAGTCCTCTATATGAGGAGCAGCATAGGTAATGGTATTCCTACCAGCTACCCCTTAACAGACGCAGCCAGCCACAAATCCAAAAAATTCAAACTGGCATTGTCCCTTCAGCAGCTTCCCCCTTTATTTAAAATATGCATCTGATTCCAAGAAGAACTCAGATCAACAGTCCTGGACACAAAGTACAGCATTATCTGTACAACTGGCAAGTAGGTTTTTGCATTCATAAGTTAAAATTCCTACTAAACCACTTTAGCAAATTAGAATACCCAGATGATTTGGGTATTGTTCACTTTTTCCAGCTGTTTGTTTGCATTATGAGTCATGTCAGCTCTATTCTGGTCTCTCTACCTTTTGAATATGATCGACTCAGTAAACACAGAGGGTTCAGCCCAGTGCACCAAGGCTAAAAACTTCAACACAAAAGCCTTCTCAGTTGCCCTGATGCAAATTGGGAAGATTATTACTTACATGGGAGAAACTTTTGGAGAATGTATATAGGTCTCCCATCTGTAACACACCCAGAGAAAATCTGCTGATGCAGTCAACTGTTTAAATGCCCTACCTTAAGAGCATACATGAGAGCTGAATCATGCACTTACTTAAACACACACAGCATATGCAAGTCTGGATCAGTGGAAACCACTGACTACTTTCATTCAGTTGTGAGCAAAACTGAATCCTGAATTATACTCAAACACAAATCATTGTTTAGTGCTGAAAACATGTCTTAAAGGAGTGCTTATGTAACACATAAGACACAATCCAGAACGTTAAAATATGACTGCCGTGCCATATTATGGCCCAGAGACAGATCTGGTGGTGACAGCCAAGACATATTAGTGGAGGCAGTGAAGACATGCCTGTGGTCAGCTGCAGGGAAATGACACAGATGTTCTTCCTCCAGTCACCAGGTCCTGACTGTGTACCGGGGAAATGATCTGCAACTTTATGCAAACTATTTTTCCCCTGAGAACTAGCCAATACATTCCTCTCTAGTACAGCAGCCTGTTCAATCCATTATCCATAACCCAGAGAAGAACAGAGTAATATATTATTACCAGAGAAGAAGAGCTGGAAACCAGAAGAGATGGCCTAAAACGAGTCAAAAAGGGAAGCATGAAACATGGCCTTGCACTGGAAGCGTAGCATCAGACACAGGTGACTAGGTGGAGGAACTTCGAATAAGCCATTGCAACACGTCCAACAAGGACAAGAGAAGTACATGCAAATATTAGGGTTGAGTCCAAAAGATTCATCACTAAAAAGCACGTCGATGAAACTTCATCTTATGCCACTGTGATGCAGCACAGCACATCCGAGTCCCACCGCAAAGCCCACCATGGGGCCGGGCCCTGTTCTGAGGCGGCGGGAGCCGGGGGGACTGCACAGAAACTGCCACCAGCAGCTCCTGCCTTCCCATTTCTCTTTCCATCTCAAAAACCTGTGCGGGAGACATGAAGCAACTCAGAATTAACAGAAATTAGTTCACTTAATATACATTCTTCTAGATCAAGGACAACGATCAGAACAGGAGGCATAGCTGAGTTGAAGCTGCTGTTGGGTTTTGGTACCTGCATTTACCGGCGGTCAGAAAAAGAGACAGAGCTGCTGCTGTGACCCAAAGCCTCCTCCAGGTCTGCAGCCACCACACACAAGTGCAGGCAGCTCTGCCCGAGGAGGAGACCAGACTCCTCCGTTTCACACAAAGTGGTTTTCTTCACAGACACCCACTTCCAAGGAAATCAATGTGGAGACACAGAGAGCTGTTAGACTTCCCCTTTCCATTTTGCTATCAGTTCTCCTAACGTATGCAGGTGTGGCCACTGCATTAATAACTCTGGCTTGAAGAGACAGACCTTCTCACGAATGCTGTTTTCAGCTCCAAAACCAGCTGCCACCACAGCCTTGGCAGCAGGAGTGCCTGGCTCCGATCCCTGCTGGCACGGCCACCAGAGGGCAATGCTTATAGCAGACCTGCCAAATACTCCCTTCTTCCTCCATAGCAAAGTGTTTGCAGCTCTACCGTTGGTGATTGTAACAAAGGGGTTTTATTTTATTTTACTTTTAGCAGGATTCAGGCTTCCGTGTTGAGGAACCACAAGCATTCTCAAAGCTGACAGCCTGAAAGAAGGGAAGTCCTACTGGTGATAGCTCTCAGCGCAGCAGCCTCCATCCATCCTGAAAGATCCCGGGATGATTCATTTCCTCCAGTGTTATAAAGATGACGTTTTGAATTGTAGCTGTATTTTTACTGTGTGTGGAAACATTCAGTAAATAACATATGTTTAAACTTTGTTTTTGGATGGTGTTCCACTGACTGACTAGCTCCTAATACAGACAAACAGTTGTTGCCCCCTCTCCCTATTGCGCTGGAACACCAGCTGAGATGGGCTCCAGCTCTTCAGGTTCTCAGTGGGAGGTGAATGAGTGACAAAAGAGGAGAAGAGGAGGGGAAAGAATACTTTGAGCCCTACATCTGCGTTGGGGCAATCCCAAGCACAAATCCAGGCTGGGTGGAGAATGGATTCAGAACAGCCCTGAGGAGAAGGACCTAGGGGTGCTGATTGACAAGAAGCTCAACATGAGCCGGCAATGTGCACTAGCAGCCCAGAAGGCCAACCGCATCCTGGGCTGCATCAGAAGTGTGGCCAGCAGGGTGAGGGAGGGGATTCTGCCCCTCTACTCTGGTGAAACCCCACCTGGACTACTGCGTCCAGCTCTGGAGCTCCCAACATAGGAAAGACATGGACCTGTTGGAGCAGGGCCAGAGGAGGCCATGAGCATGATCCAAGGGCTGAAGCCCCTCTGCTGGGAGGACAGGCTGAGAGAGTTTGGGCTGTTCAGCCTGGAGAAGAGAAGGCTCCGGGGAGACCTTATTGCAGCCTTTCAGTCCCTAAAGGGCACCAGGAGAGCTGGGGAGGGACTTTTTACAAAGGTATGTAGTGATAGGATGAGGGGGAATGACTTCAAACTGGAATTTAGATTTAGATTAGATATTAGGAAGAAATTTTTCCCTGTGAGGGTGGCGAGACACTGGCACAGGTTGCCCAGAGAAGCTGTGGCTGCCCCATCCCTGGAGGTGTTCAAGGCCAGGCTGGACAGGGCTTGGAGCAACCTGGGCTGGGGGGAGGTGTCCTTGCCCAGGGCAGGGGGGTGGAACAAGATAGTCTTTAAGGTCCCTTCCAACCTTAAGCATTCTATGATTCTATGAAATGGCTAAAAGAAGAAAAAAAAGCAACAAAACAAACAAACAAAAACTTCAGAGTCTGTGCCATCTAACCCTTCTACCCAGTCACCATTACATCCAAAATTCTGATCAAAAAATCTGACACCCTGAATAACCTGACTATGCAGTTACTAGCGAAGGCCCAGTCCACCCCAAGGCAGGGAAAAACAGACAAATTAAAATAAAGGTTATTCTCCAGAGGGAAGTGTGAACAGGTAGAAATGCCCAGAATACCGAGCAAATCAACCACCCCAACGTCAGCAGCATCACCACGCTCCCTCAGATTCGTGTCAGTGATCCGGCATGGCTATTCCAGTCTGGCATTTCCAGGTTGCCAAGCACTGCAAAGCACCCCAGGAAAAAGCTGCCGGAGCTCTATTTAACTCCACTAATGTCAGAGCTCTATTTAACCTTGCAAATGCATCACCAGTGGATAATCAGAGATAAACACTTGGCAATCCCGCTGAGAGTCAAATGTTTATTATTAAAAGCTGCTACTTCCTTTCCTAATTTTTCTGACCATGCTTTCCTTCACTGAGTCGGTGTGAAGTACTGAAAGTTGACATCTTATGAACACTGATCTGATTTCATTTATGATAGGATTTAACAGTGACATATTATCAGGCAGCTGTCTTCCACTGCCCTGGATACGCAGCTGGATCAGCAGACTACGTACTCTGAGCATCTCTGTACAGTGATGGACATAATGGGACTTGTGCTACTGCAAGAGAAGCGCTCACTGCTACAATCGAGCAAGCACCAGCAGCGTAGCCACATCTGGAGGGCATGAACATATTGGGATGTGTACAAAAAAAGAGAGTCACCCAGTAGCGTGCCAAGCAGCTAATAAGAAGCCTGATGAATCTACTCTGGCAATCAGTATACTTTTGCTATCAGGAAGCTGAAGGTTGTAGGATGTAGTGTAAATATTGGAAATTCGCCAACGTCCATGACTTCTTGGGAAGCAGAGATGAGGCAGAAGCATATCCTCAGAAACCCAGGCCTGGAGCATGTAAAGTCTGTTCAGACACTCCTAACACCAGTTCATTTACTTTTTTTATTCTCCTTTAAAAAAAACACCAACAAACACCTAAAACCCACCCCTCCACCACCACCATTCCTCACCCATTTTTTTCTAGGCTTGCTCTGAACAGACAAGCAAGCAGCAAACTAGAGAAGACCAAGTCAATGTCACAATCCATCTTAAGAGTCTCACTCCAATTTTTGCTCTTTTTCTATCCCTTTTAAAGTGCTTCACTGAAGGCAGTCTTCTACTTGGCAATCTCTCTGGGAAGACTGAAGACCATAGAACTACACAAACCAGCAAAGGTTTTGCAGTCTGCCTCATGGCTTAGCAGCCTCCTGCTTACCCTTGGTTTGGATGTAGGGGCAGGAGATAACCAGCTGTGACTTTATTTCCTTGGTAAATCCTCACAGATGCTCCTATGAGACAAATTCTTCAAGGATGTGAGATAGACTGGGGGCTGAAGAAAATCCAGCTCTGGACTTCAGTTTCAGCATGATAATGACACAGGCAGCAGTACAGGTTAAAAACAGAAATTACCGCATTAAGGTGTTTTTTCTGTACAAAAAGATGCAACCTAATTCCTGTGTAGCAATGTTAAAGGAAACAAAAGGAAGTACTCTGCAGGCACAGAGTTGAAATCATTTTCATAGGGTGCTCAGGAGGACAAAACTACAAGTGGGATTAAAAAAATGAAGTAAATTCACAAGGGGTGGGTTGATCAGCAACTATTGCACATTACAATCTGAATGCAACCTTCAATTCAGGAAATCCCTAATCTCGACAGCTTTTGACTGCCAACAGTCACAAGGACAGACCTGAGAAAAACTGCCCATGATTTTTCCGTTCTCTTCCTTTGTCTAAACATCTGCTGTGAGCTGTCAGAGACGAGATACTGATGAACCAGTGTGACAGCTTCTCGGCTCCTGTGCTCCGTGGACTGTATCTGACTGCACTGCCTCTTCACATTACCATTGTTTTGTGGAGCCTCCTACAGAAAAATACTTCACAAACTAACAAAACATGGGTTTAGGCTCAATTGCTGTGCACTATCTCCACCTAGAGAGTTTGTGTCTGATTTGGGAAAAATAGTTATAGCATGGCTCATAGCTGAGAACTCTGGCAAGTTTATTGCTTTTATGGGAAAATAATTAATCATCCAGAGCATTTCTTTCCAACTCCCTCACTCTTCTTAGTGTCTGAAGTGATTAATTAATGATTAAGAGACTGAAAAGACAAGGACTTGAGCTAATACTGTAAGAAGCAGAACAAATGGTATGACAGAGGTACACAAAGTGATAAGCTGCACACAAAAAGATAACTTGAGGTTTTCTTCTTAATGTAAAAACCCAGTGATCTTTGAAAGCCGCTGCACAAGACATCTTTTGTGTCTTGAGTTTAAAAAGATTCAAAAGAGATTACAAGTGGACATGTAAAATAATAATATACACAATTTTGTTTTCAGTTCAGATTTTTAGAAGGGATACCAAATACCTCATTTGGAGAATCAGACAGCCACTGATCAACAGAAATAATATACAACTTGCTACTGATAAATTGCCCATATCAGAATTTTCTGCCTTTTCACGAAAAGCATTTGACAGCAATCAGGCAGACATATTCAGAACTAGATTATTCACATGGCAATTCCTAAATGCTCTAAAAGCTAACAAAAACCAAGAGCAGCTGCTTCTTCCTAGACAGTAGTCAGTTATTGTGCCTAAGCTATTTTAGATCTGTGTTTAACCATGTTCTGCTTTACTACAACCAATCTGCAACTTGATCACTTCAGCTCATATTTAAAAAAAAAAAAAAAGAAAAAACCCTATTTCTTTTGGTGTCAGGATTCGAAAGCAAAACCAGGCAATGGTTGGTTTGTGAAGCTGCACATTCCTGTCCAACATCCTCTTTCCCATACATGCTACTCAGTAGCAATGCTAATGTCTGAGACTGGGATTAAAATGGAAAGGTTGTATTTGTAAAGTGACTTGAAAGCAGATATAAGTCCTGAGTAATAAAATACGTCACAGGTCTATTTTAAGAATGGCTTAGTTCCCACTGGGACTCTATAAAAGACCAAACCTACAACAAAAAGTTATTTTATCTGAAGTTGGGGTGGGGGGAAACATTGGCTCAGTATGGGTCTCTGAAAACAGAGCTGCTGCTTCTTGCCCTGTAGGAAGGCTCTTGGCTTTTCTCTTCCACAGAAGCAGCACTCCTCTTGGTGACACTGCTGACCATGCTACAAACTCAGTAAGTGGCTGAAACACTCACAAAAGTATATAAAGTATCTATAAAACCAGTCTTGTAATGGAACACGTCAGGCAGCCAGTCTTCTAGCCAGAGCTGGCAGCAATCCCCCTTGGTAACATTATCAGAACCATGAAACGCGATTGTGGAACACTATCCCACATCCCTGCTCTGGCAATGAAAGGAACAAATTCACAAACACGTTGGATTTGTGCCTGTAAAATCAAAGTTGAAAACAGCAGTAGCATTTTTGCTTTGTCACCCTTTAGACATTCAGAAGCGGCCAAAGATTGATGGCTGGTTCAATTTCCCCAGTGTTTTCCCCACAGCACTGGAATTTCATCCAGCTGGAGAAAGCCTCCACTCTTCTGAGAGGAGACATTTTCCTGGGGACACTATAGGTACTCAGCTCTCACGAAAACGAATTGTTATCTAAACACTCAGACACTGGAAAATCCTTCCCTGTATTTAAACACAATTCACCTTCACAACTGAACTTCAAAGTTCACCATCCACCTATGTCACCGATGAGGTCACTGCAATTCCTGCCCTATCTTCACGCTGAATTCTGGGCTTCTCACCACTCCAGCAAGCCAGTCCTGCTACAGGGCCTGTCGATGGTACAGATAAACTGTTGCTGACACCCAGGGCTGGTGCAGAAGCGCAGAGGACAGCATTCCTCATTACGCACTCTGGAGGTGAACAGCCGAGCTCAATCCTGGAAGCACACCTCGCAGCGGGATCGTGGGGCAGGCAGGGAGGCGGCTGGGACGCCAGCAGCAGCCATCCTGCAGAGCAGATGTTAGATGGGGCAGACTGTCGCTTCCCTCTGCTCGTGGTAGGGGTTAAACTTCCATCTCTCACCTCTCTGGAGTAGGGACTATGGAATAAACTCCCTCATGGACAAGATGAGAGAAACCAGTTGCAATAGCCAAGGATGTGGGAGACCTACTCCTCGGTACTCAGGTTTCGCTTCGTTTGCCCAGACAGATGTTACACAGTATTCTGTAAAATAGTTTAAGAAGCCTAAAGGATGCGAGACGTTCACGGAACCCCCACCCCCATTCGACTCCGGAGCAGGACACCCTGAGCTGAGCCATGCCGTACCCCAGCAAAGGAAATTTTTTGGCTGATAAACTTGCATCATGCAGAAAGTTGGTAGTGGAAAATGGAAATTGTAATGATCAGTAAGAAAAAATAAGAGACTTAAGGGGAAACGATGCTAGTATCATCCTTGTTAGCAAAGTCGGATTTTTCACATCCAAAAGCAAATAACATTCAAAGCAGTTTTATTCAGAGAGGATCTACTTACTAATGAGGCCTCCTTGAAACAAGTCATCCCCATAACTTTTTTTTTTTTTAAACCACTCTTCCTAGGAAACATTTTAAACACGTTTTAAGTGTCTACATTTTTCGAATTTCTATTCAAATAGAGCTTTGCAAACATTCTTCCCCCGGGCAAAGAACAAAACTAACAAAACCCGCGCTGTCCCCGTCCCGACCGGGACCCGCAGGACCGTCCCCGGGGCTCGGGGGGAGGTCCGGGAGGGGGGCGCGGAGCCCGCCCGGCCCCGCTCCTCACCGGGGGCTCCGCAGGCGGGATCTAGCCCCGTCCTTCCTCGGGGGGATGTCACCGACACTCCGGGCGGGTTACGGGCCGGGCCAGGCTCGCTGAAGGACGGTCGCTGTTACACTTTGAGGCACCGCAAAGCTGAGGCGTTGTGCTGATGGAAGTACCGGAGACCGATCGCGCAGCCTGACCCGCCGACGGCAAACGCACCGAGCCGGGACCCCCAGCCGCCCGCCCCGCTCCTGCGAGGGGCTGACAGCCTCCGGGGAGGGGAGCACCGCCGCCTCCTCCCGCCGATCCCCCCTCCCCGCCCCGGCGAGGATCTCTCGGCTTTCCCCTCAGCCCCGCCGCGCGGCAGCCGGAGGGGGCGCGGGGAGGAGACCCCCCCCCACGGCCCCCCGGGAGCTATGGCGGGGCGGGCGGCCCGCGCCCCCTGCGGCCCGTTCCCCGCGCCCCCGGCCCTACCTGCTGCTGGCGCTCGCCGGGTAGAGGCAGCTGCCGGGAGCGGGGCCGGGCGGGGCCGGGCGGGGCCGGGCAGCCCCGGGGGCGGGTCGCGGCGCAGCCCCGCCGCCAGGGGGCGCGGCTGCCGGTAACGGCCGGCGGTGCCGCCTCAGCCGGCGCGCGCCCTCGGCCACCATTTTGTTGGACCGGCTTTACCTCAGCCCGCGCGCGGCCCGGCCTCCCCTGCCCCCCCCCGGGCCCGCGCCCACGCGCGCCCACCCCGGCCCCCGCGGCTTCCCCCGACGGAGCCGGACCCCGGGGTCGACGGTTGTTCCTTCGCTCCCTTTCTCACACACAGCAGGCCGCATCGCCATGAGGCGGGGGCGACAAGGCACGCCATCCCAGGGCCTGGCCGGGGAAACGGTCACCGGCAAATCTGGGGAAAGCCTGGCGCCCCCACACCCCTCACCTCCCTCCAGGCCGCCCGGCGCCTCCCTCTGCTCCCAAAGGAATAAGGCGTGCATTGAGGCTGCCGAACAAAGCCCGTCATTGAGGTTCCATGGGAGGCTCGGCGGCTGCCGCTGCCCTACGGCAAGGCAGTGGTGCTGGAAGACTTGCTTCTCCACCCAAAACTGGGCAACGAAGCAGGAGGTGAAGGCAAAGTAAGCACTGTGAGGCCATGGCTTTCACGTTGCGGGAGGATCCGCCTGAAGCCGCCTCTGGGGTATTTGGGTTGTGAGCGCACACGGGATCAGTGCCCCTTTGCAGGGCTATGGCAGGGTGATAAGCAGCTTGTCTCTGAACTCCAGTTCACCCCTCTCTAGCTCTAAATATCCGCAGCCTCTGTCCCCAGCTCATCCTTCTCCACGTTTCTTTCATACCTTTAACTTGACTGCGTTGAGATATGCCGAGGTTTGTTCTTGTCTCTGGATGTTACTAGTTTTTTCCTGGCTTTACCCCTGTCTCATGAAATACATCCGAGTCAGATGGATTGTTTTTTCTGTTTAGCTGAGTTTTTGCTTGTGGTGTGGAAAACTTTGCAGTAACTGTCAAATATTTCCCTATTTCTTGATATACTACTCTACGTTCTTCTAAATGGGTTTGCTTCTGCCACATCTCCCCTCCTCTTCAATTCCAGATATTGTTTTCATGATGTAATTTGTTGTATGAGTTTTCTTGTTTGCTTTTATGTACTTTCATTCAAGAATTGATATGTCCATACAAAAGCACATGTAGAAGAAACTTGTAGTATGGTCTCTTTCTAGAGTATACAGTCATTAATCAAACATCATTCTACAATACAGTGGTTTAATGTCATAATAAACCAATGGTGTGGTCTGGGGGGCTTTAGTACATGTGCATAGCCTTTGATCCCTGCTGTCTGCACCAGGACCAGCAGGACTGCTGGGGCCAGCACCAGCGATGGCCTTGGAGGACAGCGTCCGCTTCCATCCTGTCACCCATTTATAGAAACCCACTCCCTTCTGCCAGATACTGTGTATTTGCAAGCACAGATATGTATGTGTGTATATATACATGTCTTTCTGGCCCTGAGCCATGTGAAGATAATATAGTTGATGCTTGCGAGCTACAATGTACCCCGGAATACCTTCTTTGCAAGAGCAAGGGCCCCAGGGCATAGTGTGTGTATGAATCTGGTAAACAAATGGTGATGACATGGGTAACAGAATTATAATTATTTGTTAGATAACCCATTTAAGCTCCTAAGAAATTTAACATAATGTTTAATTTCCAAAGTCTATCAGCAGCAGATGAGTTAGAACAGTACACACACAAAGACATGGACTTTATGGCTCATGTACTTGGTATATATAATACAGAGCAGATTCATTCCTCCCATGGTTGTGTTGAAGCTCTAGAAAGGAACATGATCCTTAAAATCAGTTTACAGTTAACTGTTTTTTGTGGAACATTGTATGCAGTACCACATCAGAGAGCTAGTAATACAGTTTTAACATTACTCAGAAACAAGTGAAATGTCTAACTTCTTGCATTTTTTTATGTCGTTTTTCCTCGATATTACAAGTGAGTTGTGGTAAATCTGAGACAGGCAGACCAGCCACAGACGGCTGTTGTTTTTCTTTCTCTTTCTGCATCATGTAATCAGAGAACTGTCTTGTGTTCTTGAGAGAAGCATTGTACCGAGACAGTGCCACCCTGGTATGGGTTTTTACAAAAACAGTTTCTATGCCATCAACAATGCCTTCAGTTGCTGCTGGAATTGCATGGAAATGTTAACAATGACATGGTTAATTATAAAAGCCAATGGTCAATATTTCTCCTCTGTCATCGTTGTAACTGAAGAAGATTGCTGCTATCCTTTTGTTTTATGAGAACATTATTACGCAGAATATTTTAGAAGGGCTAAAATTTATCTGCCATTTTGATTCCACTGTCTGGTAGAACTGTGCATGACCGGGGCAATAGTAAGCCTTTCATTACATCAGGAACATACATTACAAAGAGATACTAACACTGTCAGACACTCACATGGATTCTGTTTTCATAACTTAAATTATCTGCTTGGTGTTCTGCATGATGTTCATATCAAGCAAAGGTGCTATTTAGAGCTACAAAGGGACAGGCTCCTCATTAGAGCTAATAACTATGGGAAATTCTGCTCTTTCAAAATGTGTTTTCATCCCAAATGTTAACATTTAATTTTGGTTTTAATTAAAAAGAGACATATTATATTGCATAATATGAATTGCATTTATAATCATTACACAGCTAAACAAGAGATAACGGGCACAAACTTGACCATAGGAAGTTCCATCTCAACCTGAGGAGGGACTTCTCTCCCGTGCGGGTGGCAGAGCACTGGCACAGCTGCCCAGAGAGGGGGGGGAGTCTCCCCCTCTGGAGCCATTCCAAACCCGCCTGGACGTGTCCTGTGCCACTGCTGGAGGTGCCCCTGCTCTGGCAGGGGGGGTGGGACTGGGGGAGCTCCAGAGGGCCCTTCCAACCCTGACCATTCTGGGATGCTGTGATTCTATGAAACCAAAAATTATTTGTCAGTCAAATATGATTAATGCAAAATTAGTCAACCTTTTCAAAACATTGTGTTCAATGTATTTATTTATTCTGAAAAAAAAAAAAAAGGCATTGTTAAAATTGTAATGTTTCCATGGAAATTTTAGGTCTTAGTTGCCACAACAAACCTATTCAACTGGAAATGCAGCTACAGCTGTGTTGTTGACCATATAAGAAAGTGAGCTTGGTGTGCTGAAACAGATGAGATAGTTGCTTTTCAGGAAGAAACCTCTCTCACTACAGAGAGAGTGGGATGTGGAATTACGTCCGTATCTAAAGTAGAATGAAGATAGTATATTGATATCAGGAAGAGCCTCAGGAATTGCTGTGAATGAGAAGGGCAGAAACGTTTTGAGGCAAACTGTTGTGCCATGCCAGCCTTAATGTTCTGCACTTGCAAAGTACTGCTACATAATTGTCATTCAGCAAGAAAATACCTTGAAATCGGGCACATTTGTGTGCACAAATGTGCTCAAATGTGCACATACACAAATATCTAAAGGTATTTGTTGTTAGCTTCAGTCATTGCTTTCTGTTCATGAGAAGCTCTGCGTGGATCTCATCTTGATTTGTGCAAGATGATTGACTCATACATTCTTTCACCATTTTTAAGATTTGGTCTATGGGCATGTTGTCATATCAACCAGAAAAACCACAAAACTTGCATGTCTGAAGGGCTGATGCTGGTCTTTTGCAGGCAGTTCTATTGCTGTAACAGTTTTTTTTTGGCGCTAAGATATAAGCTACATGCTAAATGATGTATGCAAGCTTGAATGCAGCATTGAGGATTAAGCTAAAGAAGTGAACCACACAGCAGAGTTGAAATGTGATCTCCAAAATAAGTCAAATAAAGCCAATGCAGCTCAGCTTTATCTTTAGTCAGGATAAAAGGAATCATGCTGAGCACTGACCCGGTCAACTGGAGCCACTGCTATATGTACTTGAGAGCCATGCTTGAAAGTTAGTGCTGAAAGGCAGGCAGGCAGGCGAAGGGGTATACTTCTATTTTGTACTTCCATTCCCTGCCTTCAATGAAATAAAGCATTAACAGAGAGAATCCAGCTGATCTGCATCTACTTACACCAGAATTACTGTTGGCCCAAATTTTCTTATATTATTAATAAGTTTAATTTGAAGCTTTGAGATTGTATAAGTGCCAGTGAAAACATGATGTTGGGCTTCCTATTTTACAACAGATGAAGGAACTAAAAAAAGATAAAGAAGGAACTAAAAAAACAGTTGCCCATGAGGAAATTTCTACAAACACCACAAAGCTGAAATGGTTAGATATGAAAGAAGAACATAGCAACTTAAAATACAAGAGAAAACAAATTAGTCATTTCAGACCAAGCTAGTGGTGTGGGATCACCTCTCACAGAAGTGTATTTCAAAATATTTCCTGAAATATCCTGTGCTGCGTCTTTCTGTATTTGCCTACATAAACTTGAACAAAGCCAGAAGAAGAAGTTGGGGTTCAGGGGAAGAAGACAGACAGACAAACCAAATTTGAACAAACATACCTTACTTTACTTACCCTTTTATTGACCGTGTTTGTGATGTGACAGTTTAAATTCTGACAATCTGGCCATTGTTGCTGCTGGCTAACAGATTTTCCTAACTGTTGCTAATTCCTGCTTCCACATTGCCCTGTAAGTGCCAGCAGTGGCTGTTTTCCGTAGCTGCACTTCATGGATCATTTCTATTATAATGAGATTTCTACTGCACTGTAGGAAGTAATATTTCCTGTAGGATAAGCAAAGTCGTCTTAGTGATAGCAATATTGAGAACCTGTATTATGACTTCACAGCAGCTGTTGTGACTGCAAATAAGGAACTAGTGACCAATTGTTTGACATTTGCATTTACTCTAAGTTGCTGGGCTTGTCTGCCACACACAATGTTCCTTAGTTTTTCCATGCATATGGAAATGGGGAAGGCTTACTTCCTCTGTGATTTCAAATATATTTTCCTATAATTGTTAGTTTCTTGATTTCTGTGGTGTTATCACCTCTTAAAATTTTCAGATGCTGATGAGCGTGTGAAAATTTCTGGATTGCAACGGATAATCACATGCTCGCTAGTTTAATGGAGCCTTGCTGTTAGGTCTGTGCGTGTGCACTTTGAGCCATGAAGGAATTGTAGGTCTATAGATCTGCAAAGTAACTGAGTAAAATAACCACTTCACAGGGGCATTAAAAGATCTTTATCATGGAGTTTCTCAAGCTTCTTGAGTGAACAATGTTATAGATTATTGTGATATTGTTCTTCTTTCTTTTTTTTTCATAGAGTCACAGAATGGTTTGGGTTGGAAGGGACCTTAAAGATCATCTAGTTCCAACCCCCTGCCCTGGGCAGAAACACCTCCCACCAGCCCAGATTGCTCCAAGCCCTGTCCAACCTGGCCTTGAACACCTCCAGGGATGGGGCAGCCACAACTTCCCATGGCAATTTGTTCCAGTGCCTCACCACCCTCAGAGTGAAATTTTTTTCCTGATATCTATTCTAAATTTCCGCTCTTCCAGTTTGAAGCCATTGCTACTACATGCTACTACATGCCCTTGTAAAAAGTCCCTCCCCAGCCTTTTTGTAATCCCCCTTCAGATACTGGAAGGGGCTCTAAGGTCTCCCTGGAACCTTCTCCAGACTGAACAGCCCCAACTCTCTCAGCCTGTCCTCACAGCAGAGGGGCTCCAGCCCTCAGAGCAATAGGTCACACCAACAGGTCCATGTCCTTCTTATGTTGGGTGCTCCAGAGCCGGACGCAGTACTCCAGATGAGGTCTCACCAGAGCGGAGCAGAGGGGCACAATCCCCTCCTTCGCCCTGCTGGCCCCACTTCTTTTGATGCTGCCCAGGATTCGGCTGGCCTTCTGGGCTGCCAGTGCACATTGCCAGCTCATGTGGAATTTCTCATCAACCCAACACCCCCAAGCCCTCCTCCTTGTGCAAAACTCTATTTTAATAAGGAAACTAAAAATTGGCTGAGACCCAACGATTCGTTTAAAGTAGCGGTCCCAACGAAGTGGGAGTGTAGCTGTGGTCTGAACAGGGAGTTGGGAGTCAGAACGTCTGGCTCCTATTTTTGTCTTTTTGGTGTATTTGTGTCCTACGGCAAAGCCCTCAGTCACACTGATCTTCAGGTTTTGTGTTTGTAGCATGGGGATTAGAACACTTCCCTTCGCCAGAATGTTGTGAGGATTATGTTTTGTTTTGAAAGCATTTACTTGGAGGTATATAATAACAAAACCTATTACTGGCAAAACTATTAATTATAATGTAATAGGTCAATCCAATACATTTTATTATATTGAAGGTAGAGAGTTTTGAAAATATAAGAAGTAATATTATGTTTTCAGAGGGTGGCTGGAACAATGCTAGGAAAGGAACCTGCTGTAGCATAAAAATAATAGTGTTGACAGTTTTTAGCAGTAGGGATATGAAATGCAGAAGAGTCTTGCAAAAATAAATAGATTGTTTAGAGTATTTTAAAGCAGCTTGTTGCAAAGGAGTCATAGAGCATTTCTCTTAGGAACCGCTATAAAGCAGATATTAGTGCCCTTCATTTTTCATTGCCCATAGGTCCTTGAGCTGAGCTATGTTAAAAAGGAGCCTGAAGAAAGGTATGGGCACTCTTTTCCTCCCGGCTCGGCATGCTAAGCAAGCTGTGCCATAAACTTCGGGTCTGCATTTCCTGGGGTCAGGCATGGAGAGAGCTGTATTTTGCCCCTGGTGACTTTGGGGGTATCAGGATCACACCGAGGTCGCTGGCAGCAGACCTTGGCAAGGGTGGAATGGACTGGGTGAGGGACAAAGCTTCCCCGCCTGGAGGTGGCTCTGTCCAAGTGGAGGGGTTAAAGCGAGTCTGTCCTCAGTAAAAAGAGTGTTTTGGATAAGAAATGACTGTAACTTTCTGTACCGTTCAATTCCACATTCTTCACAAATGCTGACGTGTAGTTTAATCATTATTTAAAAAGTATTTTACAAGGATGCATTCTAAAACAAGGAAGCAGATATTATAGATCATTGTATGTAATTTATTTGAAAAGAACAGAATCCTCAAACCTTCCATAGACTGTATTAACTCTGAGTCTTTACTTTTCCTGGGGTTTGTGGTAACAATACAAATCCAAGAGCAATGTTCATATGACCAGAAAATTTGGATGCCATTCTTTCTTGACAGAGACTTCAGAAAGAGACACGTAGAAAAGGCTTTTCAAGAGCAGGCTGTATTGACCTAGCAGAAATCCACAAAGAAGGGTGGGACGATAGGCACTATTCCATCTCTAGCAATTTGGTATTGTGACCAATTTAGTGGGTTTTAATTACTGTTGTTAGGTCTGTCCAGATGTTCAGAATGAATAGGCTGAAGTCAGCCTTTTCTCAATAACTGTTGTTGAAAAACTGCTGCAGGCTTTCAAGTGCTCACAAGAATGAAAGAGTCAAAGAAGAAATATAGATGCCATTACCCAATCTTCTGTCTTGCTCATGTCTTTTGTGTATTTTAAACTTCATAGGAATATTGGATAAAAGCATACAAAACGATTCAAACCAGAACCTTTAAAGCAAATCTGTATTGCCTTTTCCCCCATCTGACAAATTAAGAGAGTCTTATATAAAATATATTTGGGAGTAAATCACAGCAATAGCCGTTTCAGATTAAAAAGACCGATCTTAGTCATAGTTAGGTAATGACTTCTTGTTTTCTTTGCTTCAGATAAGAAAGAACTGTAATTGTATACAAAAACTGCTTTTCATTTCTGTTTGAGATTAAAAAAAGTTCTCCACAACCATTAAAGTGATTTTGAGAATTGTTGAGCAATGCTGAGGATGGATCTGCGCCCACAGGAGGGGAGACATGCTGTCCTGTTCGCGTCGCTGAAGAGGTGCAATGTTCTGCTTTTGTACCAGGCAAGTGGTTCTGAACGGGGTGGTGGGGTTACTAAACTCGACAGGAAAGCCAGCCACAGGGTTTATCCTGTGGAGGGAAGGAGCCAGGGCTGCTGGAATTTTCACTGGAAAAGAAGTTCCAACTCAAGTTGGCTCCCGAACACCGTTGCAGCTGCACGGTCTGCCAGCCTTTCCGGGGCATCACAGGGAGCAGTGACCATTACCCGTCACAAATTCTGTCTTGCAAAAACAGAAAAGCGAACACTGTTTGACTAACTCTACCAGGACTGAACCATAAGTAGAAAAGCAGTCAGTGGATTTTTGTGTGATATTTTAACAATTTTGAATGTTAAAACCTGTTAAGCCAATGTTATAGTGTCTGTGTTAATAGAATAATATTTGGGGTAATACCAAGTGCTTAAAGGAACCGTATTTTTTTTAAGACAGTAAACCAGACTGTAACTGGGTCAAAATAGACATCATTTTCTGTTTAAAGACTCCCTCTTGTGGAAATCATTCTTACTGACTTGTTTTGACCTATTTTTCTAGTAAAAGTCACTCCATATAAGGTATTGCAAAACTTGAAAAGGGTTCTGTTGCACAGTGTTATCTGTTTAAAAGTTAGAACCCTGACAATAACTGACAGTAGTCGTAACAACTGTAGTAGATTGCTAGCAGATTTTATATCTTTCTGCTGAGTCCGTGCTTTTTATTACTCAGAGGTTTATTTATTTATTATGTAGCTGAAAAAAAATCTAATTGCTTTTCACCTTGTGTAAGAGGCTCTGCCCAGGTGACGTGGAGCACAGTATCCCTCCCTGGTAGGGGTTGAGTAATGATTAGGATGTGGGTGACTCAGGGGAAGCGGGCACTGGTGAAAGCAGAGGATTCCCTGTACATCGCCAGGCTAAGAAAATTGAATTAGTAATATCATAGTAATGCAGATGGAAAATGCCCATTCTGGAAAGAGGTTTCCATAGGAATGTTGATACCAGTGGCATGCTGCCTTATGGGAAGGGATAATGTGAATCTTGGACACTGATGCAAAACAGAGTTTGATGCTTTCCATAATGCGTGGGACTGAAATAAAATCCTTATTGTCCTCTAGCAGCCTGTTGGGAGAGGAAATCACATTATTTAGAGTCAATGTCTAATATGGAATTGTGCAGGAAAAACCATCAGCTCTTTTCAGTCATACTTCATCCCTAATAAACTCTTGGTTCTAAAAGCAGCAGAATCCCTCCACTTGCTTTAATTGCAGCTCTTTGCTTTTGTGGCACTGAAGCCGAGGAGGCATGCTGGTGGTCCTCAGAAGCAGAAATCCCCCGGGAAGTGCTGCCTGCCCCCTCCCCGCTCCTCTCCATACCGAGAGACATAACTACCTTTAACCGGTCTGTAGGCCCTAAAGCTTCCCAAAGGACTATCTCAAAGGAGTTTTAGGTTAAACACAACATAAAACGGAAAATCTGTGTATTAATCTGGAATACCAGGAGTCCTAATTTTGAACGTCTGAACTCATTAACTGTCCCTGTAATTTCTGTGTTCGTGTAAGGGAAGTTTGTGTGTTGAGCTAAGATTCAGGGTGAGTTGATTGAACTGGAGATATGTAGAAGCCTTCATGTTACTTTTCCTACATTTTTTTCATGTCCTGAACCACTGAAACTTTTTTCCAATCCCACGAACTGCGAGATTTGCGCAGCACCTTGCAGTTTTACGGCTTTTGTCTTGCCTACCACGAGTGTTTTAAAAGCATATTTTAAAAAAATCAAAGCCAGGATCAACAGAGTGGTTCGAGCGTTTCGCAGGACGTTGTAAAAGACACGAGACTATTATTTTACCCCAAATCGGGGAGCTCAACAGAGCGCTCCGGGGCCGCCCCACTGCCGAGCCGCGCCGCGGCAGCACTGCCCCGCCGCCCCGCGGCCTTCCGAGTCCCGTGCAGTCTCGTGCCGCCCCGCCCCGCCCCGCGCCGCTTGCCGGCGGGGAGGCGGGGCGGCTCCGACGCGCGGCCTCCGCCATTGGTTGCGGCGCGGTCTCTCGCGCCCACCTTTGTGCAGCCCCGGCGCCCGTCGAGAGTGGGAGGGGAAACCCCGTGCGAGGAGCGCCGCCATCTTGGATAAGGGGGGTGATGGGGGCGCAGTGGAGCCAGCCGAGCCGAGCCTGAGGGAGCCCCGGAGAGAGGCGGAGACCCGGCCCGGCCGTCGCCCAGCCCGAGCCAGAACGCTACAGTGCCCGCAGGGGGGACCGGGCTGTCGCCGACGAAGCCACGCTGCACAGCCACCCGCTCCCCGAACCCAGGTACGGAGGAGCCGGGGAGGGGCGCCCCTCCACCCGGCCGGGCCTAGAGCACTAGGCCCCGCGCCGGTGCCCGGCCCCCGGCGGGCTCCACTCGAGCGGGCGCGCCGCCCCCCGCCTGCAGGCCGGGGCAGACTCCCGGCCACCACCCGGCCCGGGTGGCGATACTTCCTCCTGCTGCTGCCCGGAGCCGGGGCCTACTCGGGGCCGCGCTCCCGGTCGGTGTGCCGCTGCCCACCTCGGGGGCGGTGCGGGCTGGCCCCCGGCCTCGGCGGGGTGGCCGCCCTAGCACCGGCGACGGGCAGGAAGGGGAGGGGGCCTTTGGTGCGCCCGGGGCCGAGCAGGGTGAGGCCAGCTGGGCAGGAGCTAGGCCGCTGCTGCACTGTCTGTCGCCACCGCCTCCCATTCCTCCTCTGCACTGCACACTCCCCGTGTAACACGCCACCATCGAGTACTCGTGCCCAGGCGGTGTATACATATGTATGTATATGTGTGCGCCTTACTAATCGTTGCAGTTGCACGTAGGGTGTTTACTGCGTGTATATACTATACTGTGTATGTAGCTGATGTGCAGTGTTACCTGTCCTTTTGATTCTTTTGTTGACCTGTACTGTCATGAACTGGACAGAAAAATAACTTTCATGAGGGATGAGGGGAATGCCCCTTCCTATTTGAGAAAGCAACAGAAGTATTCTGGACTAGTTTTCTTTTGTCGGTGCTTATTTGGGGCAAATGGAAGAATGGAGTTCTGTTCTTTCACCTAGTTGTCTGTTGCCTGTTTGTAGTATGCTCTTAAGGCTTCTATTACATCTGTGGGTAGCTTTGTCTTGAATTAAAATTGTGCTGAATTATCTTTGCAGTAAAGCCGGGAAAAGGTGTCTGTCTGCATTGGGATCTCTCTGGCAACATCTCTCTTCCTCTGGAGGTTACTTGATGTGGACTTTGCTTTCTAGGCCCCTGAAACAGAGTGGTTTTATGCTGTTGTATGACACTCTTTCACAGAGGTAAAAGTATCCCTTTGTGAACAAGATTTATTCAGGTTGTTTATATCCCAAATAATTTCAAGCTCCAAGTCAGAAGTCTTAATTTTCCAGTAGCCAGATGTTATCGTATGGAATGCATCATTTTGGGGGATTGATATCTATTATGGTTTGCATTGAGGGCCTCTTGTGCTTGGGCATTACTCAGGAATAGGAAGAAAATCCCCACCCTGGGGAACTTAATAACTAAATGTCACATAATTTAATATAGATTAAAAAGGAATTTGCTAGCTTCCTGTAGGGATTTGAAAATGTCATAAATCTGAGTGGAAGGAAGAAGCTGCTATTTTCCTTTAAGAATAACAACAAAAAAAGTTATTGTGAAGGACAGCAGTTTGAAGACAAACCTGTTATACTAGAGGTACTAGGATTTAAAATGTAAATAGATCTTTTAAAATTACTTGTTTACTCCTGTGCATCTAATGGAACCTACTTATGATTGGTTCTCATTTTGCTGTATCTTTCTGAAGCAAAGGAGGTAGGCCTTACTTAATTTTGTTCTAAAATGTGTTTGTGACTTGTGTTTTCCAAGGTGGTGACTCCGGACATTTTGTTTTCACTTGTTAGACTGACAACAAAACTCTTCTGGTTTCTGTACAGCCCCTGAATGTACCTGATATTTCTGGAACTTGGTTCTCTTGCTAGGAACGCAGATGTGTGCTACAGGTTAGACTGTTCTTTAGGAAGAGGAAAGTAGGATAAATGAGGATATACAAATGGATAAAGACTATGGTTGAGAGAATGGACATCGGAGAAAGTGTTCTTACCGCTGAGGACAGGTATGCAATATTTAATTTACCAATGGTGCTAGGGTGTGGTTAGTAAGAAATGAGGTGTGTGCATATAAATGCAGGAAGTTTAGGGAACAAAATGGAGGAACTGAATGGAGCAGGATGTGAAACCATTAAAAGGATAACCAACACACTTTGTGTATGACTGGATAGCTGTCAAGGGAAATAAAAAAGTGAAGATAGTCTTGATTTAAAAATAAAGTCAAAGTTCTCATATAGGAAGAGAATTGAAGGCCTGTGAAGTCTTTAGAAATACTTAGTAGGCCTCAGGCCGAGCTGAGGTATTCTACATGATTAAAGAATATAGCAAATGCATTTCTTCAAGAACTGCTTGAAAAGGAGCTCTGCACAGCTGAAGCTTGTTAGTCTGAGCCCAGTAGCATGTGGCCCTCTGTGCTTTCAGAGAAAGAATGACTGGACATGGAAATAATAAGAAATGCAAAGTGATCTTCAACAGCAGATAATAAGAAGGTTGCTGTCTGATCAAAGATCAGTTCAGCCAGATTTACTGTCTTTGCTAATCAGATGCTTTAATGAAATCCAAATGGGGAAAGCTAGAGAGGATGACTCTAGAAAAGCTGAAGAATGAGTGAGGAACTGGCCAGGAACAAATAACGTTGTCAGATAGATGTGCAGGAGAAAGTACTGGGCTGCTAGCAGGGATCAGTCTCAGAAGAGGGCTTTTTAAACACAAGCCTGCAAAAATAAATAAACAAACAGACCAGGGAGGTTGTGGGGCCATCATCTTAAAGAGGGCCTACATGTTTATATGTTTATGAAGACCTAAATGTCCTTGGTGAGTGGAAATCATAGAACCACAATGAAATATAATTGTAATAGACCTCATAGCTTGTTATGGACAAAAGACTTAAGGGAATTCACTGCTTAGGTCTATTAATTGGTAACAAAACTGTTATTACATTCCAGTATATTGTCATTTTTTTGCAAGAAGACCACAAACAAAGCAGTTACAGACTGTATTTCTAGCAGCCTTTTAAAATAAGGTACCAGTTAGACTGCGTTGGTTTGAGTGCTTGACAAAAGTCTTCATCAGGGGATTAGTGCAGTTATGAATTGAAACAATTCTGCCTCTCCCCAGTTCTTCCCCTCTTATTGATCTCATCTCTGTGTTCACTGTTAATTAACATCTGAGTAAATATGCAGGGAAGAGAAGGAAGGTTATGCCCTAGGAAGGAGGATAACTACCTATTCACTTTGTGTAGAGATTTAGAAGCTGTTCTAAATAATTGTTATTGGTTGCATACAGATCCCCTTGTATGCAACTAATGTTTTCTTCCAAATCAAAAAACTTAACAGGTCTTTAAAAGTTGTTTCAATTTATAATTGAAATTTCTCTCTGCAATTGATATCCAGTGAGGAGTTAAAATTGACTGTGTCCTTGAGTTGAGCTAGAAGGAACTGCATGGGTCTCATGAAAGCTGGTATGGATATGATATTTACAGTTATGTTATTCTGATAAAGAATGTTACAGCAACGTGCCTAGAACAACCTTATCTCAGTTTATACAGATGTGTGCTGATACTTGAAATAAGGCTTCAGTGAGATGTCAAAATACCTGCGTAGTGCTTGTTGATTAGAGGAGGCAATGTAGGTGTACTAGTATCTGATTAAGTGAGATCATCTCGTAACTTTTTATAAGGAAAAAAAAAAGGAAAAGCCTCTAAGGAAGAAGTCGATATATAGAAATTGGATTATGGTGACACTGTTCATTGTAAAATTTCTAGTCTGAACTGTAATACAGAAATTAATTTTGCAGGCTTTGAAACTAGCAGAAATGTGTATAGTGAAGCATGATCCTCTGGCTAGTTGCCATCCTGAAATAATGCTCTAAACTCTGGGGAATTGTTACTTCTGAAAAGGGAGCCAAACCTTGTTCTAAGTTGGCAGGCTTTCCCAGAAGAAAGATGGCAGGTAGACCAAGCTTCCAGACTAAACTTCTTTTACTTTCTGTTAACAGTAAATACATGGTTGGTTAACTTTGACATACTGTATTATGTCAGCAGTGGCATGTGCAACTTTCTCAGTCCTGCAGTTCTTGCACCTTTGCTCTCCCAAGAGGAAAACTCTGGACCCCTGTATTGGGATTATTGATTCACAAGTTTGGAACAGAGGACTGCAAAGTGTAGGTAGAACTCCAGTTTCTACAGATGGCTGATGCTATCAGCGTGCATTAGCATGTAGTTAATGTTTTTGTGTTTACTGAATCCTGTTGTGCACTGTTCGTGTCTAGATTTCCTTCTTTCATCTGTATAGTAAATGGTGAGATTGTTAGTTTTCTAAGGCAGAATTCGCACCATGGCTTCTGTGTTTAGTTTGTCGCATTTATTATGCACAGAGTCCTTCTGGAATATCAGTTTTATTCCAAGATCTGAGTGCAGTTTGGATTCCTGCTTATCCCTGTTGGAATTAGAGTGTTTAAAAGTTTGTTACTTGGTTGTTGTGTTGTTTTTAATTTTTTTTTTTAAAGGAGTCATCTGTTCTCCAGAAAAGATTCCTGACCTTTAGTAATAATTTAGAGTATTTCAGAACGTTTTCTGTAATGTAACCCTTGGAATAAATGTAATACCAAAGTGTTGCTTTAATATTCAGTTTAACTCCTGAAAATGTGTTTAAAGTTAATATCTGTGTTTCTGCAAGTTTCAGTACGTATGTCTATCAGACACAATGACTTCTCCAGCAACATTCTGGGGCTTGAGAGGTCTAGATGCATCAGATGTGTGAATTTCTCTATTGGTATTGCTATTAATTATCTTTTTCTTTGAGCCATGGAGAGCGAGTGGGTGCTAGGTCTGGCGGTAGGCAGTGGGGGGTGTGGTATCTCTCACCTCCTTTAGGGGCCTAGCGTCATGGTAAGAATGAGGGTGAAGTTTTAGCAGTGAGGCGTGGCTTGAAATTAGTCCTCCCTTCCCACCCATTTCTTAGTAGACTTTGTTGCTAAGCACGGAATTTGGTTTTCTAACTCTCACTTTGAAGTGGGAACTGAATTTGATGCATATGTAGCAGAGCAGTGACAGCTTCTTTTATATTGAACTAGCATCCTTAGACTTCTTTACTTAAAGAGTATAATGAAAATTGACATATTTTAGCAAGCAAAACCAGTCTGTGAAATAAGCAGAGGTGTATATTTAACAGTAAAGATTCTAGTTAAGACTTGCTTCACATTCAGTTTGTGATATAGCCTGCACAGAGTTCCTAGCTTGTCCATTCTTTTTTTAAAAAAAAAAAAATAAATAAATCTTCCTCACCTTCCAGTGATGCTGCTTATAAGCTTGGGTAGTAGGACGTGTTCCCCTCACTTGTGTTATACAGCAGTATGGTAAAGTCATGTGTTCAGAAGCATGAAACTTCTTTGAGTATTTCTGGGTACTTAACATTCCTTAGCCAACTGGTATTGTGAAGGAAGAGAGGGTTGCCTGGGTTTCTGCAGGGCAGATTTCGTAGCCACACAAGTCGTTCTTATCATGGAGTTCAGGATGCTGAATTTTTTTTTTTTTTAATGGTGTAAGTTTCTAGATACTACCATCTTCAGAATGCCCTATGGATCTTTCAAACAAGATGCATATTACTGCTTTTGGTGTCTTCGCCTTTCTTTATTGTGGCTGTAGCACCCACCTGCTTTCTGTGGAAAATAGCGCAGTTCATGCTATCCTCCTGAAGTACTTGTATATATAAATTGGCCTTTTCAAGCGCTTTTTTTTTTTTTTTTTTTTTTGGTATTTCCACTGACATACCTTGTAATCCTCCAGTTTGACCTCGTCTGCTGTCAAACTGAACTGAGCTGTGAGCATAGTCCTCCTAGCTTTACTGAGAAAGCAAGTGGCAAGTTAAGTATCCTGGAGGAACAAGTGCATTTGATCAGAAGATGCTCAGTTTGAATGTTACTGCTGTCAGGATGTGCTGGAGAAGAGGAAGAACATAATGTGTGAAGAGGTCTTCAGAAAATTTGAAGTAGTTGATGTTTCCACAGTGACACATTCATTTTGAACTCTATATGGAGCAGTTGTCTTTATTTGCTGGTTCTGAAAATAATCAGTGTGCGTATTGAAGCTGATACTGTAACTGTGGAGTCTTCCCCTGCAGGAAATAAGGCAGTAAAGTTGCTGGCTTGCTTGGTAAAGAGCAGTGAATTTCCAGTCATGAATGTGAATTCTTACCCAGTACAGCAATAAGAAGTGGTCTGTCCACTGTTACTTGCCAGAGGCTGAGGAGGACAAAGGTGGTGTGGGATGGCTGCATGAGATTTCCCTCTACTACAGCAGAAGAGTTTCCTCTAAAATTTTCTTGATGGAAATGGCTGTTCTTAGAACCTGTACAGTACTTGGTGTGGAATTCCATCTTGCCAACTTATACAAGAATTACTGTCCAAAATTCTATTTTGTTTACTATCTTGGATTAAACTTGGCTTAATAGAACTGTGTGTGTGCGTAGATGCTTTGCATACTGCTTGGGGTGGAAGGACCTGAGAGTTTCCATATCATAAGCCAAGCATGGAGGAAAGGCAGGGTGCAGATCAGCGACTGGCATGCAGGAAACCCTTCCAAACTGCTTGTTGGACTTGTTCCCCCTCCAAGGTCTAGATAAGAGCGTTTACTTTAAACCTCTGCTGTGTGAAGCGGTGACTGTTGGCTGGGTGCTGTGAATGAGATTTGTTGTCAGTCACCTTCTTTCTTATGACAACAGTTCACTGTTACGGATTAATTGTGGTTGAGGCAACAATACTTTCCCTTTGAAAAAGGAACAGGCTTGTAAGCTTTCCTGTGTTTTATTTCTTTACAGTACTGATTTCACTTGTCATGTGAATGACACATGACTGAATGAAAATCTTTCTAGGCTAAAGCCATGTTCTTTATGGAAGTACCATGTTTTTCTGATGGCTGGCTATCTGCCATGCAGGAGCAGGAAAGGAAATGGTGAATTGCTTGTAGAAATTTTCCGCTTGCTTAAGTCATCACAGTATATCTAGTTTTAACTTAAAACCTGGGACAAAAGCAGGTATTTTGCATCTCTTTTATGTTAACTGGCAATATCTGGCTGTATAAGCTTGTAATCCTGGTTAACTGACGTGTTAGTTGGGATGCCAGCTATTACTCCCTGCAGGTTTACACAGCTGAAGCCAGTTCTAATTCCTCCTACATCTATGTAATCTGGAATATTGGAAGTACTTACCCCAGTCTAATTTTGACTATCACTTAAAAAAAGAGAAACTGCTAAGCCCTGCTGTAATGCTACTGTGCTGACAAAGCCACAGAGATGTTAACTAACTTCCTGAACATCTGATTTGTGGCTTGTGCTGCTTTTCTAATGTGGACATGTAGCAGTCCAGACCCCAGTTAAGGCTACTACAGCATTCTTTTTAAGTAATTCTTAGCTGTTTGCAAGATGTGCTGTTTCCTTTGTTCCTGTTGCAAGTCTCAAAAGTGTGAGGTAATAGTTCCAAATTGCTGGTTTTGTTAAACTTCTTCAGATTTTTATTTTTTTTCTGAGTCAGATTTTATTTTCAGTTCATGTATCAGCTATTTGGCGAGTGAGTGCTGGTCCACTCAGTGACTCTGTAACAAAGCAAGAAGCTACTGGAGCTTTTCAATAGCTTTAAGTCTTTCTGCATAAAATTGAATAAGTATCAGTGCTGCACAGAGCATGTTTCTACTTAGAGGCCTTACTGACAGGGTTCCGAGCAAATGATGTAGGAGTTTTGCTGAATGTCTCTGGCACTAATTTGGTGCCTGTGGGGAAGTACACAAACTTGAGCTGGGAATGAAAGGATAGTTGGGGGGGGGGGGGGGTAAGCGGGAGGGGGTTTGTTTGCTTCTGTGAACTAAATTGGGTGAATTGGGTTGTTTGGTGAACAAGTAGCAGTTCTGATGTGTTCTGATTTTTTGTTTTGTTTTAGTGCCACAATGGCAACTGCACCTTACAACTATTCCTACATCTTTAAGTACATCATTATTGGTAAGTATCACTGGGCGTGTACCTGTTCATGGCAATGTGTATCTGCATGACAGCCTACCTACAAACCCTGTGGCTGTGCTGGTGGTGACTCCTGCTGTATGCTACTCGCGATATAGTAGTGATTCCTGTCCAACCTCAGTCCCTCACAGATGACCACACTTGCTCTAAAGCTTTAGCAGCTGACAACATAAAGGCAAACGCCTTTGTGTGCTGCAGAATTAGAGCTGTGTGATTGGTGGCAAGTGAACTAGGATTGAGGGCAAGTACCAGTACCCGTATTGAGTTCACTTTATTGCTGAGTTACTGTTAAAAATAACTGTTCTTGACATGCATACTTCAGTATTCTTTAATATCTTCACTGTTAGGGCCATAATGCTTAGTCCTCTGCATAGCACTAGAAGAAAAGGCATTTAAAAACATGTACATTCAGTCCCTTTCTCCCTAAATCAAGTTTGTATTTAGAAAAAATGCTAAATCCATTGGAAATGGGGAAAAATGTAATGGGAATCAACACAGTGGGGATGTTTTGTTGATTTAGGTTTACTGTAGCATTTTTGGCTGCCTCTGCGTCATTAGTCTCAAAGGTTTTAGAATGTATGTTGAAGACACAAGTACTAATTGGAATCCATTGCTTCAGACAGGCTTATAAACTTCTGTTAGGCTGTATTTTTTCTGTTTAAATGTTGCTTTTAGCTGCAGCTTCCTTGGCTGTTTAGAGTCAGAGACTTGATTGCATTTATTACTATCCTAGAAGAACTGGTCTTGGTGTTAATTGTTTAATTCTTAATGAGCTTGTGTAGGTGTAAGTGATCTGCAATCTTATTGTAATGGTTTGTAAGTCAGGCTGCTGTGACAGCCTCAGCCTGTGGAAAAGTCAGTTCTTAAAAGATCTTGCTATTTCTCACTATTGGCATTGTGTAAGTGGATCAGTGGAAGTGAAGCAATTTCTCATTGTCTTCTGCTTGTTTGTGAATGTTTTTGATGTCTTTACCAGTAATTGCAAGTAAGACAGGAGCAGGGCAAATGCTCAAAAGGTGTATTCTACATTGCAGTTTCTTACAGGTCTACTTCACGTAGAACCTTGTGAAATACAGTTGTAAAATTGGTAATACAAATTAAGTTGTCTTTTGAGTTTTCTGGTCCATCCTTACTTGCAACCCTGTACCTGTTAACAAACCTATAGTGCAAAAGTTGATAAATGTAAGGACTGTAGCCAGGTGTAGAACATTGCCCGCTAGGCCTGAGAAAGGAATGGCTGCCTGTCTCTAACATTTATTGTGTGGGATGATGAAAATGCGCTTGTTGCAACGGTGATGTGGTGTCAGCCTTAACTATTCTTTCTGTAACAGGGGACATGGGTGTAGGAAAGTCCTGTTTGCTTCATCAGTTTACAGAAAAGAAGTGTAAGTATTTCAATTCACAATATTTATTCTAACTGGTATGCTTCATCCCTCTTTCCTGCCTTTTTGCTTCCATTGTGCATGAGCTTGATGTGGTGTCTGTCTTAATCTGTATGGGTTTGTATGGTACTTAGTCAGATTTTTGTTTTGACTCCTGCAGGTGTAAAAACAAAATGTTGATGTAGTAATGGCAAAACTGCTACTTGTCAGTCAGTCCTGCCTGTGATGAGTGGGAAGACCATGTCTGTTTTTACAGCTTTTCCAGCAGATTTTGATATGGAACATTGATATGGACATTTCTTGTCTGAAACTTGCATGTTTTCAGTATTGATGTAGCTTGAACACAAGCAGTTGGAGTTTTTTAGTGCTTTTAAGCACTTCAAAAAGAAAAAAAAGGATTCATTTTTTCTTTGACTCTCTGTTTGCAGACTTAAGTAGCACTGTCATTTTCTGTAGCTGTTGTGACTCATGACACTTGGACTGCCTCACGTGATGGTGTTAAGGCTTACTGCAGTCTGTCCCAACTGTAATGTTTTTTCCATGTATGGTGTCATGGCTATCAAAGAATTAGCTTCAGTTCTTAATGTGTTGCATTGGAGTTTGCAGTGGCTATTAGCTCTTACAGCTTTCCATGTAGCGCTCACTCAATGGATCAGTCCCTTGGTATTTATTAGTACAAAGTCTTTAACTGTGCGCTGCTCAAGATGTGGCAATAAGTGAGTAGGAGCTACAGTTCGAAATATTTCTGTTTTCTAGTAGAAATAGGATTTTTTAACTGTTGCTTTTAATTAAAATCTAGTATCAGCAAATTGTTTCGATGCTACTTTGCACACGGTCAGATTCTTGACAGGGCTGTGTCTTGTTCTGAGTTTGTCTGTGTTAAGCCAAAGCAGTACAGCTGAACAAACTAACATACTCGACACCTCTACTACAAGACACTCATTAACTGTGGATAGCTTGAATAGGTACTCATCCTTTCTGTATTTTCTTTATCGTTCTTAAAGATGGGCTTATTAAGATGAGTTTGTTATGAAACTGAAACAACTTGGATATTTGTTTTTGAAGCTGTTTTACAGACTTTTAACTGTATCTTGGTAATTCCCTAAAGTTATCTTTTCCTACTGCATTAAAATAGTTAACCGTTTCTTCAAGGATAGACTGAGAATCAACTGACTTGATACCTTCTGATATGTATGGCCAAACAGCATCAGTATACATGCATCAGAGAAGGCAAGAAATTTTATAACTGTTCTTAAAACTAACAGCAGCTCAGGAAATACTTTGTTTTATTTCTGGTTAAGTGATACAGTTTGGGTACTGTAGCTGTAAAAATGCTTTCTTAGAGACTGAAAATCTAGAAAAGATAATTGAAAACTGGTGATAGTAATACCTTTGTAGCAAGGAGACCTTGTACTAGAAAGATCTGATGTTTGCTCTTATTTTTCATGACAGTTATGGCGGACTGTCCCCACACAATTGGTGTTGAATTTGGCACAAGAATAATTGAAGTTAGTGGCCAAAAAATTAAACTACAGATTTGGGATACAGCAGGACAAGAGAGATTCAGGGCTGTCACACGAAGCTACTACAGAGGAGCAGCCGGAGCTCTCATGGTCTATGACATTACCAGGTAAGGTGCTGCTGGCTGGTGCATCTTGTGCCGTAGCTCTGCGTGTGCTGACAAGCTGTTTGGGTACCACAGCCTCACATGGACTGTATTGTCTGTCTCCTTGACGTAGATTTAAAGGACTCTGTCTCTGTCTGTATGGATTTGTATCCTGGTGTGTGAAGCTTACCACACTTCTTCATCTAAATACTTTAAATACTTAAAGAGCTGAAAATGGAACATAGGGAATTATGTGAGCTGCTTTTCTTGGGAAAACTCTGCTGACAGACCTGAGGATCTTTCCACTCCAGGCCTTGACTGTCTATGTTGAAGTTGTTTAGAGAACTGTCTTTGTCCTTAAAATCTGCTCTTCAGTACGTGGATTTTTCTCTTCCTGGGAGGCAATGGATACTGCTACTTACCTGGCAAAAATAGAGTAGACACAGGAGAGAACATCACCTCTGTTGCAGTGGGCTGTGTGAACATGCTTAAAAGACTCTGTTTAGGTGAGAGCACTGGAGAAGTCTGACTTCTGGGCCTCTCTATGGGGTAGTCCTCTAGCAAAACGAGACTGCACAGAAGCTGCCCTGCCTTCCTATTATAGACGGAAACTAAAGATGCTTGAAAGGAATAATTAATCAGATGTGCAACATGAAATGCTTTTGCTCTCCCATGTCTCCCATCTTCCTCTGGGGCTGTTCTTGGTATTCTTTATGCACATCTTTTTTTTTTTTTCTTTTCTGCATATATAGGTATATCTCCTGTTTGCTTAAATCTTGAGTAAAAAATAATCTTATGCACTGTTTGTTACAGAAGTGCTATTCTATCGTACATGGTTTTGTAAGAGTATTTGACAGGAAATCCTGTAATGTGTTCTATATGAAACAATAGACATGTTGTCCTTGTGATGACAGCAAAACTACCACAGACTGGAAGTGAGAATTGGTCTGTCTTTCCACCTGTGTTGGAAGAGTTGCTCTGGGGGTTTAAAGTTGACTTGTTGAAATCTTGGTCTGAGGCAAAACAAGATGTTGCTGCTTTGTCGTTCTTGAGGCTGGAGAGAAGAGTAGGGGTGGCAGATGTCAGTGTGTTTAATGGATGCTGACTATGCTGTTGGCACTTAGGTATTTTCTTTAAAATACCGTAGCTAAAACTGTACTTGCTTGATTCTTTGCAGAAGAAGTACGTATAATCACTTAAGCAGCTGGCTGACAGATGCAAGGAACCTCACCAATCCAAATACTGTAAGTTGGACTTTATTTAGCTTGAAAGCAAGGTTGCTTATCTCCTAAGCAAGAAGTGGAAGGCTTAGGCCAAAGCATCTGCAGTGGTAGTGGCGTTCTCTTAAATGAGCTGCCTGTGTTTGCTCAGCTACTTAGCTCTGAGTTATCCTGATGTCCCCATTTTGCAGTACACCAGTGACTCTCTTGCCTTACTGCAGCTGGAGGAAAAGTGTGGTCTCCTGAGTGGGAAAGCAGTGGTTTCTTCTAAAAGTCTTGTTGTGCTACTCACCTTTCAGGGGCCTATTTTCAGCAGTTGGAGACAAAATTGTGATGAACTCTGAACAAACCTTAACTTCTGTTACTGCTTCTTGCTTTGTGGTAGTCATGAGGTGAATGCTATCTCATCTTAGATTGGAAAATAAATTGGATCTCCAGCAAAAGCTGACCAGGTCTTCAGGAGGGATGGGGGAAGAAGGTTTGTGTGTGTCTCTCTGACCATACCACAGAGCTGTCGCCCTTCAGTCTTTTTCTGAACGCTCCTAAAATACTTCAGTACTGAGCTCATGGGAAGACTCTTTGCTGCAATGAAAGAAAACTTAAGATTCTGGCTGGATTAGCAGATAATTAAACAAATACAAGAAGTGGTTCTGAGTAGAACTTGCATGACTTAAAGAGTAGGACCACTGCTTTTTAGGACCTCATTTCATGAGGACAGCCTAAAGCATTTGAAAGGGGCAACTGGAGACAGTGTTCCTGAACTTACAGAGGGGCTGCTGCTACAGCAGTGTTTTCCTGAAGATGTGCGAGTTTTGCAGTTGAACTTTTCTGCATATTTCCTTTTGGGTTTTTATCTTTTTTAAAAAGAGGGTGGTAGCAAAAAAGCCAATAAGCTTTTTCCCAGACTAATTTTCTCTCTTCTGAACTAGGTGATAATCCTCATAGGAAATAAAGCAGATCTGGAAGCACAGAGGGATGTTACATATGAAGAAGCCAAACAATTTGCTGAAGAAAATGGTGTGTGTGTTTGTGTTGTTTTTTTTCTCTTGAGCTGTTACATTTCCTACAAGATAGCGATATTAAAGTGAATCCTCAGCATTGATAGCTGCAAGTTTACGCTTCCAAAGTAATATAATTGTATGTACAAACTTGCACTGTGCCTCAGATAGTCTGGCTTAACTCTAACTGTGCGTAGTTCTAGAAATCAGCCTGTGTACTCATGCCTTAACTTAGTCATAAAATACTGTTCAGTACTAAAATAATGTCTTGCATGTAATCTGAAGTCATAATGTGACTGCCTTAAGGCTGTTTGAAGTATGTTATGCATTGACTGTTAAACCTCTGTTTCTGAACAGGTTTATTGTTCCTTGAAGCAAGTGCAAAAACGTAAGTTACTTTTGTTTAGAGTAATGATTCAGATGTGATCTGCTTAAGAGAAATATATCGGTTATGATTAAGTACAGAGTCAGCTATAGAGTTGAGGTATAGTAGGGTTTTACAAGTGGAAAGAAAAAAACACCATTATTTTTCATTTCTCTTAGAGGCTAAGGTGTATATAGCGGTTTCAATCATGTCAGTTTTGACTTGGAGGTAACTTGGAAATTAGACCTCTCGCTATGTTTCAGGTAAAGACTTGTTGAATTCAAATGAACTGATTTGGTTTTAGACATCATTTGAGTGTAGAACATGTATGTGTGGGTAAGAGGTGTTCCCAATTAGCGGTTCCTTCTCTTGGATGATTCAAGCTGTAAGCAGGTTCTGCAGTGAACGGCCGGTCCCTTTGGTCACTGAGACTTGCCGCACCATACTGGTGGTCAGCTGGGCAGAACACAAGGGGTGGGACCTGCAGTGACACTAGTACACGTGGTTCCAGCTGGCACCTGTTGTCACAGGACTTCTGGCTGAAAAGGTTTTGATTAATAGTAGCTCCCCTGTCTCCTGGCCTCTTCCAGAACCGCTCTATGCATAGGGCTCGGTGCCTTAGCTTATTTTTGCTACTCAGTGTTTTGGCATGTAAGATTTTATTCCTGGCTAGTCCTAATAGATTTAACGGCTGGGGAGTGAATTCTCCTATCAAAGGCTGTCCCAAGGACTGGTTATCGAACTTAGTGGTATGTCTGCCTGAAGTGCTGTAAGCTCCTGTTGCATGTAAGAGGACAGAGTACCGACTGTGCCTACGTGGTGACCTGTCAGATCCCAGCGAGGGTGTCTAGACAGCTGCCTCCGTCCCCTGTGTCGCTTTGCTGAAGCGTAGCCTAAATAACTCCTGCTGCTCTCTTTGTAGCGGAGAGAACGTTGAGGATGCGTTCCTGGAGGCTGCCAAGAAAATCTACCAGAACATCCAAGACGGAAGCCTGGATCTGAACGCTGCAGAGTCGGGTGTACAGCACAAACCGTCAGCTCCGCAGGGGGGGCGGCTAACCAGCGAACCCCAGCCCCAGAGAGAAGGCTGTGGCTGCTAGTGACCTCTGTTCCGTGGCTCCATTTCTGACCTTTCACCTCTCTGTTGGAAGCAGTGCTTTTGACTGCTTCCCTGTCTTCTGTACATCTTACTGGGTTTAATTAAAACTCTGAGACAAGTTTAACACAGTACTAAACTGCTAAACAACTTTAGATGTAATCAGGTTATCAAAGGCAAGTAGAGTAATAAAACCTCTCCTGCATGGTAAATCTAGAAGTTTTTTTTTTTTTTTTCCTTGATTGTCCTTGTGATAGTGTCACCGATACATAATTTAAACTGAGCACTGATGCTGGACTCATGATTTTACACTTTTGCAGGGCTTTGTCTTGTACGGTTTAATTTTATGGTTCTTTGGCCTTTCTTCCCCACCTTTAACTGTGTAGAGCTGTCCATAGTAAAGCATAAGTTTTTGCTGTGAAATGACTTTGGATGGTAGCAAGGGGCTCTGTACCGATGTGCTTTTGTGGAAAGAATTCCCTGTGGTGTGTATGGTGGGGTCGGGGAGGGCTGGCACAGGAGCATACAACTTGCACAGGGAAACAATCCATTGTGCTTATAGCTTTACATCATTTTTTTGCCACTTTTATCCTTTACATGTGTTAACAGAACGTAAATATGTATAAAATTTGAAGGAACTGAGCTAACAGTTAAATACATCCTGTGTATATGATTTTAATGAAGAAAATGATTACTGGCATTAGAACAGTATATAAGAAAATATCGGTTTGTACAGTACGACCTATACGTGACCACATTGCCCGTTAGTACAGAAATCGATGTAACCGCAGTTCACTAACGTAGGCTTAACTCCTTGGTGTTGCCAGTGGACATTGTGCTGGGGGAACTCTAATCCCAATGCCGAAACTAACACTAGTGGAATCTGTCTCTCATCTTTGCACTGTGGTATATCGATGCCATTTTATTAACCTGTTCTGTGCAATCAGCAGTGTGCTAACCTGCTTCTCTCTTTTGTAAGCGTTTTGCATTATTGGGCTTCATCACCTGCCTTGCATCGTATCCAAAGGCTGGTTCTCTCGCACATCTTACGCTTTTATACCTTTAACTTTTTGAATGGTCAGAGGCTGAACTGGACAGTTGAAACAATGCACGTGCTCTCTAGGGATTTTGAACTACTGTTGTATTTTTAACAACCCACTGTGAGGATTTCTTTTAAGAATTGGGCTTTTTCATCAAGCCTTTGTGTTTATCCTTCCTGCGGTGACATGACCTGTAAAGTGTGTATGGGGGGGGGGGGGGGGGGTGAGGGCACATATGGGGGTTACTGAGCTGAACTGTGGGGGGGTTGCTGGGGTGTGACACAGAAATTTGTGTCTCCACCTGCAGCACTGCTGGGCTGCACTTGGGAAACAGCATGTGGAGCTTAAAAATGGAAGGGGTAAACGCTTAACCATGATCAAGTGTCCAACTTTAGTCTTACCATGGAGTTTAAAATACGAAGTAGTCTAAAAATCCCTTTCTAGACACTAAAACTATACAATGTTCAGACTTGTAAGTAAACAGTGGTACCAGAGTATTGTACAGTCAATGTTAAATAAAAGCCAAAACTGGAATGTGCAGACAATAGGATTTGGGTAACTTGTGCACTGTCCCTTTGTTTTGTCTGGTTAGTCCTTTTTTTAACTAATATTATTAATTAGATGGGTATGTTCAAGATCTACAGCTAATGCATCCTGCTTCAACAGAGGTTGCACCACCAAGGGTTTGCCCAGGGACCACGACCTGCTGCTGCCATGCTGTCAGTGTTGCGATGGCTGCAGCGCACTGAGGTGCAATACCTGTACTCAGAGTAAGGTACAGTGGGTCTCGCTGTTTCTGTCGCAGAAAGGATCTGTTTGGACTGCTGTACTCCTCATTTGATGTAACAATGCTATTAATCTAAATATTTGTAAATAAAGTACCTGTATCTAGATAAACTACAGCGGCTTGTGGTCTTTGCTCTGGCCCTCTCTGCTTACAGTGTGACTTCTGAGGGGGCTTGTTCCTTGGAATGGTTCACAGGGGCTGCTGCTGTTCTTGCTTCTCACCCCTGAGGCTGTTTTCTGTCCCCCGCAGCAGCTGGTGCTTCTGCTCGCCTGCAGTCAGGGCTCTGCTGCTTGAGGAAAAGCCTCTCCTCGACCTGGTGGAAGAGGAATGCGAGCACTACCCGAGGTTATGCAAGAGTTCCTTGTAGGGGTGGTATTTGTGCTTTAATTGCTCATGTTTTACTTTTCAGAGGGACCTTAAGTGATGTAAAGAGGAGGCTCCCAGTCTCTAGAGCTCAAAAAATTAAGATGTGACAGGCTGAGTCCAGAACAAAGCCCCAGAGCTGGGTGGTTATTCCCAGCCATGTGACAGAGTTGCCAGGTGACACCTGGTGCACAGAGAAGGTTTATGTTAATAATGTGGATGAGAAAGGGCAGGGTTGAGCATGACATCAAAGCCTGTCTCAGTGGAAAGGGTAGAGAGGGCCAGGGGAGTCGCTCCATTCAGGCTTCCTGCTGGAGGGGGAAGAGGTAGGTGTGGTAACATGTCCTGCTTGCATGGGGCCTTCTGCTGCTGCCTGAAGGCTGTTTACAAAGTGGTTTTTCCACTACTAATTAAGAGCAAGTTGCTTGGAACTTTGTTTATGAAACCATAGTCATGCGTGTACTACTGCTGTCCTAATCCAGGGCTGCACATCCTTGAGAACTTACAAAAAAAAAAACACCACCAAAACCAACCATCAGTCACTGAAGTTTATTTTAAGAAAGTACTCAAAAATAATTGTATGTAAAACATCCATGCATTTGTCAACAGGTAAATGGACAACTGTCCTTGTTACAAGTTTTCTTTCAAGTAGGAACTGACAAATACCAACAGTTAAATAGGAGGAGTTGTTTTAGACACTTATAAAATAGTTCTTTAAAAAAAAACCTTATATACATAAAGCTCAGATATTTGATTGTACAAAAACTTCACAGTAGAGCAGGCCCTGCCCCCAGCTGCTGGGTACTGGTGGCAAATACCTCTCTTCAAAAAGGCCTGCGACGCAGTGAGGTAGGAATCTTCTCAGGTGGTAACTGATGGCACATGCTGAGGCTCTGCCTGCAGCTAGACCTGCTTCAGCTGCTCACAGCACAGTGTCTGACCTGCATCGCCCCCGCTGGCTGCAGCTGGAGCAGCTGTAGGTGTGCTTGAAGGTTTTCTTCTAATGTATGGCAGCTCCTGAAGTAATATTTTTTAACTTAAATCATTACAAAAGAACACTTAAGTACTAGCCTGGCACTGTAAATGGCTGTAACTGAAACTTAGATGCAGGCTCCATGTTCATTAAACCCAGATAAGTGTTACTGGAAGATGAAGGACGGCAGCAGTTTAACATTTAAGTTGATCAACACAGTAGCAATTTCTCCGTGTCATACAGGAGAGCTTACAAGCCGCTCCCACCAGCAATTTGTTTAAAAATATACATCTAAGAGCCAAAACAGCATCAAGTGGCAGGATACCAGCCACAGGAATGCTTTCAGTGGCAAGGGACAACATGGTCCCGGAAGCCCCACCTGCTCTGGGCCACCACCACCTCCAGCCCCTGAGCCTCAGCCTTCAGGACATGCCTGACTCCACACAAAGTCATATCTCACCTCTGGGCCTTACTGAGAAATTCCTTGTGAGCAGGAACCCAGCGTCTGAGACGTCACGGACATCCCTGCGGGCCCACTGGGGAAGGGTGCAAGTCTTGTCAGAGTAGCCTAGAAAAAGCAGTAAAAGTAAGTCTGAGTAACAAATTAACATCTTCAATTAGCAGTCACATTAATCCTTACAATTCAGATTTTTATTTATTGTTTAAAGAATAAAAAAGACAAAGTAAAAAACCAGCCTTTTCATGCTGCCAGAGTAACTGGGTGTCCAGTATGGTCACCCCACCTCCAGAGAACCCTGAAGCACCTCCAAGATTGGGAGCATATGGCTGTAACAGACTACCAGCGAGCTAAAAATTATTTTAAAAAACCCAACTGACAATTCCTGTCCGCAGTAGAACATTACCTGTGTTTTTGTTAAATTCAGAGTTTCATGAAGAGACACTAGACTCGAGCTTTGGGCCAGGAACAGTGACTCTGAAGAAGTGCTGCTGACCAGGTCATCCAGTGCATCCACCTGTCGCTTCAAGCTGTGCAGGGTTCCTTCCGTTTGCTGTTTCCCTCTGATTAATACTTCCACTTGCTTGGACATGCACTGCCGGAGCTGAGCCTAAATAAATCATTAGTTCTATTTATATCCAGCCAGTGTAATTTCCAAGACTGTATTTAAACAGTCTGATGACCTTACAGTCAAGCTGTAAGGGATAGGATGGTGAGTCTCATGCACAAAGCAACAGGTTTGCAAATTATTTTTAAATAGTTCACTTCCTCCCAAGGCAGAAATAAGCTCTATTTTTATAGCCTTTATCATGAACTGCTTGAAGAGAGAGCAACAGATATGTTCTAACTAAACCTGACCATCACCTGGACTTGAAATGATCATGGGCGCTCCTGAACTGTAATTTGTATGTAAATATGTTGTAAATGAGGGAATCTTGTTGGAATACTCAAAAATCCAATTAACTATTAATTAACATTATTCATCTTGATACAGCGTGCAGCTGCTAGGGCTTTTACTGTTCCCACCCCAAGGTACACTGTAGCTAGTCACTATGTGGGAGTGGATACACCGGAGCTGGAGAAGCCTCCACGCTCCTGGGCTGTTTAGGTTATTTTCAGAAGGGACCCGAGGGACATCTTGGTGTGACGGGGAAGAGATGTGCCACCTTCAGCCGATCTTCATGATGCTGCAGTTTTTCCCGGAGAGCCTCTCCACGCCACTGTTCATCCTTTTGGAAACAAAACCACATTCAGCAAGGGAGCGTTACAGCTGAAGGTACCAACACCGACGTGCTCAGCTGTAGCACAAGTAGCAGCTACTTTCTGAAATCACTTTACCATTAAGAAGACTTTAGAAAAATCCAACTTTTCTTCCAATGAGAAGAGTCTTTTGTCAGCAGCAGCAAATGGACCAGTCTCCTTCAAGTTAGATTCACACTGCAGACTGCCCTTTGCTTCAGAAGATGCTTCCAAATCTTCCAATGGCTCCAGAGATGGGCCTGAAGATTTAAACCCCATCCTGATTTCATCTTCGAGCTCCAGTTTAAGCAGTGTCGCTGCATTCTCTATTTCCCTTTGTCTCTTTTCCAGGTCTTCTTGAGTTTTAACCTACATCACAGAACAGTCTCACCATTTTGCTGTCACGTTACAAATGCATCAACCCAAAGGGATTTTCCCGTGTAACTGAACAAAGCTCATTTCTGAAATGTTCACATTTTGACTACTGCAGTCGGAAATCTGACACAGCCCTAATTCCAACATTAGCTTTGCCCGTGAAGCTCCTCAGACAGTAACAGAGGCAACAACAGTTACCAAGACACAATTTGTTAACTTAAACCTGTTCCTGCCCTGGTCTTGCACAGTCTGCCTTGAATGCTTTGTAGTAGCTAACAACATTCTTCTCTGAAGGACCCTATTTTTAAAGGCCTTCGAAACAATTTGTAAAGGCTTTATTAAAGGACTTAGAAGAAGTCAGACAACACAAAATCATCTTCTAATATAAAATGAGTATCAAGAGAAGAAAATGCTGGCCCAGGTTGTTTTAAACTTCTATTCAAAGTATACATATTAATCTAAACAGAAATGTGGACGATGTATGTGCTGTGTGAGGTAAGAAACTATAGAAACTATCACGGTGTGGCCTGTGAGGCGGTGTGGTTGGTGCTGCACAGCCGGGCCACGCCAAACATTGAAATTCCGGGTATTGATTGATTCCACATGAAGCTTGTTAATAACAACTTGTCAAGTGCCTACTGAGTAGCTTTGAACATTGGTAACATTTAGTGATTTGCATAAATTATGACTCTAATTATGCCAAGTTCCTATTACCAAACCTTAACGTAAATAGAAGCCAGAGTCCTAATTCTTGCCTGAAGCATTGCCTGAACTGAGCTGACAGCAAATGTTATGGTGCGTTTGCTATGTATCTTGGGAGCACCTCAATCCAATTACTCTCAACGAGTAGCTAGGCCTACACCCCCCACCCACCTCCGCAGAACATGGTCTCTTTTTCAGGCATCATTTCACTGGGCGAGGGGCAATCCCTTCGAGCTGGCCTAGACAGTGCCTGTCATTCACCGCCTAATGGGAAGGCGACCGTGCAGCTGTGCTGCTCTGCCATGGCCTTCAGCATGTGAAGAATGAAGTACTGCTTTCCAGCGCAGCAGCGCTACACTGACAGCTCCGCACACAACCGACTGCCTGGAGTTGGTCTGTTTGTTTTTAAACCAGGATTACTGAGCTGCCTGACCCTGCCGATTGTTAACGAAGCTTAACTTCTCCCACGTTTGGGAAAAATCACATGGCAATTTTAAGTAGGTCCATTTTTAACTGTGATACATTGGAGAGGAGGAGATTTAAAACCAATACAGTATAAACTTCTGGAAGACATAGCTTTCCCCTCAAACCACCTGTATTTGGCCACTCAGTCATACCTGGGTTTGGAGATCCAGAAGGTCCTGTTGGGTCTGGCCAAGGTCCTTCCTGAGGCGCTTGGCTCGTTCATGGTTATTGTGTGCTACTTGTTCAGCAGTTGCTACATCAATCCGCAAACAGGTATTTTCATGCTTCTGTTTCTAGGGAAATGCAGGAAGGTTGCCTTTTACTGTAAGCATCCATTTCAGAAAAATGAATCAAGAGAACCCACATAACACAATTTCTTCAAGTTAAAAGGCAGAAACAGCATTAAATAGGAGGAACTAGAGAGGTATTCTGCAGCGCAGTCTAGAAATACCAAGAGTTTGGTTGCCCCAAGTTCTGTCTAGTCATGAAGTTAATGCATGCATTAGTTTGTTCCTCCTGTGATAAAAACGGGGGTTCTATCATTTTGGTGTTTAAAAATAACCCAAATCCCCAAATATTCTTCCCTCAGCCAGGACTTACGTGAAGTTTTCTTTCAAGTTGCATCCTTTGCATTTTCACTGCTTCTTTCAGACTCCAGATTTGTTTTTCTGCTTTGTTCCTCTCCGATGCTATCTGATCTTGGAGACGGTTTAGCTCAGACTTGGAGACTTCCAGTTCTTTTTGAAGAGACTGTATTTCTCTATTTTTTTCTTGTAATTGTAATTCTTTTTCTGAGAGCTGATGTTCTGTAATTAACGTTTTTTTAAAACAATCCCAATTAGCAGAAATATAAGTATCTTGGCATATTTCATATACATTAGGTATTTTTCAAACACATTTATATGCTGAGCAGTGGTTTGTAAAAGCACTGACACAAGGAGAGAAGGGACAGAACACCAGTTGGCTTTGGAATTTCAGTTCTTTGAGCAAGTCAGTTTAAGGATTGAGAGTCAATCCAGGTGCTGCATTAGAAACCAAGTGAGATTAACAGAAATATTTGTTGGCTTCATTAGACTTAGAACCCAGATTGTAACAATTTATTTGTGCATTGAATCTTACTGCTTTTTCGGACAGTTTCTTCCAGTGCTGCACATCGGGACTCCTCCTTTTCCAGTTTCCTGATGTTTTCTTCCGCCAGCCTCACTTTTGCTATTGCCTGCTCCAGTTTCTTCTGTTGTTCTGTTAACTCCTTTTCCAATAGTATTTTCTGATCTTTTACTTTAGCAGTACATTCTTCCAGTTTTTTTCCTTCACGTTCTGAATTTTGCTTGAGGTGATGTAGATTCTGCCAAAAAAACACCACTTCAAGCTTTAACTAGTACCAACTGAATGAGGACAAACACCATCACCAAAAAACACCAGAGAAGTTAAAGCAGCAGGAGTTGGAAAGAACAGTAGTCTAATACTCCCTTACTGACATAGAAGTTCATCAGTTTTTCTTGCCTCTCATTTTCAGCATAGCTCCCTCAGTTTTTCTTTTGATTAACACTTTGCTGAAACTGCTTAGCAAACGGAAGTTAATTTTACTACAGGAATATATGATTAAGCCCTAATTTTCATGAACGGCTGATGGGCATTGTACAGCAATACTGTAGAAGAGAAGAACAAAAGTTAGCTGCCAATAGTGATCCACTCAAAATCAAAAGAAAACTTCAGGATTAAAAGCGCCCTAGATTTTTTTTCTGTTTAGTTTTGGAGTTATGGAATGCAGCTGGAATTAAGCTTTGATGAGTTTCACTTGAAATCCATTGTATCATTTCAGGTACTTTACATAGTTTGCTCATCTCCCAAGCATGGGAAGAAGTTCTCTGAGCATCTCCCAAATACACAGCATGGGAAGAAGTTCTCTGAGCTATAGCCAGCTGCTCTATCTTGGCAGCTGACAAAACAGAATTACAGAGAATAATCTGTACCGGTCTGTCTCCTCACCCATACCACCCCCACCAGCAGCCGAGGTATCGCACTGCACAGCGCCTTCCACTACACTAGCCCTTCTCGCGCTCAGTGGTCAGTGTGGACTTTACAGAGGTTTTGTGCTCAGCTCAGTATAAGATAACCCTGCTAAGAAGGAAGACAAAGTCCTTGTTTGTGAAACACTAATTTTCACTAAAACTTAACTGAATGCTGAAGCTTTTTCTTCACTGCTATTCCCCTAAAAATGAGGCTTTGTGTTTCTTAAAGCACTGGTATAGTATTTGGAAACTTGCACCCAATCTTTTTAGCCTGCATTAGCTTTAGAGGTCAGGCGAAAACGAGGTAAGTCAGCAGGCTCATTACCGCTTCTTGTTTGGCTAGTTCTGTTTCTTTCTCTTCAATCTCTTTCTGGAGCTGCTGCAATTGATTCTCCCTCTTTTTCTGTCTCTCTTGGCAATCTTTCCGTTTCCTTAAATACTCCAGGATATCTTCTTTCAAGGTTGCCTGCTCTCTAAGCAACTCATCCTGACGCCTTGTATTATTTTTCAAATCCTGGAATATAAACCATAAAATCAAGTGACTTAAAACTGGCTGGTAAGAGTAACAGCTCTCTGGCTAAAAAGCTTGCATTTGAAAGAACAGAACTGATCACACTAATCACACTGAAGGTTACCTTCCATTTAAACCAGCCAACGAGTGAGCTGACACCATAGGAACCACCAGAAGCTAGAAGATACTTTAAAAAAAAAAAAAAAAACCACAACCAAAAAAAACCCCAACAAAAACAACAAAAAAGCACCTTCTTCCTAAAAATAAATAAACCAGATCGACTTTGCCTCTGTGTCTGGATTGTTTTCCAGAAAGAAGATAATTTAAAACCAAACCCACAAAACCACCCCTAAACTCTCCACCAAACTGAACAACCCAGGAATTAAACCAAAAAAAGCCACACACTCCAACTTGGTAATAACAATCTGACCAGGAGAGTCATCACAGCTGCCACTTACACAGAAAACCCAAACCAGAAGTCTTATTTGGTTCTGTACCTACTGTAGTCCAAACTCAGCAAGAACAAGGAAATACACTAGCCATTGCTTAGGAGTTCTGCAAGGTCTGATTTTGAGCTAGAGTGCCTAGACAAAAAGCAGGTGATGGACTGTCAACTGTTGTGATAAACGACACCCCAACAATCTACTCACTACGTGAAGAATGTATTTCACCAAGACTAACCTGTTCTACCAGTTGAAGCTGTTGCTTGGAGTCCTTTAATTCTTCTTTCAGTGTTTCTAGTTCTTCTTTTTTTTCTAGAAAAATATTTGGTGACAGATTTTCAGTCAGCAATTTGAAATATCTATACAAATAAGTTATTTATTTTCATAAATTAAAGTAATCAATAGAAAAACACTTTCCAAAATTTCCATCTTTTCAACATGTTAAATACCTTCTGCCCGTCGATACTTGAGCATGTTGGATATTTGATATCACTCAGGACTGTTACAGTGTGTCTTTTAAAAAAATTACTCTTAAAATATATATAAATATAATATATATATTATAAATATAATATATATAATATATAAAAACATAAATAATATAAAATAATAATATAATATAATCCAATATATATTAATATATATAATATATAATATATAATATATTTTTATATATTAATATATATTAATATAGTATAATATATTTAATATATAAATTTATAAAATAATATATTTTTATATATATATAAATATATATAATTTATATTTTTATATATATTTATATATATTTATATATAATATATAAATTTATAAATTTATAAAATAATATATATTTATATATATAAGTATATATAATTTATTTTTTATATATATTTATTTTTATATTTATTTATATATATATTATATATAAATATATATATAAAAACATATAAATATAAATTTATAAAATAATATATTTTTATATATATAAGTATATATAATTTATATTTTATATATATTTATTTTTATATTTATTTATATATATTTATATATATTTTTATATATATTTATATATAATATATATAAATTTATAAAATAATATATTTTATATATAAATATATAATTTATATTTATATATATTTTTATATTTATTTATATATATATTTATATATATTTATATATATTTATATATAATATATATAAATTTATAAATTTATAAAATAATATATTTTTATATATATAAGTATATATAATTTATATTTTATATATATTTATTTTTATATTTATTTATATATATATTTATATATAATATATATAAATTCATAAAATAATATATTTTTATATATAAATATATAATTTATATTTATATATATTTTTATATTTATTTTTATATATATTTATATATATTTATATATATTTATATATAATATATATAAATTTATAAATTTATAAAATAATATATTTAATATATAAAATAATATAAAAATATATATAATAAATATAATATATATAAAAATAATATATATTTTACTCTTAAAATATATAAATATATATAAAATAAGTTTAAAACCAAAAATTGATCTTTACCTTGAAGATCCTTCTGTACAACAATAATGTCTCCATTCAGTGATTTTTTTTGTTTGTTCAGTAGATGTACCTCCTGCTGCAGGTTTTTAACATCCAATTCCATTTGTTCTATATTGGACAATGCAGTTCTGCTGCTACCTTCAGTAGCAGTTAAGTCTCTGTAAAATGTGAATACATATTTTTGGTTTGTTAGAACTACTTGGCAAGGACTCTAAAAAACAGCTGCATTTCAGTAAAAAACGTCTCAGCTCAAGGGGATGCTACCTCATAGTCACGAGAGCAAGACAGCTGTCCTGTGCCAAGACTTAACATTTTGCTTTTCATAACATTTTTCATTGCATTGCCATGATATAACAAATGCTGATGCATTCATCAGCTTCATTGCAGAATATTTTCTGTAAGTCTGCTGTAGACATGCTTACAATAAAACCTCTACAGGATATAAGAAATAGCATATTCTGTATAATGGGGCATCTCAAAGTTATAGCTGTATTTTTAATTATGATAAACAGACATTCAAGGCACTTCCAATCATTTCTGATATTTGTGCGGGGGGGTGTCTTCCTCCCACCTTCTGGTTTGTGACAATTTCTTTTCCAAACTCTGACAGTCATCTTCAAGCTTTTCCTTTTCTTTATTCAAAGACTCAATATTACTTTGCAGAGTGCGCATTTGAGAAACCAGATGTTCATTTTCCTGACGGTCTTTCTTGAGTAGTTGTTCCTGCCAATCTACTTCCCCTTGCTGACACTGACATAATCTCTGAATATTCTCCAATTTTAACTTCTCCTGCAAAAGAAGGCATTGTGAACAACACATTCACACGGTCAAGGAGTAGAACAAGTTATTAACATCTTTAGCTGCAGCAGTTTAACAACTTTTCATTCAGAGATTACATGCAGGCACGAGTACCCTCTACAACTACTGCGCTCTAACAGGGATAACCGCTTCAAGTGCCAGATTAATTTGAGCAAGTTTATGATGAATATGAGCATGAGGACTGGAAGATAGCAGTGCAGTTCTTTGTTCCTTTGTAGTTTAACCACCATTTTTCCCCCCATCCGTATGAGTAACACATCCCTTCATCACAGGCATTCTGAGAACGACCACTTCAAGGGCTGCAAGATGCTCAGGTAACATAGAACGGTGACCGCTTTAAACGTGGTAACAGAAAGGTACCAAGCACATTAACCAGTCTCTTCTTTTCCCTGTCCTTCACAGAAGGAGTACAGACAGAAGAGGTAAAGTCTTTTAAAAATAAGCAGCAGGTAATATCTGCTTATAAATGCTGTCTTTGCAAAAATGTTAGGTTCTCTGGAATTGCACAACTGAGTAAAGGAAGGCTATCTCAGACTCTGACCCAACAATCCTGCCGCTACTGTGAGACTTCCAAAGGGATGCCACTGATCCCTCTGCCCGCTGGTAGCAAAGTTGAATGTCTGTCTTTATCAGTCAAAAAGAGAAGAGATTAGCTGAGCTAAAATACCTTTTCAATGGTAGAGAAGATCATTCAGATGAGTTAGTAATGCAAGTGACAACACAGACAGAATCCAGGTAAGACGACTCTGGAAGCTAATACCAACGAAACAGTATTCATCATTCCACAGCCACAGAAGAGCATTCTGTCTTTTTACCCTCTCTCCATCATATTCCCAAAAGAATCTCCTTATTTTAAAGGGCCTAAGCAGATCTAAGACTTTTCTGTGATAAGCTGAAATCAGACTAGAAACTGATTGATTTAGAAGAACAGTTACCCAGATCTTAACAGAACCGCAGAATATATAAGAATAGTTCTTCTTCCAGTTACTATATTAGCTACAGAAGAAGTACTTACTTCTAGAATCGCAGCCTGAATCTTTTCTAGCTCATTGACCTTTTGGTCATGTTGTAGTTTCAAACCTTTAAGTTCATTATTTTCAAGCTCCAGCATTTCCAGAACATGTTTCAGTTCTAATAAGATGAAAGAAACCAGAGGTTATTACCAGCACATTAAATGCACCTATTTGCAAAAAAAGGCACCAAGGAAAAATTAAAAGACACTGTACTGATATCATCCCTGTAAAACTCTTCACGTTTTCAACTGCCATGTCAGATGCACCAGGTATTTTATCTGATACTGTTCTACCAGCAAGTTGCAGGTCCCTAGGTCTCCTGCTCTTCCTACTCCCTAGGGCGTTAGTGTGGGACAGAGTATCTGAGTGATAAACAATAAAATAAAATATTTCAGAAGTACAACAGTTGCAAACTGCTGCTGCTTACACTTCCCATGATCTGACAGCATGTAACTGCTTGGGAGGAGATTCTGCCATTTCTCCACACGTCCTGGTGTTTAATTCTTCTTCTGTGAATGTGGCACAATGAATGCCTCCTAACCACACAGTGCTCGAGCGTGAACTTCACTGATCGGTCCCGACAGCAGATTTGTTTACATTTCTCTCTGGCATGAACATCTCCCGTCCCAAACACAAAGCAGCACAAAGCACTGCCTCAACTTATGCAGAGGGTATCTAGTCAGCTCTGTATAAACTATGAGAATTACAGGGAACTCCTTCTCTGCAGTTGTTCACAATACTTAAAAAGGAGTGAGGAACAGAAGACTGCAGCAATGTACAACTAAGAGCTCAAAGTATCTTTTCAATCCGCACAAAATACCATCTAGTAAAGCCAGGGACATACCTATTTTATGCCTGGTAATTTGCCCAAGTATTCCTTGAAGATTTTCTTCCTCTTTTCCAATATCCTTCTTTATGATCAAAAGCTGTGCTCTTTTATCATTAATCTGCACATCCAGTTCTTTCCTCTCCACATCAAGCTCTTCCAGAAGTAGTTTTATTTCCTGTGGAAATATATCAGTGTTACAAGGAATGCCATTATTTGCCATTTTAAATAAAGTTTTGCTTTAAATAGAAGTTCTAAATATTTATAAAAGTCCATCACCAATATTCTGGTCAATTTAATTCCAGAGTTTATAGCTACAGTTAATAGTGTAATCAAACAAAAAATAGGGAATATTTAGGTTAAAGTCTTGCTTGTTGACAATTTGAAGCAGTAATCTTGCAAAGATTTTGATCTAGAAGTCTGATCAGAACACCCTCATTAAATGAACAACAGGTAGGCCTTAAAACAGGAAGTCAGACGAAAAGCCCCCCCCCAAATGTAATTAAACCTGGATACTTTGTTTTTGTTTCAGAAAGAAGCACAGAATCCTTTCCAAGTAAATGGGGATGGAGACAGCTGACTAACCTATTTTGCTGTGTTTTACGCACACTGATCAGACTTATTTGCTTTAGAAGCTGCTTGTTTCAGCAAGAGTAAATCATTCACAGACTTCTATTTAATATAATTTATTTCTCAAGGGACCAGTTCTGTATTAGTGGAACTAGGGAGTTCTACTTATTTGTGCATCTGGACCAAGCTCTTAGCTACACAAAACTTGCTTGCTCTATTTTTTCAGTGGGTTTTGGGATGTTGTAGAAAGCAAAACTCATTTTGTGGAAACTTTATGGGATGTTTTTGATACTTCTATAAAGAATAGTCCTTCAGAGATATAATGTTGTCCTTCATAGGTATAATGAATCAAAAACTCATTTAGAAAAGTTACTCTTATTTGGTGTAGTTTTTCATTTGCTTCATTCTCTCCATCTCGAAGAGCTTCTTTGAGGTCACCTTTCTTTTGAGAAATGCAGCCTTGAAGGACACGGAGCTCTTCTCTTCTTTGATTTGACTGTTGCTCCAGAAACAAGAGCTCTTGTTGCTGAGCAGTAATCTACAATGTAGAAGTTTAACAGAAGAGGCATCTGAAGGCTTTTATTTTTGTAGCTACACACGTGCACAAGAACAAGTGCAGTATGGTGTTCCCCACCAGAGATTTATTTGAATTGCCTAACACAAGCATCAGAGCAATGAGCTTCATTTGCTGAACCTGTGCAATACAGCCAGTACTAAAGACTAAGTTCTGATCTGAACAGCGCAGTCCGGTACCTCAGACAGTCAAGTCTCTCATGCTGAAAAGCAGTAAGAATTGTCATAGAGAATGCAGTAACATTTATTACGCAGAAACACCAGCAAGATTAGGATCGTGCTTATTATGAGACAGAACAAAGAGAATTCAAATTACCAACATTAAAATAAACTTAAGAATGACATTCTTCAGACAAGGCAGTTCAGAACTTAAGACTCTTCTCAGCTTTCAGTTACCTCAAAAACAACAACATTGATAGTTCAGACTTAGTAAGATAAGCCTTACCTGATCTTTTAATCTTTCCAGTTCAGTTTTCTTGCCTTGAAGAAGGTTTTCTGCTTCTCTAAGGATTTGGAGGTGATGTTCTTCATTACCTTCTGCAACTTTAATATCTCCTTGAAGCTTCTGAAGACTGACAGGGAGAACAAAAACATGGGTCAGAAGAAACAAGAATACCTTAGGCAGTAACTTCTTGGAGGAGGGACTTCTTTATTTTCTCTAATACAGTTTATGGTAAATTAAAAACACTGACCTTTCAGTTAGCATTTCTATCTTCTGGTTTAACGACTGGAACTCGGTGTCTCTTGCAGCCACCATTTTGTTGATTTCCTTCAAAATACTTTCTTGCTCCCTCTTATGCTGTTCTAAATCCCTTGTATCTGCCTGTAATAACCTAAAGAAGCATTTTTGCCTTACATATTAACATTTTAACAGCTATCCCTCTCCAAAAGCACCATCTTGATATTTCAAGAAATCTTGTTCTTCTCATCCTCATTTGATACAAATTCACAAGAACAGTGTACCTTAATTGCTGATCTGCTTTCACCAGCTTAATGGCCATTTCCTGAGCCCTTCGCTCTAGCTCCTTTGCCTCAGTTTCAGTACGGGACAAATGCTGTTTGGCACGATTGTACTTTTGAATAGTGTCTTTAGTCTAGAGCAAAAATTGAGTATTATTGAGACAATACATTCCCATCTTATGCTTTCCACATCCATAACCTGCAGTTTAGCTGTCTAAAGATGACCTCCTCCTAGCTTGAATATTCCACCAGCGCTTTGTCCCTTTGTACACCATGAAGCAGAACCTTTTCTCCTCTTTTGTCCAGAGCAGAAAAGCTTCCTCTGCTTTGTTAAGGACTGAAACATTTAGCACAGGTTATCCCATGACTTATTTTCAAATAGAAACATTTTAAGAGGTTGCAGGTTATCCAAGTCAAAATAAACTGCTTAGACAAACAAAAATTCTCTGCTTAAAACAATCTTAACGCAACACACAAATCCTTCTGCAGTTAAGAGTTATGGCTTTACTTACTTTCCCCCGTGTGCTCTCAAGTTCCACTTCAGCTTCTGAAAGTAGCCTATCTGCCTCTCTAAGCTCTGCTCGTCGTTTCAGAAGAGTCTTCTCTATACATTCAATTTCATCTGTGATATCTTCATGATGTTTAAGAGACTTTTCTAACTGCATTTCTGCAATAAGGTTGTCAGTGTACCCTTCAATAAAGTCCCTGAAAGATCAGGAAGACAGACATGGAATTAAAATACAAAATGCCAGAGGCCCCAAGCCTCTTGAAGTTCTAGTCATTACACATACCATACAGACAAAAACATTAACTGTAAACGAGTCAAAATTTACTTTTATTGGAAAAAAGTTTAGGTATTTTCACACGCTTACTTTAAATGCATTCTAGTGCAATATTCTTACTTGCGTTTGTTATATTTTTGAGCTGCTCTTCGTAGCTCTGCTACTTCATGTTCCAGCTCTTCTCTTTCATGCAGAAGTTCCTCAATGTTTTGATGCAATTTTTCCACCTCTTTTTTCCATTTATGCTCAGCTGCCTCTGACCATTTATCTTTGTATTTCTGAGACTTTAAATAATACACAGTGTCTTCTAGCCTTGAGACTTCACTCTCCTACATACATGAAATAGAACAACAAAATCAAGACCTATTTTCTACTTCAGTCCCGCTGAGACATAGGAGCAGCTACAGATAACAAAGACTGGACTATTAGCACTGAAGACAGAGCATTCTTATCAGCAAGCTCTCGTAGATCCAGAACTTTCCTAGCAGAGACTTTTTTTTTTTTTAAATGAAACAAAACACTGGATTAATCTAATGTGTGAAAGTGAGGCTATGGCACCTTTTTTTTTTTTTGTTTTTTGAGAAAACGTATGTTAAAAGATGCTCCTCATACATTCCTAAGTCAGTTGCCTATGGTTAAACCTGCAGCTTACAGCGCTGTCTCTTACCAAATCATGATGTTCAGGCACGTTGCAGTGAAGCACTCCAACAGGAATGAGTGGGATGGTGAAGTTTGGAGGAAGAGGGCCATAAACAACTGGGGCTCCCACAGGAGGTGGGCCGTAGATGACAGATCCAGGAGCAACTGAACCTCCACTTGCTGATGCAGGAGGAGGAGGGCCATAGACCACAGTGCCCTGAGGTACAGGGGCACCATCTGGAAGGACTGTGTAAATAACTGTACCAGGAGGTGGGACAAAAGGAGGGTCTTTGGGTACACAAGTGTCTTCATTTCTTTCAGTATCTTCTTTTGCTCTTCTATCTTTACCAGAAGAAATAAAGAAAAATAAAGTTATTTTTAATTACTTTTTCAGTAAAAGATATTCTTCAAACGCACATTTTAAAGTAACACACACTTTATGTAATGTACAAAAATCTAATAAACACTTCTTAAACTGAATAATGAGTTCAACAGTAATAAACACGTGTAATTCATTCACACACCTAAAAAAAAAATTCACTGTGACCGCTAAGCAAGTCCATCTTTAGTATGCTCCTAAACATTCCGAGACCATGAGACTGACTTACCTTTACCAGAATTTGTTTTGTACAACCTATTTCTGACTGGTGAGTAAACCCAACGACCTCCTTGACTGGGCAAGTCTTCCTTCCTGCACTGCCTGTCCTGACCACACCCTTTTCTGGGTGGGAATGTGCCAGAACACAGTAAACAAACTCCAGAATCCTTTGTGCTGTGGGAAGCAGGAGTTGAAGCCTAAAGAAAAAAAGAATACGTGTTAATCTAGAAATAATAAATCGTGTAAAATAAATTATTTGTTGTAGACATTCTAAAGCACCCATTTTTCAAGAATAGGCTATTCGTGCCCTGCTTCCTCTCACTTCAAAGCATGATGCTGCTTTAAGGAGAACACTAAATATATTTTAACAGTATTTCTCTTAAATTCAGAGAAATACTGTTTTCCAAGAAGTGTTTGTCTGTAATGTCCCCTTTTAAACCTTAACCTAATGAATTTACAGTACTGCATTTTGAACAGTTGTCTACAAATTTTATGTATACTAGATTCCTATTACTACACATTAACAAGCTTTATCGAGGAACATTTGTGTACGTGTTGTTTCAGTATTTCTCTTATATGCCAGCCAACATTTTTTCTTAGGTTCCTCACAACCTAGCAAGTTTATAATGGTCTTTCCCATATCAAATTGCTTTCCAAGTAATAGGAATTTTATTCCTGACCTGTGATGATGGCACATAATACCAGTAACCCCTTCTTTTCAATGGATCCGCTATACTGGTGATGTAATCATTCTGGTATGAAAGCACATTTTTGAGTGCCGCAATTTCGTCTTCTAAGTTGTGAATTTCATCTTTGTTACCTGTAAATTAATCACAGTTTTATAGGTATATAAGGCAAATAATAGTCATAAATTCTGCATTAAGCTTTAATTAAAAGTAACAGTTTAAAGCTTTTCCCTCACTGTTATCCTGTTAATCTGAAACAATATTTAAAAAATAATTGCCAGGAGAAACAAACTAACTGTTATTATATCGTGATACAAATATACACTGGCCCTTGCAAGTTTGTCATTTTAAGATTGTAGAAATACAAGTTCATATACAGGTAACTGATGTTCATTCTTCCTTATATATAGATCACTGACAATGTTCTAGAGCAGTATAAACAATTCATAACACAATTAGTGTTTTCCAAACAGTTGTAAAAAGTGTTGTTAATACAACCTAATGAAAACAAATGCACTATCATTCTGATTTTCAAACTGAGGCAGAACTTAACTAAATTTCTAATGGTCACACGGCATGTCAACTGGCAAAGCTGAAAAGGAAGTGCCAGTGCCTTCGCTGGTCCTTAACCATCCATTTCCTCCATTCTTCATATCTGAAGGAGAGATCTGTACACCTCACATAACTGCACTCTGTCTTGCTGTTTGCTGCATGTGCATATATACAGAGAATCCACTGAAGCGCTGTGATTTAAGGACTGAATGTATCCTGTATAGGAACCGTACAGGAAGGTATCCCAAACAGCTTATTCTCCTAGAATAAACTTCCAGAGCTGTGAACAGCTTCTCAGATCAAACAGCGAGAAATATAAAAAATAAAGTGAAGCCTTCTGCATCCATGCTTATCTGCAAGAAATGGAGAGAAAAGCAAGATTACCTGTCCCAATGTTGTCCAACAACCATCTTAAACGGTCAATTTCTGCTTTTTGTTGTTCCATAACTTCATTTAATTTATCAATTTCAAACTTCTGAGCACTTGATGCAACAGTCTTCTCACCAGCTTTCTCCATTTCATGCTGAAACTATTTAAAATGTAACTTTAAATCAAAGCAAAGCACTTTCAGTTTAAATTAGACTGTGCTGTAACTTTTTCAACAATGCTAATCCATGCCTACGAAAATGGTCATTCAGCAAAGCACACATACCATTTTAATACAATAAAATTGTTCTTCCCATCCCCTCATATGGCTGAGGCTTACAGACATAGCCTACATAAAGGCATTTAAGTGAACAGGTGATAGCTTTCCTTAAAAGTCAGCTATTCTAGTCAGTGAGGTTTTCATTTTGTTCTTTGGCATATGTCAGGGGAGGGAAGAGCATTGTGAAAACCTGAGGAAAAAAGGTGGGGCAGACACCTCTGAATATGGCATTTTCAGAAACTCATTCAACCAGTATATCTAAGTATTTTATCCTCATATAATACAGAGCAAACAGATCTGCAACCTACTTGTTCTTCCTTCTCTTTGAGGAGTTGTTGTAACAATTCTATTTCTGCTTCTGCTCTGGCAAGATCCCGAGCTGCACGAGCTGCCTCAGCACAGAACTCTTCAGCTTCCTCAATCTCCTAAAATTGACATTTTAGTTTGAGCTTTAGTTTGCAAGAGTACTTCACAAACGTGCAGACATCTCATGCAGCTTTGTGAAAAGCTGACTAATAAGAAGCATCAGCACTTGTCTGTTCTGGAATTCCAGAAACTGGGAAAGTTCATGTAAAATAACATTTCTCGTTTAACTTTACAGTATTTCTATACAGGAGATGTTAGTTTGTAGCCAAAAATTATTCCCGTTTTAAAACATTGAAGTGCAAGAACAAATGTCCATAGTCCCTTCTTATGCTTTTCTATCTTACATAACAATGCAGTATTGTTTGACTTCCAGTTAATAAGAGATTAACCTTGCCTCTCCCTCACCTTCTAACACACAGCAAGAACGCCTGTCCACAGCTGAATTTACTCAGGCATTCACCTATTGTATTTCAAGATGAGACTCTCTCCAAAGCAAGAGCTCCTGTGCAGTAGGACAAGTCAGAATAAAGCTTTGAAGCTGAATTTAAAAGATGTCACCAGGACTGCTCCCATTATGATGGCATTAGAAAACACTACTTACATACAAGCAATAATTGTCTATGTTGATTTACCTCAGCTCGCTCCTGATTAATTCTGAGAACAGTCCCATGAAGAGCCTTTAGCTGATTTTTAGCAATGGAGAGCTCTGTAGCTGCTAGTGTATCTGAAGTGATGATTGCTCTCTTTAATTCCTTCAGTTCTTTATCTAGACTGACAAATTGCATTTGTGCCCTGGCATCTTCTACTTTTTTCTGAAACCAGGAAAACAATAGGTTTTATAAGTTTTAAGTAAAAAGCAGCGCAGAAGAAAGGCTTTCTGTTGGTATGACTCCTTCCCCCCCCCCCCCCCCCTTTTGTATTGTATACGTAGAAGCAACAGAAAAAAAACTAAACAACAACCAATAAAATTTAAGGAAAAGAAAGATGTTATATTTAACCTCTGTGTTCCTTCCTGCTATTTGATCTATCTTAGAAAGCAAAATAATTCATAAGTTTTTGAATCTTCTTTTCAGGAAAAAACACAGTCCATGGACTCGTCCTTCCTCATTCCTACCCTTTTCTCTAAATCTTCCAGTTGAGCAAGAATAGTTTCTTTCTCTTCATCTGCCTCCTGGAGCTGTTGATCAGCAAGGCCCTGAATTTCTTCCATGCTCTTTATTTTTTCATGTAAATGTTGAATTTCATTCTCTAACTGGTGGACCTTGTTCTTATTCTGCCTGTTTTCAGCTTTAACCTATAGGAGAAATAAGTTAGAATGAGTAGCCAAAAAGATATTTTCTTCAACCAAAAGACACCCTATTTTAACGATTTAAAGAAACAACTTTTAGGGAAGTGCAGTTACCAGCATACCAGAAATGAAAGGAAAAAGAATTGCTTTGCCACTGTAACTATTACATTTTAAAAGTGCCTGAGTTATTTTGGTAGTGGTATGTATAGTGATTTTGAGGTGATTACTGGCTATATTTTTGTACCTGTAATTAAAATCTTTTCTGCCTCCAAGACATATCATTGAGCCTAAATTCATATTCACCAAATAATCAGGCAAAAATCATAAAGGCTATTAATAAAAAAATTCCAACTCTACTGTTACATAAACACCAAAAAGCAGGTCTCTCCTTGTATCATACAGCTAAAATTTGCTGTAAGATTGCTTGTGGAAATTTTAAGGTACATTAAACCCTTCTTCTACAAGTAACATGTTTGCAAATTTTATATAATAAAAGCCAACAAAAGGTTGCAGAGGCACACGTGTCCTGCCAAATACCCTATTTAACACTTATCAAAAGAAAGCAAGAACGGCTGATGTATTTCACTACTTTAACCAGGATTTCACAGTATGCACAGCATGGAAGCATTCAGAAGCTTTTGCCTGCTTACAGAGTTTCTTTATAATGAAAATTATTACATTATGTACATTTGTGCACAATAGGAAAATCAAAACTCTAATAACGATTAGTATTCCTGTTCTAATCACAACTAACAGCATCCTGCTCTGATGCAAGTTGTCAATATGCTTCTGACAAGTAAAAATATTCAATTTGGCTACCTTCAGTAAAATTATACTTCTCTGAAAGATGGAGGGTAGCAAAGCTACATCAAGAGTGAAACATCATCCTTCAGCTGCACGTTACATTTTTTAGACTAAGCCGAAATTGTCTTACTCTTGCTTTTGTTGTTTTGATACATGCCTGTCTATATTTCTCCTGTACTTCTTCCAGTTTTTCCTGCTGGGATACCATTTCCTCCTGCAATTGTCTCTGTCTAGCCCATGCTTTCTCTTTTTTCCTCTGAGCATCAGCAAGGATGTCATTAAATTCTTTCTGCAGATTTGCAAGGCTTTTCCCTAAAACATCAGCTGAATTCTGACATCTGAAAGAGAAACAATCCAGGTTCCAAGACAGAAAATAGTGATTTTTAATTGTGATACCAGATACTAAAAGAATGATGCCTAATACAATAGCGCAAGTTTAAGTCATCCAACATAAATGAACTCAGGTGCAGCACTGAACACATTAGACTGCACAGACAGACCTCCACCCTGGCTCTACTTATACCATCCTGGTCTTTGTTTATTACCATTGTTGATTACAATTCTTTGCTGCTGTGGACAAAGATGGGGGGGGAACCTTTTACCCTGTCCCTCGCAGTGAAACCCAAGGGGACTGCATATTCATAATACAGTGACTGAGCTCAGGTGATTTTCTCATAACCACCACAGGGTGCTGAAATTCATGTTTGAACTGCCCCGAGTTGGACTCGGTAGGATGCAGCAAAGGTACCTTGTTGCTCTCATGTACTTACCAATTTCACATGCACAAATTTAACACTGTGTGTACTTCTATTTTACTCACTCAATCTCTCCAACTCCTGTCTGAAGCTTCTGCTTGAGTTCATTTATACGAGCTAAGACTTCCTCAGGATGAACTAAGTTACCAACTGCATGGTTTAGCTGATTCTGAAGATCTTTAAGCTGTTGTTTCAGGAGATTATTGTCTCCCTAGAAAAAAAAAAGAAAGACAAAAAACCCCACCCCCACAACCATAAGCAAACAAACGCACATATGATAAAAGCTAGAATTTTTAATACCTAGATCTGTTTTGGGATTTTGGTTGTTAGTGGTGGGTTTTTTGGAGGTTGGGGGTTTTTTTCTTCTGTTTTTTAAATAGAGTTCAAACATTTTTCTCAGTGTGGCCTGAACCATTATCATCAAGAAAACAAAAACAACCCAAACAATCTTTGCCTTTCAGTTTCCTTTAAGCTGAAAAGTATTTAAATGCCAGTTCAAAAATGATCTTATCCTTTCCTTAAACTAAGGAAGTACTGTCTTTACATAAGCAAAGACCAGTGCCATACAGAAGCCTGTCACACTATCTATCCATAACAGACAATGGAACAATTGCAGACACTGTCCCAGCCACTAGACCAAGGAGTCACACTTGTCCCAGCCCCAATGGTCTTAAACTCTTCTCTTCACATTGGCAAGCTTCAGCAAAAATGATAGTGCTAGTATCTGGTAAGGATCTTTTACAAGCTCATCCTGAAGTGGTCAGGCAGTTGGACTAGATGTTTGTTGTAAGTCCCTTCCAAATGAACTATTCTATTGTGGTGGTCATTGTATCCTCTAAGGAGCATGTGATAGGAAAGAGAGAAAGAAGGACTGAACTCAGCCTTTCCACAATGAGGGAAACTGCTTTAATCACACAGCACTTCAAAACACGGCTGGCAAAGAAACTCCCTTCTCTCTCTCTTTTTTTTTTTTGTTTTGTTTTAAGATCTTGAACCCAGTGTATTACTCTTGCCTAGAGAAATCCTGTTGATCAAGCCTTTCAGCAGCTTTAGGAAGAGGAACACTCCAGTTCTAATCTCAGTTAAGATGAGGCACTGCTCTGTGACATTGTATAAAATAGAGGCGTTTCTGTACACCTATGCAGTTCATGAAATGCCTGTGAGTTCCAGGACCACAAGCTCTGTTGCCTATTGTACTTGAATGCTATTACTGTTTTGTGGAAATTCAGTAAGATTCCTCAGGATCACAACTCTAAACAGAGGGAATAAATTCTGCTTTAGGTATTGGATCAGTTTTTTCTTCCGCATCCGAATAGTTTTCTTATTGACATGTACTGGATGAAGCTTGTGGGAAATTAAGATACACATAACAATTTATCAGTCCCTCTGCAATATAACTGAGCAGCTCTGAAATTATTTCAAAGGTCAATCTAAATATCTAAAATAGACATAAGACTATGGTATAGGCTTTCTGGACAAGAAAATTGAAGTCAGGAAAAGTCATAAGCAGTACTGAACTTCAAAACAAGATTCATACAGAAACCTTTAAAATTCTTATCACTTCCCCCTTGGGACAGTGGGGAAACATACTGTGTATCAGGTAACTTTTTAACAGCAACAAGTACTTCACCTGCAATTGTTTGAACTGAGAAAGGAGCTTATAATTTTGTTGTTCCTTCTCTTCTGCTAGTTGTGCTTTGGTCAGGGCATTCTCTAACGCTTGCCTTTCTTTTTCAAGTTCTGCTTGCAGGGCTGACAGTTCCATCTACAAACATAGAAAGCCTTCAGATTAATATCCCCACTCCCAACCCCAACCTGTCACCCAAATACACAACAGCTGTGTTTCTTAAAACAACAACAATATGGCAACATCTCCAGAAAAAAAAAAAAACAACCCACAAATGACAACAAATAAGAAAACAACCCCAACCATCCCAAATTAACCCATTACCATGTATAGATAATAGGTGTATTTCCTAAAACATCATCATGACTAGTATTGTAAATCCTAATCTAGACCTAGCATAAGCATGTCCTACCCACCAGGTAACTGACAGATTTACATTTTATCAGGGTTCTACAGAGACATTCCAAGTTTTTCCTGAAACATCAAAACTAAAAGACTTGGAGGGGTTGGGGACAGAACACCAACTTTACTGTTTTGCATTTCCATTTCTGCCTGCAATCTGGAACGTGCAGTTGGAATAAGTCTTGCAAAAAAACCCCACCACTATGTTGATTTCTGATGAATGGAAATTGAACTTAGAAAGTAGTCATTATACATCATCATACACAAATCCAGATGAGAATCCCCAACAGTAAGATAAAATGGGACTGTACAAATTAAAGCACACATTGTTCTCCCCCAGCAGAAAACTAGTACTTTATAATATATTAAAAAAATTTTAAAAATTGCTATAAAATTCAATTTCTACCACAAAGAGCAAAGGCAGCCTTTGTCATTCATCTGCTACTTTACACAGGACTGCTTTAGTGTCATTTCTTCAATGTGTGTGCAGTTCTCTCTTTCCAAAAAGATCCAGACTATTATTTTCCCTTTAAATATGGTGAATATTCTCTACAAGGTCCCCAAATGATCTGTACCTTGCTTCAATGCAGTTATAAATCCTAGCAAACTGATACCACCTTCCATTTGGGGGCACCCCTAAACCAACAATTATTTGCAAGTCAACATTGGAGATGTGGTATGGAGGAGAATTTGGTTGTCCCTTGTCCCAGGGCGTACTATCCTTTTGGCAGCATAAGAGCTCTGTTCTTACCTGGCTAAGTTGTTTCAGTCTTTCCAACTCTTCTTTTTGCTGATTGGCTTCAGTGTCTCTGTCTCTTAGCTGGGCTTCCAGTTCAGCTTCATAGGCACTGATGTCCCCTTGTGCATCTCTAAGCGATTCATTTATTTTTTGCTGCTCTTGGAGTGCGCCTTCTAGCATTGTGATTTCCTGGAATTTTACATTAATTTTAGAAATATATACATGGGAGAGCCAGGATTTCTTAGAGTACATTGCCTCTCCTGTTACTCTGGAACTCATCATCAACATGGCAGCAGAAAGATCAAAATAACTAACCCTGATCACTAAATATTAAAACTTAAAGCTAGGTGGCACTACTACATTCAAGGGTCAGGTCAAGGATGCTGCTGTGACAGACTGACCAAAAATCTACACTCAAGTTAGAAAGGTGTAGCTTAAAGCAATACACTTTGCCCTGGTATTAAGGTTTACATAAAACTTACCAGGATACTAAGACAGCTCTCTAAGTAATTGGCTGATAGGACAGATGCAAGCTAATAACATGCACATCCTTGGCTAGTATCCAGACAGTTTTCACTAATGCAATTCACTATGATATCAACTGCAAATCCATTTTCAGTAGCTTCTGAAAGGTAAAGCCTGCATTTCTGAGACATCTTCCATAAAGCACAAATTTACTGTATCTCCCTTGCAACTGGTTTTAAAGGCCAAATTCTGTTCTTAATGTGCATATCAAATTGAAGTTACCATATAAAAAAATTATTTTATCCAAGAAACTGTGCTTTGCTATTCCACATTTGGCCGTTTGCTTTTTTTTTTTTTTAAGTTTATTTTTCAGTGTCTGAATTTGGGAAGAAACATAGTGTTAAGCCTTACTTGTCTCATATTTTCGGCATCCATGGCAACTATTTCCAGGTTGTTTCTTTCCTCTTCTAGATCTGCCAATCTCTGTAGTAAAGATTCTTTATCCTTCTTCAACTCTTTACATTCTTCATTGGCCTGTTTTGCCTGACACTTAACACTTTCCAGGTATGTCTGTAATCCAATGATAATACTTTCTAAATCCCTTTTCAGTGCTTCATTTGTTGCTATTTGACCTGCAGAAATGCAAAACAAATTTGAGATAGTTAAGAAGCCACACTTATTCACAAAACAAAAAAAAAAAAACCCTGCCTTTCTTAATCTTCTTTAAGATTGGAATATGCAGTAACAACAGGTAACTAGAACTCAACCAGAAAATGCCTGTGCTGTGTTTTAAAGGTTAAGAGTTCCAATATTACAGTATTAACTTGCCCACTGGAAGATTTAAAAAGAAAGTGCGTTTCTTTGTGCATTCCTGCCCCCCACCTAAGATGACATTTGCTACCTTTACACCTAAATCAATTTTGTTTCAGGTTTTATATTCATATTCTTTTCAGGGATATTTACTTTCACATAAACTAGGTGTACAGTAAATGTATACATAACAGAGTCAATGAACTAAATTTAAGTCATTTTCTAAAGCTTTCCCGCACCTTAAGAAAAAAAACAAAAAAAACCCAAACCACCACAGTGCCAAACTACCTTCCCAAACCATGTACAAGCGAGACGAACATAATAATAATAAAAAAATTAAAATAATTTACCCAAAGTCTCCTTTTAGATCCGTTAAGAATAGTTTTTTTAACCTTTTCCTACACATTCTGCATTTCATTTAAGCAAAGATAAACAAAACTGAATCCTTAATTCAATTGTCACATTATCCTAAATACAAGAAATACTGTAAGACAAAAAGGAAAATTTACCATCAGTGAGCTGTTGCTCCAAGTCCTTGATTTCCTCAGTTTCCTTAGCAATCCTAGAGAGCATTTCATCCAGGCGACTCTCAAGCTGTTTGTAATGTTTGTTCATTACATCAAACTGCTGTTCTTTACTTGTTTTTTGAGCTTTCATGTGAGCCTGTAAATTAACAGTTGGAAAGGTTAAGTGGGACAATGTCAATATAAATTGAAAAAGTCAAACCGATATTTTAGCCCAGTTCTGCAGTGGCTTACTACCAGCAGTAAGTCTTAAGTGTAGCATACGTTCTGGTACTTCTGGTTTTCGGGTTTTTTTGGTTGTTTTTTTTCCTTGTAAGTGTCCCACGAAGAAGCCCAGATAGGCAAGCAATCTGTGCACTAACAGCATTGTTAGTAGTCTGCCCCTTGCCCAGACATGATAAGGCCTGCATTTATAAATTATTACTCATGGATACTACCTTTCTTCCTGCCTTTACTTTTTGTTACACAATATCCTCTTTCAGTCAAGAACAAACATGATTTCCTCCAGAAGCTTTAATCCTGTCATCCTGCGTTGCCTTCACAGCAGATGATGCTTTAGAACTTGTCAGGTCACCACCCAAAGCAAAATACTCTGAACAACCAGCAAGTCAGGGCAACTTTATAGCAAAGATTTACTTAAAGTACATTTTTAATTTTTTCTTTTTAAATGTATTTCTGGGAAATACACTGTACCCACAGCTCAGAGATTTTGGTCAGGACTTCATGCACTTAGTATGAATTTAGCTGACTGTTTCAGCTGTATACAAAACTAGGTTATCAACACAACATAGTGTTATCTGTTTCTCACTGGTATCAAATTAATCACAATAACTCAAATACCAGAAAATTTAGAAAACCACAGAATTACACTGTCATGATAAACAGCACCTTTTTTTTACTACTTAAAAAAAATAAACTGAGCTAGCAGTAGAAATTTTAAATATAAGCTCTCAGAAAAATCAGAGTTGGTTCTGTAACAGAAGTGATGGGTAAAAACAGCTTTCTGTATTTTTAATGTATTAAACCTGAAGTTATTTTTAACATTCCCGTTAGTACAATTCAACTCGTCACCTTGTTAAAGACAAACCGCCATTCGGCTTTCAAAAGTGAAATTTCAACAAGTAAAACCCAATTAGAGGCGCTGCCGCTGAGTCATTTTGCTGCAGCTGCTGAACGTCACGAGAGCACTGTTTTAATAATAAAAAAAAAACCCAAACACTTACAGCTTTGCCTTTGTCTTCTCTTCCTCCAGTATCACATGCAAAACGCCCCACCCCTGATCTAGAATTCATTTGACTGAACAAGCGGTATGTTCAGCTTAAAAAGCAGTTCAGCGGAGACTCCCGTCTTCTCCGACCACTTCTGCCCCGGCAGCAGAAGGCGGCCGGAGCTCCCCGGGCCGTTCCCGGGGCCGTTCCCGGGGCCGTCCGGCGCTTCCTGTGTTGTGATTTGAAGCGCGGGCGGGCGGCCGGCGGGAAAGGAAGGGCCGGGCCCGAGTTCAGCCATCCCGCCCGAGAGAGGCGTACGGCCCTCCCACCGCCTCACCGCTCAGAGGAAAATAATAATAATAATAAAAAAATTTAAAAAAATTGCATTTTGTAAAAGTGTTTGCAGGCCTCTGCTGAAAACGGGAGCCAAGCATAAAAATTCTTTCTTTGCATACTTAAAAGCATCGAGATGAAAAGCTCTCATTTAAAAGGACACAAGCTTTTTTAAAACGCTATTATAAGAGTAATTCCATTTAATTTTAATTTAAAAGTTTCTATAAGCGTTTGCTGTACCTGAACATAGTTAATAACTCAGAAGTCAAAAGTCTTGCTTCCTTGGAGGTCAAAAAAAAATGAGACAATCGAGCCAGAGCTCTCCCTGGGGCATCCAGGTTTGCCCCAACCCTCTGACGTGGGACCTCGGAGACCTTGTTGAATCCATCAGCAATGACAGGGCTGTATGTGCCAGCAGAGAAAGGGCATTAGCTCCCACCAAAAAGGCAGTATAAATCGTTCTAATTCTGAAAAGATTTATTGAAAAGTGATTCCAGTTTTAGGATGCTGGACTACTGTGGAAAGCCGAAGCTGCTGCTGCCTTCAGCTGTCTGCAGTTCACAGCCTGGAATATTCATGCAAGCTGTCACCACTTCGGCCAGGTCAGCCGCATCTGCCACTCCAGACAGTTTTTCTAGGCTTCTTCCAAACAGGCTTTTGTGCCAATGCCAGAGGTCTCTGACAAAGCAGGTCTTCAGCCACAGGCCTGTAGCAGTTACACAGACCTTTAAAAATCTTTAAGGCCAGATTTTACAAAAATATGCATTAAGGACTTCATACACAGAAATTGTCTCCGAGGCTCTGCACAGCATGTTTTTGCAAAGCATCAAGATCTAGTTCTCAACGTGCTGTACGCATTTCAACTGCATTGAAAATTAGTTGCCTAAGTGTTTTACCAAAGTTGTTTCTGTGGGTTTGTTTTTTTGTTCGGTTGGTGGGTTTTTTTTTAAACTGTGAGGAATTGTAGCTTTTTCAAATGATAACAGCTAAGGAAATTGATAAATAGCTAAAAGAATACGTAATTCACAAAATAGCTGCAACTGAACGGTAATCAGTTAAAATAGCTTTTACTACATTTCTCAGTAAATGAATATATACAGAGCATAACTTAGGATTTCAGTTTTACTCACATGTCTTGGATCTTCAGGATTTACAGAAGCAAGAGAACTCTGCAAGTCTTCTAGCTCTTTCTGTTTTTTCCCTATTTCTCTTTTCTGTTTCTCCATTTGTTTTTCCACTTCTAAAGCTTCCTCACGTAGCTGATGCAGGATTTGTATCTTTTCACTCAACTGCTGTTCAAGACCCTCCTTGTCGGCCTGGGATATCTGGAGATCGCATTGGGAGGCAGGGTAAAATAGTTTAACTGGAAATACACAGCTGATCAAGAACATTTTTAAAAGTTAAATCAGACTGCTAGTTTAGCCTAACAGGTCCCCTAAAAATGATCTATTCATTGGTTTGAATCTTCTTAAAATAACAAAAACTCACAGGACTTTCTCAAAAAGAACTATAAAATAGACAGTTTGCTTATGGTAACGAGAAATTTCATAACGTTAGTCTACCATATGAGGAAGTGCCAGAACCCTCATTTTGACCATTATCATAAAGTGTTTTGTTTTCAAACAAGACTTCAAAAGTCTCCTGTATAATTCCTTTTTGCAGTCTCAAGAGAAATATCTGGAATGTCTTTTTTTCCCCTGCCACAGTTATTCTTTAAGTTAAAATATGGAAGAGCCTGGTCACTGATTTTAAAACAAGTTTAAAGACTAAAAATAGCAATAATTTATGACAGATGTTGAAGAAATAGAAGATACAATTTTAATTTAATGCTTATAAATATTTAAACTCATTATTGCTGTCAATTATGTAGCTACATTGCTTATTATTAGCTGTACAACTAAACCTACACAGTTAACAGTCCTTCCTGTAAGGTTTCTTCTGATAAATCGTGATATATTCAATCCACATACCTATATTGAGGGGCTCAGGTAAAACTTCCTCTGGCATGAACATGTATGTCACATCATCAGCACTGCTTATGATGTTGTGACATTGCCCTGTCACTTTCCATTCAGTCTACTAAGCCTTCAAAGAGCTATAAGCTTATGGTTATTCGAATCAAGAAAGTAAGTTCAAATTAAAATCCAAATCTCCTGTTGCCTAACGCAGTGACCCTGAACTGTCCACTTACTGCAGCGCTCAAATCTCTACTTATGTTCTTCCAAAGCGTTCTGGGGAAAGTTAACGTTCAGCAGCTGCATCACACAGAACATGTTTAGATGCAATTAATTGCACTACAACTCTGACAGCTTATTCGTAAACAAGCTGTCTAAAACCCCTAAGATTTTTTTTTGTTGCTTGACAAATGAATTTACATATCTACAATATGCCCTTTAAAAAAGAACAAGAACAGATGTTTTCTACATCATACTGCTTCAAACACTTTCCCTTGCTATTCATTTCACCTCTTTGCATACTTTTTTCTGAGCCAGAGCATCCTCCAGTTGTCGCAGTTCCCCTGTTACTTTCAAAACCTGTTGCTCTGCATTTCCTATTGCACTTTGCAGTTCTTCTAATCTTCTTTGTGCTGCAGACAAAAAAAAAAAAAAAAAAACAAACAACAAACCCCCACAAAATATATAGCAGTATCTGTATAACATTGATACACATTTTCTGTTAACGTGTTAATCAGAATACGTTTTCTTAAAAGTGATAATCAAAGCTAGTACATTCGGGTTTCTCAAAAAGTATGTCTAAAGGTTTTTAATGAATCTTATACGATTAAATTAATGCCTCAAATATGAAACCTTCCTAGCATTCTCTTTTCAATAATATTTAATCCTTTCATCTTGAGTTATCTTAAAATAATAGCAAAAGGAAATTGTAGCAGATTTGACCCAAAATGCATCAAGTACAGCGTTTAGAAATTACAGCACTTACAGCTTTTGACACACTGTTGCTATTCTTATGTCAAATACGTGTCACGCATTTAATCAGTGGAATCAACTACAATGATATACATATTTTAACTTTTATTTGATAAAAATTAAGATTTTACCCGAGTTAATCTTTTTTTCTTTATCCTCTAGTAGTTCATCTAGCGTTTGGAGCTGCAATTTCATCTGGGTTTTCCTATAGAAGTCATCTTCATCTGGTTGCATTTTTCCAATCTCCATCTGCTGAGCTTTGTGAGCAATGTAGCCTTCTCTAATAAACATGTTTCTTTTATACCTGGCCTTACCAATGTATGGGCTTTCACCAGGTACGTTATCAAGTTCAACATCCTAAAATGTATGAAGCAATAGGTCTTTATATCTATTTCAGAAATATGATTGCAGTCAACTCATAACATACATTTGACTCTCTTAACAAGCATAGAAAGGAAAACCAATGTGAAAATAGAATAATTAAAAGAAAACAGACTACCCTTGACCTGTTTGGCCTTGAACGTTCTTGTTATTTTATAATGGAATTAAAACCAAACCCAATTAGGGTTTGATCAATTTGTTGCAAATGGGTAATGCAAGGTGGTGTTTAACTGGAGGTATTTTTCATAATGTTTTAGAGTTAGTAGTAATATAGATTACACTTAGTCCATCACATTGCTGCACTTAAACTTTACTCAAACATAACTTAAAAAAATCATTCATAGTTAATGATTACTGATCTTTACATTTCTTGTGCAGACTCATTCAGGCATCTCTACAATTTTTGGTTTTGCAAGTATGACAGAGGTTAGCTCTGTTATGAGAAAAAAACAACAGAAACAGGACAGAAATTCTAATACCATTTAACTTGAGAACATTCTGGCTTGTGGAATTTCTCCAAGTGAAAGGGCCTCCAAAATTAAGCCAGAAGAAAGGACTATCATTTGTTTGATTAATAATAAGAATTAAATGTTTGTTCACTAACTCTACTTAGCTAGGTATGTATACTAATATTCAACACATTAAATGTCACTCAGATTCAATTTAGTTCAAATCTTCTAACTTAGATTTTAAAATTAAATTTTTGTATTTCATAACTAATAACTCTTAATAAAGCAGTACCTATTAGAATTATAGAAAAAACTATTAACTTTTCTATTTTCCAAGTTGAAAAGCAAGAGAAAGAGCAATGAAAAGATCCATTATTTTAAAATTATTACCTCTGACGGAAAATAATTTAATGGCTCAAATTTTGCATCAATCTTATAAAACGCCAGTTCCTGCTCCAATTCATACTGCTTCTGGCAAGCTCGGGTTAGCTCCATTGTCTTCTGCTTTAGCTAATAAAGCAGTAAACAAAGTCAGTCACGTTCATTCAAGTGTCATCATGGTCACATATATTTCAATTCAGTAGAGAGCAGGGCAAGGATGTGAATCAAAGCTCACAGCAGAAAAAGTTAAGATGGTGGATTTTTGGATCAAGAATATCACAAAGTGCAACTTTATTACAAGATACCATATGATGACTAAGAGTAGACAAGAACCCCACAATTAATATAACAGAAACGATCACATGAAAGGCCTTTTAAGTTTACGTGCATCAAAGGTTCAATAATAAATCTGTCACTAACTTCAGATGAAAAAATAATTTGGGTACAATCCTTTTGCAAAATCAATGCCAAATAACAAATGTATTTACTGCTACTAATGAGCAGTGAGAACTATTAACATTTATTGTCTGTAAAAGTAACAAAACACCTCAATTGTCAAGTGTATAGCACCTATGCATTTCATCTTAGCTCAACCTTGTGCTAGTTAGGTTTTGAGGATTTTTTAATTTTTTTTTTTTTAACTAAAGGTCCATCATGTGATTTCTTTTTAAATCAACTTTGCACGCTGAATACCTGAGGGAGAACATGCAGCAAAACTCCAATAGACAGTGGAAAGCAGGACTAATGGAGGAAAAGAAATAGAACAGACTGGAATAAAGGAAAGGCTTAAAGGAAGATTTTAAAACCCAATATATGTCAAGCAAAAGTTAACTGTGTTTGAGAGAAAAGAAAAAAAAAAAACCTCAAGAAAATTGTATCCAAAACCCACAGTAAATATAAAGCCTCATTGGAACACTTTATACAAATGCTCCTACTTCAGTAACCATGCAAATAAATCCTAGAAATGAAAATAACCATGCAACCCAGGAGCACAGTGGGGCTACCTTTAGTGAGGAATAAAGGCTCTGCGGAAAGGGAACTGTGACAAACCAATACACCAGCTAAAGGAAGAAAGAATCAAGCAAAGTTTGTCATCCAAAGGATAAGAGTGGGTTAAGTTGCAAAAGATACGCTGCTAAATCTTACTACTCTGAAAACTACATCTTAGACATAGGCTGCTGGTTTAGTGTGGGTGTTCACAGAAGACACAGCTATAGAAGTATCAGCTATAGAGATTCTGAAGGATAAAATTTTAAAGGACAAGTCTAACAGGTAAGATAAAAGCCATATAGTAAGTTCCAATCAGGTCATTCACAACTGAGCACTCTCAAGTCAGCAGGACTTATCTTGCATTTTATAGCTACCAATGAGAGATACTTGTCAAAACTAAGATTTTAGGATGATCTTAAAAAAGTACAAGTGAACAACGGCCATTACTCAAAATAATAATCAAGGAGTATTACTGACATAGAACACCTTGATTTTGTAAAAGCATTTCATCTTTTCCCTTATTGCAGCAGCACTTTAAAGTCCAAACAACACAGGAGTGTCAGTACATCGGCAATTTAGCAGCTAGAGGATACTTAACCTTTCATCAACTGACAGAATTTTAAACAACAACAACAAAAAGTTACTAGAGACAAACAAATAAGTTGCACTCTCTAGAAGTTGAAATGCCTAAGTTTTGTCTCTCTCAATCTTAAACATAAATCTCCAGCCATCTGAACTCTCATATTGACAACTCTGTTTCATAGATAAATAATTACTTAGTGCAAGTGATTAGCTTACCAATTCATTTTTGGTGCCCAGGTCCCTTTGTAGATCTTCATAGCTTTGTTTCTGTTGCAAAGTCTTTTCTTTTAATGATTTGTTGACCTCATCTTGATGGCGAAGTTGCTCAAGCACTTTGGACTGGTTAAGTTTAAGGTTCTCCATCTCCTTTATCGTGTTTTCCAACTCTCTTTCTAATTTTTCTACCTCTTCTGAAAAACAAAATAGAAAAATTCAAATAGAAAATCTTCTCCTTCTAAACTTAAGTTTTGTGCCATTCACTTTAGTTCTAGCAGATTACTATTACCTAAATTAAACCTCTCTAGAGCTTCCTGCCTGTCGTGATTTGTCACTGGCTGTCCATCCAAGTTTTCCAGTGCTCGCAAGTGGAATATGGTGTAAAAGCGGTAGTGAGGCAGACTTACAACCGGATTATCAGCAAGGAATAAAGAAGTCAAATCCTGTAGAGGCTTTAGTTTAGCTATATCATGGAGCTAAATCAAAGACAAACAGAACAATTATTAGACATCCTTCCAAAAACAATTAAACCTGCATTACTGAATTCCTGCCTGTACAGAATCTTTTATGTTAGGTCCATCTCAAACGATCTCTTTTAACATTTATGCTAAAGTGGAATCCCTAAAAACCTACCCAAACAGACAGTACTATGAACTACAAACTATCTTCCTAAAATTGAATTGTTTCTTCTATGAAAAAACACCACCGCAAAGAAGGCAAATGTCATCAAGCTTAACCTTGAAAAATTCAAAATAACAAGGATACATATATAACCTTCCATTCCCCTAGACTTATTCATAAGAAAAGGGAGATTTTATCATGAGGAGTACTCAAACAAAGCTGGTTCATCTCTCCTCTTAAGTAGCATGACTCCTTCAGGAATTTTATTAAGTGACTTCCTTTCATAGACACCGTTTTGTAGCTGCAAAACATGGAAATTAATCTGGACCACAGAAATCTAGTCATGTCCTAAATACAAAATATAAGCAAAAAGATTATTTTCAGGTCTCCAAAAGCATATAATTCACTTCTATGACACCACCAATAACACCCAAGTGTCTTCACATTGTAACCAAGTTTTTCCTAAGTCTCAAAAAAACTTACCATTTCCTGAGCAACATAATATAGGTTTATGCTTTGAATATCTGGCACAGGAGGAGAGGATTTTCTGATAAACAACTTTATTAGGCTCACAATGGCTGTATTTGACAACAGACTGCGTGGAAAGACACTCAGCAATTATTCAGGGTAAGTCAATCAATGTAAATGTAGCAGTTCGCTTCATGCAAAGATTCTGAACAATTATTGTTCTTAACTATAATCACTTACCGATGATACTTTATTCTGTTTCAAATTAAGGATGCGCAGGGATCTCAGTTTCTTCCCTACCCACACTGGAATATGCTCGATCTCATTCCCTGCAAGGTTCAGCTTTTGTAGATTCTGCATATGTTCTATACCTTCAATTTTACTGAAAAAAAAAAAAAAAAAAAAAAAGGAAGAAAAACATAACTTATCATGAACCATAGCAAATTTATCCTGTAACTGAGGCATTATGGATAAACAACAGCAAAATCTGTCTCAAATAATTATCATCCAAGAGATTAGCAAAATAGTCGTTTACTGCCATGGACTCACAAATCAAATTAAATTACACCAGCTTACTTTCAAGTACTACATTAAGACAAAAAAAAGAATTCACAGCAAGACTTTCTTGCTCACTGTAGCAAAACCTTTATTTCTACATACCTTCATTTTAACATTAGAATTATTTTAATCCGTGGTAATTCCATTTTAATATGCAAAATCTGTTCTTTTTCTCCTGAGAATGTTATGGGACCGTTATAGATGAACCAAAATAAAAACGTGTTTGGTTTGAGGATTTTTTCCATATAAAGGCAGGATCAACTGTAAACTGACAGCACGCAGACCTAAATTTTTTAGTGTTCTCATTAAAATACTAAATAGCTAATGAGGAAAACACACTAGGTTTGAGTTTACCTCAGCATTTATCTAAAGACATGAGTATTATAACGAAGTACAGTAGAATGTGCTCTTGTGACCGCATCATTTTTTAAAGAGTAGGAACCAACTGTATGTAACTAAAGCCTGAAAAGATACAGCAGTAGCTAAAAGCTACTCTGACATTTTCAATTCCTCTTGAGAGAGGAAGTTGTGTGAATGCAATGCGTACAAATGCTGGTGTCTTTCTTACTTCCTACTGTTAACTTTTCTACCGAAATCGCAGCTTCTCTACTGCAAAGTCAGTCTCATGTAAAGATCATAATTCACTAACGGAAAAATTAAAGGAAACAAAGAATTTTGCTATTGCCGAAACCACTGCCCTTCAACATTTTTATACCACTCAGAAAAGATACCAGACTCTCAAAACAGTGAAAGTGAAAAAGCAATTTAGTGAGTCTACAGCCTGCCTGATTAAGCCCATTCAGCTTCCTCTCCTAAAAGAAAACTTCCTGTATTTACCTGTAATTATATGCAGTAAAAGTCTAATTAAATTTTTAATGCATTTAATTGGGTTATTGTACACTCTTCATTATGATATCTGGAAACTTGCATTTCTGGCTTGGTTTCCTAGGGAAACAAGTTTAACTGCAGCCATGGTACACTAATAGCACCCCCCAGAACTACTTATCCTTCTAACACCTAAGAGCTTGTGCTTTTTAAGAAGATCTGACCAAAGCCTGTTAGTCTTGACATACAACTGGTGGGAAATTCACCTTAACTGTTCACACCTGTGGGAGAACTCAAGCGAGAATGCCCCCTTTATTGTATCTGGGCTTACCAAACGTTGGTGTTTCTGCTTACCTGATTTTGTTGCAAGACAAATTGAGTTCACGCAACTTCATGAGTTTATCCAACTTCTCAATCTTCTCTATTTGGTTGTTACTAAGATTTAGCGTCTCTAGTTTAGAGCACTTTTCCAAGTTTTCTATGTACTGTAGAACAGAAAATTAATCCATTAGCATTGCAGCTTTATTAATTTTTTCTTTTTTAAAGAAAAAGGTATATTTATATTTTTAACAAACACCTATTCATTAAAAAATACAAAGTATTCTAACATTTTATTCATCACACTTCCGCTGTTGCATTCGAAAACCTCTGCTTTAGGTAGTCTTCTATAGTGTTGGAAGAAGAAAACTACATTTTAAATTTACAGTGGACCAGTCTCATCTACACAAAATGGTACTTGCCATTAAAAAAATCCCAATCAAACAACAAAGCAAACCAACACAATCCAAAAGCTAAAAAAATTACACAAATGGACAGCGTTCTAAACTTCATTCCAACTGATCCAAATTTTGTTCTTTTGCACAAGTGTCCACTGACAGGTTGGTTTTTTTTGTTGTTTGTTTGTTTTTGTTTTTTTTTAAACAGAAGCTGCTTGTAGAACTAGGCTAACATAATTAAAATTAAATTAATTTTTATACTTTGTATAATTACCAGTTACTTTCAATAACTTACCTTAAATTTCTTGTCCCCATCCTTTGGGGAAGAAAGATTCAATGAGCTTATACATGCCAAGTTTTCCTGTTTTGACAGACCTTTTATAAGCGGTTCAGTGATGTACCTAACTCCTGCACTAACACCATTTTCACCTGAAATTAAACACAGAAACTACCTTCAGTACCAAAAGAACTGGTGATTTTTATATTAGTATTTTACTTCACACTGAATACTGGGAAAACATTGACAATTATTCCCCCCCACACCTCCACAAGTGATGACAGGAGACAGCACACCAGAAGCACTTACAGGAAATGACACGTTAGAGTAAGAGGGTATAGTCTTTTGAAAAAGGCACAATATGCATCTCCCTTTGTCAGTCCTCCCCCTCAGCACAGAATGTAAGGAGTAAAAGTCTCATTATTCTACATAGCTTTCATTACTATCATTCCACACTTGGGCCTTTTTAGCCTAGAGAAAAGAAGATTGAGGGGGGATCTTATCAATGCTTACAAATACTTAAAGGGAGGGTGCCAGGAGGATGGGAACAGTCTTTTTTCAGTGGTGCCCAGTGACAGGACAAGAGGGAACAGGCACAGACTTGAACACAGGAAGTTCCATCTTAACATGAGGAGGAACTTCTTTACTTTGAAGGTGGCAGAGCACTGGCACAGGCTGCCCAGAGAGGTTGTGGAGTCTCCCACTCTGGAGACATTCAAAACCCGCCTGGATCCTGTCCTGTGCAACTTGCTGTAGGTGACCCTTCTCTGGCTTATGGGGTTGGACTAGATGATCTCCAGAGGTCCCTTCCAACCATGACCATTCTGCGTGATTCGGTGATTCGAGTACCAAAAGATACAAGCAAATTTTTTCAGGGTTCTTTCCAACAGATCATACATCTTTAATCATACAGTTCACAGAACACTGGCTTTTTGTGCTTCATAGAATCATAGAATTGTCTAGGTTGGAAGAGACCCTTGGGATCATCGAGTCCAACCATCTACCCTACTCTACAAAGTTCTCTCCTACACCATATCCCCCAACACCACATCTCTTAAACACATCCAGAGATGGTGACTCAACCACCTCCCTGGGCAGTCTATTCCAATGCCCGACCACTCTTTCTGTGAAAAATTCTTTCCTAAGTCTAAATCTACCTTGTTGGAGCTTGAAGCCATTCCCTCTTGTTCTGTCATTAATTACCTGTAAGAAGAGACCAGCACCAACCTCCCTACAGTGTCCTTTCAAATAGTTGTAGAGAGCGATGAGCTCTCCTCTCAGCCTCCTCCTCCTCAAACTAAACAGTCCCAGCTCCTTCAACCGCTCTTCATATGATGAAGAGCTTCTACTATGTACTTTTATACCAGCAGTTATTTATACAATACCTTTATGAAACTTATACTCAAAAGCAGCTTCTACGTTTTCTGTTGTAATATCTGGTTGTTGATGCCTCCGTTCTGTCCTTTTGCAAGCAGATGGAGATGTCTGTTGGCTAAGAGGAGATGGCGACCTGGTACTTGAACTGACAGGAGACATTGGACTAGGTGTCTCAGAAGCTGACATCTGTGTTTTTCTACATAATACTTTTCTTACTGAGCCTCTCTTCATTGCCAAAAACACAGAATATCATATGACCAATATCTGGAAGAACAGAAATAAACATCAGACTGTACATAAGTCTAAATCTTAATGATTTGCATACCAACCAAATTGTGGTTTTAGCAAAAGAAAATATTTCCAGCAATTAAATGGTGCCAAATAAACACATCTAAGTCAATTCTCTAATGGGTGACAGCTTCCAGTGTTCTAACACATATTTGGAGGAATGGTATACCTGTTTAGTGACGCCATTTTACACAACAACATCAGGAACTAGCTGAACTGCTTTCTGTTTTGCAACTCTTGGTAACTGTCCTGCAATTTATGGCTTACACAGTCTGTCAGGTCTGGAGATACTCAACTCAGCCTAACATAGCTGGCAGAGGACAGAAAGAGAGGACCGGGATTCCAATTGTTTTTAACCAAAGCTAGAAATTACGCACTTTGCAAGCAAATACAAGACTAAAAAGACAACAGAGAAAAAAAAAATAATTAAAATCAGCCTAGCACTGGCATTCCTTCAGTGTTTCCCTCTCTGCAAACAAGTTATTCCGTGACCGCGTGGGAAATTCCAGAGAATGTTAACAGAAACTTCCCCCAGTGACAAATATATTTCCCTAGGCGTAAGTGTAGAAGCAGTTGTGTTCATGTTCTGTGCATGAAAGCCTTCGTAGTAACCATCTTCAAGGGACAGGTTTTTACTAAAACCTAGACCCAGTAAACAAAAAGTATATTTTAAGATATTAAGATAAAAATGTGTGCTTTTAAGGAAACTTTGATGTACATGAGTGATTACATTGTGTTTTAAGTTGAGAAGTTCTTCTTCATTAAAATGGATTATTTATTATTTTTTTTTTCCTGAATCTTCAGAAAGAAAGAAAGAAAGAAGGCACCACTCTCTTCAATACTTGGAGGCACAACTCTTTCAGGGCCAGGAAACTGAAAGAGGAGAGGAGGGGGGAGGTAGTGGTGAGCTAGCGAAAAGCTATTTTGGGAAGTTTCTTCATGTTTTAAGGAGAAAAGTTAGAGATTTTAATGCGGTTTCTTGAGAACAGACTGTGCTCTTGCAATGAAAACCACGACAAAACTCTCACGTTAGAACAGGCGGGGAAGGGGGGAGCGTTGAGCTAGCCCGGCCGGGAAGATCTGCCCTGGGTGTACCCCGCGCCCCGGCGGGGAGCAGAGAGGTCCTCGGTGCGGCCAGCTTCCCCCCTCCCTCCCGGGCTAACGGCTGCGCACCCGCCGCGGCCGCCACAGCCGAGCCAGCGGCCTCTCCCCGCCCTCCCGCCACGGCCGGCCCGCACCTGACAGGATGGCGACCGGCCGGCGCGGCACGGTGCTGCGGGCCGAGCCCCGGGCTGAGCCCCACTCTGCGGGGCCGCACTGCGGGGCAGCGCCGCGGCCGCCAGGGAGCAGCGGTACTCGCTGAAGGGGGATGCCGGTTCCCGCCGAGGGCGGTTCCCCTCAGGCCTCCGCTTTGATTACCTGCGTTGACATGGTAACGCCGTTTCACCGCTTCCCGCTCGTCGCCGCCGGAGCAGTGGCGGGTAGAACGGCCTTCGGGCGACCCCGCGTAAAGACACAGGCTCTCAGTACACCTTTTTCCTGTCCTCCCTGCCTCCGCCGACCATTCGTCGTTTCCAGCCTCCGCCAGGCCCAAGCTGCTGCGGCTCCTTTAAGAGCCCGGCGTGAAGAGCCGAGCCGGCGCCATTTTGTCTGGTGCTTGGCCTGCGACGGGTGAACGGGCCCGGGGGAGGGGCGGGGCAGGCCCGGCCCTCGCGAAGCCACCCCCCTCCGCCGCGCGGCTTTCCCGCCGCTGATGGTCTCTCTGGCGCGTGCGCAGCCTCATCTCCTTTTCCCGCCGCTAGCGATTGCGTTACAGCAGCGGCGGCCGCCCCGCTTCTGCCCGGTCTGCACTGAGAGGTTTTGTTTCAATTAATGTCCAAGTCACTGTATAAATAATAAATTCTACCCTGGTGACAGGGCTTTTTTGGGTTTTCTGGTGTTTTTTTTTCTTTGTTCGTGCTTTATATCTCTATCACATTAGTCTATCAGTGTAGATGGGCTTTACTCTGGTATGTATGTAGCATTGGAAATAAGTATTACATTTGATTGTGATAAACTCAATGCTGTAGGCCTAAATTGCCGCCATTTTCACAGAGGTGTTGCAATAAATCTAAGTTTTGGGCTGCGTGTGTTTTACTTTGGAATTTATACAACCAGGTGTGAGATGGAGGGTTGAAAAAGAAGTAGGCCAAGTTCTTTACTGATTGCTCCTTATTGTTTACGTATGACCCATGTAAACTTACTCATTGTTTGGTATTTAGTAATAGGTACTTGGGCTATTATTTTAATAATATTAAGCACCTGACATTTTTGTAAGATTTTATTCTATATATTGTGGCTTCCCTTGTAGTTTACTACATCTGTTGAGAAGCCCAAGTTGGCCTTCTTGTAATTTAATCTTCTATTGATCAGAAATAGTTTTGTAAATGTCTTTCCCGTAAAGGTTGACTACCATATTTGTTTAAACCTGAGAAGTCTTGCACAACTTTAGTTTAACTTTTCATAAACGTGTTTGTTGAGGTCCTACGCTTAGATATCAGGCATGCAAAGGTTTTGTCACCAATATTTTTTTAGCAAATGTAGTTTGAAATAGTACATGTTGTAAATGTGTTGTGCCCTAATATTTCCATTTTGCAGTTTTATTTGTGATGGAAGTACTCAAAAAGTTGGCATAATCAGGAATACAAATGACTAAAAGAAATTTGCGAGTGAAGAGTTATTTCAAAACAAAAAGGAAGGAAGCTTCTGGTCTGATCATATCAGTGCATTATGTTTGCTATAATTCAAATGCTTTTTTTTTAGATGCAAATTTAAAATCACTTTGATTTAAATAAAAATTAGTTTCTGAAGGACAAACTGAATCTAATTTTTTGTATGTTGGGGTTTTTTTTTGCTACCTCTGAAGATGGTTATTTTTTGGTTTTATATAACTATCAGACAGAGAGAACATAGGAACACTCTGGACATATTAAAAAATTGGAATCCTAAATTAAAAAGTTCCTAAGTTTAGCTGTTCTGGCTTCTTTGGGAGGGGGCAATAGTGTTTTAGTAAAACATGATCTGCAATTAATTATTAACTATGAGTGAAATGTGTTGGTATTTCTGTTCATCTACTGCAGAAGCCAAACACAATTTAATCCAGAACCATTAGCATCTATGGTTCAGTGTTTGTTGTTATAGACACTATGACGATTTTAATATATTTTTTTGTTTTGCTATTTTCTGGAACAACTTTTAGCCAAGAAAAACTGTAAGTAAAGCAAAAAAGGAATTTACTGGAAATGTTACTGGATTGTTATCCGCTATGTTAGGTAAATAGGCACAGGATTTAAGTAGAGCCAATACAAAAGGCGTTTTCTGAATTCATGTGTTTTCACATGCACAATTTTTACTAGTGTATGTGGGACTTAAGCTAGGAAAAGGACTGATGGTTCTGGAATTACTGTATTTACTGCCAGAGAAAGAGGTAGAGTCATCTGCTTATGTACCTCAAGGTAAACATGCAAAAAAGTTAAGAAATAAAGCTGGTGCTCATTAGCTTTTTTATAGAGCCTGAAGACAGATACTTTGTTACAGGTTTGCTGAAAGCACTTACTTAAATGTGTATTTTACAATTGTACTTAGTGGTGCTTTTTTGATTCTTATATCTTAACAATGGTGTATAGAAAGCAGCCAAATTAAGTGCTTTTGGCATTTCAGAAAAAGAAGATGCACATATATCATGTTTTTTTCAATGGCACTTCATATGTATTTTAGCTACACTATGTGGTCAGGTACTAAAGCCTGGCTTGTGCTTTTGTGGAATGATGCATACTTCAGTTTATAAAGCCCTGAGGAAATTAGAGTAATCCTGCAAAAGTTTGTTCACATTTGCCTTTACTGTAAGTTGCACCGTTTATTTCAGTAAGAATGTTACTGGTGGGAAAATTGCACAAATGTACTATTTGGAAGATCAGTATTTCAGGGTTTAATTTGGCAAAAGGAATAATTATTTCCATGTAAATAATCTGTTTTAGTAGACATGATTTTGTGTGTCTGCAAAATGAAATCCATAAACATTACCCAAGTTGTTATTTGGTAATGTTACATTACAATTTTCATAAAAATTATTCTGACTGGGGCTCTACTGTGTTTAACTAGTGTCTTAGAATAACTTAGCCTGATTAGCTTGTCTGCTTTAGTGGTGTGTACATAAGTGAATTACAAATGAAGTAAGAAATCTGAAATAAATATAGTTTCATTACCCTTTTATTGTTTTATATTCCATATACAGATATGTCATTACAGCACCAAAGATCTTCCGAGTTGGGGCATCGGAGAAAGTCGTAGTGCAAGCTTTTGCTTATGAGAAAGGATTTCCAGTCAATATTGCCATAAGAAGCTTTCCAGATAAGCTTGCTGTTTATTCTTCTGGCCGTATTTCTTTAACTCCAGCCAACAAATTTCAAGATGCTGTAACTTTAACAGTAAGGGATTCAGACTTTTCTTGCAGTGTTTTTATTGTGACATTTAGTTGTACATGTTAAAAAAAGATTATGATAAGTTTTCCGTTGTTTAAACTGGGAAGAGAACATTAACGCCACGATTTCTCAGTTTGCTACATGTAGTTTATTTCATTTTAGTTTGTCTGACATTGAAATTACATTTGATAAAATTAGCGTGAAGGAGTGACACCGAAGTTAAACATATAATCAAACTATTTTGAAAACATCATAGTCGCATAACTTGAAAAACTTTAAAAGGGAGAATAGAGAAGTGTTGAACGTGGACAAGATATGTCAACTGAGTGTTCAGAGTAAGCCAAAATGGTAATTAAATCGAGGTTCAAGACTTTGGATTGTTTGTCAGTGACAAGCTCCAAAGGGGCCCAGATTTTACCCTAAAGCTTTATTTAACTAATTTGCCTGAAGCAAAGAGTGCAGGAAGCTAAATAGATTTTTACTGATAGCTGATGACCAAGAAGGTTTTACTTGGGGTGATGCATTCCAGGAGATGCCTCTCACCTAATTTTCCTTACCAGCCAAAATAGCTACTTTACCAAACTACCAACCACAACAGCAACTTCGGTGTGGTCAGGATTTATCATGTGTATAAATGGAAGTCTGATAATATGTACTCTTGTAACCTCATAACTGGGCTTTGCACTTTGCTATTTTAGTTCTGGACATAAAATGCAAAATTTCAAAATAACTGTTTGTAGCTTCATACTCCATACCATTATGTATGATGTAAACAATAATAAACACTTGTGGGTGTTGATGTTTTTATTAAATAATAACAAACAAGACAGTAATTGGTATTCAGATACTCTTCTCAAAAAACCCAAACAAACAACAACAAAAACCAACCCAAAAAAAACCTGACTAAAAAACCTGTAGGAAAAAATACTTGAAAAATATTTTAATATTCTTTTAAAATCTTTTGTCTCCCCCAGCTTCAGCCAATGGATTTACCAAGAACAGATAATGCGGTGAAGTATGTGTATTTGGAAGCTGTTTCTCCACATTTTACAAGATTAAAAAAAATTCCTGTTTCCTATGAGAATGGATTTCTTTTTATTCAAACAGACAAACCAATTTATACTCCTGATCAGTCAGGTAAATAATGCTTATTTCTTTTCGCTATTATTTAATTTTTAAAGTGTGTTGTCTTTGCCAAGTAATTAGGATTTAAACGTTCTTTAAGCTCTTGGGTTATGTTGTATCACCATTGGCTGCTATTTAATTTTTTAAGCAGCAGATTAATATTTTGAACTATTTGATCATACCATAGAAATTAGTGGCTTCTACCAATATTGTCTGAGTCCCTGTCCCCTGCACCCTAAATGACTAATCTGTGGCCCAAAGAGTGAACACGTTCCTGGGAACACGTTCAAAATATTTGTGAAGAAATGATGACTGAATCATTGGTTTCATGTAGATTGAGTTCTTTTCCTACAAAAGGGATATGCTAGGACTGTAAGGGTAAAAAATTATATTGCACTGTGATGATTCAATGTGAAAGAGTTGTGGTGCAGGGTCTCCTGTTGCTAGCATGAATAAATTACACTTTGGACACCGTACTGACAAAAGGTCAAGAGCATTCTGTAAATACCCAAAAGTTAAACAATTAGTATGGACAAAAGGTTGGGGTTTGAGGGTTTTTATTTGCTTGTTTCTTTTTTTTAAATCTCTATAATGGTATGTCTTTGAGATTTATTGGAATAATTCTTACAGTGAAAGTCAGGGTTTACTCCCTGAATGAAGAACTGCAGCCAGCTCGACGAGAAACTGTCCTAACATTTGTGGTAAGTTGTAATTGGATTTAATAATATTCTTTAAATCACAAAAACAGTCAGTGTAGTTAGATGGTAGATCAGTATTGCAAGAATATTTAATAAAACTGTTAGATGTTTTTGCAGGTAGCCAGACAGCTTTTAAAAGATCTAAAAATTACCTTGCACAGTTGGATAGAGGTTTTCAAGTCCCAGATCCAAAGATGTTGCAGAATGGAAAAAAAGAGAAAATATGAATTATCTTTAATATCTGGGGAAAGGATTTTTGAGGGAAATTTAATAATATATGGGTTTTATACTGTTTTTATTTCATTTGATTTCATATTATAAAAATAATCAGTATCTCTTACACTATATTTTTTTTGCCTTTAACAGTAGGCTTGTTATTACAGTAACTTTTTAGCAATTTTAAGCATTGTGTAGTAACAGCTTTTAATTGTTGGAACCACAGTAAAATGTTTTATCAGAATTTCAGTCTGAGTTGTTTCTAAAAATGTTTGTGTTTTCATGCTGTGAAATGGACAAAGCAGAAAAATATGTTATGGCCAGGTGCCCACTGAAATCACAGAATGAAGATTTTCCTTTTGATAAGAATGTTCTGTAACAGCTGATTCTTTTCTATTATACTTTAAAGGATCCTGAAGGAGTAAAAGTGGATATTATAGAAGAAGAAGATTTTACTGGAATAGTTTCTTTTCCTGACTTCAAGATTCCTCCTAATCCTAAGTAGATTTTTTAATGCTTTTCGAGAATTATAACATAATACTGCCTTTTCTTAAAGACTGTCAGCGTGTCTTTTGCTTGATACACAGTGTGCATGACTTGAAACTTGGAATTTTCTAACATTTCACATAGTGTTGTCACCATGGTATAAATAAGGAACTTACACGACCAAGTAGTCTCCTTTTCAGTTGACTTCCAAACTAACATTTGTCTCCTAAAGCCAAGTGGGAAGCTTACTTTCTGCGTTTCAAATAGATGACATGCTCACTGTAATAAGAGAAAGTGAGGAGATGTAGTGAGTGAAAATACTCATGAGAAAACTGCAATTAAACAACAGTTAGTGGTAGGTTTGTCGTGCTCAATTCAAAAGGAAGATTAACAAAAACTAAAACTTTCTCCTGTAGAGATAGAAATAGTCAAAGATGTATTGATTTCAAGGAGAGGAAGCATTCATATTTCATACATATATTCATACAAATCACCAGTATTTTTCCAGTAACATCAGCATACAAAATAAATAACTCTTCAGTTCTCCTTTTAGTCTTGAGAGGGTGCTGGAGATTCACTGAGTTGGCAGCAGGAGGTTAGCAGGTGCTTGAAAAAAAATCATTTTTGACTGATTTACTTTTCATTAGGAAATTAGCAATAATTTCAGTCTGAGTAAAAATTAATTTTGTATCCTTCTTGAAACTGATTATCTGTTAACAGTAGACTTGCATAATTTTTATCGTGGTGCTATACAGCCGAAAGATTGTAGGAACTGATTTCCTATAAATTATTATATAAATTGCAGTTGTGCCTCAGTGCCCTAGTGAGAGAGACAAGGACCCTAACTGAAGTCTGCATGAGTCCTTTGGAGCATTTTCTTGGCTAATATATCTTAAAAATACATTTTTCAGTGTAGACACACGTAGCCGTTCTCAGTCAAGATCTGATTGCTTGTAGGTCTTCATTCAAGATGACCTTTCTGATGGATCCAATCACTGTTAACCACCTGCTTTTGGCCATGGTGCAAAATTTTTCTCTCTAATTATTAACATGAAATATTGTTAAGTAGTAATATTGATTTTTGTCTGTGACATTAATTTTCATCTTAAAAAATGTTGTTGCCATTTCATAGGTATGGAATTTGGAAAATTGAAGCCAAGTATAAGAAGAATTTCGTAACCTCAGCTGTTGCAAAATTTGAAGTTAAGGAATATGGTAAGGTGTGCCCATACAGTGAACCTTCATTTTTATATGTTTTCAGATAAATTTATAGAGCACAAGTACACAACACAGAGGAAGAAAATGCAGAAATGCCTGAGATAACATTGGCCTGCTTATACACAGAATGGGATGCAGCATAATGCCAAGTGGCAATGTCCGTTCAAGCTAATCCGTCACATCAGCATAAGACTGTATTAATACAACTTGCCTCTAAATAGAGTTATTCTTTAGTATGCCAGGTCATCTTGACATAGTTGCACTGACGCAAAATCTGGAGCCAGGGCAACTGCAGATAACTTAGGGCTTGTAAGTTGTGCTTCACTGTGGACAAGCTGACAGCTGTATTTTGGGGCTGTAATATTGTAATTCAAATCACATGAAACCAACATGATTCTTTGATGGCTACACAGAGGCAACTTTCCGAGTACCTGTGGCTTAATGTATAAAAGCACATCTAAGTGGCTTTCTTTTCTACTCAATTTTCAGCAATGCCAAGTTTTTCCATCGTCATAGAGCCAGAAAGTAACTTTATTAGTTCTGATAAATTTGAGAGCTTCAGGATTGTTGTGAAAGCTAGGTAAGGAAATTTGGCTTTGATGTCTAAATATGTGTGTACCTCCTCTTCTCTTACCTGAAGAATGATTCTCCCATGTCCAGAAGTTTCCTCTTTTACTTCCTCAAGAAAAACCTATCATCACAATCTTTTCTGCTCTGTAAGAGAATTAAGTGACCTTTTTTTTAAAATTGTTACAAAGTGATTATTTTTCAACAGAAGTGTTTAAAGCTACACAGATATTTGTTTTCTATCTCTTGCCTGTGAAATTACTCTTCTTCAAAAACAAATGCTTTGTTTCAGCCATTAAAGTAATCTTAAAAGCATTTTGTATTGTTGTTTTGTTCTCAGCTATTTTTATAATAAAAGGCTTGCAAGTGCTGATGTTTTTCTTCGTTTTGGAATAATCGAAGAAACTGAAAAAAGAATGATGCCTCGTGCAATGCATGTAACTAGGGTAAGAAGAAGCAAGCTTAATTCGTGTAGATTTCATATGCTTAGTTCAGCACTGATCCTATTCCACTACATTTTTCGCATTAAATTTGATGAGAATGGGTTCCAACTCCTAGCTTGCATTGACAGCAATTCAGTGCCAGCTTTTCCTATGTAATCCTATCATCAAGTTCATAGAAATGCACTTTAAAATGAAACTCAGGCAGCATCTGAGACAGAATGTAATTTCAATCTGGTTTAATTACTCACTTGAGCAAACTGTGTGGTTGAAATTTCTATGAAATAACTTTTATGCTATCTATTACAGAATAAACAAATGAAATAAAATACAGGATCGATGTACTAACACCAAATCATGATGGGAGGCAAACAGATCAAAATCAGGTTGATGTATTATGGGGAGTCTGTTCTCCACCAATTATGCCTCCCTCATTTAGTCTGGCCTTTTTGATTTAGTTATTAAGGAATGATAAAAGGCATTATCTTTCCTCATTTAGTGAAGATATCTCTGTGTTATTGCTACCTCTTGTTGGGCCTGCATCACACTTTGCAATATGTGCCATTAGTTGATTAATTATCAATAATTTTAGGGAATAAAGAATTCTTCATTAAAACATCTCCACCTTTGACTTCCTCTAAAAACAGACAATGAACAGAAACATGTTGAAGTTAGAATTTGTGTATAGTATATTTTATATATTATTTCTAAAATACTGACTATTAAGTAATGATTTATATTTCATTTCTAGATTGAAAATGGAGTTGCTGAGATCAATTTTAACAGTAAGCAAGCAGTGAGTTTTATAGGGTTTCAAAGTCTAGAAGAATTGGATGGGTCATATTTATATATTGCGGCATCAGTGTTGGAGTCTACAGGTAAGTTGCTCTTTAAGTGATTTGTTTTTTGACATATCTGCAAATGTAAACAGAACTAGAAAACAAAACTATATGGATAACTTTCCTAGTATCAGACTTTCTTTAGTATTCAGAAATTTTTCTTCCAAACACTTGTATGGAAGAACAGCCTATCCATTACTGTAAAAATGTTTAGACTAAGCTTTTTTTGTTTTGGCTATTTGTCTTTACAACAGTGCTAGGAGTTGACTCTTTAGATGCAAGGACTTTGCTATAACAGACAGGTTGTGCTGCCCTTTGAAGGCAAGTGGAGAAAACATAGGCTCCAGGATGTGATTATTAAAAGGGGCGTAATATTTTGTTAGGTGGCCTCAGTAGTGAAGCAGAATTTGCTGGAGTCAGATTTGCTGTATCTCCTTACAAATTGAATTTGATTGCTACTCCTCTCTTTGTGAAGCCTGGACTTCCGTTCTTCATTAAGGTTAGTTAACATAAGCAGTATTGCTGCACATTACAACATAAAACCCATAATGCAGAAACCTTATTCTTTTTTGTATGTATTACTCTAGGTCTTAACATGCTTTTAATTTCCACTGACCTCTTACATTTTTTTTAACTTGCTATTGTAGAAGCAGCTTAGCAGCTTGAAAGTTTCTTCTTGAAAAATGTCACCATTCATATAAGAAATGTTATCTATTCTGATGAACAGGTGCAGGTGAAAGATACAGTAGATCACTTTGTTGGAAATGTCCCTGTAACTGTTACAGCAAAGTCATTTAGTGAGCAGATGGATGAGACTCAGTTGATAACAGAGGGTTCAGAATCTGGGAGAAGAAAAACAAGCGTGAATGATGGAACGGCTTTGTTTATTGTTAATATCCCATCTGATAGCAAAACATTGGAATTTCAAGTGAGTTAAGTAATTCCATGAATTTATTTCTTCGAGGGTTTAATTCTGTACTTTTGCAGATGTACAACACTAATAGAAAGATTTTACACTCAAAAAGTTGAGTTTATAGACTTTGATATTATTATTAATAATCAGTTATGAAATGCAAATGCTATAATGAAACATTACTTCCATATTAAATTCTTTATTAAATTGTTCTGAAACAAAATATCCTTATTTGTCAAATATTTATTTCATAATAAATATTAAACAAAAATTCTAAGTGAATTGTGTGAAAACAAGCCTCAGAGTGCTTCCCTCACTCTGTAGGGAGGCACATCATTGACCTTTTCTGCTCTATTTATGTATGTGCTTCTACACTACCATTTTATATTTGACTTGATATAGATCTTTTTATTAAAGAAAACAAGGACGTCTTGAGTTGGCTTTTAATTTATTAATACCTCTGAATAATATGTTGCAGAATGCTTTTAATGTTGTAATTATTTGTTTTCTTAAGTATAATTCTGTCCTTAAACTATTCAGAAGTCAGAACATACGGGTTTTTTTTTCCTTCTTTTCTAAGAAATTTTTCAGTCATTTTATTATCATTTCAGGTAAAAACTGCAGATCCACATCTTTCAGATGAAAACCAAGCAAGTAAAACCTATGAAGCAAAAGCTTATTCATCATTAAGTCAGAGTTATCTATATATTGACTGGGCTTCAAACCACAAAATACTAGAAGTAGGGGATTTCATAAATATTAACGTATATCCACATAGTCGTTATATTCATAAAATACATCACTACAGCTATTTGGTAAGTAACAGTTGTTTCCACATAAAATATTGAATTGTGATTTAAAATATGGTCCGAGATTAAAAACCTCGACAATGAAGGCTTATCCTCAGCATAGAATGCACGCAGCTCAGACAAGTGCTTCTTCTATATACAATCTGTCAGTCTTATCATAAAAAATTGTTAACAATCTCGTGTTTAAATTATATATTAAATCTCCATTGCTTTGAATTCTCATCTGACATAGACCGGGATTAAGAACAAGTAGTGCTAGTCAGGAGTTGAAATAGAGAGGTAGAGCAAGATGCACAGAGACAGCACTTCTTTTTAGTGGATGGTGGAGGGAGCTACCTTCCCTTGAACTAGACCCACTGGTCCCAAATGCATTTTTGTCTGTGTTGGATTGTATTTAAATGCAAGTAATCATTACATGTAAGAAACCTATTAAATATAAAATTTGACTTTTTTATTCTCCATCATTTTTCTATTACAGATCATGTCAAAAGGGAAGATAGTAAGCTTTGGAACTCAGAAGAGAATTAAGGATTTGGAATATGAACATCTAACTTTTCAGATAACCCAAGAAATGGTTCCTTCAGCGCGTCTTATAGTTTACTACATAGTCATGGGAGAAGAAACTGCCGAGTTAGTAGCTGATTCAGTTTGGCTGAATGTGGAACAGAAGTGTGGGAATAGCCTTGATGTGAGTAGCAAAATAAGCACCAAAATTTGTGGGTGTGCATTCATTTTAGGGTCAGGTTTTAACTTGGAATGACACAAGTTCTTTAACACTTCCTCAACTTACCAAAGTGTCTGCCTTCAGATGCATTTATTTTGGAACAATGTGCTTTTAAAATTACCAACATTTGTTTTCAATTTATAGATTAAGCTACAATCAAGCAAAGAGATACTGAATCCAGCAGAAGTTGTATCGCTTCAATTGAAAACACAATTCAATTCCTTTGTTGCTTTGTCATCTATTGACAAGGCAGTATATGGAGTCACAGGAAGAGAAAAGACAGCAATGGAAAAAGTTAAGTACTAGCCACAAAAAGGAAAACAAGTTGCTGTTTGTTTCATGTTCATATTCAGATAGCTATTATGTGTCGTGCAGTCGGTAAACCTGAAAATAGGCAGAAGATCAATTCAATCCGGATTAAAAGTTGCTGGTTTAAATCTGACAGTTCAAAATCATGGTTTTAAAGGCAGATCTGACCTATCTCATCAAAACCCTTCAGACTTGGCCAAAAATAGGTTGCAGTGTTAGAGAGCTTCTTGATCAAAGAGGCATGGAGGCTGCATTCTCCTCCTTAGTTCTTCTGTAATCTTTTCAAGTTATATTTTTAAGGCATACTGGTACAATGGTATGGCACATACTATTACATTCAGTGGGTTACAGGGGTTTTCAGAACTTATGGAATTTTAGATACGTTAAACCTACATATCGTCTGTCACTGTAAGAATTCCATTCCTGTGATAAAACATGTTTTTTTTAATACTTCAGAACAGTTAGATACAAAACACATGGAAGAATAATAAGAGAATACTTTTGCACCAACCTTGAATCATTTGAATCTGGCTTATAGCACTATTGAATTGCTTTTAAACAAGCTAGTCTGAATATCAGAACTGGTATAAACACATTCCACCTCAGTGCATCTGCATGACTCTAACTCTGATGTGAGCTACAAGAAAGTGGCTTTGTTGGTGCTGGTGCTTGAATTAGCTCAAATTTCGCTAAATGGTATTCTTCAGTGTGTTGTGAGGACACCCCCAGACTAAAGTGGCCTTTCTGCAAGTCTAACTTTCTCATTCATCATATGCTATATTCCACATTTTTGTTAGCTGCTGATTTTTTTTTTTTTCCTCAGATAATGCTACATTTGGAAAAGAGTGACCTTGGGTGTGGTGCTGGAGGAGGACGGAACAATGTTGATGTATTCCGAATGGCTGGGCTTACATTTTTAACCAATGCAAATGTTGATGATTCAAATGAAGCAGGTATATTCCTTTGTTTTAAGCATGAAGTTGTGGATTTTCCTTTCTGAAATATTCCATTGTGACTCTCAGTTAATAACTGAGAATGCATATACTAATGATTTTGGAGGGAGGAAAATGTTATTGTAACTGAAATGAAAATACTTTTATGTAATTAAAATAGTAAATGGAAAAAGTCTCCCAGATTTTGAATTTTATTTTATGGAATTATTTTTAAGCAGGCTGTGCAATTACATAAAAAGGTCATGTCTTTTGTACTTATTTATTTGTTTTTTGAACAGGTGAAACTTGCAATGAAGTTTTAAGAACCAAACGGTCTGACTTCAAGGAGCGGATACTCAAAGAAGGTGTTCAAAAAAACCTTTTAAAGTATATAATTATGGAAAAAACCCCTCATCCATTAGAAATAAAGAAACTGAGTGTTTGCTTACTACTTTTAATTATTGTTACTAACTTGATGTATTGGAGACACAAACAGTGAAGAGACTGCCAAATACAGAAGTTGACTTTAGAGGGCACCCCATTTATAAAGCCTCATAGCCATATGCTGAATTTGAAGCCGGCAAGATTTAAGTACACTTTGAAAATACAGCATATGTTTAAAAGCTTTTATTTTTTTGAAGAGACATAGCCTAAAAACTCACAGCACTACCATATGGCAATCTTTGCCAGTGACCACCTGCGAGGGACCAAGCCTATTAGAAGAATGTTTGATTGCTAAATATTAAAATGTAATACAACTCTTCTTATCTAATTTATATTTTTATTTCAGAATGGTAGGGATTAAGTGTGTGTCCCTAGCTTTTGAAAAATTATAAGTTTTTGTTCATCCTCAAATTTGTGTCTTCTCTGAAATTCTGCAAATTTTAAAAGTATCTTCAGTACAAAGAGTTAAGATGCATGTGGAAATAAAAATTTCATCTCAAGGAAGGGAATTTTATTATTATTTCAGCATCCAAATACGCACATCCAGAAATCCGAAGATGCTGTATGGCTGGAGTAAAAGCATATCCAGTCACTGAGACTTGCAGTGATAGAGCTCAGCGAATTCGGAGTAATGCAAAGTGCGTTTCTGCATTCAGAGATTGCTGTGAATTTGCAAATAGATTGCGGGAGGAAGAGCCTAATAAACTTCTAATATTGGCAAGAATGCGTAAGTACAAGAGCTTTAACTCTCCTGTGGACATGTGGTGAAACGCTTCTGGTAGAAGATGGGTAAATATAGAGGTGATAGCTTTGTTAATCTATTAACCCCTTGCTATTAGCTGTCAGGGTTATTCCAGAAAGAGTTTTACTAGTCTCCAAAGACATTGGTTGTATACTTCTAAAGAGGGGTAGGAGATCAATTCTTTATTCTCTTAAGAGCTGTATTCTGTTCACCCACGCTTAGAACAAGCAGAACTGCAATAAGAGAGCACCATTGCCTGTGAAGGCAATGCTAAACTTGAATGCTAAATTTGAATCCTTTACCCAAGGCCCAAAACAGCCAATGGATAACATCTCAGGAAAGATCAGTGGGAGTATGAAATTTCTTGTCTCCCCTTCTCTCCCTATAATTGCTTGTTAACAAGTTAATCTGTCTGGATATGGGACAGGTATTCGTGTGTGTAAATAGATGAGGTGGGATTAACACAGACTTCTGATTGAGGTTATTCAGATACCTTTTTTCTTGTATTGGGTCTAACCTGAGGTAAGTAGGCAGAATACTGTATCACAAAAGAAAAAGATAACAATTTTGGAGCCTTTGATGGAAGGCCGTTGGCAGGGGGGTGGTTGTTTTTTTTTTTCTACTTGCCTTATTTATGTTCTTCAGATTTTGAGGCTATCTTGGAACTGGATGAGGCTGAAGTTCGTAGCTACTTCCCTGAAAGCTGGTTATGGGAAGTTCACCGAGTTTCTCCGAGGTACTACTTTTCTCAAATCAGTTACCAGCATTTGACTTAGTTTTATAGAAAGTAAATGCTAAACTTGAGGTAAGCTGTGTAGCCTTAGTTATACCGAAACATGTGCTAAAATGCGTCTTATGCAAACTAACTGTTCCTGCCGTGCTTCCCTCCATGCAGGGTATGCTGTCTGGTACCCAGATTGTTGAGCCACTTTTCCTTTCACTTTTGACCTTACTAGACATCAGCTTTTGTAAATTCAGCTAAAACCTAGTTTATTCAAACAAAAGTCCTACATATGCTATCTTACCTTATCTAAGTCTCTTTTATATACAGGAGTTGCTTTTGGCATGTATGGGTTTTGTGTTGTTTAGCTGTTGGCTATTGATAATGTATAAATGTACTAAGACTTCTAAACACAGGTCAAAGACTCTGTCCATCACCTTGCCTGATTCGCTGACTACCTGGGAAGTACAAGGTGTTGGCATCTCTGATAAAGGTAGGTACTGCAACCTAATTAGATTGTATCTAAGTAATTAGGGAGCTTTTCCGTTCGGATTTTGCAGAACCTCTCATTGTAGTTGACACATATGTTCTGAAATGTCCATTTTCTGATTGATAAACAGGAAAAGAAAACATCAAAATCTGTATTTTAGGGAAAGGAAATTACTTCATTTCTGATTATGAATGTAAATGGCTGGCAAACCAAAGGTCTGTCTAGCCTGTCTTGTGTTTGACAGTGGCCTATAAGAAATGACTAAGAGGAATATAAAAACAAATAGTCAGTGATTCTTCCCTGGCGTAGCTTTACAGTGCCCTGCTATCACTAGCTCAGGGACTTGAGGAGAGGAAGAAACAAATTTTCTGATAGATATGGTAGTCCAAATAGAAAATTTGTTTCTCGCTTTGGGAAGGAGAAGAAGCCCAAAGGACTGGTATGTCAGCAAGTACGTGTGAAGAGTGGGAGATAGAAACTTGAAACAGGAAGCAAGAGCCTGGTCACTTTTAAGAAAGCTTGGACAATTTCAAAGTACATAATGAAAAATCATAAGTCATCAGTAAAGGTGGCAAGTACGTGAAGACTTTTTTCAAACTTTTTTATCAGAAGGGTGGATAAGATAGTCTGTTTTTATGTTTTTAATTGTCTTAGGTATATGTATTGCTGCGCCGTTGGAAGTGCAAGTTGTAAAAGATATCTTCCTGAGTGTTTATGTTCCTTATTCTGTGGTGCGAGGGGAACAAATTGAGTTAAAAGGATCAGTTTATAACTATAGAGCTTCTGCAATTAAGGTAATTTGTGATCTTAGTGGTTTACACAGAAAGATTAACATCATAAACTAAAAAAACATTCCCCCTATGAGTATCCAGTATAAACAGATCCTTGGATCAGATTTCTCCAATCCTTCAGCCAGTGCTATGTATGCTCTACATAACTATGTAACAATGAAATCCAATCATTAATTGTTTCATTTCCAGCCATTCCACTGATTACAATGTTGTCATGCTTTTGCCTAGCAACTTTGCCTCATGAAAGTTAAAATACAATTTTTCTATTCCAATTGTTTGGACACAGTATTAAAAAGTGAAGGGAATTTTTCAATGACCTGCTCCAGAGCTCACAGATCACATTGTCTGGGGTTTTAATGTAAAAGGACTAGTTTTAAGGAATTACATTCACACAGAAGTGCAAAATTATTGTTGAAAGAATGCAAGAAAAGTATGCAAAAGTATGTGCATGAAGTAGGTATATGTGTGAAGCCTACTATAGCGGTTCCCTGGCTAATGACCGCTTGTTACTGTGTCTCTGGTGGAAGTAATAGTAATTCAGAAGGTAGTAACAATTGCTCGTTGTAAAGAGAAAATTTGTATTACAGTAATAGAATGCTCATTGTAGTATTTCAGTGGCTTTAATATTTCTCTGTTTTTGTACCTGTCACAGAAGTGAAACATTTAAAATCTTTCAACATTTCAGTTCTGTGTTAAAATAGCAACTGGAAATGGAATCTGTTCTTTTGGAGATTCTGCAACTACTGGATCGAGGATACGCAATTGTAATTTTAAGAATCTAGATGGCAGTTCGTTGTCACCAGTTACATTCAGAATACTTCCTTTGGAATTAGGTCTTCACACTATCAACTTTACATTGCTGACAGCCAAGAACAGTGAAACTGTAGTTAAAACATTGCGTGTAATGGTAAGAAAAAAAAATCAAAATTTTTGTAGTGGTTTTGAATTTCATATTGATTCAGATGCAAGAAATATAAATAAATCAATACATAAATATTACTTTATTTTAATATTATCAGAATGCAAAATATCACATGATATTGAATTCGCGGAGGTGTATGCAGTGGAAAAATGCATGGCAGTATTTGAGTAAACACATTTTTAAACCTTGCATATAAGAATTGTCAGAAAGATTAGATCAATAGATAAATTATAACTTAGTATGCAAGGAGACTTGTATTCTAAGTTGTTTGGTTCAGATCTTCAACTGCTTAAGCATGCCTCATTGAAAGACACTTTTTTGTAATTTTACACTTTCCTAAGCTTTTATTTAAATCTTTTGTTAAATTTTCTCAAGAATTTTGGGAGATAGAACACTAGCTTAAATGTACGTAGAATAGATGTAGAAAAGTTAAGTAAAACTCAACTACGGAGAAGGATGTAGAAGGCAAAAATACTATGGTTTTACACTGTTGTTTTTGCTAATACATTTGATTAAGGAAAAGTGTTTTCATTTTCTACTTCTTTCCTCTTCAGCCAGAAGGCATTAAGAAAGAACTTCATGCAGGTTTTACTTTGGATCCACAGGGTGTTTATGGTAAGAGAAGCGATCATATGTCTTTACTTTGTTTATTTTTTTCTTATTCTTGATTCATGATGATCAAGTTTTCTGTAATGTGAAAAAAAATGGCATTTCTGCTTCCTGAAATATTCTTCATATGTCCCTTACAAGGATTTCTTGTCCTTTCATTGACTAACAAATCTATCTCAAAATAGCTAGCCTTTCAAACAAATACTTGGATTCTTAAAGGAACCTTTATATGTATCTTTTGCTATGATATAATACTAAGCTTTTCTCAGTGTGCTTCAAAACAAGTTAGCAGGTGCTTTATTAATGAAAATAGAACATTTTCTCATTTAACCAGGGATGAATATGAAACCATAAAGTTTAGGTCCAGATCGGATTTTTTTTTCTTAACAAAAAAGGCAAAAGAAAGATGAAAGTGTTTGCATATGTTCTTTTTCAAAGGTTGATGTTGTTTGCATGTGCATTTGGGCATATTTCTAGTTTTCACATTATCATGGGTATTTTTGTTGCTGACTTCTCAGATAGTTGTGACCTTTAAAACTGGCTATTACATCTGAATCATCTATTGATTTACATTGTGCAGTATGATACATATATGTACATTTTCAATTACAGGTACAATCAAGAGACGACAAGAATTTCGATACAAAATCCCACTAAATCTGGTCCCTAAAACAAAAATTGATAGAAGTGTCAGTGTAAAAGGTAAATTGAATTGAAACTTTTAGTCTACTGCATATGTACTTTCTGTATATATGTTCTTCTTCTCCTATTTGTTATTCCTTTCTTAAATTTGCCTGAATTTATTCCTAGGTTCTCTTGCTTCTGAGAAAAGGCTCTGCAGATCACCTTTTTGTGCAGAATTTTAAATACTTCATACAGAATTATTGCTTATAAGTATCAGTCAGACTCTGCCCTTGGATTCACTTTCATGATCTCTTATTTAAATAAATTTTGGTTTTTTTTCTTTCCATAGGACATTTTATGGGTGAAGTGATTGCCACAATCCTCAGTCCTAGTGGTCTTAGTATTCTTACTAATCTGCCAAAGGGGAGTGCAGAGGCAGAGCTTATGAGTATTGCCCCAGTATTTTATGTGTTTCGCTACTTGGAAGAGTCAAATAACTGGCATTTACTGGGTCCTGAAACCTTAACTTCAAGAACCCAAATGAGGAGGAAGATGAAAGAAGGTAGAAAAATATAGCTTATTCTCTTGCTTCAGAGTTGTAGAGGTGCATAAAATTTGCTGAATGAAAAAGATAATATATCTGATTCAGCAAATACAATTTTAATATGAATCTCTTTTCATAACTTGTTTTCTGCCTGCTTAGGAATTGTAAGCCTCTTGTCATTCAGAAATTCTGACTTCTCATATAGCATGTGGAAGAATGGGCAAGCTAGCACGTGGTGAGTTCAAAAGGTCTTTTGATCAGAATGAATGGAAAAGGCTTGTTTCACTCCTTCACTTTAATATATTAACTACTTTTTAAAGGGTAATACTTTCTAGTAAGCATGAGAGGTGAACCTGATAGTAGATGTAAATGGTGCTTACAACTTTGTATAATATCTCTTCATTCCTTGTTTTCACTTGTTAACTCTTGTATTTGTGTCCATAGTTCACACTGTTACAACCAAGTTGGACCAATGGTTAGCAGTAGGCATACCTCAGATAATTTGTAGGATTTTGTTTAGTTCTGAAACCTCTTCTTTGGGCCTGGAATGTTACAAAAGGAGTGTGTAGACCTTGGTTCCCTGCAGAATCATAAGCTCAGGTAAAGGTTGCACCTCAACTTTGAGGAATGAAATCTAAGTACAGGGACACGAGCAAGGGCAAAATAGCCATACCTTTTGTTCACACAACCATGATACTTAAAGGCTGTCAAACAGGAGGGTCATACTGTTTATGGAAAACATAACATACATAGTCACTGTCATGACTTTTGCAATGGCAAATGCAGTTGGCTCATAGAAGAAAAGAGGAAGATGCTTCACAAGCATCTTCCTTACGTTCTGTGCATAGGAAAAAGTAATCTTTTGGGGCTGTAATGAGTTCGTATCTTGAAACATGGAATTTGATCCTAGTTTAAAACTGAGTAATCGTTGCCTGTTTGTTAAGTCCAAAATTCATCTGCAATATTTCTTGGAACTGTGGGAGTGTGTAGCATACCTAAATCATAAATAGTGCAAATTTGTATCCAGCATTTAGCAATGTAGTAGTATCTGGTAATCAAAACAAATGTAATCTCTTTGATTTCCTTGGCAGGTTGACAGCTTTTGCTTTAAGGATTCTCGGACAAGTTAATCAATATATAAATCTTGATCAAATTTCTATTTGTAATTCACTTCTGTGGTTGATTGATAACTGTCAAATGCCAGATGGGTCATTTACTGAATTTGCAAATTACCAACCAGTGAAACTACAGGTATGAAAACCAAACGTTGCCTGTGTGTATACAATAAAAGCTGAAATCACAAGGACATAATGTGTTTTAGGAATGCAAGGTATTTTAAGCTGCATTTCACCAGAACACCAATTCATTGCTAAATTTGCATTTTTCTAAATTCATTTAAAGAACAGCACAATCTTGCAAACCTTTCTATTTTCCCACTAAAAGTAGCTGCTTGCCACTTCTTAATATTTAGGAAAAAAAAAAAAGTAGGTTGATTTTACAGGATAATAGTCATCCTGGCTTGCCAATAATTTTATATAATTTTGTCTCTTTTTTGCAAGTCAGCTATTACCTTCAAAAGAGTCAATGTATTTTCAGGTTAAAACAAATTGATATTTCTTATAGGAATTTCTATTTGTTTCCTTACCTAAACTGTAAAAAATTCTATTTATTTAAATTACTGTTGTTACATGTTATTCTATTTACATGTTTGATTTTGTAGGGTACATTACCCAGAGAAGCTAAAGAAAAATCTTTGTACCTGACAGCATTTTCTGTTATTGGAATTGAGAAGTCGATTAAAATATGTCCTACTCAGGTAAATAATATTGTTATTTCTTCCAGCAGTCATGTTCTGGGATTCTAATGTCTTCCATTTTCTTTAACATTTGTTCAAAGAAATCAAGAAGCTTTTTTCAATTTCAAAGATTAAGACTTATTTACTTTGTTTGTCTTTCAAAATCAGTGAAAGAACAATAATGAAATTCTGGATCACTTTATTATAAAATATATTGTAGAAGACACTATATATACACCTATATTGTCTTGATAGATGTGTTTCTTTAAAAATAAATCACGAATGTAAACTGTAGCCTGTTCATCTTTTCAGAAAATCCATGATGCTAAAAATAAAGCAGGAGATTATTTGATGAAAAATGTGCAGTCTGCTCAAAGCCCCTTTACTATGGCAATAACTTCATATGCTTTAGCTCTTGTGGACTTGAACCACCCCTCTGCACGATCAGCGTTCTCTGCACTGAAGAAGGAAGCATCTGTCATAGGTATTATTAACTTCTCTCAGAGTCTGTGCTGTAGTTAACTCTGAGGTAGGCTGTTCTTTTGGTATTTTTAAATTCTATAATGTGATGGCATTACTTAGAGAGTGAATTTCAGTGATGCTTGCTTTGGCATAAGTGAATTTTTAGTCTTGTGTCGCCGAGTACTTTTGCTAGATTGAATCCTGCTTTCAGCTTTTCAACAGTGCAGTTTCATTATCAGTACACAAGTCAGCTAGGTATCCATCATTCCCCATTGTATTACGTTCGTTCTCCCTATTGGCTTTCCTTTTATGCAGGTGTCCATAGTGGATTACTTTTTTCTGCCTTCTCATCCTTATGATGGATCCATTCTCTTCCTTCGCTCAGAGTGGAATTTTTTCACAGTATCTGCCACTGCCCTCACTTTTGTTGTGTTGTGTTTTTTTCTTAATTTCTCACTGGTTGATGAGAGACTTCATAGTCTTTTGTGAATGCTGCTCCTTCTTAGCATATTTTTGTCACAGGCAAGGGACTCAGATTGTTCTCTGCCAAGTAACAATTTCTACTGGAATAAAAAGCTTTGTCCTGTCTGTTGAAAGTAGCTTTAAAAAAAATAAATATATTAAAAACTGTGTTCTATTTATTTGGCCTATCTGTCACTGTTCAGGACCAGCAATATTTAGCTATGCATGAGATGCTTTGCATCAGGTTTGTTTATCATCAGTTTCTAGTATAAACATCAAACTTACTACAGTAAGAGAAGTGTATATTCATCTCCTGTTAAATAAATGCAGAGTGAGTTCCTCCTTTTCTTTTTGACCTGAGTAGGCAATAGTTCACCTTGTGTAGTCTGGAGAGAGCTGTTGCTCTGTTTCAATCTGAAACTTTCCTTTTATACTTTTGAAGGTGACCCTCCTATTTATCGTTTTTGGAAAGATACTTTCAAAACACTAGACCACAACGCTCCCAGCTCTGTTACTGCACAAACGGTTGAAACTACAGCATATGCCTTGCTTACTACTTTGCTAAGAGGGGACAAAAACTATGCCAATCCGATCATCAAATGGTTGTCTGAAGAACAAAGATATGGTGGAGGATTTTATTCAACTCAGGTGAGCTTTTAAATGTTTTGTTCTCCTTCTTCAAGTAACAAAATCTGAGATGTCTTAAGAGGATAATATCATGAGATGACAACATTGACAACTTCAATGTCCTATGTACGGGATTAGTATCAAATGACTCTGGTGCTGTGATATTCTTTGGCTCTGGGAAATATGACTTCTTTTCATGAAGTCTATTATAATTAGAAATTTGCAAGCTGATTCCACTCACTTCAGATCTGCTGATTGAAAAGAATCATAGGAGGAAAACTGTTTTCTGAAGTTTTTTATAAAATGGAATATTTCATTTCATGACATGATGTTTGTTCTTGTTTTCCACAAAAATGGAACGCTGTGTAAGATGGTATGTATGTTTCATTGTAAAAACTGTGTTAGTATAAATGAATAGACTAAAAGTCAAGTGAAAATTGCCAGATTTATAATACGCTATCAATTAGTTGTACTATATAGAATATTCCAATTCATGCAACCCCCCTCTTTTTTAAATTATTAAAAATCCATGAAAAAAATGGTGAGTGCTGTGTTTGTTGATTGCTATTTGCTTACTTCTTTTTTAGTACTTGCATGCATTTGTTTAAATTGCATAATTATATCTATGAGTATAGTGCTAAATATGTTACCATTCTGTTAAATGTGTTACCACCATGTTAAGTGTACTGTTGAGACAATGCTAAGCTGTTTAGCTGGTAACGATTACCATTATTTGTAATTGTGTTTAAGTGGCAGAAAATAAATTGCTTTGTAATACGTTTTCACTTCTTATTAAATTCTTTGTAACTGATTTCTGGCAGGACACAATTAATGCCCTTGAGGCCTTGACTGAACATTCCCTTCTTGTCAAACGGCTTGATTTGGACATGAATGTTAAGGTGGCATACAAAAACCACGGAGACCTTGATCTATTTAAATTGACAGAAGATAGTTTTGTGGGAAGAACTATGACAGTAAGTGAATATTACCGTTTTTGAAATGTGAAAGCAGAATTTCTAGCAACTTGTTAAATAATTATTTGAACTTTGATGTTGCTACTAAAGTAGCTTTTTCTTTTAATATATTGGTAGTAATCCGGTATAGCAACTGTTTAAGGACTTTGCTTACCTGCTAAATTGAATGCATTTCAATATTCATTTAAATTTAGTATCTCTGCTTGTTCCTATTAAGTCTTTTTTTTTTTTTTTTTTGTAGAATCTGTTTGTAGCGTCAGGCCTTAATATGGATGTAAAATGTAGAGAAGGCAAGCAGATTTTCTGACCTGAATTGTTGCTAATAGCACTATCTTTATCATTAACTTACAACTTTTTGTTAAACATCAATCCTTTAGGTACCTTTGGATGATGACATATATGTAAGCACTGGAAGCAGCACTGGCATAGCAACAGTAAATGTAAGCATGCAACCATTTTTTTTTAAATGGAACCTCCAGTTTGTTAACATCAACATTGAAAAGGAAACTGAAATTTCTCATAAACTATTCCATTTGTTGCCCTTACCTTTAGACTGAAGTGATGGATGTCATTATGGCTATATTTTATTTATTTAGTACAAGCCATTGTATGATTTATGGCTAATGAGAGAGAAGTAGTGAAGGTTCTTCCTTTTCATTGGAGGTTTTCTGTTCCATAAATCTAAATAGATTACCAACTTAATTTTAATGCTTATCAATTGTTCCTGTCTCTGCTTAGACAGCCAAACAGGAAAAAACCCAACTTAGTGATCAATTTTGAGAAACTGCTCAATTCTCTGTTATTGTGGTGTTTACTCTTAGTTAATTAAGCAATGCTATTGAGAAACTGTTTTCTTGCAATATTTGAAGGAATAATTTTTGTGTGCCTAAATATTAAGCTGTTGCCATGATTCTTCTAATGTTTCATAGCCTCTTCTAACATCAAACTTAATAACATCTGAAATGTACGTATTTTTGTGTACTAGTATTTATATTCATAAAATATCAGGAGTTGTTTGGATAATATTTTTAGTCTTGTAAATACAACCAGCGAGAGTGGTGTGGTTTTGCTCAACAATTCCCCGTTTCTTTCTGTGCTGATCATTTATTTACTCTACTTTGCATCCCTCAAAACTAATGATACTTGTTTTTACTGGTATTATATTCTCCGTGTTATGAGTTTTCACAGTTTTATGCCAGTTTTGAGGATTGTTTACTGCTTCTGTTTTGTCTAATTTATTTGTACGTGTGTAGGTGAGGACAGTGTATAACACAATTGGCACTTCTGAAGAGTCATGTAACTTTGAATTGAAGATTGTTCCAAAGAGAGATGATGGTAAAGGGTTAATATGGTTTTAAATATTACTACTCAGGTCAGTGCAAGGGAAGGAGGAAAAAAAGCCTTACTTTGTTTAACAAAGTGTTTCTTATTAAGAATTAAACTTAATTAATAAATTCTGCCACTTTCTAAATGCAAAACTTGAAAAGAAATTGGTAGAAGCCTTTTTAGCCCTTCTTGAAACTATTGCCTTTTTGTGAATAGAATTTCTATTAGGTGTATTTCTATTAGGTGTATGTTTACTCATTTATGGAAGAGTTTTTGTAATTGGGGGAGTGAGGAATACAAACTTCCAGCAGAAGAAAGAAATATGATGGGGGATGGGGGCAGTTTACAGTGAGTTCTACAAGGTACTGAGAATTCTAGTCCAGTTACAACAGAGTATATAACCACATTCTAAGCTTTTGCCATGAAGTAGTTTTAACAGCATAAGTACACAATAAAGCACATAAAGCATTAAACCTGTTATTTTACCTGAATTGTAAAAGAAGTATAACGTTACTTGTTTGTGGCTAGACAATGAGTTCCTATAAAAATAGCCACCAAAACAATTGAAAGAATTATCTTTCAATTATGCAAATACTTTATGAGAATTTTGGATTGCTGATTCTGAAGAGTTATAAAATTACTTATTTGACTCTACTTGATGTGAAAAGGTTACAGAAGAGAAGATGGGGAGCCACTTGGGCGCATCGAGGCTTGTGCAAAGTAAGTACAGCTGATGGGGTTTTTGGTTGGTTGTTTTTTTTGTTTCCCCAGTGATTGAGCCAAAGTTTTGAATGTAAGGGTTTCATTTAACTAAATGATGGTTCTAAATGTCCTGGATTTCCTAACATTCAATGTTCCTCCTTGCAAAGGTGGAATTCTCAGCTGACATGTTAAGAAATTGGAGCAGTGCAAAGCAAATGAGCTGTGAGTCTACATAGGCATTATGAAATTAATCTAAGAATGTTACAAAGGCTTTCTGGTCTTTTGGGTTTTTTAGTTATTGTTTTAATGTTACATTAACTGATATATTAAATTTCTTTTATTTTTTTAAGAGATTAAAATGTTTTTGTATGTTAATAATTGCACCTTGCCTTCTGATCTGCGTTTCTGCCTGTTTCTTCCCTGTTATGTATGTGTGTAAACAGAATTAGAGTCAAAGGTCATGATCTCTTTGGAAGGGAGTTTTTCTTTAATTTATGTATGGGTTCTCCTGCAACATAAGTATTAAGAAAAGCTTCTTTAAGCATGATATTGGGATAAAGCTGCAGTGATTCATCTGGACTATTTTCCTTCATTACAGGTTTACTGGGGTCTAAATGTTGGTAGTATTTTCCTTAGGTTTTTCTCGGATCACATTTGAAGATTTCTTTCTTGAAGATTTCCGTTATCTTTAACTAATATTATTTTTAATGTATTTTAGGTACAGGCCCAGTGTGGGAGAGCCGCAGTCAGGGTCTGCTCATGCCGTGATGGACATAGGTTTGGTTAGTGGATTGGAAGCAAATACAGAAGACTTATCTACTGTAAGTATTAGTGAACTTTTTTCTTTTATTGAAGTTTTTTTTGACAGAACTATAATATTTACTGTACATCTTTTTTCAATTAGAGTGGTAGTCCAGATTTATATCCTTATATCCTCGTTGCTTCTAAACAGTTCTAATACTAATGAGAGTAATCTACTGAAGTCTAGATTATGGATTTTTGATAGAGTCAGAAGCTAGACAACTAGTCAAAGTTTGACATCTAGGCTCCCTCTGCTGTTAATGGAAAGACAAGAGTGGATAGAGAGCGGCCATTTTCTGTGTTTGGGTAGTGTGCATCAGCCTCTGGAGATGCTGTACCTGCTAACTGTAAAGGGAACACTGTTAGTATACACACCTAATGATTAGGTGGCGATATCTTAACCGTAGTGCTTGTGTTCATCCAGCTCCTATTGACGAGCGTGTGAGTTTTAGTTAAAGGCAAGCAGAGTTAAGAGTTATAGGATTTAAATAGGATCCTATATGTGGACTCAGGTATTCTTTTAAGGATAATTAGGTCTTCAATTCTTTATTATCTTCATGTAATGAGTAAAAGGATCATTTCCTTAAAAGAAAACAAAAAACCCCAAGTGAGAGTATGAACATTATAAAGAGGCAACCTTAAAATAAGGGTCGTTTTATATCTCAGAATTAATGTTAAAGCTACTGATCACAAAACCTTCAAGATTGTCCAAAAATGTTTAACTTGTATAAAAGATTTTTCTCTGTTTTTTTCCCCTACAGCTTGCAAGTGGAGTTGATCAGTTGATAGCAGATTATGAGATAAAAGATGGGCATGTTATTCTGCAGATAGACTCTGTATGTTACCCTTTTCATAACTGTAAGCACTACTTTAACTCTTTGGAATAATTTTGTTTCCTCCAGAGCTCCTTAATTCATGTGTCTTTCAATAGGTGCCAGCTAATAATTTTCTCTGTGTTGAGTTCCGAATAAGTGAGCTTTTCCGGGTTGGAATGCTAAATCCTGCCACATTCACTGTATATGAATATCATGCACCAGGTATGTGTTCCATACATTCAAATTCATGTTTCACTCTTTATTCCTCCTTAAAGACTATATTTTTCCTTCTTCAACAGCTTTTAATCTGTGTTATTTTAAGCTCGGGTAACTTTTGTATCACAAAGTTGTAGTGCTGACTTCTTGGACTTTGCTATTCTACATGTGTTTATTATTTCTTTTTGGATCTTCTAGATAAAAGGTGCACTATACTTTATAACCCCTACGGAAATGAAAAACTTGTGAGATTGTGTGAAGGACATGAATGCAAATGCATGGAAGGTAAACTTTTTTAAGATGTTTTCCCATTTCACTTGGTGGGAAAATGCAGTGTAGTGCTTTGGACAAAACCACACTAAACACAAGGAAAAAAATCCTCATAAGAACACAGCTGTTGTCCTCTACAAATCTTACATTTAAAAAACAAATATTTTAAAAATATGTGCAGTATGATCGTGGATGTCTGACTGGATTAACTTCAGGTGATTGTGGGTGTTGTTTTGTATTTTAAATATTCATCATTCCAGCATGCAATCCCATAATTATGGTGTTTCTCAGTTACAGTAGATTATCCCAAAGAGGTGGAGGTTCATGATGTTTTATTTGAGGACATGTGATGGCATTGTCTTAACACTGGCTTTTTTCTTTCTCAATGTAGCTGAGTGTAGTAAAGTACAAGAGAGACTAGATCGGTCAATAACTGCTGATACCAGGAGAGAAGCTGCATGCCAGAATGATATTGCATATGGTAATATTTGAATTGTCATTACCTATTTCACAGGCTCTGACTGAAATGTTTACTTGTTTACTATTGTTGCAAAACGTTTTGTTCCAATTAGATCTTTAGTGATTAAAATTCAGTAGGTTTGACAATTGCATATAGTATATAAAGGTGACATATTGGAGCAGAGAAGAATAAGTGCTGCCCATACCCTCTGCTGAATAAGTCTCATAACCAGGATTAGTGCACCAATGAGCCTGATCTGATGAGTTCTGTTAATAAGCATTGTGTTTCTCTTGCTTGGTACCATTCTAACGTGATCATGTGGCTTTGGGGTCAGAGGAAGTTGTGGGGCATCAGATGAGAGCATGGGTAGAGCTTCCATCGGATTAGAGCATGGGTAGGACTTGTTAATGTTTCTTAGCCCTACATTGTATAGCTATATCCATAGTTTTCCCAGAAATTAGTATCGTAAAGGGACATTGTATTCTCCATCTAAGCATCTGTAAGATATTTAGTATGTATTGCAGGAACAAGGAATAACAAAAAGTTTGTTTTGTGTTCTGCAGTTTATAAAGTGAACATCTTATCTCGCAGTGAAGAAGGCTATTTTGTAAAGTATTCTGCAGCTCTTCTGGACCTCTATAAAAGAGGTGAGGTTCCTATTCTTAATCCATTTAATAATTTATTTAGAGTAAAAGCTGTCTAGTTGAGACCACTGAAGCAGCTGACAAGAATCAGCAGTCAAACCAAGTCATTTCATGAGAGTAGAAAACCCTAGTCTCAAGGGGTTGAGCCTTTGAGAATTCTTTTGTGCCCTGAGAAGGACAGTCTTTGATGTTTTTAAACAGCTTTTCTGTATTATATCTGTTGCTAACAAATCTAAACTGTAATCAGTTAAATGTCTTTTAAGTGACAAAAGAAAGCGACCATATTCCATAATCAATTAATACAGTTGTGAGCTGTCGTTTAAATGTCTCATTCGTTCCACAGAATGCCCCCCCTTACTGTATATACAATGATTGATGTGGGGTAGTATGCAAAGATATGCCATGCCTTAACTTTTCTCAGATTTTTGTAGCTTGGGCATGTTTCTGCTTCTGGGACAAAGAACTTTAGAATGTTCTTGGGCACTCACTGTCTTACCTTTGTGTCATTTTTCCTCTGAGTTTAAGCACCCACTATTTCCTTATAATTACTATAATATAAAACTATTTAATGTGCACAAGGCTTACTTACCATTCAGATTTAATTTAAAAATTCTTTTACAGGAAATATGTTTTATGTCATCAAATTTTCCTGTTCTATAACTAGTGGCAAATAGATCCCTTGGCTGTGCTGTACTGTAGAACACTTTGGTGTTTTCTGTCTTACATATGAGTGACTGGAAATTCTCTTTGTGAAATTTTCCAATTCTTGACATTTTACTTCAGGGCAAGCTTTTGCTCAAAAAAATAATGAAATAACCTTTGTTAAAAAGAAGTCCTGTACGGATGTTGAATTGAGCCCAGGAGAGCAGTATTTGATCATGGGAAAAGAAGCCTTAAAGATAAGCATTGGTTACAATTTCAAGTAAGTAACTTACCATCAGAATATGCAGAGATTTAAAGTGTGCTGTGAAGTGGCAAGTGTTTGTATGTAATAGTTCTTATGTAATGTATAATTGATTTAATTTTTTAAGTATTAGTTCAACCAATAGTTACACAATGTGTTTTCAGATGTGTACATTTCAAACAGGATTATGAACACAAAGCAAGCAATTTCATATTGTAATTTTTTTTCTGCTTGACATTTTTCTCCCCAAATCTTTGATCATTTTCTGTTGTCTTCTTAGATTCCAGTACCCTTTGGACTCCAGCACTTGGATTGAGTGGTGGCCTTCAAATACAGCATGTACATTTTGTCAGGAGTTTTTAAACACAATGGAAGATTTTGCCGAAGATCTCATCATCAGCGGCTGTTGATTTACGTGGAGAATTTTTAAATTAAAAACAGAGATCAAATCTCATGTATTTAAAAAAAAATAAATCCTCACCTGTTTAGTAATTCTTTCCCAAATTTAACATTCATTAAGAGTTCATCTTGAAAAATGGTCTTTGCTTGTATTTCATAGCCGTTTTCTTATAACATAGTAATGTTCAAAGTATGATTTTTAAGCTTGGATGGGAGAATAATGCAGAATACTGCAAAGACATTTGAAGTCAGATGAAGTGGATTGACTGTAATAACAAACATGTAAAGTACTGTCTTGTGCCAGAATAACACTTAAAAGCATTAAAATCTGATGTCTTATTAAAACATAACCCTTCCTTAAAAAAAAAAAAGGAAAAATAAAATTGTTTTTCAAATAATGTTGTTATAACTTTAATTTCCAAGCAACTTTTTTTAAAAAATAGAAAAATCTATCTAACCTAGCACAATAGCATCCAAGTATTTAATACAAATACCTCACTGTAGTCCCAGTTCGTTTATAGTGACGATTTTAAATGTTCAGTTTCCAACTTCATTGAAGTATTGTAGCATAAGAATGATGGAAGACAATTCCTCAAGCTCTTTTAGATTATGCCAACAGCCATACTGAAGCCAGGTACTCCTGACCCCATTGTGCTTTTTTAGTTTCCTTAGACCCGCAGATGACAAAATCTTGCTCTTTTTACCCCAGCTAGTATCCAGGCATTTATCTTAACGTGTTGAGTGACATTTTTCATTCAACATGTGGTTGGAGTAATAGATTTTTAAATTAAACAGTCCTGATGATTTGCTAAGTTTTAATAAGTTAATTTCTTCTAGTCCATGTCTGAAATGCCAAAATGTATTTTAACAGTGTACTGAAACACTGCAATGTGTCTCAAACAAACAGCCCCCAGACCCTGCAATGGACATGAAACATACAGAAATATGGTTCATATTCCATAGGTTGAAACTGTTATGGGCATCTTAACCCTTTACTTTTTATAAATAAATAAACCGAATTTATGATGTTAAAAAATAGTCAGGAAGACCTTAAACTATACCTGGTGACATTTCAGTTATGAAGTGATGCTTATATATGTTGAAGATACTGTCATTTGCGGAGCATTTTGGCATGGACATTTCTCCAGATAAATAAAACATTCAATAAGAAGCTTTTTAAAATCTTATTTGTGTATGAAACAGAGAACTTTCATTACAAGTTTGTTGAATCTGAACAGACAGTTGTTATTTGTGAAGAGGCAGTAGTATGTTCAGAGGACTAATAGTGTTTTGTAAGGATTTTTTTCAAGAAGAGCCAACACAATGATTTAGACATGCCATGACAGTTTTTCTGATGAGACAAAAAGCATTTTTCTGAAGTGCTGCGTAGGTATGCTGCAAAAGCAAAGCTATGTTTCATAAAAACCTTCGTATTTTGCAAAAGTGAAGTCACACAATAACTTTCCACTCATCTCAAACTTACAAAGAATTTAAGGGGTGTGTTAGTTGATGTAAGAATTTTTTTTCAGTCTGTTATGTATATTAAAACAAGTTGGACAGTCTGCTACCTTGTGTTCCTTGCTTATGTTAGATAGAACAGTGCTGATTGTTTTGCTTATATGTCTTCAAATCAGGCCTGTTTTGATGAAAAAAATTAATGTGCTTCTGCTTTATAAGAGGTATTTTTTAATTAATAGCAATATTTGGAATACAATAACTATTTTGTAATTTGTATGTTCACAAAGGTGGAACTGCCTGTGATGTATTTCTCTGCAAAACCATTATCAAGAAAATTTCATCTTTTCTTGATTTTTAGATTTCAAAAGTAGAAATTATACTCTCTTGCAGCTGATGGAGTCTCTTAATAATACGACAAAAATCCCATCACACTAATATACATGTTGTTATTCCAAGGTTGAAAGAAGGCAGTGTTAAAGCAAGTATTAAAAAGAAAATAGTCGTGCTGCTACAATGAAAAAAGAAGCATGTGATACAGGGGAATCCCACTGTGAGAGAGATTAAATCTAGTGTTTCCCCTTGCTGATGACGTGCTAAGAATTTCAGTCGTTAACCAGTTTGGTAAGTCCTCGTTCCAGGCATTGTTAATTATTATTTGTTATATGAGATATTTCAACCAATTTTAAATACTTCTGATGTTCCTGCATTTGGTGTTACTTCTGACAGATAGTGTCGGTATGTCACCCATCTGCGTAGAGAAAATAGGCTATTTTAAAACTAGTAGGAGGTTTCTCACTGCTTGTATTTTAGGAAGACCATATTTTGGCTATTAACCCTCCAGTCTTGGTAAAAATTGTATGAACAATTGTGATAATAAATAACAATAGCATAAGTTAAATTACAATAATATTCAGAACTCATGTGGAATTATATTTTGTTAGTATTCTTAATGGAACAAACTGTAATGTTAGTTTACAGAAAGCCCAGGTATGTCCATGGCATTGTATCATGCATAAAAGCTTGCTTTCCAGATAGATAATGCTGCTTTATTTTTGAAAAGTCCTTTGCCAGGAGAAATGACTCCCCTTTTTATTTAGGCATGAGTATTTCTTACTGTCTATGAAGGAATATACACAGATCTTGAAACACTCCCAGTTTTCCACTGTGACAGAAACAGCAGAGGGAGCACAAGAACATAATTTTCATATAGGTTCTATAAATATTCCATACATACTAGTACTTTACTTCCCCCCACAAAAAAAATATATTTTTATAAGGCGTTTTTCAAAAGTTCATCTACTGAAAATGCTGCATTCATTCCCTAGTGGATGGAAAAAATACGTATTTTAATGTGTAGTGCCATATTAAATACATATTAAATACATGCCTGCTGGCAAAATTTTTTCTTCATGTCACCCAAATTATTTGTCAAAGAAATTTGCCTGCAAGACAGTAACAACCCGACAATCTCTGCAATTCTTGGACAAATTTTAGATTTACCAGAGATGGTATCATAGTCGGGGCTATGTGATAAAGTACAGTTAGAGGATGCAAAATCTTTTCTGATCAGTCTAGAGTTCTGAGCAGAAGAGAGGCTGCAAACAGTGATACAACCAATAGGTCAGGGTGCAGTACTCATTTTAAGAATTGCATAATTACCTCATTTCTGCCCATGGAGAAATGTGATATTTGAGAACTCAGAATGGGAAATGTGCTTCAGTGCTGCTTCCTGCCTTTTACAGAGATAATGTAGTCTAAATGCAGCTTAAAACCACAGAAATAAGGAAATTCAGCCTAAAGAAGTCCTACTTTTCGTGAATTAACCTGTGCATTTTCTGGCAAGTGCATTATGTACCTGGTAACATGTAGGGAGTGACACTCAAGCTACAAGGTAAAACATGTTATATGAAACAAGAGATGCTTTAATTTTAGAATTACCTGGAATTTGTGATTTTAGTATAGAGGGTATTTCAGCAGACTAGGTTACTGCGTGGTTTAATTTTATACGATCAGCTCACTTCAAAAGCTTCCTACCACTGTGTACATTGTGCTGATAATGACATTGTGAGTTTCTCAAAATTGTTAGTCTTGCAGTAAAAGACATTGATCTACAAGCATAAGTAGGGATGCTTAATGTCATTCGTTTGCATGAAGAAAACTTGCAACGCTGAAAGTATTGATAGCAAAATATGTGCAGTAGCAGCCCAGAGAAACAACGTGTAAACTAATAAAACCTGTGTTAAATATATATGAGGAACAGAAATTAGGGAAATGAAAAACAATAAAACAAAATCTAGAACCATAGAAAGGCAAACTGTTTCTAAATTCATGAAAGAGCTAACCATAGTAGTCTTTGGTTTGCAGTGCTGCCTTTTCTTATGCTCCTTCAGCCTGTCTCTTCTCTCTTGAAATCTCTATTCCTGTAAACCTGTAGCTCTGAAGGAGGAGTTACCAGAACAAGTTTTCTGAGCCAGTTCCCTGAGGCTCTATTTTTAGGGCAACATATGGAATGAGGCCTAGTCAGTAGGGAATACCAATTATTGCTTTTTTCATCTTTCCTCTTCATTCAGTTCATGTCTTCATAATTCAAATTTGTATGGTTTGGGAATAAGCAGGTCATTATTTTTCCAGCCTCCTCATTGGTTTGGTTAGGTAAATTCTTACTGTGGTCCTTAAATTTTTGATCTGCATTTAAGTATGCTATTAGTGCATGTTGATTGACTGGCAGTTTATTTTAGTGTATGCCCAATGATAAATCTTTTTTGGGTTTTTGTTGTTTTTTTTTTTTTTCCTTCAGGATTATCTTAACGTCTGCAGTTTAACTAGAAGTATAAGAGCAAAAACTGTGATGGCTGTAGACTGAAGTTTTCAGTTTCTCTTCATAAGAGAACATACTACAGCACCTCTGTGTTTGGAAGATCTGGTGTCAAGCATCAGTACATAAGCCATGGGTAGCTCACATGCTTCTGAAGAACCTATGGAAAAGTACACGAATAATGCTTCTTCCATATACATTTGTCCTCTGTGCATAATGTTTCCGCAGAATCTAGCACAGATACCATGTGGGCACAGTTACTGTATGTCCTGTGTCATCTGGTTATTAAGGTAGTTATCATACAAAACAATGGTATTAAATATTTCCAGTATTCATTAGTCATAGAATGATAGAGCAGTTTGGGTGGGAAGGGACCTTTAAAGATCACATAGTCCAACCCCCCTGCCATGAGCAGGGACATCTTTCACTAGACCAGGTTGCTCAGAGCCTCGTCTAGCCTGACCCAGAATGTTTCCAGGGATGAGGCATCTCCCACCTCTTTGGGAAACCTGGGCCAGTGTTTCACTGCCCTCAGTGTAAAAAATTTCTTCCTTATATCTAATGTAAATCTTTTCTCTTTTAGTTAGAAACCATTACCCCTTGTCCTATCGCAACAGGCCCTGCTAAAAAGTTTGTCCCCCATCTTTCCTGTAGACCCCCTTTAAGTACTGGAAGGCTGCAATAAGGTCTCCCCGGAGCCTTCTTTTCTCCAGGCTGAACCCCCCCAACTCTCCCAGCCTGTCCTCCCAGCAGAGGGGCTCCAGCCCTCGCAGCATCTCAGGGGCCTCCTCTGTCCCTGCTCCAACAGGTCCATGTCCTTTTCATGTTGGTGGCCCCAGAGCTGGATGCAGCACTACAGGGGGTAGAGAGTAGAGGGGCAGAATCCCCTCCCTCGCCCTGCTGTCTGCACTTCTTTCAAGGCAGCCCAAGATGTGGTTGGCTTTCCGGGCTGCGACTGCACATTGTTGACTCATGTCCAGCTTTTCATCCACCAGTACCCGCAGGTCCCTCTCAGCAGGGTTACTCTCAATCCCTTCACCCCCCAGCCTCTATTGATGAGTACACCTTCTTTGACTTTCCTTTTCTGCCTGACATACCTGTAGAAGCCCTTATTATTATTATTTGTGTCCCTTATCAAGTTCAGATCCAGCTGCACCTTGGCCTTCCTGACCCCATCCCTACACAACCAGGCACCGTCCCTGTACTCCTCCCAGGATACCTGTCCCTGCTTCCACTGCCTGTGTTTTTCCTTTTTGCCCTTTAGTTTGACCAACAGGTCTCGACTTGGCCATGCCGGTCTCTTGCCCTCCCTTCCTGATTTCTTATACCTGGGGACCGAGAACTCTGGCACTCTGTGGAGAGTGTCCTTAAAGATCTGCCAGCTCTGTTCTGCTCCCTTGTCCCTGAGGGCAGTTTCCCAGGGGGTCCTATTGACTGACTCCTTGAACAGCTGGAGGTTTGCTTTCCTGAAATTCAGGGTCCTGACTTTTCTCTTTGCCCGACCCGTATCCCTCAGGATGGCGAACTCTATCAGTGCACAATCACTGCAGCCCGGGCTGCCTCCAAACTTGATGTCACCGATTAGCTCACTTGTGTTGGTGACCAACAGGTCCAGTCACGGCAAAAAAAACTGTGCTGTGCCTAGAAGGGATGTTTGCACAATATTAGTAAAACTCGCATTGTTGAAGGGGCTCTAACTTTATGGCTAGTGGCTCTTCTGCATTGCAGTGGCCACCTTATGCTTAGTCCTGGTGGAGGAGCTGGAGGTTAAACAGATGTGAAAAGTGTCTTGCCCTTCTGCTATTATGGATAATCTTTGCCTGCTGGTATAAAAATGTTTGTACGGCTTTGTAAATATATGCAGCCGCTTCGTATGCCCTCTGTGAAACAAACTATTTTATTACCTAGACTTTCCTTTTGTTCTCTTTTTTTGAATTCCTGTATTTTCATTCCAGACACTAACTGATCCTATTTTTATGCTCTGCTTTCTTGTTTAAAAAAAAAAAAAAACCACCACAAAACAAACCTAAATAATACACGTGCCATTCATTACTTATATTTTAAGAAACAGTGGACTGAAGCAACGTCTACTGTAACTTAGGTAGGTTTACTACAAATGTTACTTTGGCATTTGATGACTGAATTTGAGTTAAAAAGCTTGCCTTGCCTCCAGGAAAGTGGCAGATGAAGGGCCAAATTTCCTTCTCACAGCTCCTGGCACAAATCAGCTTGGTTCTCAGTGGAACTGAGAAGAGAATTTGATACAAAGTACAGTTGCACACATTTTTATTTTTATTGAATAGTTGCCCAAAAGCAGCACATCTAATAACTTTAAAATTACTGTTTTCCCTCTCTCTTAGGAATATCCCCGATACAGTGTGTTTAATATGTGGAAAGAAGATAGTCACAGATGATGCAATTTTTAATTTTGGCTCTGTGAGTATTTTTTTTTTAATCCTCCAAACTTTTCTAAGAAGCATAAGAAGATAACACTGTATCCAATAATAACTGGATATAAACTCAAATTGCAGAGGGAAGTACACTTAATGCTTAATGAGGTTGTCTAGCAGTCCACCTTTAAACATTTCTACTTCTGAACTGTACAATATAGTTGTGAAGGTAACTGTGTATTATGAGACCTAATTATCTCTCAGGAATGATACACTTTCTCATAAACCCGTGTTTCTCACATCTAATTATAAACACAGAGATATTGGTTCAATTATTCCTGGTAAGGTGGAACTTGAAGATTTCTTCAAAGCACAGTGATGTCATTGTATGAAAAAGATCAAATTATATTCAGATGTCAAAGCCATGGGTCACACTTCTAAGATATCAGTTAGTTAAAATCATTCCCATTCTTATTGCATGGAGTAGCTAACATGGCTTTTAAGAGCTTTAATTTAAACTCTGCCTATATCATTAATATACTCTTGCTCTGGCTTGTGGTTACTAGTGTTTACGAGATTTGTATCAATCTGTTTACCGATTTTGTGTTCACATTATGTGCTAGATAAAACCAGATGAAACCAAGAGCAAGGAGACTGAGAGAATTATAGCCAAGGGCATGAACAAGAATTTTCTTCGTTCAGGTCAATCAAATCCATATAAGGTCAGTCATAGTTAACATCTAGAAGAACGATGTAAGAAATAATATTTAATATGAATGGGTTACAAGTAATTCATGGGAGAATTTCCTGTGGCCAGTGGGACTAAATCGTCCCACAAGGCTGTTGATGGTTTCTGTTGCAGTTTTAAGGGTTCAAGGATTTTCTTTGCCTTTTCCAGCTGACACTCTAGAGCACCCTGAATATCATATATGCTGAATATCACTGGTACACAGTATAATGCTGTGTAAAAGGACAGTATTTTTTCTCTGTCTTCTACACAGTAGGGCTGGATTTTTTTTTTTTTTTTTGCATAAGCAACATTTGACCTGAAAAAAAACTTAAATATTCCAACAATAGAAGGTCTGGTTTTGTCAACATCTGTAAATTTCAAAGGGCTTTACAAAGACTAAAAAAGGATTGTTAGTACTGTGATGCATCTAGTACTTAGAAATGCAAAACTAGAACAAAAAAAAATACTAAAAAGAACTTGCAAAGGATTAATTTTATGGACTCAACGCAGTGAATTACAGATGAGGAAACTGTTTTACCACGAGCAGTCAAATGACTTTCTTAAGGCTACAGACCAGGCCAGTTGCAGAACTGGAACATTGACTAAAGTATCCTGACATTTAATGCAACTTTATCAGACCACAGTGACTCCAAAGAGAAAAGAGAGAGAATACAACAGAGGAGATGGCTACCTAAGCCAAACAAACACGTTCTGCTCTTTTCTCTCTGTATCAAAAAGGCTCACATGAGTGTCGAATAATATTTTAGGATCAGGCACCAAAATACATTTTCTCATTAACTGCTAATGGCAAAACAGAGACATCTGAAAAGATGTTGACTTTATCGAGCAATCTTAAAATAGATGAAATTACAAAGACAGATATGGTCTTTATGGGTTGTGCGAAACAAACCTTGGGTCCTGTTAGCTTATTCAGAAGTGTAATTTTTGAAATTTAAATTATACTTTAAAAACCTTAAAAGGCAATGAACATGTCTTATTTTCACAGGTGACTTGTGAACTTTAAGTTCTATTGATTTTTAGTGAGACAGACTACAAAAAAGCTTCAGACTACTCCTGAAGACCTAGGAACCTAATTTAAAAATTAGATATAAAAATGCTGCACTTAAGTATCAAACTAGCAGTCCTTAGTTTTAAAAAAGTCTTTAATCTTATTTGTTGTGTCTCTGTTTCCATACAGAATTATCCAATATATCATTGAGGTCATTAAAATATTTTAAATATATGTATTTTATATGTGTATATTTTTATAGATATTTAGCCACGTGTGGTATGGAGTTGTGTATATATACCATTGTAGGAAGATTTACCTTCCTCATGTGGCCTGGCATGACTTTCATATGAAAACCATGTGGGGGAAAGGTACATCTATGTCTTCATCTGTTTCACACATGCAAATTATGTTGGCAGATTTCCATCAGATCTAGTTAGTAAGACAAGAGAAGATGGAAATGACACGGGATTGATTTTAGAATCTGCTGTGCTAACCTTAGTGACTTGTAGTTGGAGAGTTCTGAGGTACGGAGCAACTCACAGGATTAATCCCAGCAAAAATGGAAATTTTTGGAATAATCATCACAGCTTAGCTGACTCATCTGTATTACGAAATGGAAATTATTTCAAAACACATTCTCTACTTCCATGCTTACTGGGGATTCTGGACATCAAAAGGTCCTTTTATATCTGAATTGTACACAATGTTTTTCTGTTCCTTGGTTGTTTATATACATGGTGTGCAAGTCTCCAAATGTTCCAGGCTTTGAATCACAGGCTAATAGCTTTAGCGGTTCCAGAAAAACATGCATTTGACTGCTACACTTTTGTAGTCTACCCAAAGGCCAGCCAACTTCTGTATGTGTGATTACTGGTCTGCCTACATATTAATGCGCTTGCCCAGAAAGCTGTGTACTTTAGTCCAAATTTATTCTCACATCTCCTAGAATAGAGATGACTGGCCTCGTCTGTCAATTCTGGCGAGATACCAAGGGCCATGTATAAACAGGATTTTTATAGTCGTTTATTGACATAATAGCATATCATAGACAAACTAGCCTCCAAGGTGAACTTCAGAGTTGCTCCTAGTGATATGCACAGATAATCTCTTAAAGCAGGACCCGCTAAACTCAAATAAATTAGTTTGGTCGTTATACTTTTATTCTTTTTTAATATATTTCCCGGATCAGCCTTTGAATAAGAAAATTCACCAGATGCCATTCTAATGTGATTCTCGCAGAATACTCTTGGCAGATATGTAAGACCCAAATTGGTTGGATTCCTGAGATAACGACAATTCTAAGGGTTAATACTATGTCAGCCTTTTAGTTATTTTAAAAAATATTTATTTATGTAAGTTTACGTTTTTATTTTACTGATTTTTAGATAGCTAAGTGTCACAATATTAACTGATTTCTCTCTTCACTTCCTTGCAACCAGAAATTAGTCTCCTGATCCAAGCTAGTAAGTGACTTGAATAGACCAAATTCCACCCTATTATGCATAGCGACACATGAAACCTGCACTCTTTTGGTCTGGTCGTGAAAGCCGCTGTGCTGGGTCTAACTACTGTGACTAATTTAGGAAGAGAGCCAAATGGTGCCATTCTCTGGCCATTGCTTTACTAGCAGTGAAGAAATGATTTTGTGTATATAATGTTTCAGGGTATGCCACAAGCTCTAAGTAGCCTTAGCCAGATGAGTTCTCTCACAAAGTTTTTTTTTTTAATTAGGAATACCCTACAATTTTAGAAGAAGAATGCTAAATCCCTGTAGCAGATTAAAATTCTTGCTTTTTAATACCTTCATACTTTTAAGTGACTGTCATAATTCTTTCTTGGCTGATTATGAAAACATACCTTGTTAAATACCAGGTGAAAGAGAAAATTGCTTACATGAGCTAGTGGGATGCAAATGCAAGTCCCAGTTACCACATAACTTTTATTTTGTTATGATGGTACACTCAGAATCTGAAATCATCTGGAAATGGAGAAATACTCACTTCATCACACTGAGTTGTTTGTTCAGTGTATTTGGGAAATGTAAACCCAGAATATCACACAAAAATTATTTTCTATCTTTATATAGCGATGAAAATGTTCAATATAGGCACAGCCACTCTTCTGAATCAGCAGGTGGGATCCTGCATTGGGTGGAGCAATACAAAATCCTAGAGTTGAATCCTTAGTGAGATTTCTTTCAAGTTCAAAAATCTTTTTTCATAAATAATCTCAAACTCTCATTTCCAAAACCAAAGAGTTGTGGAATCTACTGACAGGGGTCAGTAGATTCATTTATAGTAGGGGTGTGGAAGAGATGACTGAAAACATACTAAGGAAATCCTTTTTTTTTTTTCTTTTGAGTGAATATCATTTTGTGATTTTAAAAAATCACACTCTCTCTGAGAGCTGCCAATTTGGTTTTCATCCATCATGGGTTGTCTCACTTGACCCTACCTACAGAGGCTTATTTTCAGTCTATATAAATGTTAATGTTTATGCATGTCTCCTAGCAAAATGTGTTCTTAATCTCCTGCTGAATTCTTACATCAGAACACACTGAAATTTGGCATGGCCATCAGTTATTTTCCAGTAAAAAAAAAACCTTATAGGAGTTACATATGCTTTCAATTTTTAAGATATTTAATAATGTTTTCACCTCTAATTAGGAGAAATATCTGGGTTTGGCTCTTTCATTCTCCTGGGAACTAAGAGTTTGGTTTTGCCAATTGCTGGATCATTAAAAAATTCCATTCATCGTGTTAAATTTTGCTTTTTAAGTTCTGAATGAACTTGGAATTTGGATACATATTTAAACAGTAACTGATTTCCTGGAAAATACTAAAGTGAATTAAACGCCACAACTATCATAAAAAGAACATTCAAGTTCAGAAAACAATAGCAGAGAAATCTTGAGTAGATTGCTATATTCAACCCTTTCTTTTCTAACCCAAGAAATATTTGTTACACACAGGTGGCTATTTATAAAATACTTACATTTACCCATGTTCATAGCTAGAAGTCGTGAAATGCAGATTATTCCTAAGGTGCCACAGTTCACACTCTGTTTCCTTTACTGATTTGCTACTTGACAACTAAAATGGCAATTTCTTTTGCAAGTAAAGCAAACAAAAAGTTATAGCTGATGCACTTTGAATCAGCTGAGATATTAAACCACAAAAATTGGGGTTTACAATGGAAAATCTTTTTTTTTTCGTAATGACAGCAGCCCCATTGGCGCCCGGTTAAAAGTAGTCCAAAAGAAACACAGAGAGAGGTTCAGAGTCTGGGTTTAGTACACTGCAAGCTGGACCTGTCACGAACTTGCATTGTCTAATTTGGCTTTACAAGAGTAACCTCAGCAGAGCATTCTTTCCACTGAATATTATATGTTCTCTGCAATTTATACTGGAGCACATCCGCAGCTAATGCAGATCAGTGTTGCTGCAATTATTTTGGAGGACCTATTCTTTTTATACTTCATATCTAGATCTGTAGATACAGCACTTCTTTAACTGAATCATAAAAAGTAAATGTCAAAATTTCACTACAAAGAGAAAATATTTTATAAACATCTCACACATCTACACATAAGGACACTCACATTTCACTATGCCAGTTTATACCTGCTGAAATGTGATTTACAATATATAGACATAAATGCTAGTGTTGGTGACAGACTGGGCATAAACTGCAGCTGTAATCGCACACTGGCACTTACTACGTGCCTGCATTATCTGTCTCTGCCAGACTCCGATTAGCCAGTTTTCCTTCACTATTTATATAAAGCAATATGCCATAAAAATGTCATTTTCACTGCCCAAATCATAAAACTTTCCATAAAAGCCTACTGCTGTCAGGTCCTAGGGAATATTCAGCCTCAGGCTCTGACAGCTAGGTAGAAATGGGTATTAGTTTCCACCATTAGTGTAATTCCAAAAATTTGGAGTCACCGATCTATGCAATATTAAAAGGTGTTTTGTTTCTAGCCCCGGTTACTTGGGATGTGTTCAAATAGTATGTATTGAGTAATTGTTTTAAGTAACATTTGCAGTTGCTTTTAATGCAAAGGGGGGTGATCCAGAGATAACAGTTATAAAATGGGACTGGAAGTCAGGAGGTCTGTTTTGGTCCCGATTTTCACTGAACTTTCACCTTCATGCCATGTTCAACAATGGTTTTGTGAGAACCACCTTGGATGATAATCACAGCATTATCCCCAGAGTTCAGTGTTTGCTGTCAGGTAAAAGCTTTCAAAGCAGCCAAGAAAAAGCGTTAGCTTGGTGAAATTTCGAACAGGGTTCAAGGACTCTTGTAAAGACCTGTACTCCCATTGACAAGAGAAGTCTGGAGATCCATTTGTGGCAGAGATTTCAATTCCTGGGATGAATCTCTTTGTACACAGTGACTGAAAAGGCAGCACATGTGTTTTTTTTTCTGCACCAAGTATCTACACATAGTCAGAGATGTATTTTCACGCTAAAACTTCAAACTCCATGAAACTTGCCCAGCTTGTGGTTATGCACAATTACTCAACCCAGGCTGTCAGGGGAATCTTCTTTCTGTCTCTGGTGTCATTTGTGGCTTCCTATCAAAGCTAAATAACTTCACCATTTCACAGTTTCCATATGACACTGAAGAAGCCTGGCAGGATCAGCTAGGCTTCTGTTTTGGTCAGGAATCTCAAAAACAAGCCAGGATGAAAAACTTCCCATGGAAACCTGAGGGGTCTAATTAATCTGTGATGTAATTAAACAAGATTCCATGGATTCATACCAGAAACTGGGGGAATGTACCTAAACCCACATGAGTTCAAAGCAAATTCTTAGAAAGTTGCGCTCCTGTGTATCCCCTGTCTGTGTCCACTGGCCCCATGTCTGTGGTGGTCCTGCTCATCTCCACGTCAGTTCCGAACAGCTCAGGGGTGAGTCCTGGCAGAGGGCAGCCCAGCCCAGACACACTCCCCAGGGCCCTGCCTGCCAGTCTTGGGCTTTGAAGCAAAATATTCATGATAAGGAAAATCATTAGATGTGTTTTTAGATAACCAGATTAAAAAATGCTGAATTTCCTTCCTGTGCAGATCTTGCCACAAAGAAAATACAACCTTAGTTTGTGAAAACTTGCCACAATTCTGAACTGTTGCACTATGAAGCCAATCTGTATTTTGATTTCTTCCAGGATGACCCATTGTTACTGAACCTGAACAGATGGGAGCATTCATTTCCTAAGCACTTTGTGCCCCATTCACTTGCTTTGGGGTTTCGACATCCAATTTGTGATGCAGATGTTCGACATGGAGTTACAAGGTTTGTTTTCTTGGCTGAATTCCAAGGACGCTGCTGGGAATTTGTATGTGATGATGTGCTTTTGGAGTCCCATCACTGGCAAAGCTGCCAAGATACTTGGCCTCATAAGAAGACTCTTTCTATTCAGGAATTTAAACACTGAGTCTGCTTGCCCCTGTTCTGAATATAGACCTGCCTTTCTCTATGCCTGCTCTCTCCCACACCCAACTTTACCATTTCATACAGGCTTTTCCTATGTTTAAAATATATTCTCCTTTGGATTCCTCCTTAAAAAATCTTAGTTTGTAAACACTCAGGAGTTTTCTTTCTGTGGCAGTGTTTTGATGGGGGCTTTGGTTTTCTTTACAAGATCATTTTCCTCCTGTGAAACCTTGGATAACACTTGGAATTTCTGTGTTCCCTGGGTTAGTCGCCCATAAAATAGAGGTACAAACAGACATTGTCAGTGGTGTGGTGGAAGTTATTTAGGTTTATGAACCATACTGAAGAATACTATTGGAAAGATAAGCCCAATGCTATTAGTGACTCTACAATAGCAAAGTGAATTATGGTCTCAGTGGAAGAGATGCAAGTTAGTGCATAGTCAGACTCTTTCTGCTTCTATCACACATAAAAGAATATCTAAGCATCTAAATTTTTTTGTTCATATTAGCAAAATGAGTAACTTCTGAAAGGGTTAGTGGTAATTTACCATAGTCTTCACTCTCCCTTCAATTCTTGTCGTTAATGAGAATCAATGAAGATATTATTAAAGAAACCTGTTGTCTCCTTTTTCTGTTTCCACTAATTAGTCCTACTCAAATATACTGAGTTTTCTGATAATTATATAGGTTTCTATAGATAATTGTATCGGTTTCTATAGCACGCTGTACAAGTGACCTGAGCTATCGATAGAATATCCACATTTTGCCAGCTGTTTTATAGTCAAAAGATGTTGAATCTGAACTTGTTTTTTCATGTTACATCCAGAGCTTTGGACGAGTGTTTTGGCAGGCTTCCTGGTGGGCACAGCTCCCATTCCCAGAGTTCTCTCCAAAGCATTAAGAATGGAAATAAGCAGCTAAGAATTTTCCAGTTTAGATCAGGCTCTGTGTACGTTAAGAGAAACAGAAGCATAACCACAAGTACCAGCATGAGCCCTTAATGTAGACAGGCTGCAACAGAAAGCAGAGCTAAATCTGGTGAAACTGTCATAAACTGGTCCATGTTGGCTTTACATGTCTGTACCCCGTGTTTGTCCTGACACGGAGACGTAGTGACCGAGACGGGTATACCACCAAGAAGCTTCTTAATGTAAAGAAGGTCTGCCTAGTTAGGTTGCCCAAAATCAGAGACAGGCTCAGTAATCTCTTAATGATATGTTACTCTGAAGTAGCACTCCTTATGGAAAACTATCAAGGCCACTATGAGAAACACTTTCATTCTCTCTAGCCTCTTCTCTTGAGGGTGTTTCCTTGGCTTGTATTGTGGAAACTGCTTTAGTGAGTGACTGAAATAAGATAAATCATAGAATCGTAGAATGGTTTAGGTTGGAAGAGACCTTGAAGATCATCTCGTTCCAACCCCCCTGCCATAGGCAGGGACACCTCCCACTAGACCAGGTTGCTTATACTGTCCATTTTATGGGTACTTTTTTTCTGACAAATGCTGAAGAGGTGCTCCAGAACATCTCTTATTTGGAAAATAAATAAATAAATAAATAGGAAGCTGAGGATACTACTATGTCACAGAGAATATGATCTGGAAAAAATCTTGAGGCAGAGCTGGGATGAAGAAAAAAAAATTGATTCCTGATGTCTCTTTCAGGATTACAGTCCAACTCTTATGGAAATTAGTGGGAAACTTTCCATCTCCTGTAATACAAGTTGGGCTGGGTTCTCAGGGTATCACCATAACAAAGCAGAGCTACAACTGGTAGTACGCACCGTCAGATATAACAAAAATATTTTAAAAGATTTTATTGTGGACAAGAGATTGAATTGTGGCAAAGCTGTCAAGTGTGCTAAGCATAACAATATATCAAATTTCATGATTCTTCATGTGTTTTTTTTTAAATCTTGAAGATGAATTGATGAAATCTCACAGGTACTCTGTTGTACTCCTATTTTCTGGGTAGTTTAAATCAGAAAAGAAGTTAAAGAACTACTTAATATCAGAGCTATGAACAGGCATGAATCTTGACTTGGAGCACTCTGCTCCAGTTCCTAGAAGTACTGCATCTCATGGGGATTGCATCTTTTACTAACAAGTTTTCCTTCCTGTGTTTTACCAATTTTTCAGGGTTTCCTAGAACATGTGCACATTTCCAGATAATTTATACTAACTGAAAATTATGTCTTCATAGACTGAAACATCCCTATCTCAAGCATCTCTCTGAAATGAGATTCTTAGCCCTGGAAATACTACTTGAACTACAATCTTTAAAACACATAGCATCTAAGCCTAAATTCCATATTTAAACGTACTAAGAAATCTGTTTCATTAAAAATCTCAAACCCTCAGATTAATTTAAAAAGATAATACTCAAATATATTCCCCTATGAGGTTATTTTCTTGGATGTAAAAATGATCGTTCACCTTAAATAGTAACACAGTGCACTGCAATGCTAAGCACTGGGGGAACAGCTCTACAATAAAGTCAAGCTTCAAATTTTAATCTCTTTCTGAGCCACATCCTGTTTTCGGTTAACTGATCTCATATGGGGGAAATTTACCAGAGGAAATATCTCTAGTTTGGAAAGTACCAAAAACTTATCTTTAGTTTCTTTGTGTAATTCAGCACCTTTTAAGACAGAGGTGTAATACTTTTGAGAAGTCTCAAAGCAAAAGAAAAGGAGTGAGATAACAGCACAGAAAGGAGGAGGCATATAGGCACAGAACAGAAACTGACCCATTGGTCTAACATTGATCTTTCTGAAATTATTAACTTACACATCTTGATATTCCGAAAGCTTAAAAAGCCATATCCAGAAATACTTTAAAAACTTTTTCAGAAACTAACTCACATCCTGGCAGAAACTGCCTGTGCCAGATTAACTTGCCATGAATTTTAACAACCCCAGTCATAAAGTAATGAAAGCAAATGTTTCAGGCTGTAAGGACGAAGGACTAAGACTGTATCACATTTTCCCCATAGACTTTAAACTTTAGTTAATATACGGCCCTGGTGACTGCACTTAGAGCATCTACAAATATACTTACAGCACAGAGAAGTAAAGAGAAGGAAGTGCAAATGAAGTGACATTACATGAGATTCTGCAAGTAAAGGGAAAGTCTTCTCACTCACATAGGTGGATGTTGACATTTAAACTGGAAGCCTTAAAAACAACTTTAATAATCATAGAATCATAGAATATTTTGGGTTGGAAGGGACCTTTAAAGGCCATCTAGTCCAACCCCCCTGCCATGAGCAGGGATGTCTTCAACTGGACCAGGTTGCTCAGAGCCCCGTCCAGCCTGACCTGGAATGTTTCCAGGGATGGGGCATGTCCCACCTCTCTAGGCAACCTGGGCCAGTGTCTCACCACCCTTAGTGGTGAATAAATTAATAAATTTTAACTAATAAATTTAATAAAACTGATATCCTTTTCCTCTTCCACAATTTCATTGCCAAATCTTATTAACATCCCAGCTCTTAAAAAAGGCTACACATGCAGGTGCCGTGGCTGTACACGATCAGATAATTGCGCACCCCAGTTGCTAAATTAGTCATTTTCTTGTGCTGTGTCAGCATTACCAAACTGCACACAATGCTTTTCTTCTGGTGAGATCCAAGTGCTTTACAAAACGAAGCAAATGTTATTCCCTCTTTACAGAGGAAGGTGGAAGCATTTACCAGGCCAGTGGTTTGTCCGACAACACTCCACTGCTGTATGGCAGTAAACCAGATGGGTACCCTAAAACTGGCTCTGCAGTTGGCTCCACCAGGCTTGTGCTTACTTCCCACTATAACAACACTTTCCCTTGCATCATCATTTTTAAACTTTTAAAGCTTCAGAAAAAAAAAAAATCATGTCACTTGTCAAAAGCCTGCGTAATTCAAGAGAAAGTAAAGAAAGGACTTTCTGACAAATTGAAGGATCAAATCCTTATTTTGGAAAGAGTCTGGTGTCCCGATTCCTGTGGGACTACAGGGTGGAACTGAAAATAGCGTGCGGCCCATAGGGGAATTAAAGAAATTGTGGCCATAAATGTAGGAAACTTTTGGGATAAACTGCTTGAAAGCATGGGACTTTTATTATGAAAAATGCCAGCCACCAGAAGATGGTCATTATTTGTCTCCAAGTCCCATGAAGGAACTAGCAAACAGCTGTGACAAGACATGGCCCACGCAGCAAACGCGTGCAGCATGTTCTCTTACAGACGGCAGAGCCTGAGAGGGTCGAGAAAACCAGGCAGCTCCTTGCCTTAAAGAGAGCAGGTACATTCTTACTGTGTTCTGAGTACATTTCTAAAATACTTCCTGTTATTTTCAATTTACCACAAAGATGACTGAAATTCAGAACCTCGATTATTTCGTATAAACATTTTTCATCTTGTTTTTTTGGTAATATTATGGGTTTCTCTAGCCCCTATTCTGCAACCAGTGCTAGGCTTGGAGCTTGCAATATCCTCACTGTACTGTATACTTACAAGATTAATTTTTCCTGTGTGTACATAGACTTCCCGTATATCACCTCTATAAAGGAGAAATATATATCCCACCCATGGACCTGGCTATCTTTTTAGAGGTTTTTCCTTGGGTGTATTTGGTTGTAAACTAAACTGCCCTTTCTAAGTCCAGAAAAATGTTTATTCTTGCTTTGTTTTAAATTGTCCTTTTGAGACAAAAAGTTAGAAGTTTAATGGATTTTTTTCAGGGAAATCATCATTAAACACAGTACGTGTGTAGCAGAACAACACATGAAAAAGAATAATGTGATATCATACAGGCAAACATAAGGGCTGAGTCACAGACAGCCGTGTGAGCGGAGTTTATGGATATTCTTCGCTTCTTCATGAAAACATGAACATAGCTGTTTATAACAATGTGAGGAGAAAAAATTTCTGGAATTAATTCCAATCTTTCTCTTAGCAATGCAACAAAGCACTACAGCATATACTTCACTTACTTGAAGGAGGGCTGTGTCTTGATCCCAGAAGCTGCCCTCCTTCCCACCTCCTATTCAATATAGTCTGGGTGGTATATTGTATTTGCTAATCTGTACCCATGTTGGGGGGCGGCGACCCCGGGCAGCTGTTCCAGATGTGGAACTGTTATGTGCGCACACACAGCACAGGAATGCGTTGGACTTCAGGCAGACTCTCGCTGGTGAATAACCACCTCCCCGTCAGCTTCCAGGCGGTCACAGGGCGCCTGGATGCGAACGCTGTTGTAAATGCAGCAGAGTAACGAGCCAAGTGAAGCATCTAGAGAACCACCTCCGCTTTTTATTTTTAATTTTCAGCTCGGACTCACCCCCTGTGGTATTCCCCAATTTTCTTTCACAGGGAAGAGCTGAACAGATTTGCATCTGCAACTTTCTCTCTTCTGACCCCATCCCAGCAGACAGGGTTGCAGCATGTGATTCCGTAATGAATTTGTCAGGGGGAAACGAGGACCTTCTTCTGATAGCGAAACTTTCTTGTGTAGAAATCTTTGCTGCACTGCCAGCTTCTTACAAGGATTTGCATGCGTTACTTCACTCGCCTTGCGTCAGCCTCGCGTAGTAAGCATGGTCTGCGTTTGGGGGCAGCGGGAGGGTTCCCCGCAGGGTTCCCAAGGGCAGCCGAGCCCCGGGCGGCGGGTCCCCCCCAGCACACTGAGAGGGTGCTTTCCGCGGTAACGGGCTCTGGGGAGGCAGAGCTGCTGTCCGAGCTGCCGGTCACCGGGTCAGATGGCCACAACCACACCAGTGTCAGGAACCCGCTAAGCACACAGATTCTCCGTTTCAGCTTTCCGGGGGGGGAATTTGCTCCCTCGGGCCTTTCCCTCGCCAATTCCCCATCCCGGTCGGCGCCGGTCACCCCTCCCGGGGGCTGAGGAGAGCCCGCGGCGGCCCTTCACCGGCGCGGGGCGGCGCTCCCCCGGCCCCGGGAAGGCCCTCTTCTCCCCGGCCCCGGAGGGGCACTTCGGGTTCCCCGCTCCTCCCGGCCTGAGCGAGGCAGCAGTCGCCGTAATTCAGCCGAGCCGCCCGGCTGCGTTTCCTCCGCCGGCGGCGGCGGCACGGGCGGCCTCCACCGCCCCGAGCACCGGCGGGGCCGGCACCGCCTCCCTCCCCCCCGCTCCGCGCTGCGGGGCCCGGCGCGGCCTGGGCCGCCCGCGGGGGCGGCGGGCTCAGGTAAGGGGAGCGGGGAGGGAGAACGGGCCCCGCCTCGGCTCGCCCGCCGCCTGGGCGCCTCCCGCCCGCTGAGGGGAAACCGCCCGCCGCCCCTCTCGGCCTCCGCGGGCGCACGGGCCTGTTCCCCGCAGCGCGGCCCGGAGGGGCGGCGGGAGGTGTGTGTGTGGGGGGGGCTGCCTGGGCCCCGAGGCCGCTCCGGGGACACCGGGGCCGCCCTCGCTGCTGCCTGCTCAGCTGCCGGCTGGGCTGTCCGCCCTGCCGAGCCGGGGACGGAGGGTGCCAGCCCAGCCGGGGCCCGCCCGACCCTCTCCCTGCCCCAGGGCGGGGACTTTACCCGGCGTTATCCATGTAAAATACCCGCGGGGGTTTTAAACCCCGGGCAGGAACCGGCGGGCGGTTTGTCATCTGCCCCATCCTCACCCGGGTACCAACCCACGACGCCTCCGAGACAGCCCCGTTCGCTGGCGGGCGCACGTTCGGTGTTGCCGGCTTTAATTTATGGTTCTTGGCAGGCCGCGCAGCCCCTGCGTTTGTTGCTAAGCTCCCCGTCAAGCGCCTGGAGAAGCCCAGGGAGTTGCCTAAGCCAGGCAACAGAACACGCTGTGTCTTCAAAGAGGAGTGCGATAAACCCGGGGATGCCCTCTGCACCGCGGCGGTCACAGCACTGTCCCTGTGCCTGGCCTGGCCCAGGCTGTCTGCCTTCGGTTTTACAGAGACTTGTTTGTCAGTGTTACTCTTGATAATACCGAGATGGGTTATTGTGTGTCAGTACTGTTATGGGAAAAAATAAGATTTGTAAAGGTATTTGTAAAGGATCAAACTGCGCCAGGTCCCAGGGTGAAAACTTTTCTTGAACTTCCCAAGCAACTGTGGAGACACCAGAATCTGTTCTGGTTGTATTTCCAAAAATACTCAACTGCACAGCTCTTGTTAACCAAATCCCATACTGACCGTGCATGACACCTTGGCATGCGTGGCTCAAGGCGTACCTGGTTAGAACACAAGCATTAAGCTTTTTGTGCACTTGCGTTTTCTTTTTTCATTCCGGCATTAGTTTTATGACTTCAGGAAAGTCACTGTAAACACATTGGTTGCTCAGTTTCTGCATCTGTAAAGTGTAATCATGAATTTTGGCTGCTGGGAATTGAAGGTGGTTGGGGATTTACTCTACAGGAAATAATTGTGATGTGGAGTGATGGAGTTGTAGCTCTAAGATGATGGCAATATTTACTTCATCTTTCTACAAGCTAAAAAACTCAGGAAAGAAAACCCCAACCCTTCATTTTAATACATTGTCCATTTTCATGTTGTGTTTGAGGGAAATTTTAAATCTGTACAGTAATTTCCTGCTGGTAACTAGTCAAACCCCACTGTGACATTTAGTCAGGCATGTCAGCTACAGACTCAATTGAACAGATCACTAGATTACTGGAGCTGCTTGTGGACTTTGATGCCTGATATATTCTCTCACATTAAAGTGAGCGTGTGCCAGCTTGTTTGAGCACCTTTTTTTTTTTCCCCTTATCTCTGACAGTCATTTACTTCAGATGGCTGAGAAAACAACCAGAGGCCCCCAGGATGTCCCCGGCTCTTCTCCTGATGAAAATGAATTTCCTTTTGGATATCCCACTAGCATTTGTGAGGATGTGCCTGATCAGAAGTACCTGTGCAGCAACTGCAATAACATTCTGAAGAAAGCCCTGCAAACGCTCTGTGGGCATAGGTACTGCTCAGCCTGCCTCTCCTGGATCGTACGGTAGGTCCTTGCTACAGACGGTCACAATGCCATGGCGAATTCTGTGGCTGCAAGTGCTCCTGAGAGCTGCGTCATGCCGCTGTGCTCAGGAGATGAGTCTGTGGCTACCTGGCCCGCCGGACCACAGCCGCTTCACTCTCTGGACGTACTTACCTGCGGTGGACTGTGGGCTGCTCTCTGCCTCCTTGTTGTTTCCAGTGTGAAAGTCTGCAGGGAGGGGAAGGCTGTAGTACTGGGCTTGACAGATGTCACTTTTTCCAGATGTAAGTGTAAGATAACGATACTGATTTAACCTTGAAGAACTAGTGCAAGGTTGACTTAATACTTCCATGGGACTTTACAGTCCTTTGATAAGTGATGTCATGGGGTTTTAATGAACATTATCTTAGAGGTTTTTTTTAATAACTCAGCAGCTGGGTCACTATATGTCAAAGTGCTGCTGCTGTGATGAACAATGACAACCATTGTCCTGGAGAACCTGAAAGCCAGGGGCTAGGTGGGAATTTGCTTTGATGGATTAGCTGCTTCTATCCTGCCTTTTCTTTGGACAATTATGCCTTGATCCGGAGCCTTTGGAAAAGGTTATGTCTGCCCTGCAGGTGAGAGGTGAAATTGCAGTACAGTTCTATGAATATGAGCTGCCTTTAGTGTGATGTTTTGGAAAACAGCAGCTGTCAGGATTCAGTGACTGGGCTTTAGTACTGGCTCAGTAAGTCTAAAGGCTGTTACTGCGCTTTCTCATGGATGTTATTAGTAAGCTAGTTTGCGTATGCCAGTTCATGCAGTCCTAGCTCTGATCACAGTGTGGGGCACCTGGGAAGCTGAGTCAATGCACTGGCCGCTTATGATTTGAAGATCAATGTATAATAATGTAAAAATGTACTGAAATTAATGTATTTGACCAACTTACATAAATCCATTACTGTAAATCTAGAAAAAAGCCCCTTAATGAAGCAACATACACTGTAAATTCAGAAAACTCTCAGCAGAACATAACCGGAATTGTTACGTCTTTCCACTAGAGTCTTCTAGCACAAAGGGAAACTGGCTCAAACAAGCTCATTAGTACAGTTGTACATTAGTACAGTACTGGTCATGCTCCAGTTGGATGGATGCTTTTCTGTTGAACTTCTTGGTCTGTGTTAGTTCATGATTTGCCTGGGTGCTAAACAGCACTGGGAATGAAATGACACCTCTAGTAAAGTTTTATTTTTCAATTTTCCTGTATAAAACTCTATGCTAAATATTTTGAGAGTAGATCAAAACCTTTTTTGGGTGCAGTAGGATGTTAACACGCTGGAACTCAGTTCTGCACTGGTTCTACTAGATCTTTGTAATTTGAAGTCTATATATCTGTTGGGGGGAAAATGGGTATTTTCTGTCTTTTAAAAGACTTTCGTTTTCATGTTACCTTTCCTACATGGTGTTTTTTTGCATAATTCATGAGATAAATAGTTTCCCAGTTTTATTGTTTTTTATCATCCAGGGTGCTCTTATTTTGCTGCGATACAGATAAGATTTATGGGCCTAGTCCTAGTCTTGAGGAATAGAACAGCGGGGTTTTTTTGATGTGTGTTCAAGAATTGGCCCTTTAATGGACAAGGTCTATGGATTCTGAGTGGAAATTACAATTTCCATGTTTCTAATTTGTATCAGTGTCTATACAAAGACGTCCTAAACTACAGTACACCAACTGATTGTTCTTTCTTTCTTCTTTCTTTTTGCCAGAAACAATAAAAATGCGATTTGCCAGAAATGTAAAGAGGAAGATCCCAGCACTTTAAGTGAGGGAAGCCTACTGGCAGAAGAAAGGGTAAGTTTTAGTTCACAGTTCATAAATTTATCATTAACCATTCTCTGGGCAACTCTAAAGTCATCAGTGGACTATGGTTTGGGAAGAAATAATATAAAATGTGACAGCAAGTGATAGTTACACATTTTAACTTATCCTTTCATCATTTGGATTTCCCACAGGTTTTGATTTATAAAGGTATAATGGCAGCCTTAGGACTTTCCAAGTCCATCGGGATCCGCAACATAAAATCCCATACTCTTCCATATAATTAACTTTTTATTGTCTCAGAGTAAACCGGTGCTTTCCTACTTGTGATATTATGTCTTAGCTGCTACTTACTATCCTTAGTAAGTACCCTGGGGATTTTCAGATCTCATGGTTTTCTGTACCCTCAAACACATTACCAAACTTACAGGTGGAGCATCTCTAAGAAAAAAAGCTTAAAGAAAAGAAGGGTGTTGGCCAGCTAGCCAGCTGTATTGCCTAGAAAGTATTTTGACAGCCAGGTTATCTGGAGGAAATAATGGAAAACATAGAGCTGAACATAATAATTGATAGAAACTATGCACTGGCAAACATTTCATCAGTAATTTAACAGTGCAGGTCTCTTTTGCTGTTGTGTGGCTTTCCAGGCAGACCACTGCGCTGTTCTATATCCTGAATGCAAACTGGGCCATAGGGCTCAGTCCCAGCTTGTCTTTTTCCCTCCTTTCTGACTACATGCAGGAATACCCAGACACACATTCTGTCTAAATTAGTTAGGGAAAACTGAAGCCCAATAGGCATCTGGCAGTGAGGTGAAGTTTAGGAAGCGGCTGCAGCAAAATAATGAATTTACAGTTGATGCTGAACTTGATAATATCTCAGAAAAAATCCTCAATTCTGCAATAAATTTTCCACTAACAGATTTTCACACATCATGTAACCGCAAATAGGTACCCTTATGAACTTCTTATTCTATGTTGACTGTCAGTTCTCTTACAACTTCGGTATTTCTCTGCTGTGGGATTCTCGCTAAGTCTGCCAGGACTTTCTGCAAAGTCTGTGGGTGGGTTGCTGTAAACAGGGTCCTGCTCTCGCAGGCTGATCTGCCTGGGCAGATTCTTATGCCTGTTGAGAGTGAAGCTGATCATCGTGAAAGCATGAGGATCTGCCTGTATAGATCAACTTACAACAAACGGTTGGAGTTTGTAAACCACACGAATAATGAAGATAATTTAGCAGGTTTATTCTTTGTATCTATTCCTGATAATCTCTGCTTTACCTTTCTTGTGGTTTTGCTTAATGTTTATTTCCTATGCTATCTGTTTAGGTGTTTATATTTTAAATAAGATACCTACACAAGGAAAAGAAAGTCCCTATCAGGGACTGTTTGCCTTAGCTTATTCCAAGATCTATTTCTATGGTAACTCCCATCCCTTCCCTGTTACACTGTTAATTTATAATCTTTTCCTATACAACATATACTTCAAGTCTTATTGCGGTGCTGTTCATCAGTATCAGTTACCGAGCATCTACAGGTGTCACTGAAATCAGTTAGAGGAGTGGGGGCATCCTCCCAAGCCTCTGCTCACACCCTATGTGCCGTCATTCATGGGACTGGCTTAGGGGACTGTTCTGTGCCCTGAACTGAGTACGAATCACTTGGGGCTCTGCCCTCTCTGGCTGTGTTGGAGCAACTGAAGATCCTGGTTCAGCTGCAGACCACTAGGTTTATCCTGGAAAGCTTTTGGTCTGATTGATCTGTTTGTTAAACTTGTCGCTAGCTGATGTTCCTGACCACGTGAGCTGTATACCGGGGTCCTCCCTTAGCTAGAGGCCATAAGGTACACATTGTGTGGGGCAGAGGAGTGCATCTGGCAGCGGTTTGTGGATGGGACCTCCACTTGTGTCACAGCCAGCTCTGGGACAGGTGGGACTGGGCAGATACGTGTGCCACGGCAGCCACCTGTGACCAACATCAGCAGTATCTTCCTTTGAAATAGCTTTAAAATGAAAGAGGGGAGATATGCAACTGCAATATATCAAATTAGAGAAAATATTTTCTGTTTCCTTCTGTTTGACCCAGAGCACTCATGTCAGTGAGAGTTATCCCATTTACTGTATGAGGGTCTGACTCAGGTCCCTAAAGAAGTTCTGTGCAAACTCAGGTTCCCAGATAAGAGGGCAGAGGTGCAGGTGAATATTTCGAAGCAGTGACCTGTGCAGATAAAAGAAGAGATGAGGATTTCCTGCCTTGCTTTTTACCGAGCAGTGTCCATAATGATTTAGCAACTACAAGTGTGAAACAAAAAGCACAGGGAGCGCACACAGCAGTAAGAAACCCATGTGCTGCTGGGACTGTCCCTGTAGTTAAATATATTTTAAATGATCTATTTTGTAATGTCAGGAAATTCCTGGAGTTTTTCTGTTATGACACAGGGGGAAAAAGCCACCATGTGCCTGATAACTTGAATTTCTTTTCTTTGATTTTGCTCATAAATTAGGCTAGAATGTCTTAGAGGATAGGGCTGGTATGCTTTCAGTAATTGTACATTGATTGCTAGCTTATTACGTATGCTCTTCCATATATACAGATGGAGCCAGACATGCTTTGTACAGCCTACGTGATTATTTTTTAATTCCTTGTTTGTGGAGTTGTTTGCAATTTGTGTGCAAAGTTCTGGACTTTGCTTGCAGGTTGAGATTAGGAAATGAGTTTCTATGAGACTGCATATAGAAATGTATCTCGTTGTTACCATTCGTGGAATTGGCTTCTTTTGTGTGATTTAATATGACAAATGTAGGTAAGTACAAATGTCTTGTATCTAGATATAAAAACAGAACAATCAGGAATGTTGATTCTGATAATTTTGTTTGCTTATTTTTTTAGCTTGTGTAGAATTTCAGTAACTTTGTGGAAATGTGGGCATCATTTGTAAATACTTTCCTCCCTCTCTTTGTAAAGTTCATCCCCCCAGTTCTTGCCGTACTTTGTGTTTTTACATGGGAAATCTGCAGTCCTCTGTATTGTGCACTTACCAACAGAGTTATCTAAAAACATGCTGTTAACTTTAGCAGGGCTCGTTCTTGTGTCAGTGTACCTATTTCGATTGTGCAAGATGTAATCTTAAAAATGTGTAGTGTTTCATAATTTACATAATAATAGTACATTTTTTCATGGTTAACGTAATAAAAAAATCTACGTAGTACAAAAAAAAAAACAACAACCCACTCACATATGGTTTACATTTCTTTAGTACACAGTGCCATAGTAAATGGAAACAGCCATGGTCGGAGAAATGTACTCTTACTGCAGAACAGTCTCAAGTCCTCTCTGCAGCACATTTAGGAGGTGTTAATGACCCCAATAATGAAATGCATTCATTATGAGTGGCACATCGAAGCACCCTATAGTTTGGGTCCTGTCAGCACATTCATTGCATGTAACATATTTCAGGCTTCTGTGAAAAGAAACTTAACATAATAGCTGTAGTTGGCTAGCCATATTTTCAGTAAATTTATATCACATCAAATAGTTTATTTTTGAACCGTATGGAAGAAATTATTTAATAATTATTTGGGCTTCTAATACACTAAGTTTAACTTGCTAGGTTAGAGAGTCTTATTGCAGTACATTTAAATGTACAGTACAGTAAATTAAAAAAAAAAGGGATATATCAAGATCTGAAATTTTGACACAGTCAAAATCATTTATTCCTATGTCAAAAAGGCATGCTGGAGTACTTTCTGACCAGTGTTTTTTCTTTACTGTGTTTACTTTCCAGGCTTTTGGTGATGCTGCCATTAATAAAGAGATTTCTGAACTCAAAGTACACTGTGTGACCCTTGGATGCAGTTGGTCTGGTATCATGAAAAAATTTGAAGTATGTTTAAAGGCAGTTTATTTAAATTAACGTGCACTCTTACTTGAATGGGGACAGAGAGACAATGAAACTAGGTTCTCAGCAAACACAAATTAATGCAACGTCATTAGAATCAGCAAAGGTATCATGATTTATACCGACAGACTGTCTAAAAACATGACATTAGCTTTAGTAGGGCTTTGACCAAATCCAGAACATCCTGAATGACTATGAAATTCATGTTGTACAAATTTACATCAACTATGATTTTCTTTTTCCAGTGGGTTTACTTATTATTTAGATGCAAGGATGCTACAAGTAGGTTTTGCCAGACCAGAATACTTCAGTCTCCAGGACTTTGTTATGGGCAATATCCTTAGTATGTTTTTATAGGAGAAATAATTTCCTCCCACGTAAATTACTCTTAAGGATTCAATGTGTTCATCACTCTTTTCAAACTGATGCGAAGTGCCCAGGTTAAATATTTAGATGGGTGAGATCTGTGAATCAGCCATGCAAATTAGAATAATGAAAAAATGCAATAATTCTGATACTAAAGCAGATCTATTTTGGTCTCCTGGTGTAGGAACAGAGGGTCTTTCTGCATTTGTAACAGGGAATCTGCTATGTACCTTGTGTGACTGTGTATCTGATAGGCATCTGAGGTGCTGCTGCCTTTTCTTTGCTAATTTTGCAGAAATTTTCTGTTTGAGTGTATTCCTCTTTAAGGAAGAATCTACCCAGTTTGCTTAGCTTCATAGTGTTGAGAATTGGAGCCCCTCTCAGCATGAATACATGGCAAAATTGATTTGAGAGTTGGGCGTGTGATTCAAATTGGCATTTCTGAGCCTGTTCTGTAGGGGACAGTCATCTCCCTTTAAAGACAAAATCAGTTGTGACACAGTGCCTACAGAAGCTTTGGTAAAAGAGGTCAGAGGAAATAGTTTTTACTGAAATACTGTGTTTTTAAGAATCTGAAAGTAGACCTGTTACATGTAGTTATGAATGAAGTAATGCCGATATTTTTCCTTGTTGAGATGAGAGGATGCAAATAATGAAAAGGAAAGGTTTTAAAAGTGATTTTTAATATAGTTAAGGGTTGTGTCCTAATTGTTGCACAGAAGGTGTCACATGTCCATTGTTTTATGCTATGCAGAGATGGCAGCAGACGAACCACATTCATCCTTCCAGGCAGAGCAGGGTGGTTTCAGTGCTCAACCCCCCCACCAAACCCCACCAAAAAAAAGAACCCACCCCAACCAAAAAAACAACCCCCCGAATAAAAAACCAGGCTAAAAGTTAGGGATCCTCTAAAACAAGGCAAAAAGCTGGGACCAGGATCATGTTATTTTCAAACAAAAGCACTAGGGAGACGGCTCAAGGGAGAGCTCATGTTTAAATTTATCAAAAGTTGGTGGTTGTTGTTGTTGCTTTTTTAAGTTAAGAATTAAGAAAAAAGCCACAGTAAAGTTGGTGAATTTTTCATCAGTAATCTCGGTAACATTGTGGAGTGGGACTTTACCTAAGATTAGCAGAAGTGCAAAGCAAGTATCCAGGCTGGCAGAATGAGGATTATTTGTAGATTAATGCATGTCTGCAGTTTACATTGTGCTTTATAACTTTTTACTTCCAGGAGCATCAGAGTTTATGTGAATATGCTTTAATCCCTTGTCACACTGGTTGTGGACACGTGGTGATGAGAAAGAAACTTGCAGATCATTTGGAAAATGGATGTGTTAATAATGTGACAATGTGTCAGAAGTGTAAGCGGAGCTTATCCAGTACTGAATACCAAGTAAGAGCATTTCTCTGTTTCAAATGAGGGCTTTATATTAATGGCTTAAATAATCTGTCATGACGTTTTTCATCCTGATTTCATGAATGCTCGTGCACTTGGAGAACATATAGTTTTCCTGAGTTTGCTAATTTTGCCATGCATGTGTTGGAGGGAAAGATAAGCTGTATTTGATAGTCTGCTTGTGATGTTACAACACAGAGGGAAGTATCTGTGTGCTCATCCAGTGCTCAGGCAGCCCATGTTCCACCTCCTGTCTCAAAGCGTGTGTCCCAGTATGAGGTGGGTAAGAAGCAGAAGGACACAGACAGCGGCAGGGAAGAGATCTTGAAAGTGGCTGGAGTTTTACTCAAACTGCCCCAAAATTTGTCAAGCAGGCTTTTGTCTGATAGTATTTCTATTAGATGTGACCAGGTATAACTCTCCAAATTAGCAGCAGTGTCCCTACAGACCAGGAAGAGCATACTCTGAGTCTGCCAGAAATTTCTCAGTGACTATTTAAACATATTTAATTTATATTTTTTATGTTTAAGTTGTGTTTCCCACTGTTGTGACAGGGACTTGCAAAATGTATGTGTGTACAGCCTGTATCTATATCTACACAGGGTAACGCTCTGTCCCCAGCATTTGCTCAAAATCCTCTTCAAAACAGCCTTTTTTTTTTTTTACAGAAGAATGTCATTGATCATCGAACTTTTAAATTTGTGTTATTAAACCTTTTCCATTCTTTCTTAGAAGTAATAACTTAGTCAGTGCTCAAAATTCTGATAGCAGGGCAATGTTATGTGTTACTGACTTGCAGATTTTAAGTGCCTTTATACATTCATTTTATCTTAAAAAAAAGGTACTCCTTATTTTTACCCATTTTTGTAGATGTGGCACAGTACAAATTCTGGGAGTGGTCTGAGGGCATAAAGTGAGCTAGTAGAAACTCTTCCGTGGAGCTGAAGGAGGAAATGGTGTGGTGGGGCAGATGAAAAGTGGTAGAAAATTATCTGCTCTTGTATGAAGAGATTGCCGAAGATACAGCTTCAGTGGCACACTTCGCAGCCTCATGATGGAAGGGCATCGGCTGTTGTTTACATTTTGTGATTAAAAACTCCTGGAGCAAAGCAATAGCGGCATGAATGAGAGATGCCCTACGCCTGCTAACACCGCTATGTGTCTTTTGATTTGAAAGCTCTGAGAACAACCCCACCTAACTTCTGACCCTGTGGGCTCTGTTATCACAGAACGTGTTGCTGGGGTGACACTCTTTTGGGGTGTAGCCGAATGAATATTGTTCCCTCCAGATGATTTAAAGAGAATAATTGCCAGCCTTGGAGTTTTGTCCTGGAATGGGGGCATAGTGATCTAAGACTGACGTGGCAGGAAGGTTGGGAATATCTCAAAAATGTAGCCCAAAGTAAATAGTAGTGGATAGCTTTGCCCGTCGTAACTGTCACAAATTTATGCCTTTCCAAATACTGAGCTGTAAGATTTACTCAGCACGGGGGTAACAGTCCCTCTGGGGTAAGAACAAGGCGCTCTTGCTAAAATGTGCTTCTTGGGAAGCTTTTGCCTCTGCTCTTCATATCTTACTAACTCTTACAGAGAGAGAGAAGAATATCTGGACCCAGGCACATTTTACCAGGGCTAAATCCAGTGTTTCAGACAGACCGTAAATACCAGAAGGTGGCAACGCTTAATCCCTTTCAGCCTTCTGTAAGTGCAGTATGCGGGCTGGGGAGGAAACCCGAGCTGCCAGAGCGTTCCCTGAGCACCTTTCTCTGTTCAGAGGTCTGTGATACCACAGATCCACCTCAGCGGGCTTCATTTTCCTGCAGTAAAGAACTGTTTTCCTCCCACTCATTCCGGTTAGCTATCATCTAATTAATTTTTTGGTTAGGAAACCTTGGCAACCAAGCAGGGGATTGGCCTTGAGATGCTGATTTTTCTCTGCCCGTCTTAGTATTTGTAAAATTGGAATTTTGCTGGTTACGTGATCTGCTTCATTAAATTTGCAGTTACGTGGCATATGAATTTTGATTATTTGTGTGTATTCCATTTATCCACAATCCTCTGGGAGCACACAGTAAGTTTTGGGCACTGCTGTGGTGCTCTCTGTCTTGGCCAATCAGTTATTGGTCTTGTGATTTTTGCATTTCCATATTTTAAAGAAACTTCTTACCAGCCCCTCTCCCCCTCAAGAAATCAGCGCTCTGAAGGAGTCAAATAGCAGAAAGGAATAAAATAAAGGCATACTTTGTGCAATAGCTAAGATGCAGAGTATTAAAAATGAGTTAGAGAGTGAGAAAAACCTATGGCTGTATTTCTGAGGATCAAAAGAGAAACCTTAGGACTCTTTGCAGGGGAGACTTGAGGGTTGCTGCAATGGCTTTATCAGAAAATTTCTAGACTGCTATATGAAATGTACTGGCAGGGAAAGGCATTTATAAAGATTAAAGACAGCCCCCCTGAACACTATGAATGGAAAGCTGACAGTTGCTGTGTTAAATACACATATTACAGTCGTATGAACCAATGGCAGGAGGATTACTTTACCCTTCTTGGAGCCAGAAATGGCAGGAAGTCTCCTCTGAGTGGTAATGCATTTTGCATTAGCACATCATGATGGAAAATTTGGATTCCAGCCTCCGAAATGTTAATAAGCAGGATGCAAGAAGGGTCTGCAAATTAAGCAAACTATATGGAGTCAATGCAAGAAGAGTTTATATTTGGGTTTCCTGTATATTTGCTTTCTGTTCTGCAATCCACCTGCATGTCATCGCATATATATGTGTGTGTACCTATATGTGTGCGTGAGAGTGTGCATATAGCTGTGGCTTGAACTGGGCAAGACTTGTACATTGCCAATCTTGTATCAAATTTCCCAGGGTGACCTTGCAAAGCATCTGTAAGTAGTTTCCAAAAGCTTTGGGCCCCACAAGCGAAAGATCACACTTTGTACTTCCACTTAACAGGTATTGCATCTGGAGATCCGTCACCGAACACGCCTGCTAGGCTGAGAAGAAGAGCAGTCAGCTTAGAGGCTGAGCTTGGGAAACCTCTGAGTCTGCAATTCATCGTACAGGGGACAGCAGAACCCACTTTTAGCAGATGTGCTTTCGTCCCCAATTTCTGAACGTTATTTCCTCTAAAAAGAAGCCAGAGAACTCTGCAGCCTATTGCGTAGCGAGGCCCAGAGCGGGCAGTCTCTGGACAGGGGTACAGGATTTTGCACCGTGTGTTGTGGAGCTCGTAGTGCTCCTGGGGAAGTTACCTTTCCTTCCTTTACTCTTCCTTAAATCCACACCTTCCAAGAGAAAAGCAGGAAACTTATTGTAACCTTTTTCTTCCATAACACAGAGTTTCTTGTAGAAAAGCCTCCCAAATCCCTAGGTTTCTGTAAAATGGGAATAGCAATCCCAAACACCAGCTTTGTTTCAAAGCCTTGTAAAGAAAGATGCTCAATGATTTTATTAACGTACTGAATTCTTTCCTTCTTGTTTTAATGGCAGGAACATTCATGTGAAGGCAATTTATGTAAGGAACAGAAACGTGTGCAAACAGAAACACCATCAAAGGAAAAGGTGGGTAAAAGATGGGTGATTGCAATGCAGCTTTATTTCAGTTCATAAAAGTATCACTTGTTCATTTAGATTAAATGAAAATCTGAGAACATCTTCAGATATGGCAGTGATTTGGGTGCTTTTTACATCCCAGTATAGCTCTGCTGACTACCTTCTCTTCCCTGCTCCCACAATTACTTTATTAAATTATCTTCTCAATTAATCTTACAAAAAAGGGGAAAAGGTTTTTTTTTTTCCTTTCAAATATTTGTGGAGACCCACATGAGCAAAAGAAGAACATGCTGTATAGCAGCATATTGGAAGAGACATGCATTGGTTGTGAAAGGGACTACATTTGAACGTCACTTAGAGCGTTTGGTCTGATAGATCCATTCATTCCCAGGACGTGCGGTACGACACAGCTCTTCTGTGCATTCTCAACGAGCAGGCAGAGGGTGGGAGAGGCTGCCTGCGTGGTGTTACCCATTGTGGTGGGCCACTGTGCTTATTGGCAGCTTATTTATGAGTTATTACTAGGAGACCGCTGTGGTTTGTTAAATTATGTTGTATCATTATGGAGTCTGTTAGACAGACACTTAACTGTCAGGCTGCGTGCAAGAAATTTGCAATCAACCACACTCTTGATTGATTCACTAACGAATTTTCAAAGCTCGTTGGACATTGTAACCTGTGGTAATGCCTTGACTTAACCTGATTTATCCTGCTGGGATTGCGGCCTAGTTGTTTGTAGGTAAATAGAAGAATCCCTTCCAATTGGTATTTGATTATTTTCTTTCCTTTTTTTTTTCCAACAGAACCTCTCTACACCCTTAATCAACAAGGATGGATGTCGTTTTTCTGAAGTCGGCTGTTCATTTAGGGTGAGTGAAACGGCTGCTTTTGGGAAGGTCTCAAATGGCGTACAGCTCCCCACTGTACCTTTGGTCTCGCCAGCCTCTGTGTTCAAGGTAGTAGGCTTTGATTTCAGTTTATCTTTAAGAAAAGAGAGAAAGTCTGCCCGCTTGCAGTAGATCAGCAGAGGTGATGTTGGAACTGCCATGGGTACACAGCGTGGGTAAGGTGCAGTTCAGCCTGCGATACTCTTTATCTTGCACTGTGCATTCACTTCAGATGAAAATAGATGTTTGTTACAATTCTGCTGTTCTTCTGTTTTGGGTATTCCCTTCAGGGTAACATGTCTTAAAACAGTAATGGGGCTTCTTTGCATTTCAGTTGGCATCTGTTGCCTTGTCTCATCTTTTGTGCACAGCGTATATATCAAATTTGGCTTATTTGGGAACCTTGCTGGGACTCTGCCTGGCAACTTGTTTAATCCAGAAATTGTAGGGAATTGTTTTCTTTTTACGTAGCACGTGTACACAGCCTAAACTGATCGTTGGAGGGCTGGTTGGTTTTCCTCTCTTCGTGTCTCCTCTGAGAGTCAGCTGCTGTGTAGCGGGACCTGTATCTCACAGCTTTTCCATCCGTGGCTCTCCCAAGAAGTTGAAGGGAACGTTGCTTGATTTGGCCTCAGGCCAATTACGGTAGTTGTTTGGAAAGTGTATTGACAGTATCTCTTCTTACAGGGAAGCAAAGAGAAGATAAAGGAGCATGAGAAAACTGCAGTTGGAGCCCACATGCTGCTTCTGCTGCAGCACATAAAGCAACTGAAGGCGAGCTTGTGCGCTGCTGCCAAAGCTGCAAACGGTTTCATCCCGCAGTCAGAGCTGAATGTGAATGGTGCAGGAAAAAGCATCTCTGATCTGCAGATCCCGGGGGGCCTGGAAAGCAATGGGGATCTGGAAGTAGACTGTTTTCCTGGATCTTCTGTTTCTGAAGATGAATCTGTTCTGCAACAACTTGTGAGGGAGAAAGTGATTTCTGAGCTAGAAAATAAGCTGCACGTGTTTGAGAATATCGTGGCAGTGCTCAATAAAGAGGTGGAGACCTCTAATTTGGAAATCACAGCCTTTCGGAGACAGAGTGAACTCGATCAAAATATAATACGAGGCCTAGAACTGAAGGTAAATAGTTATGATAAGCATTGTCTGGTGCTTGTTCTATAGACGATAACAAATATTTACACATATCAGAGAGAGGTGGTGTAGAGATCAGGACAGGGATGGGAACAGGAATTTGAGCTGTGAAGTGTTAAGTTCTGGACACATCTACAGGATCCTTTTGTTGTTTTGGATAAATTTTCAAATGGGGATCTCTTAATATTTATTATCTAAATCTGTGTTTAGATACTTGGATAGTCCTGAGAGTTTTGAACGTTCAGAATTTCATAGAATCATCAATCAGAATTTGCCATGATCAGACTGTGAGCAAACAAGACAGCTGTTTTAATTGACAGATCCTCTTAAAGCAGCATTATGCCTGGAGGACCGAACAACCATCTATCCATTTTTTTGCCTTATGTGCTGGTATATAACTGTCACTTGAAACGAAATCAAGGGAGACTCTCCAGAACATGACGTCTCCAGAACGATTCTGCCATTTCTGCAGCATGACAGCCTGGAGAGGGGAGTTGATTGAAAACTGATCTGTTTTTTCTAGGTTGCAGAGTTGCACCGGTGCCTGACGCAGAAGGATGCAGGCCTGAGCAGTCTTCATAAGAGTCTTCTGTTCTCCGAGCAAGCTTCCTACGATGGGGTCTTTCTGTGGAAAATAACAGATGTTGGCAGGAAGTTACAAGACTCTGTGACTGGAAGAACAGTCAGTTTGTATTCACCAGGTAAAACACGACATATATGTGTGTTAGCAAAACCCAGTCCTTTAGAAAACCTACCGATTTCTCTAGAACGGTGCTTCTTTCTGCTCATGTGGACAGGTCCTTTGAAATGGCTCCTTAAGCTAAAATGCTGTTTATGCAAAGACTTCATGCTCTCCTGCCTGCAATTCAGGGCAGGTGTGATGTGCTCATCCAGAGAGTTGTGTTCTATTCTGGGCTTTCATTTTGCAATTTGCCCTCTGCCGCAGCTACTTGCAGTGACATCTGCTGGATCTGTCTCGTCTAACCCACGGCTGGGTGCTTATGCTACCGAATGGCTTTCTGCGGCAGTTATCTCCCATGTGAGAAGTAATTTGATTAGTAATTTTTCATGGAGGCGTGAGGCACTAAAAGTATTCCAGCCACTGGATTTTCATTGCTTACAATCTCCAGGGTGTACTGATTTGTCTGTTCTCATCTCTGTGATAGCAAAACATGTCATACACTATCTTTTCCGATATGTCAGAAGACTCGTTATGTCTTTTTTTCAAAGGAGGCTTTACTAATGAAGAGTTCTGATTTTCAGCTTTCTACACTGCAAAGTATGGCTACAAGGTCTGTCTGAGGGTTTATCTGAATGGCGATGGGACAGGAAAAGGAACCCACGTGTCCCTGTTCTTTGTTGTCATGAAAGGAGACTACGATGCGCTGCTCCCGTGGCCTTTCAGACACAAGGTAAGAAGGGCAACCTTTTCGGATCTGATCCTAGCGTAAACCCAACGCTTCTCCCAGTGAACACAAGGGGACTTTTGAGTTTAGTGGAAGTTAGAGCGTTTTCCCGTTTTCCTCTCCCATGGCTATTAGCCAGACTCAAATCTTGTGTAATAATTTGTCTCTGAAGGGAGTGATTTGCACTCAGGGAAAGCCGCTCTTACCGAGATTCCATACTTTGCCTTGTAGGATTTTCAAGCACCAGAATACTGGTGTCTGAAGCCTCCCAACCTGCGTCCACCTGGGCTAAAGCCAGAGACGCATTTTTTCCTGGCTCTTGCTATACATAGATAATAGCAATTTATGAGGGAATTACGATTTTCTGTCTGAAGCACAGGTGTCAGAAACATGACATTAGAGTTCTACTTACAAATGTGCCATAGATGTCTTATGTGATCCTGATCTTATTTTTTCTCATTTTATAAGTGTAATCTGATAATGGCAGCAATGGTTAGAAAAGCAGTGAAAGTACGCACAGGGCTCTGATCTCTGTTCTCGCACTTGCCTTCATGTGGTAATAATTCCGTAAACCTTTCACATAAATAGCCGCACTACTGTTTAGCAGCCAAAAAAAAAAAAAAATCAAAGTTCCCAGTCCTCACTGCATTAAAAATTATTGCACACATTTCACATTTAAAGCTAAAGAACAGTGAGTTAATAACAGTGGTAATGAGATGGGGAGGTTCTATACTGGTATTTAGGTTGTGTCTTTTACATATTTGCGTACAGGCAACTGAGCTGTTTCTTTTCATTCCAAACCACAATAACAGAATGAACGTAATGGCTGTAACCAAACTCCGGGTTTAAGTTGTCAGGAGAGAGAGGAAAAAGTTTTTGGACTCTGCAGTTCTGAACCAAGAAATAATTGCTTACTTTATTTAATTTTATTTTATTTTGCAGGTGGCAAAGTTTTAAATACTTCACCTGGGAACTATTAGAATCTCCTTTGTTCACATTAACTGAACTTGCAGATTGTGAAACATTCAATTATAATTTGTACTTAATTATCAATAGAGATGCAGCATGTTTGCACTTCTGTCTCTGATATTTTCTGGTTTATTTTTCCATTCAATAGCTCATCATTGCTGCATTCTGTTTTTCAGGTCACGTTTATGTTGCTTGACCAAAATAACAGGGAACATATTATTGATGCATTTCGCCCAGACTTGACTTCTGCTTCGTTTCAGAGACCAGTGAATGACATGAATGTTGCAAGTGGCTGTCCCATGTTCCTCCCTCTGTCCAAATTACAGTCACCTAAATATGCCTATGTGAAAGAAGACACGCTTTTCCTTAAATGTATTATAGAAACAAATTAGTAAATCTTGAAATACGAGTGTCTGGTAAATCACCCACTGAATTTCATTAGTTTACAAGAAAAAAAAAATATCAGCTTGAGACCTTGTATTAGTTTTCACGTGCACACAAAATCCAGAGAGCCTCAGCCTGTGCTCCGCTGAATCCGTTCACATCAGCCGCGGAGCTGCCTGCTGGAGTTAGCTACTGCGGGGCACACCGAGCGCTCCCACCCGTGCCCCGCCGAGCGTGCTATTGCAAATGAGAACTGTGATTATTTCATCAAAACGGCTGATACTCCTGGTTTAGGTGTAGGTTACAGTCCCCCCCCCCTCCCCTCGCAGATGCACTTGTGGAAAAGGCGCTGTTCTTCCCGCGCCCCATCCCGCTGCGTGGGCCGTTCCGCCCGGGCGGCTGGCATGGCGTGCGGCCCCGGCTGCCTTCGAGCGTCCTTGGGTTCGTAGGTTTGTGGGATGCGAGGGGTGAAGCCGAGCTTTCCCCAGCCTCCGGCAGTACCGCAGCGTGCGGCTCCCCTTCCTGGGAGGTACGGAGCGAGCACCTGTCGGACTGCGCTGGCTGCCAGCCCTGATGTGGGATTTTGGCTGTTCCCCCACCAGGGACAAGGGCAGATTCCTTCCCCTGAGGCACCGATCGGGTGTCTCTGTTTGTGCTTATTGATGACCTTGAAAGCAGTGAGTTGTGGATAGCGTTTGTTGCTTGAATTCCTTATACTGGATGTTTTATTTCTTGCTATTTATTTTAGACCTATATTTATGTGCTCTGTAAAGAGATGTTTTGTTGGGAGATGACCAGATTACACTGTGCCTTGGGGAAATTATTTCTTGTATTTCTAAAGGAGTCATTTGACTTTCCCATTTCAGACGCGGAGCTCTGAGGGTTGTTAACCCTGGGAAGTCCGGAGCTGCCATTCCAAGCAGTGCCAAGGACCTCTCAGGAGCTTTGTTTTGAAGTGTTCAGTCACTTTCTGAACCTTCAAGGCAAGTGACTTATTAGAAAATATTGATCTTTTTTTTTTCTTGCTTAATTCTTTTTATGTGCTCTGATGTTTCAGTCTTTTCACATGCTAAACCAGAAGTAACTACTAGAAATGTTTTTGTCTTTTTTTTAAATAGAGGTAAGGAATGATTTTTTTTTTTTTAATAAGCAAGTCAAGCTTGGGAATGTCTGGATGTGTGCAAAGTTCAAATGCTACGCGTTATCCCCGAAAGCAGCAAGCCTTCCCCTCCTCACTCCCTGCTTAATGACCGTTTGACAGAGTCGGTGGAGTTGAGGTTGGGTTTGGTGCAGCGGTTCCTGAACTCCCAGCAAACCCAGTGCGGTGCGGGTTGCTTGTGCCGGGCTGCGAGCTGTTCCGCGGGACGGGGGCTGCAGCGTACAGACCCCAGGCCTGATTTTGCAGACAGGGACTGGTGTGTATTTAAAGGCCTTTATGCAATTCCTTCATTCATTTTCCCTTTGCAATATTTCCCATGTCTCAATTGAAAGCACAAAGCTGACAGACAATATTGTGCCCGCTGTGCGAGAAGGGAGAGGAGAAACTGTTTGTCCACTTACATTTTGCAAACCATGGAAACCGCAGCCGTCTAGCAGAGCTGGTGAAATGTCATGTGCCGTGACTAAACCCCCAGCCTGACTGCCGGCGTATGAAGAGATTTTGCAAATCTCTCATTTCTATCTTGACAGCATCCTTTAAAATAATTAGTTGTGATGAAGTATCAAATTTCAGAAAAACTCACCCCATAAACAACTAACAAAGCTTGTTTGGGAAAGAACTGGATATTCTTTGCCATCACACACAGAGTCTCTCTCTCTCTCTCAGTGTCTTTTTCTCTCTTCCGTGTTTAAAATGTTCTTTCAGGGACAGAAATTTATTTTTCCAGTAATGTGCCAGGCCCTGTAACCGCACTGGAGTAATATGCCTAAAAATATTATGCTTTTCATGGCTGTGTAATTTTGACAAGTGCTGTATTTATTACAATCACTCATATTTTCTTACTATTTATTTGCTAAATAAAGCTTACTAACTTAAAAAAAGGTTGGTGTGTCATCTTCACTGTAAAGCAGGCGATCGAGCAATGGGGACAGCGGTTTGCTATAGGAGGAGCTGAGCCGTGCCGCGGAGCTCACTCATTTCTCCAGCAATAACACCGGGGAGGTTGAGGCAGCGCGGGGCCCTGACCCGGGAACAACCATCCCTGTCCCCGGCGCTGCTCCTGCTGACGCTCAGCCGAGCGCGTGGGACAAAGTGCGTTCCCTGCGGTCCTGCAGGACATCGGTGGAAACTTTGGGAATGAGCCCTAAAGCATCTCTCACGTCAGTGCCGTAACGACGGGGTCACCTTTCCATTGCCTCTGGAAGGTGGTGTTTGTATGGAAGACGTAGCACCCAATAGATCGGGTTTTGACCTGGAAAATTGAATAAAGGGTTGTACAACCCCGACCCCCCGGTGGTGTTACCCCCCCCCCCCGCCAGCTGGGCTCAGCACACAGGGGGATTTGGGTGCGGGGAGGTGAGTGTGGGAAATGATGGCACGATCCGGCACAATAAGTGTATTTCCAGAGCTGCTCCCGGCTCCTGCAGCCAGAGCGGAGCGGGGGGAGGCGGCAGTTGATCTCACGAGAATTAGTGCAGATTAAGACAGGGGTCGGCCGTGCCTGGCTGCCAGGGCAGTGGGAGCTGCTCTGTACCTGTGTAAGCTTTCCTTGGTCCTCGCTGGCCGTGCAGCTGCTTTTCCATGTGTTTTTCTTTTTTTTTTTTTAAATTAGCTGCTTTTATCATAGCTGGCATTGATTTCCCAGGGCAGCTTGGCTGCCTCTTTGCTCCACTGTTACGTTTTTTTGGTGTAAAATCCTTTTCCGCATAGAGCTGTTATTTCTTAAAAATAATTAGGAGGGTTTTCCTTGTGTGAGAGAGACAGAGAGAGGAGGTGGGGGAAAATGAGTAAAGCCGTGTGTGGGTGAGAGCTGGGGAAAGAGAGAAAGTACGTGGGAGAGAAGATGTGAATCTGTGTGTGTGAGAGAATATTTATGTGTATGTGTCTGCACCGAGGGCAGCAAAAACGTGAGTGCATATGGGCATGTGCAGGTTGAGAGGTACATCCAGCGGAGAGTGAATGACCTGACGCCTCCGTGCTTCTCTCTCGCGTGATTCTACCAGGAACAATTACACTGAGGTTTTTTTTTTAATCCTGTGCACAGCCGGGATTTCAGTGACGGCAGGAGCCCCGTGTCGCCGCGGGCGGGAGGTCAGATCACGCAGAAGCGGCACAAAGCTGCGAGGAAGCAGAAGCACCTGCGCTGGCCGAAGCCGTACCCTGGAGAAAGGACGCGGTGCACCGGGGCTCTGTCCGTCCTGGTGTGACGGATAGCAGCGGGGCAGGATGGGGTGGGCTGGAGACCTCGCTCAGCACCTCCCTTCTGCAGGGGGAGGGGGGAGCCCACACAGCCCTCGCCGGGGCGTCCTCCCGGGAGGACAGGGCTGATGGTGGCAGAAGGGACCCGCTTGGTAAATATCAATTTTAAAAGTTTCTTGGAAAACCTTTAATTCCCATTTTCTTTCTAGCCATGGATTCCCAATGGGGAAATCCCCGAAGGAAGATGGGAGGGAAGCTGCAGGGCTGCAGGGTTTGCAGGACGCTGCGCTCATCACGCCGCAGCACAGGGCCGGGGCAGAGGTGCCTCTGACTGCTTCACTGCGAAATCACGGGAGGAGCGTCACATGGAGCCAGCTTTTGGGATGACTCAGGCCTGGATGGCAAACGTTTGCAAAGGGAGGAAATTTCGTTACTGGCCATGCTTGTGGGGCCAACAGCTCGTTGGTGTAAAACCATCCCCGGGATGAGATGTAGATGAAGCGTTGCTCATTTACAGCAGGTAGCAGAGGCGAGCTGGACTGCCGTGAAACCGTTTATCGTGAGCTCTGCGTGTGTGCAATTGATGGAAGAGTTTTGAGATCACTCGGGGCCCAAAACAGCAGCGAGGAGCCCTGGAGCCACGGGCTCTCGCCGCGGGCTGGAGCTCCTGGAGGAGCGTGGAGGGCTGGAGGAGCCGCGCTGGCGCTGGGGCTCACTCTGCTGCCCGAAGAGCAACAGCGAAGAGTTGGAGCTGTTCGTTTCTGCGCTGCAGGCTGGGGTGCGGGTTGGGAACGCCTGGCTAGACGGAAGTAAAATTGCCCTCTCTCGTTGCCCCAAGAAGCTGTGGCTGCCCCATCCCCGGAGGTGTTCAAGGCCGGGCTGGACGTGGCTGGGAGCAACCTGGGCTGGGGGGGGGTGGCCCTGCCCGGGGCAGGGGGGTGGGAACTTGATGGTCTTCAAGGTCCTTTCCAACATAAACCATTCTATGATTCCATAAATCCCCCAAGGCAAGTGAGGGGCTACCAGAGGCACTCGTGGGGCCATGGCCTGGACTCAGGGTGGCACGGGGGGTCCCTGTTGGCTCAGCATTGCACCGCATGGACACAGCCCAAATTCTTCTGGAGCACTGATAATTACAGTTGCGCTAACAGGCATTCGCTTACTGCCGTTTGGTAGCTGGCTCAGCAGGGCAAACATCCCCCGGTAAACACAGATCTTCACTCTCCATTTTTCACTTTTCCCCAGGAATAAAATGGGCTTTTCTTTCTTTCTTCTTGGGGGGATGTCTTTTCTGCGCCGTGCTCAGGAACTGCAGACGTGTTCATAACATATCTGTGTCAAAATTATGTAAGGGCTCCATTAACATAAAACTCGCACAGCTGTAAGAATACTTACAAGCTCTTCATGTCTTATGCAATTGCATAGAAGCACGCAAAGAAAGTTAAGTTAAAAAAAAAAGGATATGGATTAAATTCATGCTAAATAAACAATAAAAAGACATGAAACCCAATGCCTAAATGCTCTTCCTTTTAAAGGCACAGCTGGCATAAAACAGCTGAATGTCAGATTTAACGACTCTGATTCTAATTACAGCCATACCTTTGTTGGAATATGCCCTTCGGTATATCACTTTTCCCTGAAAGGGCTCGAACAAGAGCTAACTCCCCCTGTGCCGCGGCGCGCGAGGCGCTGCCGGAGCATTACCGCGTCCATGTGGAATGCATTGAGCCGCGGCGCTTTCCAATCACGGGGCTGCGCTCCGGGCTCTGGTGTTCCTGGAACAGGCTCCTGATTTTCATCTCCAAGACCTTCAGCCCCAAAAGCCTCTTGATAAGGAAACGGACGGCACTTACCGGGAAAGAAGCTGAAATCGGAGCGATATCAAGAGTTCTCTGATCCATCAAATCATTTCTGTTGCAGAAATGAACAGCCACAGCGATTTCTTTTTGGTCTGGACCAAATCAAAGGATGCAGAAAAATCAGAGTTTTAGTGAGCAAAGTCAGGACCGGTTGCTCCGTGTTTAATGGTTAGGTTGGCAAAGAGTCATAGTGCTTCTGTAGCTATGATGGTCTAAAATAATCAAGGACAAGGTTTGTAGGGAAAGATATTTTTTTTTTGAATCGACTAATAAAGCTGAAAAACCCAGGCAAACTTTTAGGCTTGTAAGCCCTCCTTCAGGACAGGAGAAGAACTCATAACCTCGCGCACAGTGGCTTTGAGCTTAACTTGGTCGTGTTGGTCAATCGGGTGGTTTCAGAGAAAAGGTGGTTGAGACCCGCGGAGCAGAGGGAAGCGTTGGCCAAGGGGGAGGTAGTCCCGTCCATAGCCTCAAACGACATTGGTTGTAGCTACTTTTATTGGCATGGACGTGTTTTATTTTACCAGCTGAATCTCCAGATGGAAATGGCACCTGCGAATTGTTTTGAACAGCGTACGGGAGTCCCTGTGCCGCAGCCCCGCGTCGCGCGGCCGCGGGAGGCTCTGGAGCGGCTGCAGCAGCCCACGCCAGTCCTTTCTGCAGATCCTATCTGCACATCAGGCCGGTAGCTCATAGGCAGCTTCATGTTTGGGTTTCCATTCAATATTCCTCGGCTTCGGTTTCCAGGACTACAAGCCAACTTACAACCCCTCCTCCCACTCCTGTTTTCAAAGAAAGAAAAACACTGTGAAAAGAAGCTACCCGATTTCTGGGCAGTTTTCAAAGCGGGAAGAAAGGCAACGCCGGGAGCTGCTCTCCCCGCGCGTGCCACGGGTTCTGCTCCGGCCAAGGCTCACGCCGGCTCCCGGCCGCGGTTCTCCGGGTGCTCCGTCCTCGTGCGAGTGGGAAAGCGCCTTCCACCCCACCTTTGCAAGTGCAGGGTGCGGAGGAGGAATGACAAGTTTTTAAGGACAAAACGGGGACGTTGGAGTAGTTTGCTGCCCGGGGCTCCATTCAAATGGCTTTGCGAGTGCCGGTTTTGTTTGGAGATTCAACAGTGGGGAAGAACCCGCAGGGACCTGCCCTGGGAGCCCACACTGGCCCCGCTCCCGGCCCGCGGAGGGCAGAGGATCACCGGCACTCGGCTTTGCGCTGTCGCTTGGGGTCTCATTCATTTCTGTTCATTTGCTTATGGAATAGTCTGCTTCTAACGGCCTGATCCCTGCTTACCCGGCCGGGAGAGCAGGTCCGCACCTTCTGCCGGCTCTGCACGCCGGGGCACCGAGCTCTCTTCAGCTGCGGGGGGTGTGAGCGCGGAAATATTCACCTCGGCATGGGCCCGGGTGGGTGCTCCTTCCCCAGCCGAGCGTGTCAGGCCTCGTCCCGCCGAGGTCCCTGAAGCCCACCGGCGTGAAGCCAGGCGCTCAGCTGTGTCCGACCGCCGTGCCCGCTCCAGGCACTGCCGGCAGCCGTGTGCCGGCGCTGCCGGGGGCCAGGAGCCCGCGCATGCTGCCGGAGACACGGGATGTCCAGTGGCTCCCCGACTCCCAGCAGTGTGCCGGAACAGCTGGGCAGATGTGTGGAGGAGGAGGAGGAAAGGAGAAGGAGGAAGAGAAGGAGGAGGAGGAGTAGTTGGGGACGGGGGCAGCGTGGTGGGAGCACCCGCAAAGAAACCAGGGTTAAATGTGAATGTGTGGCTTCATTCCTGTTAGGAGACTGCATCTCAAATTCCTTTTTTTATTCTTTTAGTTTGGGACTTTTGTTCTGGGGCACTGTGACTGTGCTCTTTCCACTGGTGGGCGCTGGGTCTGGGGTGCCCTCTCCGTGCCGGGGGGGTTTCAGTGAGGTCACCCCACTGACACCCGTGGTGAACTTGATCCCTTGTTTGATTTACGTGTCACATCATCCACATTCCCGTGGGCAAACGACCAAGATGCTGCAAGCGTAAACCACGGTGGCAAACATAAGCCACGGTGGCTGGGGAGGAGGGTGTAAGAACGTCCCCGTTTGCTGCCCACCACGCGGGGACAGGCTGGGACGGCAGTGCCGCTCCGCAAGTGCAGCAAACGACTCGCTTTCGGTCAAACCCAGCACCAGCAACCGTGGCGAGGCGAGCAGCGGTGTTTGTCCAGGGGGAGAGTTATGGTGCAAGAGCTATTTTAATCCTGCGGTGACTCATGGCTAACCATCATGACTCACCGCAGAGTTTGGTCGTTTGACTGTTTTGAAGATGCGTCAGGTTCCCGTGAAGGCGAAGGTCGGTGTTTCACGCCCGGGGAGTGAGCTGCCATATTTTTTTTTAAGCTGCCTAAACCTCTGCAAACACGGGCCCAGGCTTGGGCAGTCAGGCACAGGCATGGCATGGCATGGCAGGGCTCAGCACAGCGCGGCGTGACGCGGCGTGGCAGGGCTTGGCATGGCATGGCACAGCAGAGCACGGCTTGGCATGGGAAGGCATGGCATGGCATGGCATGGCATGGCATGGCACGGCATGACGTGGCATGGCAGGGCATGGCACGGGATGGCACGGGATGGTACGGCATGGCATGGTGTGGCACGGCGTGGCACGGCATGGCAGGGCTTGGCACGGGATGGCACGGCGTGGCACAGCGTGTTGGGCCCCCGCCCGCCGCCGTTTTCACGTTGCACTGGGCTTTTCCTTACATGCAGAGAACTGGAAAGCAAAGAGAACAGCCTTACGGTGACCATCGCTCGGGGAACTGCATTTCCCATCAGGTTCACACACGCAGCATTGCCCGCACGCTGCCGGCGGCCAGTTGCAGTGTGGCCGACACTCAGGCACCAACGTTTTTATGGAAAAGTTTGATTTAAAAACATTATTTCTAAGATGACAGAATTAGACAGGGGTGTTTAAAAGGCATTTAGCACCGCGCCATTCATTCCTGATGTCCAGGGGAGCTGCTCACGTGTGGTACAAGCGGTTTGCAGGTGTGCTACGCACCGCAGCGTGGGGGGAGCCGCCCCGCGGCGCTGCACAGAGCTCATCGATTACGAGCAATAAAATTCGTATCGACTCTGCTCGTGCTTGGCCCAGACCCAACACCAGGAACGAGATCCTCTGCTGCCTGAGCAGGCCCGAAAACATTGCTTTTTTGGCAGCACTTTCCAACAAACAGCAAATCCGTAAGATTTCTTCTTGGCACCAACGAAGCGTTTTTGCAGCGATTGGTTTTCTCTGTGGAGATTCAGAGAAAGGCTGTCCCTGGTTCCGGGAATCCGGACGAGCACAGGTTGTTCCCTCGTGTGGGACAAAGCCGCGCACGGGGGCACCCCTGCCCACCCCCCATCGCGGGGGGCCCGGGGATGCCCCCACCTGGCTGCAGCACCAGTCGGGGGGAGGATAGGAGGGAGGTCCCCTGTGTGTGGCACAGGGTGACGGTGCCCTCCCTGCGGGCGGTGGGTGCAGGGCTGCCCCTGGGTGCTCTTGGGGACCCCCAGGTGTGTGGGTGCAGACAGGGCTGGTGGGTGGGTGGGGTGATGCTGTGTGTGGGGACGTGGGGTGCCCTGGAGGGACTCTGGGGTGTGATGGTACCTGCGGGGGGCAGTGGTGGGTACCCCACGGGGGGGGGTTAGCAGACACCCCACAGGGGGCAGCAGCAGGTACCCCATGGGGGTGGGGTAGCAGGTACCCCATGGGGAGCAGTGGCAGATACCCCACGGGGGGGCAGCAGCGGGTACCCCACGGGGGGGGAGGGGAGCGAATATCCCACAGGGGGTGGGTGTAGTGGGTATCCCACGGGGGGGCAGCAGCGGGTACCCCACGGGGGCGGGGGAGGGGAGCGGGTATCCCAGAGGGGGTGGGTGTAGTGGGTATCCCACGGGGGGGCGCAGCAGCAGATACCCACGGGGGGGGGAGGGGTTAGCGGGTATCTCACGGGGGGGGCAGCAGCAGATACCCACGGAGGGGGGTTAGCGGGTATCCCACGCAGAAGGGGGGATAGCGGGTACCCCACGTGGGGTGGCAGCGGGTACCCCACGGGGGGTGTAGCGGGTACCCCCCGCCCCTGCGCGCGCTCTGCCCTCGCAGCGGGGGCGCACAGCCGACGGCAGCGGAGCCGCCGTTCCCCCCGTGGCCGTGCCCCGCCGTGCCGATGCCACCGGAGCGGTGGGAGGCGGCGGGGGCGGCCCATCGCTAATTGCATAAGCGGGACGTCAATGCCCGCGGGAGGCGCGGGGGGAAGCGCGGGAAGATGGCGCCCCGCGCCCTGCCCCCGCCGCACGCCGCCGCTCCCCGCCGCGGCCCCCGGGCGGGCGGGCGCTGACCGGCCCGACGGCGGCAGCGGTAAGGGCGGCGCCGCGGGAGGAAGCCCCGGGCTCGGTAGCGCCGGGGTGGGATGGGATGGGGATGGGGATGGGGATGAGGATGGGGAGGGGATGGGATGGCGGGGGCGGGGGGGGGCAGCCCGGCGGGGAGCGCCCGGGGCGGCGGGATCGGGGCCGGGCGGGCGGCGAAGCGCCTTTGAATGAGCCAATGGCGGCGGCGCCGGCGGGAGCCGCTCCCGGGGCTGCCTCCGGGGGGTGCCGACCGGCAGGTGCCGCCGGACCCCGGCCGGGTAGTTAAACCGGCTCCGTGCCCTCCCCCCCTCGACCCCCCTTCCCCCCCCCCGCCGCCGCTTGCCGGTGGGTCCCGGTTGGGGATGCGGCGTGGGGAGCTCCCACCCGGGACGGCGGGAGATGCGTGTGTGTGTGTGTCCCGTGTGTCCCCCCCTCCCCCCGCCATCCCCGGGGCCGGTGGGCGCGGAGCCTCCGCTTTCCTAATCCGCGCTGGCGGCGGTGACATGTCGCAGGTCGCTGTCGCGGCTCCCGCCGGCCCCGTCCCGCCGCAGCGGAGGGGGTTGGAGGGGGGGGTATTTTTCGGTCGGACCCGGTTTACCGTAAGCTTAACCGCTGCCGCGCGTTCCGGGCATTGCGGGGAAACGGGGCTGTTATTAATAGCGCGGTGCGGGCAGAGGGAGTTGGCGGCGCTTCCAGCGCGGTGGGGTTCCGCGGTGCCATCGCGGCGTGAGGTCACACGTGTGGCCGTGACGGGAGCGCAAAAGGAGGGAAAAGTAACTTGGAGGTTGTTTGGCGGGTGGCTGTCACGGGTGGCGGCTCAGGCCGCGGGGACGGCGCCGCGGGTGGGGACGGGCCCTTCGCCTCCTGCGCGGCACACGGGCGGGCGGCGCGACTGGGCTGCTCGGTGCCACCGGCTGTGGGGAGTGCTGCCGCTTCCCCACTCCTGCGGCGGTCCCGTGGGTTTGGGAGCCTGCAAAGCTGCTAGGACATTGGTAATTAAAAATCGTGTTAAATGTAAAACTGTTATCCCTCACGTGCCCCCGTCCTGGGCAGGCCTGTGGCATGTCCCCGTGCCCCACGGCGCGGTGGCTCCGTGCTGCGGGAGCCGCGGGCAGTCGGGGAGTTGATTCACTCTCCCTCAACAGTAGCAAAGATTACTGCAGCTCCCTTTCATTTCATGTAAATTACAGGTGGACGAACCCGGCTCATCAGCGCTCGTTTTGCGGCTCCTGAGCACCCGCTGGTGGGGCTGAACCGGCCCCGGGTCCGGTGCTCCTGGGCTAAACCCTCCGGAACGCCGTGCTCGGCTGATGGGCGCATTGTGTTGCCACACGAGGGCAGGGTGATAAGCATGTGTGTCCCCTCCAGGCTCTGCTGATGGAGACCGCCAAGCTCAACCCCATCATCCGGGATGTCTACGCGGCCGCTGGCCGTGTCCAGCAGGCACCGGCTGCCGCCTCGGCGCGGAGGGGCGGCAGCTGCCGAGAGCTGATGGTGAAGCTGACGGAGGGGCAGTACGTGCTGTGCCGCTGGACCGATGGGCTCTATTACCTGGGAAAGATCAAAAGGGTAACATGGGCACCCAAAAGGGTAATGTGGGCACCCAAAGTGTAGCTAGCACTATTCCCTGGCTCGGCTCACAGCTTGGTGGGGCGCTGGCCTGGGCTGCGATGTGTCTTTGGTCAGCAGGGCATTTTGGGTTGACGTCCTGCCCCTGGGTATCACACCCCAAACCCGCCGTCCCGTGGCCCTGAGAGGCAGAGCCGGTCACTAGGGAAAACGGGGAAGTGCTGGGAATGGGAGCTGATGCTCAGTGGTTCTTCCCGCTGTGTCCCCGCAGGTGAGCGGCTCCAAGCAGAGCTGCCTCGTCACGTTTGAGGACAACTCCAAGTACTGGGTCCTCTGGAAGGACATCCAGCATGGTGAGTGCTGTCCCATCCTCCCTTCCCACCACCGTGCTGGGGGGATCTTCCTGGTGCCGCAGAGATGTGGCTGTGCCTCGTGCATCTCCGACTCTGCCACCCCCGTCCCGCAGCTGGCGTCCCCGGAGAGGAGCCCAAATGCAACGTCTGCCTGGGAAAGACGTCGGGCCCCATGAATGAAATCCTCATCTGTGGGAAGTGCGGGCTGGGTGAGTGCGGGCACGTCGCCCTGTGGTCTGCTGCATCCCACCCCGGGGGCGAGGGTCCGGCCAGCCCGGCGGTGCTGACACCGAGCCCTCCCGCAGGTTATCACCAGCAGTGCCACGTCCCGGTGGCGAGCGGTGGTGAGGGCCCGCTGGGGACGCCGTGGTTCTGCCGCCGCTGCATATTTGCCCTGGCCGTGCGGGTGAGTGGGGCTGCCCGGGGTCCCCAGCTCTGCGTGCCAGCCGCCCTCGGCACGGCGGTGCAGGATGTGGCCCCCCCTGGGTGGCTGTGCTGACCCCCATCCCGCTCGGTCCCGCAGAAGGGGGGTGCCCTGAAGAAGGGAGCCATCGCCAAGACGCTGCAAGCCGTCAAGATGGTGCTGTCCTACAACCCCGACCTGCTGGAGTGGGACTCCCCGCACCGGACCAACCAGCAGCAGTGCTACTGCTACTGCGGGGGCCCCGGCGAGTAAGCCCCTGCCGGCCTGCGGGGAGGGTCGTCGCGTTTGGTTTTGTGGGGAAAAGCATTCGCAAAGGCAGGTGGGATCGGGTTGGGGAGTTTTTCCCCCCAAAGAGGGAAGTCCCCAGGTTGCAGGGCACTGCCCTGCAAATCCAAGTTAGGGCCAGACTTTCTCTCCCTGGCGGGGGGGTCCGTGCCTGCGAGGGAGCGGTGGTGCACGCGTCTCTCGCCGTCACCCACCTCCTGTCCTTCCCCAGGTGGTACCTGAAGATGCTGCAGTGCTACCGCTGCCGGCAGTGGTTCCACGAAGCCTGCACCCAGTGCCTCAGCGACCCCATGATGTTTGGAGACCGGTACGTTCCTTCTGGACTTTGCTGGGCTGATGCTGGGTGTCGGAGCTGGCTTCCCGGAGGGGCTTATGCACGAATGTGTCCGCAATCTGCATCTCCCCGATCCGGCTGTGGCACCGCTGTGGATCAGCTGCTCCGAGGGCAAGCGGGTGGCACTGTCCTGCTCCTCCCAGCCGTGCTGTCACCATCGGCACCCGGAGCACTGTCCTCAGCCCGACCCGTCCCCAGGCCCTGCAGGGCTGCGGGGATGACCCCCACCCCCAGCGCTCTCCCTCCCCGCTGTTTTCCAGGTTCTATGTGTTTTTCTGCTCCGTCTGCAACCAGGGACCCGAATACATCAAACGCCTGCCCTTGCGATGGTAAGAAACATCCCTGGCTCCTTTGGGATGTGCCGGGGTGGTGGCGGGGCGCTGGGCTGGCCGGTGCCTGGTGCTGCCAAGCGCTTTTTGGGGTCAGCCCCGGAGCTGGGTTTCAGCGGCGTGAGTTCACACAGCATCTCCTGCTCATCCCAGCCCGGCCCGGCTCTGGGGGCTGTGTCCCAGGGAAGCTCGCTCTCAATATGCCCCAAACCTACGGTTTGTCCAGGAGCAAAGGTACACATTTGCCAGAAGATAACTGCAAAAAGTAATTGGGTGACAAGTCATCAAATTCTGTCATTAAATACAAGTTTGCAAGTGGTACCTTCTAGCGTACCTCGACGATCTGAAAGCGCTCTGTAAAGCGTATTGACAGTGCCCGCAGGTCAGCTTTTCCCTGCTGCTCCCCTTGCGCTCGGCCATGTCAGCGGTGCTGTGGGGCTGCCGGGACGCGGCTGCCTCGGGGACGTTGCACCGAGCAGATGGGAGAAGAATAAGGGAAGTCCTGCAGGATGTGTTGCTTGGCTTTCATTTTCAGAGACGCAAGTGTAAGATCCCACAGGATGGATTGGGTTGTTAAAATAGACAGAGTATTTTCATGTGCATAAGAGCCGTCCCGCGCCTGTACCTGACTGCAGCAGGAGCACACGGCTGGGGATTATTAAACAGCTGGAAAACGGCGTTTGTCCTGGGAGTGGCATGTCCTGCAGCTCCTGGGCTCAGGGGTCTGCGAGTTTGGGGCTCCCCCCGGCTGCGGGCAGCGTCGCACCCCTCCCCAGAGCGCGGGGGATGCCGTCCTGGCCATGGTGGCATCCCCTGGGCTGTGTGCCCGGGCCAGGGTTGCATCCCCTCGGGGAAGGGGTGGGAATGGTCCCAGTTTCCAGCGAGAAGGTTTTGGGAGGGTTGTGCTGGGGGCTGCACTGGAGTGGTGCTGGCAGAGCAGAACAGCGTGGTGGGTGCCGTCCTGCCGGGGAGAGGGGGGGCTGCCGACGCTCTCACCCCCTTCGCTCCTGCAGGGTGGATGTCGTCCATCTCGCCCTCTACAACCTGGGCGTGCAGAGCAAGAAGAAGTACTTCGACTTCGAGGAGATCTTGGCCTTCGTGAACCACCACTGGGACCTGCTGCAGCTTGGGAAGGTAAAAACACGCGGCCCGGGCTCGAGCCGGAGAGCAGCCGTGGGGAGGGAGAGGCGCTGCCGGGGGCGTAAGCCTCGGCGGCTGTCCCCGAAGCCTCGGCGGCTGTCCCCAAAGCCTCGGCTCGGAGGGACCAGACCCTCCTTCCCCGCGGCAGCCGAGCCCCGGCGGCTGGGGCAGGTTGGCCGGCGAAGGGCGGTGGTCGCGGTGCAACGGTGGGGCAGTGAGCTCTGCCCTCGGTGGGGTTGGCTTCTCCTCGCAGCGGCCGCCGGCCCCACGGTGTGTTTGCGTGTCGCTGGTTTGCGGAGGGTTGGGGCTTTGGGAGCGCTGCTCACCGTGGCCCCGGCTGGCTGCTCCACGGCCGGTCCCCTGCAGGGAAGGAGCGCTAAAACCCCTGCCCGGTTTCTCAGGGTGGGCAGGAGCGCGCGGGCCGGGGCGTTTGCACCCGCTGGGAACGTGTGGCAGCTCCTGTGTGCTGTTCGCCCCCCCCCGGGGTGGTGTCAGAGCGGGGCATCCCCAGCGGGCAGCATCGGTGGTGGAGGATGCGGCTCCCTGAGCCGGGAATGGTGTTGGCCCCTGCGCAGAGCCCAGGGACCTCTCCTGGGGCTGGGGCAGGCGGAGGGTGAACGGTGGAAAGGGCCATGGCCGTGGGTCGGCAGTGCCACCGCGCCAGCACCCCGCTGTGACAAGCGTCTCGGCGAAACCCCGGTTCGTGCAGCACTCGGTGTGGGTGGTTCTTCCTCAAAATTAGCTTAATCACCGTCCTCTGTGCTGGGATTTCCCTTTGTTCGCCTGTTGTACCTGAGACAAGTTTCCCAGTTGGAGCTAGAGCCGGGAGAAGCGCTAAAACCAAGGCGTGTTGGAAACGTGTCCCTGCGTCGGGACAGCTCGGTTCCCCGCAGCCGCCTCCGTGCCCTGCACCGAGGGCGGCCGGTGCCAAACCGGGGGGGCTCTGGCCTTTGGCGTCCCTCGCTCCCTGACCTTGGGCGGGAGCCGAAACTCGGAGTTCGGGTTCCCCCGTCTGTTTAGTTTTTGCATAACCGCCGCGGGCGCCGAGCCCTGCCTGACCTCCGCCGTCTCTCCGCAGCTGACGGTCACCCCCATCTCCGAGCGGGGCCCCCACCTCCTCAACGCACTCAACAGCTATAAAAGCAGGTGAGCCCCCGGGCACGGCGGGCTGTGGGACGGGGACAGGGCGGGATGCGGGATGCTCCTGCGCTCCCCCCACCCCTGAGGGTTGTTTCCTCCCCTCTGCCGCCCAGGTTTCTGTGTGGGAAGGAAATCAAAAAGAAGAAATGCATCTTTCGCCTGCGGATCCGCGTCCCGCCGAACCCCCCCAGCAAGGTGCTGCCAGAGAAAGCCCCCGGCGGGGGCGAGAACAGCTCCTGCGAGCTGAAGAAGAGGGGAAAAAGCAAATACGTCCATAAAGACAGGTGAGATGCCAAACTCACCCGGGCACCCCCCACCGCCACGCTCCCCCGGGGGCGGCCAGGCAGCCTCACCCCCCCTTTGCTCTTTGCTTTGCAGCCTGCTGCCGCGGCAGCTCCAGCAGCAGAAGCGGCGAGCGGCACGGCGCAAGAGGGCCAAATTCCTGCTGGAGGACGCCATTCCCAGCGTGAGTCCTTCGCCCCCCTCCTCTGCACGACCACTGCGGGCTTTGGCAGCCCGGTGGGACCCCGCAGCCCCCATCCCTGGGGCTCCCCGCGAGGTTCCCCCGCTCCGGTGGGCAGGGAGAGAGCCCCCATGCCTCACCCTGGGGTTTGCAAATGTTCCGTGCCAAACCTGCGGCCCCGGGGGCTGCGGGGCCGCGGGAGGGAGCGCAGTGGTGCCGGGGCAGAGGGTGCCGATGGCGGGGCCGTGGGCAGCGCCGCTCCGCTCGGCAGTGACGAGTGCCCTTGTTTTCATGGGGCAGAGCGACTTCACCTCCGCCTGGAGCACCAACCACCACCTGGCCAGCATCTTTGACTTCACACTGGATGAAATTCAGAGCCTGAAAAGGTCCGTGGGGTCGGGCCTGGGGGTGCGGGCAGCAAGGGGGCTGGCGGTTGAAATGCCAAAATGCGAAGGCAAGGCTGGGGACGCAGGGGACCGGCTGCCGGGTCCCTTGCACCGGGCTGGGTCCGACGCTGCCTCCTGTCCTCAGTGCCAGCTCAGGACAGACTTTCCTATCGGACGTGGACTCCACGGATGCTGCCAGCACTTCGGGCTCGGCCACCACGAGCCTCTCCTACGAGTCCAGGTGAGGGCTGTGCCCCTTCGCCCCCTTCCAGAGGGGTCCCGGTGGCATGGCCAGGGGGGTGAGGGGCTGCCCCTCTCCCCCTGCAGCACCCTTGAGTCCCACAGGGCAGTAGGGATGTCCCACATCAGGAAACCTTTTCTCCCTGCCTCCCAACGTGGGCTGGTGGTCCCAAAGCGGTGCTGGGCATGCAGGGTTGGAGCTGTCGGTCCTTGCTGGGCTCACCCGAATTCCTGGCGAGCTCTCTCCCGGCTCGCAGGGCGGCGGACACAGCCAGCGCGGTGGGGGGCACCTTTTGGGTGCTGCCCTCACCCCTCCTCTGTCCCCCCCCTCGCAGCCGGAGGACCGTGGGCAGCCGCAAGCGCAAGTTGGCAGCACCAGCCTACACCTCGGCGGGGGCGAAGAGGAGAGGTGGGCAGGCGGGGGGGCGCCCGGCCGGGGGTACCCCTGAGGGCAGCGAAGCAGCCTGTGGCCCCGACCGCCCGGACGATGGCATCGACAGCCATACCTTCGAGAGCATCAGCGAGGACGACTCCTCGCTCTCCCACCTCAAGTCCTCCATCAGCAGCTACTTCGGGGCGGCGGGCAGGCTGGTCTGCGGCGAGAAGTACCAGGTGCTGGCGCGGCGGGTGACGCCGGAGGGGAAGGTGCAGTACCTGGTGGAGTGGGAAGGCACGACCCCCTACTGAGCCCTGCCAGCCCCCAAAACCTCTCCCGGAGCCAAACCAGCGGAGATGGGGGTGACGGGGAAAGCCTCGCCGTGAAGCAGAGGAGGGGCGCAGGCCCCCGCTGTGCTCAGGGGTCTCGGCTGGGCACTGCCGCGGGTGGAGGCAGTGTCACCAGCGCCATCAGCAGTGCCGTCCAGGGGTGAAACCCCGCAGCCTTGCCGCTGTGCTTTTTTTGTTTTTTTTTTTTTTGTTTTGTTTTAACTTAACAATTGTTATTTTATTGGCTGTGGATATGCAGAGCCTGGCTCTGCTGTGCCTTCCTGATGGAGCCTTTGGCCGAGCCCGAGGCACCATCACGGTGGTGGGTAGGAGCAGTGAGTGGGTCTGGACCTTTCCAGAAGAGTCCCTCCAGTGTGGATGGGCACCCCCTGGGGCAGCCCACAACCTGCTCACGCAGACGGACGTTGTGCCGGTGCCTGGCGCACCCCGAGTCGTCCCCACGTCCCAGCCGTGCCGAGCAGCGTGGAGGGGGTCCTGCTGCTACAGCAAAGAGCAGCTCCCCCACCCGTGCTTTCCCAGCCCCTAGGGAACATGGGCAACTCTCCCCAGAGTCCGTATACGGGGTTCTCCTCCTCCTCATAAATCCATTCATTAAAGGAATGTGGTTTGGCTCAAATGAGGGGAGAATGCCCTGTGAACAGCCCACGGGCAGTCGGCTTTTGCGGCCGTGGGGCGGATACGTGTGGTTGCTCTTGTCCCACGACCTGGACGGAGTGTGATGATGCACCAGTTTCCCTGGGTGGTGCACCAGTTCCCCTGTTCTTGTGACAATCATGGTCTTGGAAGAGATCAGCCAAAAGATACGCCCTTGCCTTAAAACCACCGTGGGCATTTCACAGACTGGAGCCCAAGGCCTTTATTCCCACAGGAATCCTCATCCTGAATGTGCCAAACAAGCAGACAAACCAAAAAGGCCGAAGAGGACGGTGGGGGCATGGGGAGGGGGTTGTACCGGGGTCCCCACAGCCATCCCCATGGCCTCAGGGCTGTTTCTTGCCAGAGAGCAGCCACGCTTTCTGTTAGTGGAGTACTGTCAATGTCTGTGAGCGCGTGGGGTCGGTTTGTCTGCAGGAGAGAGGGAGCAGTCCCTTTCTTTAACTCAAGCAATACTGCCGGGTTGTTCAGGAGCAAAGCAGTTGTCTTTTTTTAAAAAAAAAAATCTAATATCATCAGACATATTTGTTAGATTCTTTTTATCTAAGAGAGAGATATATATATTTTTGATGTCCTTCTCGTCTCTCCCCCTCACCACCGTGGCTGTCCCATGGGGACGGCGGGTGGGCGATGCTGGGGGAGCTGTGTGGTCCTGCTCTATCAGCACACCCCGTCCCAGCAGCCCCATCGTTTGTACATGTGTTTGTGGGATCTGCCGACCAGAGGGTGAACTGAAAACGTTGTTTTATTGAAAAAGTACTTAAGAAAATTTGTCAGTGTGATCGGCACAAGGGAGCAGGTGCTGTTTGCAAACCAGAAGCCAAAGCTTGGTCCTTAAAACCAAACTCCTGCTTCAACTACTGTTAAAATAATGTAGTGGGACACCCATGAAGTGGGTGGGTTACCAGTTGTTTCAATTAACCTAGCAGGCACCAGGCCTTTGAAGCTGCGAGGTGACGGTTCCAGTGAAGATGCCTCGCACGGGGCCGTGGTGCAGAGCAGCAGCTTCTCTGCAGCCCCGGGATGCGTCCGTGTGGTTTGGGCCACGCGTGAGCTGCTCCGATGCCCATATGAGGAGTGTGAATATTTGGCTCAGCAGGTAAAAGCATTTTAACTCCTTTCTGACAAGTTGCCCGGTGTTGTGCAGCTGGTGGTGTGCGCAGTGGAGGAGCTGCTGGCCGCTTCTGTGGCATGAGGTCTGGGAGAGGAGGCTCTGGCCAACAACCACAAGGTGGTTGGAGCTGAGCGGGTCTGAGGTGCCTTGGGGAGAGGCGCTTGGCACCCTCAAGGTCTGCATCTCGGCTCATCTGGAGGGGAGCGTCTCCGTAGGGTCCCTGTCCTTTTGGGAGAGGTGCTGCCGGGACCTCCCGTCCCTGGCAGAGAGGGGTCAGCTCCTGCAGCCAGCCGGTCCCTGCCCATCCTGCCTTGGCTTGTCACCGAAGGATCACTTAAAGTATTTCCCTTTCACCAGTGCCTATGAAGCTCTTGTTATTGTCCGAGTCGCTGCCTGGGGGTGGGGTGGGGGCTGCCAAGAGCAGTGCCAGGGCTGAGCAGGGCTGTTCCCGTGGGATGTGCCAATGGACGTTGCACTCGTGGGAGCACCCACAGCGCGTGGCCTCGGTTCCCCTCCTCTCCCTCTCTCCTCCCTCTCCTCTCCTCCTGGCCTCTTGCAGAGAATTGAATGTGGAGCCTTTAAAAGTATTTTTGTTGCAGAGTATATTTTGCATTAGCTGTAATAGATATTATAATGACTCTGTGCACCTTCTAAAGATTTATGAGTTCAGATTGCTGCTTGTAATAACCAACTTTTGTTATACCCAAGTTGTAATTAATATGTCTGATGTACAATTAAAAAGCCTTTTTTTCTTCTTTTTTTTTTTTTAACATCGCTGGTTCTTTGTGGTTTCAGGATTATTGAGTTTGGGCACTGGGGGTCAGTGTGTCCTCCTGGGCGGGCACCCGGTGCCCACCACAATGCAGCTGGTGCTGTTGGGTCGTGCTCCGTGCCAGGCTGAGGTGTCCCGTTGGCCAGAGGGACACTGCCCCGAAGCACAAGAACAGCAGAAGGATGCGAAGGGGCGAGTGTGGGCACAACCCAGTGGGGTGCAGGGACAGCAGGGGACAGGGACACCCCTTGCAGTGATGGGTTTGGTAGAAAGGGGCTGCTCTCACTTGCAGTCCTACTGACTGGTGATGCCCCAAATCGTCCCCATCCACTCAGTCTTAGCCTAAAACCTGCACATCGCACAACGCAGTCCCGAGGAAGTGTAACAAAGCTTAGCTTTGGGTGTGATGCTGGTGCTAGCTTCACATGCTGCATCCCTTTTTGCCACACAAGATGCCCAGCTGGTACCCTTTTTCTTTGGATTTAGCACTGTGAAGTTTCCTGCTCTCAGAGCTCAGACCATTTTCCCTCTTGTCGTCTCTTTCCTGCACCTGGGAGCATTCCCCGTACTCCCTCTGACGGCTGATGGAGCAATACACGCCCGCAGGCACAGCTCTCAATGTCTGCAAAATGCCCTGTACCACTTCTCCACGAGCCCCAGACACGCAGGTGGGAGCGAGCGGAGCATCGTTCAGCATCGGGCTGCAGAGAGTCACTGCAAACCCGCGATGAGCCCGTCCTCCTGCCCCGCTCGCTGCGGGCACTGCGCCTGCAAACTGCAACAACGTGTGAGCCTGCCCAGGTAAGAAACACTCCTCTTTATTCCCTTCCCAGTCACATAAATAACTCAGTATTGTTCCATAAGTTATATCCCATTAAACTATTAGCATGAGCATCTTTTTACAAGGTTAAACTTGGTCCGGGTAGAAAGCCACCGTTCAGGCGTGGGTAGGGGATGCAGGGCCGGGGCGATGCCATACAGCCGGGCGATGCCCTGCTCCTGCTGGCACTTGATTTCCCTGAACTGGCAGTGGATGTTGCCCAGCTCAGCCCGGCTCGGCAGGTAGGGCAGGGTCAGCGTGTGCGCTGCTTGCGGCTCCTGGTAAATGCTTGCAGCGCCTGCTCAAGTTTGCTGTTTCCTTGGATTTTGTTAAGACTCCAACCAGCACATTGCACGACAGCAGGAGAGGGTGTGAGCCGGCACTTTGCGGGGTGCCTGGCCACATCCTGCTGCCTCCGGTTGGCGAAGCAGGAGGCAGAGCGGGGCACGATGCTGTGACAGCCGCTGCCGGGGAGCAGGGGGGCCAGGCAGGGCTTCAGGCGCTGGCTGCAGGGACACACAGCGCTGAAAGGGCTGCCAGGCCATGGCTACCAGCTGGCGTTTGCTGCTGGGGGCCCGAGACAGCCCCCAAATGCTGCAGTGTCCTGACACAAGCATCTCCCTGTATCCTCATCTACGATGCTGCAACAGCCATTGGTGCACGTAGCCCTTCCCCACTCCAGCCGCCAGCACCTCCGGGCTGCTCGGTGCTCCCTGGAGCGCAGGGTCAGGCCAAGGAGGGGATGCTTCGAGTGCAAACGAAATTCCCAATCCCAAGCTTCTGTGTTATAGCAAACCCGTGAAGACGTAAACTGCCTCCCTGTGTGTGCGTAACTCCTGCCTGCACAGGGAGACCAGCATGGCTCAGCACGTTTCACTTGGTCTCCCCGAAAGCGAGGTGCTTTCTGCACTTTTCAGTTAGTCTCATGGGATGCTTTCCTCCATCCATTTGAGGTAGAGAGGGTTCCCTTGGTCAATAGGCAGGCTGATGATTTCAGGAATTTCAAAAGGATGGATAGATCTAAAGTGGAAACAGATGCAGAGGAACAGTGTCACCAGCAGCCCTGCGGCAGAACAGACCCGCTCCTGCTCGCAGGCGCAGGAAGCAGAGGTCTCTGCTCCAAGCCGTGCGCGCCAGCCCTGACCCACGCTCTCCACTCACTTCAAAGCACCCACATCTTCTTTTTGCCATGTGAGAATTTTGCTTTGAGTTTGGGGTTTACCACAGCCAGCAGCTGACCGCCAGGCGCCCTGGCCCAAAGCTGGCTGCACTCACCCCTCGGTGCTTGGGAACCGCAGGAAATCCTGCCAGGAGGCAGCCAGGGAATAGCCTGTGTTAGGAGAAGGAGAATCTGTCTTTGCAGCCAGTACGGAGGGGCTGGTTGAAGCCCAATGGTTGATATTCCTGCCAACTTTTTTTTTTTTTTTTTTTTTTTTTTTGCTGATGCCATCTCTGTTTTTTTTTTCTGGCTCAGAAGGTGCATCAGGAGCACTTAAACCCTCCCTGGATGGAAAGCAGCTCAAGGAACCTGAAGCCCAAAGCCTGAGCGTGAGATGGCAGCATACCTTGGATAGGAAACCCAGTGCTCCCACGGAGCCAGAGCCTCACCTGACGTAGTTGGTCAATTCACTTATTTTGGACGTCCTTGTTTTCACTAACTGTGGAGAGTAAAAAACAAAACAAAACAAAACAAAACAAAAATCAGGGGAGAAGTAGAGGGGATGGAGCAATCCTGCAGGCACAGTTCCACTGCACTCATCCAGCACGGCCAGCACCTGGCAGTGCAATAGGAGCCCTTCCCTGGGGGATGTCCCCTGTGGTGGCAGCATGAGGGGCCGAGCTGGGCTGCCACCCCCAGCCACCACTGCCATGCCCACAGGTGGCTGCTTGTGGTCCCTGGGTACTGTCCCAAATCCTGGCATGTTGGTGCCACCCTCCCCAAACCACTCTGCAGCCCCTTTTGGCTGGGGCTGTCTGGGATGGGGGTTTTCATGACATGGGGAATCGTCACTTACCAGCAGTATTTCAGTGGATTCTTCCAGCTCCCCTTTCCAGAAATACCTAGATTTAAAAGAAAGGAAGCATCAGCAAATACAGCTCTTGGTGCAGCCATGCCGCTTTCCCTGAGGGAATCCTCTGGGGCGGTTTAGTTTTCCTGCCTGGTGCTGTCTGCATGTGGCCGTTCCTTTACAAAGTGGTGCTCAAGAAGCATCACTGGGCCCCAAAAGTCTGCTGTGTTCGTGATTGAGCACCCTGTATTTACAGACCAGAGCCTCCTTGGCTGTGCCAGCCTTGAGAGAGCTGCCCAGGGGGGACAGCAGTGCAAAGGAGCTGGGAATGGGGTGGCTCTGGGGGTCTGTATGGTGGTGGCCCTGCTCCAAGCAGCAGCCGGGTGACAGTGCCTGCAGGCACCACAGCGTGGCTGCAGCTGGGAGGCTGTGTGCGGCAGCATCATGCTTTTTTCTTCTCTTTCCCTGCAGGAGAGGAGATGTACATCTCGTGAGTCAGATATGACCTTTCAAAACATTTATGTTGACAGAAGGCCATCATGATTTCATCTGTGCGCTGGGTTCCTGTGCCAGGAGGCATTCGGAGGTATCGCGGTGTCTCCTGAGCAGGGCATGGAGGGGGATCCAGCTGGAGCAGGCAGGGCTGCGCACAAGCAACTTGGCTCCGGCCGTTGTGGCTCATAGGGAACTGAGCGTAAGGGGAAGACGGGTGTTACTGGGTTTGCCCTATCTCAGCAGCCTCGACTGGGCTATGGGACAGCCTGGGGAGGGGGCGCTGGGAGGACCCCCTACTGCAGGGAGGCTGTAATGTGGGGCCAGGCCAGGGTGCTCCTGCGAGCAAATGGCTGTTTTGGGGATTTGCTCTTTAACCTCTTTGAAAAGTGCAATCCCTTTGCATGGACGGCTGAGGACACCTGCAGAGCACAGCTGGTTGTATTTCAAGTCAAAGATACTGTTCTTCCTTCCTGAAAGTGCCGCTTAATATTGTAAAGGCCTTTTATAGTCCCTATCTTGGCTTCTTTTTAGATCCTCTAAAAACAGGCATCATGTCCTCAGGACCATAAATCACCTTGCTCTTTGCTAGATCTCTGTGCAGCTAAGTAACCAATAAATAAATGGTCCCCAAAGGCAGTTGGAGCATCTGCACTCCTTAATGAGCTTAGCGCACTTTGCCCTGGTGAGGATCATCTCTACCATCTGCAACAACAAACAGACCCATCAGCCCTCTGGAAACTGCCTCCTCTCCCCGGGGCCATGGGGTGCCCACCTCCTCCTTCCCCCCTGCTGGGAGCCCGGCTTTGCCTCCTCCGTTGGGGAATATTGAGCCCAACTTACAAGGCTGAGCTCTTCGGCAGGATGTTCACGTAGGCAGCCAGCTTCTTATCCATGATGGCCCTGGGTGAGACAGGAGGGGGAGTTAGTGCCTGTCCCCAGCTCCCTGCAGCCCAGTGCTTGTCCCCAGCCACAGCGACATTCCCTCGTGCTGCCCCTGGCCGCCAGCACCAGCTTTGACATTGGAGATGGGGGAGTTTGGGTTAATTATTACCCTGGGAAAGCCGAGGCAAAGGTGACCTCCAGCTGGAGCTGCTGCAGCTCAAGTCCCCCTGGCACAGTTCTGGGATAGTCCTCATTGTCCCCTCCACCAAGCAGGAAGGTTCAGTGTTGCTCATGTCCTGGAGCAGCACACGGGACCTATGCCTGACACGGCGCAAGGACCCTGCCCAGCGTCAGCCCCGCTGCCCATCTCGCCACGGGGACACCAGGGCAGGGGCTGAGCCACGGGGCCGTGAGAACCAGGGCTGGGATGGACACCAAAGGGTTTGTCTCCTGGTCCTGTATTTATGCTGTCAAACTATGCCTCTTTCTCGCACAGCAGACTAAATGTGGATCTTGTTAAATTAACAACATCAAGGTTTTTCTACCCAAAATGTCCTAGAAATCTGAAGCCCAAATAAATTCCTTCCCTCTGGCTGCCTCCTTTAGTTGTGGGCTGATTTGTTATTGCAGAGCGGCTTGGGTCTGCCAGCAGAAGTGATATTTAAGTGATTAAAGAGTATTGAAACAATCTCAGGGTGGATTTTTAGAAGAACTATGTCAAACATTGTGTGTTCTGACCACAGCAATGTCTGGGCCCTTCTCATGGAGATGGCGGCCCCATCCCTCTTGCAGGCAGCTACGTGAGTGATTTTACCTTTGGTTTTCTTTAACACTGGCATCAGCGGGCACTGTTTTGTATCAAGTGCTATGACAATGCAAACATTTAACTTCTAGCTGACCTTGAATTGCAGAGAAGGCAGGAGTTATTAGACGCTGAAAGGCTGGTTCAACAACTTGCAAAAATTAACCCTTAGTGAGCTAAAGAATTAAAACCATCCTGATTAACTACCACTCCACTCCAAAATGCTCTCCAGGACGCTTTTGGCTCACAGCAAGTTAAAAATTTATTGTCCTTGCATCCAGGGTATGGTACAGACTGGAGGCGATTACAAAACAAACTGGCCAGTGTGCCCCCAAAGACGAGCAGCAGGAGCACAAGAGGTGCCTGCCCCACGGCAGCGACTTGAAGACACCCCGGCCAAAGTGCTAATGTGCAACTGCATCTTGCCTTGTGATCCGGCCTCTGACCCATAAGGAAAGCTGGGCTCTCCTTTGAACGTGCATAGGCTCCTTTGCACATCTTCGTTATCAGCCCTGCCTTCTCCGTCCATTTGTAGAGGCTTATATCTTGCAACCACAAGTGCAAAGCAAAAGTGTCCTCGTGCAGGGCAGGGAGGAATCAGGAGCAGCCCCAGCGCTGGGAGGAAAGCAACCCTCCCCACAATCCTATGACATCTCCCCACTGGAGAACCAGTGCACGGACCCAGCTAACCTGCCGGACTGGGTTTATTGTTTAAGCACAGCAAGGCGATGGAGAGTGACTTTTCTCTGCCGATGACTCAGAGGGACCATGGCCCGAGAGGACAGCCATCGGAGGAGGCTCTGGGTTGTTCGCTCTCACCATGTGTAGCCAGTTCCAGGCATTTAATGCTTGTAGAACATCTTGAGTTAATCTGTAGACCAACAAACTGCAGAAGCATGAGCGGAGATATCCCTGCTGTGTTTATCATGTCAAACACATGGCACAAATCATTTTGTTTTTTACTGCCTGCAACTTCCAATTCACTTCAGCGCTAGAACTTTTTGATTTGGGTGAGTACCTTCTAATTGCTTCTGCTCTGTCCCAACAAACCGTGATCCTAAATGAGATCCTGAATTTTGTTCTAGTGAGCTGAGCGGAAACAAGTGGCCACCATGGGAACGGGAAACATTATAAGAAGCTGAACGTGATCTGTGGAAAAACATCTGCATAATACACGATATCTTTGGGTTGGGTACTTAATGTGTGTTTCTTTGTCCTTGCCTCACAATAGGATGTGAAATGAGACAGATGAAATATTAATAAGCAGAAAAGCAAAGAAAATGATATGCACAAATCTGAGGCAGAACTGGAGGCTGACAGGCTGCTCGGGTGTTAGGTAAGTTATGCGAGGTGCAATGGCCACACCATCCAGCCCAAAGGGGCCAGCTTCTCAGAGCAGGCACAGGGGAGAGACTAGATCTCCTCTGTCGACTCGGGGTTTCTTCTGAGGATTTTCAGTTAATAGTAATCCAGATAAACTGGGTTAGAACTGATGCAGTGAACAAGCCAGATGCTGAATTCTACATGCAGCTAATCTGCTTTCACAAACCCTGAACTCCTCTTCATGGGCACAAGTTAGAACATAGGAAGTTCCGTTCAAATACACGGAAACACTTCTTTACGGTTCGGGTGACAGAGCACGGGCACAGGCTGCCCAGGGAGGTGGTGGAGTCCCCTTCTCTGGAGATTTTCAAGACCCGCCTGGATGCAGTCCTGAGTGATGTGCTCCGGGCAATCCTGCTTTGGCAGGGGAGTTGGACTAGATGATCTCTAGAGGTCCCTTCCAACTCTGAAAATTCCGTGATTCCGTGATTCCTTAAAACCAGCAGAAAATTTTCTTGCAGTCTGATCCATCAAAGTGAGTGCTCCACTGAACAATGTAAAGGAAGAATAAACTTGAGAGCACCAGGAAAAATGCTGGTGGGAAAATAAGTGTAGAAGCCCTGTGTCATCCTCTACAACTGTGGCTTAGTCATCCAAATTCCAAAACAAAGGAATAGTTAGTTACTCCATCAGTAAAAACGCAAACAAAGTACATATATCTCAGCAATGGAGAGTGATTTATTTCCTCTCCCTTCCCTGCAAGATATGGAACAAAGAATGGAAAACATTTCCAAAGCTGTTAAGATGAAGCATTTTCAGGCACTGAGGCGCTTTTCACCATCCACATACAGTTACTCCTTTTTTCAGAAGACATCAAGCGGTACAGTTATTATTCTATTTGAATTTCTTAATACAGTTGCAGTATTTAAGGTGACACAAAATCCCTTTCAGTAGCCTGTCAGTCGTTCAGGAACACTTTACAGAAGACGGAGAGTTTTTGGCAAGCAGCAGGGAAAAGAGCGCAAAAGGTGTTGCAGGAAACTTAATGGTCCATCATAAACATTTCCCCAGTCAACACGGTTTCAGTACTTTGAACAAACCATCTATTGAGTCGGGGACTGATGGTTATGTGAAAAAAAAACCCAACCAACTCTGCATGCAAAATATCACACAAAGTATCTCATACATTAAAAGAGAGAGAAAAAAAAATCAAGGTAAAGCCCTCATTCCTTGAAGCTCGCCTGGTGAGCAGAGTGCAGGCTTCCAGGTGGTACTTCACAAGTGCCTGTTCTGTGTTTGCTGTGGACCACTTTTGTTTTTATTTATTTTCATGGCAGTGTACTGTGCTTTGTCCCTCTCCACAAACACCTCTCCTGGAATTTGTTATCTGTGTTGTTTTAGGGAAGAAGAAAGACTGTGGCAGGTCAGATAACATGGGGCTAGGGCTTAATCCATCTGAGGACCCAGAGATTTAGAGCCATGACTTTAAAACGGGTCTTGAAAACAAAAGGCAGGAGAATAAATTGAGAATTGGCTTGATGTTACCGTGGCATTGCCTTCAGAGGCAATTGTCAGCCTTCTTTTAGAAAGCACAGCTCTTGGTAAGTGGGTATGTGGTTCAGAGAAAGAGAGAGTGTACGAGAAAAGGAGCACCGTTGGGATAGAAGTGCAAAATACAGAGAAGTACCGCTGCTCTCAAGGGACAAGGAAAGGCTTTTATCCACAAGAAGCTGCTTTCAAGCAATTCAAGCAGACAAGCAGGGGAAGCGTCTCTGTACCTTGCAATATCCTTGGCAATCTGCTCGTTGAGACAGTTGATGAAGGCAATGGAGTGGGTCCCAGAGACATAGCTGCCAGTGAGGGCAGAGTGCAGCTGAAGAGCGAGACTCCTCAGTACCGGGTACATCAGCAAAGACAGAGTCACCACCTAAAATGCAAAATATATGAGTGATGATGTTAGGTGAAATAAGCATTTTGTAAAACTAAGCGTTTACACTATCTGTGGCTCAAGGGAAGTCTCCAGTCTTCTTTCTTTCAACATCATAGTTGTAACATCAACATCACTAGTTGTAATTTCAGTGAAAATATGCTCATAGGGAGATTCATTCCCTCCAATGTGGCCAATCTAGTACTGTGCCAAGTGCTTGGGGCCAGAAAGGGTCATTTTTTCAAGCTGTATCAGCTCCGAGCTGCCCAGACCTCTGCTGCAGGAGATCACACCCCAGACTAACGGGGGTTACAGACCTCACCACACAGCCTCAGCAGCCAGGACTGGTTTTCCAAGGAAGAATAAGGAGGTAAGTCACTGGCTGCCTCTGTTAAAACACATTTTTATTGCAAAAAGGGGTGAGAAGGGAACCGCCAGGCATGGCTCCTACACCAAGCACATCTTCTTTCCTGCTGAAGACACATCCTGCAGCCATCCTCTGGCCGTGTGTGCAGGGCAAGGCATGTCCACCCCTCTGGGATATGATGGGGAAGGGCCCTCCGCTCCCTGGCGATGTGGAAAGGAGGAGAGCAGTATGTCCAGTAGGGGTAGGGATCTGGCCATGGGAAACAGATTTGGGCTGGAGTCTGATGTGGGAGCAGAGTCCCGGGAAGCCTGGGGTAGTACAGTCTGTGCTGGGACCCGGAGAGCTTTCGTCCTGCCCTGCCAGCCCGGGACGATTGCTCTCTTCTGCTGACAGATGTTGTGCAGCCCACCCAGGCTACGATACAGACCCGCAGAGCAGGCAAGGGCGGGTAAGACTCAAACACAGGCTTTAAGTTCATTTCATCTTAATTATCTGATACAAATAGGACAGTGAAATTGGATCCTTTGGGGCACAGAAATCCTAGTGGGCACAGCTCAGCTCTGTAGGGCTGTCTCTGTCCTGCCGGGCTGCAGAAAACAATAACGCTCTCTCCGCAGATTGACAGTACAGTGGCAACAAGCTGGTTTTGCTGTACATTAGATGCTATTCCTGGCAAGACCCTTAGCTGCTCTTTGTACTCACATGCCATAAATACAGTCACATAAAAATACATAATTATCTCAGCAGGGACATGGCTGGAATAGCAAGGTTAATTTGGTGTGCTGAGTAATAGCCGAAGGATGGTGCCCGTACCCGGGGCTGCAGCACTCGCTCTCTCTGCACAGCTGCTCTTCTCTTTGTCTTTTGTCTTGTTTTTGAAATAAACAGCATCTGGCCCTTATTCAACTACAGGGATAAAAAAAATGCTTAAAAGACTAAGAATATTTTCCTTTTCTCCCTTATTTCCACCCTCCTTTGTCCTCTAAAAAACCTCCCACTATGTGGCCAATGTCAGTGTTTTTTTTTAAAACAAGATTGAATTCAAAAAATCTCTCTTGTCACCACAAAGACAGGAGCCCCTTTCCGTTTGGAAAATGACTGATGTGCTATATTGGTTGTCTCCTCTTTTCCAATCCATTTGAGGAAATATTGTTTGTTATCATAAGGTTTCTCAATAATTTTTAGAGCTTCTTTTGTGCTCTTTTTCCCACTAAGCCATTTAACAAATACTATGCAACAAATCCCAGAAGCTACTCAGATAGCTACAAGCCAAACAGAGATATGCTGGTGTATCTATTTTTCCAGATTAGAATGTAATCATGCTCCCTGCTCAGGAAAAAACAATCCAACCTGTTCAGCACAGCAATCATTAATCTTCTTGGAAGATGTATGTGCATGTGATGAGGAAATCCCCACGAACATTTGTGACTGAATATTAGTACAAGAGTGACCACTCTCTTGTTTTTTTGTCCCCCCTCTCCCTTTTTTTTTAAAGAAAGATAAAAGCCCCCTTTTTTTCATAATAATTGCCAAGGGGTGGTACAAAAGTGAAGGAGTGAAACTTCAGGATTCCTACCTGATAAACAGAATAAACTCATGACTACCAAAATGTTAAAGTGAACAAAATTTAAAAATCTGCTGTGAGATTTTAAGTATTTCACTGAAAAGCACTGACCAGCAAAATGATAGTTGAGTTTAGAGAGACTAAGATTTCTGCAAGATTTGTTTTGGCTTTGGTGAACTAAAAACAGCTTTACGGTTTAAAATTACCACATTAGGACTTTTTGCCTAGTTTTGATGATGTTCTGTACAAAAAAAAACCCAAACCCAAACAAACAACAAAACCACCCCAAACACAACTCATGGCAATTTTGAGTAGGCTGTGAGCATCCTCAGCACAAGTGGAAAAAAAAACTGCTAAGAAATTTGCTTGGCTCTGCAGAGACAGAGAATACATTCCTCCTGCATGATCTTTTTCTTCCTTTTTCTTCCTTTTTTTTTTTTTTTTTTTTTTTTCTGGCAGAGGTTCCCTTATGAAGGTACAAACAGAGGCATTTCCACGGTTGCCTGGGTTGGCGTACACCGCGCTCCCCAGCAGGTCATCTGCATCCCCCCGTCCCGAGCAGGGAGCTGGCCCTGGCAGCGCCGGAGGGCTCCCACTTACCAGCAGCAAGGTGCCACGGCCCGGCCGGGGGCAGTTCTGGGCAGCGGGCAGCAACGGGCAACGCTGGCTCAGCCACTCCATCTCCCTGGCCGGGCGAGAGGCTGCGGTCCCCTCCGTCCCTCCACCTGCTCTGCCCAGAGCTGGGAAGGCTGCCTGGGAAAGCTGCCCGCAACCAGCACTAACTCCTCCTCCTCTTCCTCCCCGGCTGCCTGCGGGATGGTGTCCGGCTGCCTGCCCCAGCGTGGGGCTGAGGCGTGAGCCCGTGGGACAGCACCGCGTCCCCACGGCACTCCTGCTGATGTCGACACAACAAAGTTATAAGTTTATCAAGGAATTTTGGCTGGGACGTGGTTGAGACGTCACAGAAAATACCTAACCTTGAATAGGATGTGAAACAAAACAATGCGTCTTATGTGCTCTTTTGCAGTTGCTCACTTAGACATGAGATAACAAAATATATAGCTTCTGGACCAAAGTCAAGCCAAGAGTGTGTCCCAAATGAACCTTGGATAATTATAATGCTAAAATACACACCCCTTTGTGAATAATGCACATGCTAATCAGGTAACCTCCCCAGATGTTTTAAACATGAGCTTAGATGCATATGTATAGTTAGGAGTGGTGAATGAATCATTATTAACCAATCATCAGCTGTATTTTCTCGTTATAAATATTGGGCGGTTGGAAACGTGTGGTGTGCTGGCTGTTGTTAAACGCCTGGCACCCGATTCTGCAGAACTGAAATAAAAAGAAATATCTCGACTCAGTGCATTGATTGGCTCTCGCACAGCGGGGGAAGAACCCTTATTTAGGGACAGCTCTGCGTCCCCCCAGACCCTTGCCTGCCACCCCCAGCCCTAGCATCCAGCCTCTCTGCCTGCCCGTGGGCTCCTCCACGCAGAGCTGGGGCGGACAGACGCTGGGGCACGGCAGAAGCGGGGTCAAGGCCATAAGCAAGGACATACAAATACTCCCAGCAGCATTGGTGTGTTTACCAAAACCGTCCGTACCAACATCTGCTGGAGAAACCTCTCCCTCCAGCGCAAGCACTGGGATGCACTGGGAGGACAAGCGCTCTGAGACACTTGCTGATACCATTTGGCACTTTTGCTTTAATTTTTCCGTCCATAAAATAGGTCTTTTCTCAGACTTAATATTGCTGGGGCTCTGCACTCTTTGGATCAAAACTACTAGAAAGTTGGTAAGTCCGGTTGTGTTGTTGGGGGCTAAAATGCTCCTGTAAGCACTCCAGTGCAGTGGAACGGAGAGCTCTATTCTGTCTCACAGAGTAACTTTATTACATTACTGTCAGTTCTCATAAGCTATTAGGAAAATATAGAATCATAGAATCATTTAGGTTGGAAAAGACCTTTAAGATCATTGAGTCCAACCATTAACCCAGCACTGCCAAGTCCACCACTAAACCATGTCCCTCAGCACCACATCTACACCTCTTTTAAATACCTCCAGGGATGGTGACTCCACCACTTCCCTGGGCAGCCTGTTCCAGTGTTTCAAAACCCTTTGGGTGAAGAAAGTTTTCCTAATATCCAATCTAACCCCCTCCTCGCTACAACCTCCTTTCAGGCAGTTGCAGAGAGCGATAAGGTTGCCCCTCAGCCTCCTTTTTCTCCAGGCTAAACACCACGTGTTCAACATCGGCCCGCAGAGTACAGTGCTCCTGGTGCAGCAGCGTGGCCCTGGGTTTAGCCGAGAGCCTGATGGCTGCCCCTCCGGGCGCTGTGCCGGCAAGCAGGGGCTGGAAGACGGCAAAGTCATGCTGCCCGCTTGGAGGCCTCAGTGAGGCGTGAAATACCCCCGAGCTCTGTGGTCTGGTAACAGCCATATTATTTGCTACACTCAATTGTCTCCCCTGTTGTACATGGGCTGAAAAAATGATGTTTCCCTCTGCTGGCGTGAAGCGAACCCTGTGTTTTCCTGCGGTGCGTCCCACCATGAAGTGGCCGTTGTCCCCACCACCACGAGCAGGGATGAGAGGCAGCACAGGGGGTCCCGGCACTGCAGCCCCCTCCCAGACAGCGGGACCCTCCCCGGGGTGCAGGTCTGTCACCTCAGGCCCTCCAGGCTGAACTTCCATGTCCCCATTTCACACCTATGGCGGCCTCGCTGGGCCTGCCGCACATTTGGCCCTGGAGGGGCCTGTTCTCTGGACCCCGTGGAGTGCCCCTGCCCGCGAGCGCTGCCCAGGCTCGCGCAGGGTGCCCATCAAGACGGCGGCTGGCTCTCCTGGCTCAGGCAGTTTTCATTCCCGCCTCCACACGAACCCAATTTTCCCCCTTTACCCCCCAACAGCGCTGCGCCCGCCCGACCCTCACAACCGCCCCTCGACCGGGGCCCCGTCCTCGCACCGCCCAGCTCTGGCACCGCCCCTCGCGCGCCTGTCCAATCAGAGAGCGGGAGGGCGGAGCCAAGAGGGGGCAGGGCGCGACCGCCATTTTGTTTACGACGCGGCGGACGCGAAAGGGGCCCCTGGCGACGGCGCGCGGTTGCTAGGGCTGGCGGGCTCTCGCGAGGCTTTCCGACGGCGCCAAGATGGCGGAGGCGGTGGTGGAGCTGCTGGAGCGGGCGGCCAGACGGGAGGCGCCGCTGGAGGAGCTGCGGGCCCTGCGGCTCGCCGTGCAGGCCGTGCCGCCCGCAGCCCTCCGCGCCCGCCTCAGCGACGACCACCTGGGAGCGCTCTTCGCCCTCCTCAGCGTCAGTGACCGGTGAGCGACCGCCCGGCCCCGCGGGCCTGACCTGGCTCGGCCGCCTCCCCGCTCCCTTTCTCCCGGAGCACGGTGGCTCCTGCGGTTACCCCGTCTCCTTCCCTGCCCTCCTTCAGGGCGCGGGCTGGCACAGCTGAGGATAGGGGAGCACCCTGTGGCGTCCCCCTCCTAAAGGGCTTGCGTTTGTCTCTGTCCCGCCCAGGGAGCAGGTGTCTGCGTGTGTTTCCATCCTGGAGAGGCTCCTGCAGGCCCTGGACCCGGTCTATGTGATCCAGAACCTCAGAGAAGAGCTTCAGAAAGGGCTTTACCACCCCGACGACTCCGTGAAAATTCTCACCATATCTCAGGTACAAGGTTTTCTTCCAGGGGGAGGGGGCAGAGCTCTGCTTTGAGCAAGACAGGGTTAGGCCTAATCTGTTACTGTTGTTTCATGTCCTAACTTGTGACAAAAGCACTTCATCAAGTGTTGTCTACAGGAATTGTGCTCTTACGCACTCGTGCAATTTTGGATAAATACTGTGCAAGGTGTTGGTATATAATGCTTTATGATGTGTCCGTTAAACATAATGTATAAAACTATGTCCTGATAGAAGTAACTTGTAAATGAAACTTCTGTCCCATGTTCTGGATAAAACTTTTCAAGCCAGCAGTGACAGCAGGTGCCATGAGGATTAAGTGCGGCAGCATTTTGATATTCAGGACACTTTGAACAATACTGTAGAAATACTGAAGAGGAATAGGCTGTAGTAACTTGACACTTTATGCATTAATTTAAAAGAATGGAATCATCAAACACTGTAGTTTTGAATGGACTTCCAGAGGTTTCAGGACAAGCCCAAAGCTAAAAGTGGGCCAGCTTGCGGCAGGCTGCTCAGGGTATTGTCCAGTTGAGTTTTGAGCATCTCCAGAAATGGTGATTCTGTCTGTCTGGGTAGCTGTTCCAGTGCCTGAATGACCTTATAGTGGAAAAAGATTGTTTTAATGTTATTATCTATAATTATTTAATCATGTCTTTAGGTTGGGAGGATTGTTGAAGATTCAGATGCTGTTGCAGAAATTCTGAACAGTCCTGAACTATTACGGCAAATAATAAATTGCATTGGTGGAGAGAAAATAGCAGTGGCTAAAGAGGTAAGCATTGCTTTCTTTTTTCTTTCCCTACAAAGTGATGTAGGCACTGCACAAAACACCTTTTCTACTGTGTCTGAGATGCCAGCCTCTGCTCTTCTTTGCTCTTCTTTTTTCCTCAAAAAGAGAGCTTATGTTGCTTGAAAGATGTTACAAGCATGTAGGTGCCCTAAGCCCAGAAGTTAGTTAGATGTGATAGAAAATTTACTCAGAACTGTTATCTTCCTGTAGCTGTTGATGCCAAAGTGAACTCATAGATCTGAATTTAATGCCAGAGACTTGGATGACAGTAACCATAACTAGCTGTTGTCAACGATACGGTAATTCTCATTGAAAAATGAATCACAATTTTAGATGTGTAACATTATTTAATATGTTAGTAAAGAAGAGTGAAACTAAGTCAGATTGTCTTGGATTTTCTTTTCTTTGTGTTCTTATATGTTGCTGGTTTTTGTTTCCAGGCCATCAAATCGCTCTCAAGAATAGCACAGACACAAGATGGATTAGAGGCTTTATTTGTGAGCAGTTTGTTGAGTGACTTGAAAAATGTCATGGCAACAAATGATATTGTTCGATACAGAGTATATGAGGTAGGAATGTGATCAATGTTAGCATTTGAATAATGTGATACTGTGTTTCTCTTGGACTGTAGTTCTGAATTACAATCTGGATTTTATGGCTTGCTTTTAAATTAGTATTCATTACTGCTTTACAAACTTTTTTTCCTGTCTGTATTTTGTCAAGATAAAAAAGGAGCAGGAGGAGTACAGTAGCGTTTGTCTTCAAATAATGACATAAGTTCTCAGTTTATGGTACAAAGGTGTGAAGTACTATTTACATCTTTTTATTTTCTAGCTTGTTGTCCCTAGGGCATTGGAAGGGCTACACAGAGTTACTAAAGATACAATAAAATGTTTGCTTCTCTGAAAGTAAAAGTAAAGTGGATGCTGCAGTCTCTCAACATTTGGATGTGAAGTCCTATTGAAACTTCTGGAGCGGGGAAGAGGCTGAAAGATGCCAAGTGCATCAGTTTAGATATGTATGGCAAAGGAGAAATAATACAATTTAGCCATCATAGAGCTTAATGGGGATAGCAGTGATGATCCTCTGAAGAAAAGATGACTGTGTATAGAAATCGAATGCACACAGTATAAACTTGGAGCTCCTTATGAAATTGTTTCAAGCAAACATTTAGGTTAGTTATGAAAACATGAAAATCTGTATTTAATATATATAGGGTTAGTCAGCATTATAAGATGTATTTGGTCATTACTGTGAACTGTTACCATTATAATATTTTTATAAACCATCCTTTTTTTCCCCCCATGCTTTTATTTAGTTAATTGTTGAGATTTCTTCGTTGTCAGCAGATTCGCTAAATTACTGTGCAAACAGTGGATTAATATCAGAGTTAATTGGAGAGCTGACTGGAGATGATGTGCTGGTCAGGTATGTTGGCAGTGAGTTTCCTATTGAGATTTCCTGCATTGTTAAAACTCTGAAGTTCAGTCTTAAAATAACAGTCCTTTAACACATTTGTGTGTGTTTCTTATCAAACCCTTTTCACGAAAATACTTTATCTGCCTCATCTTAAACAACTTTGAGCGTAAAATACTGTATACTTAAATTTGAGAACCACGATGAAGTTTCCCCAGTGTGCTGTGATAATTGTAATGCTGGACTGCAATGCCAACTATACACCTACAGTAAGATAGCTGAGTGAGCTTGGAGGGGTGTTGGACAGTTGGGGTAGTTTGGTTTTTGTTTTTTCATTTGTTTGGCTTTTGTCTTAAGGGTAGAAAACCTTTTTTTTCTTAATCACTGAGTACTTCAAAAACCCATCTGAACTAGGCTAAAACAACTTTGTCTGTTACAGAGCTACATGTATAGAGATGGTGACCTCACTGGCCCACACTCCTCATGGGCGTCAGTATCTTGCTCAACAAGGAATTATTGATAAAATTTCGAACATCATTGTTGGTGCAGAGTCCGATCCTTTCTCAGGCTTCTATTTACCAGGTTGTATTATGTGTTTCTTGTTTCTAGTGTTTGTTTTTATTAATGAGTTAAATTGAGAGGACTATTAAGCCTCTGTTTTGAACCCTCGTGTGAATTTTTGAATGTTAGAACATGTATGTTAGATGTATACAAAAAATGCTGAAGGACAGTCTAATACATGAATAATAATACTCATTAACAGTGGCAGTACTGGTAAGATATGGAGATACTGTACTTCAGGTTTGAAGTTTGTGTTATTGTAGTCTTGTTATTTTTATGAATTCAAGAAGACAGCTGTTACTTCATGAATTAAATAACTTCCAAAATACTGACTCTTTCCTTAGTTCTGTCCTTATACTGATGCCTTTCACAAACAGTATTCAGATTTAATAGCATTAGTGTAGCAGTGAAATAACCTTATCTAAATGTATGTGTAATTTTAACATAGCTAAAGTTACTGTTCCTCCACTCTGAATGCTTTTTGTTTTGTTTTGTTGTTTTTTTTTTTTTTTGTCTTGTTCTCTCAGGATTTGTTAAATTTTTTGGAAATCTGGCTGTTGTAGACAGTCCACAGCAGATCTGTGAACGATACCCTGTCTTCATGGAAAAAGTCTTTGAAATGGCAGAAAGTCACGATCCAACCATGATTGGAGTAGCTGTGGACACACTAGGAATCCTGGGATCAAATGTGGAAGGCAAACAGGTTTTACAGAAAACTAGTTAGTATTATTGTTGTTTTTTTTCTTGAATAAAACTTTTTCAGTATGTCATAATGTGCAAGAGTGAATTGGTTTGGTGTAATAGAGAAAGGCATTGAAAAATGTATTTATTTATCTAATAATCAAGGGTGTCTGAATAGCTGTGCCATAGCAGATGAGGTATTTTTTAACTGTCTTGCTAGTCGTGGCAGTGTGAAATGCCTGGCAGCTAGAATCTTGGTATTGCAAGCATGATTCAAATTATTCTTTTCCAGTGAGCTGCATCTTACGAATCATCAGTAGTTGTGTTTTTTTTTTTTTATTCCTCTGTTTCTACTGATGTCACGACCTTCTTACCAGGATTAGAAAAACATGAACTATCATGTAATGATGCTTTCTGTAAAGACCGCATTGTTGATCTTAATTTAAAACTGTTCAGAGGATCAAAGTAGATGCTATGCTTCTTGCTGCTAGTTAAAACTCTTTTTTTTTAAGTGATTTTTGAATTTGTATTAGCAGATAGCTATTGGAGCATTGTAGAATGGGATTGAAGATTTCTAATAACAAATGTACTAGGGTCCAGTCTTCCCAAGATAACTTGGTTATCTGTGACACATAACTTCCTTTCTGGAAATGTTTGGGCGGTCTGGGAATTAACATAAAAGCTTTGGTTTTGTCTATCTTAGATCCATATGAAGCCAAGAGAATCTTACGCTTTTATTATAGTAGATCAAGGACTTGTCTTTCTGAGGTTTAAGGTACAATACGCTTCCTACCAGTTAATGTAGTATAATGTGACTGATGGGTAACTCTGTACTCCTGTAGAGGTTTGTCTGAATTAGAAGTACTTTTTTTTTGTTTGTTTTCAAAGGAAGTAGATTTCAAAATCTGTTAAACAGAATAGGGCACCAGGCAAAGAATGCCCCCACAGAGTTACGACTTCGGTGCTTGGATGCAATTTCATCTCTTCTTTACTTGCCTGTAAGTTTGTGGTTTGGTTTGTCATCTCTCTTTTTTTTTTTTTTTTTTTTTTTTTTTTTTTTTTTAAAATCTACAAGAATGAAATTATCACGCATCTGTCTAATTGCACGAAGACCTTTTGCAGCATCTAGCCTAGGTAGAAGTGGTAGCTTTCTAGTATTCAGAGTCATTAACTTTACTGTTTTGAAATTCCCTGATTTATTTGTTTGCTTAAAGTTTGAGTTTGTAAGAAGCCAGGTGTTCTGAAATCTGTTTATAAAACATGAAGTCAAGACATCATTGGCAAGGGAATGAGAGTAAACAGTTTAATATTCTTGTGCTTTAAAGAGATAGTGGCAAACTGCTCTAATCCCTGTGTGTGTTGTTTAGATCCAGTGAGCTGGTTTTAATAGTGTAGCTCTAAATGAGCCTATAAGCCATTTTCATTTGTCTCGCAGGGCTGCGCTCCAGCACAGCACTTGCCTCATGTATCAAAATCAATTTATTTAAATCTGTCCTCCCAGCTAAAAAGAAAAAAATATAGAAGGCCACTTCTTCATTCATGAAAAAAGTGGCAGATTTAAACTACTTCGGTTTACTCTGCTGGTGGTCTATTTTAAATAACTTCCTTAACTATTGAATATATACTCAAAACTTGAAGGCTTTGCATAATCCTAATCAAACTCTTTTATTTCCACACACTTCTCTGATGCGTATAGCCAGAGCAGCAGACAGAAGACCTTTTAAGAATGACTGAATCATGGTTCACATCCTTGTCTAGCCAGCCGTTGGAGCTCTTCAGGAGCATCAGTACTCAGCCATTCCCCGATCTCCACTGTGGGGCTTTACGGGTGTTTACTGTAAGTGCTTTTTGTTTTTAAAGGTCAGATAGTGAGTTGTATTGCCATTTGGTCTCAGATTTTTTTAAGTGAATGCCACAGACAAGTTGTTGAAGCCTTGAAGTGGTCAGAAGGCCTTTTTCACTGTGCCCCACTTGCATTCACCATTTAAATAATTCAGCAGACATCTCATGTCTGTAATGCTTGTTTTCTTATAAATTGAAGAGGAAAAAAAAAAAAGCAGCATTTATACGTAGGGTGCTGCTTCGATGTCAGAAGCACTGCTGTGATAATTCACTTAAAACTTTAAAGATAAGCACTGAGCTGTACTTGTTTTCCAGTGTTAAACCCTGCTGCTTGATTTGAGTGGTGCTTGTGTAACTACTGTGTAGAATGAATATCCCACTTCACTTTTTCTGTTCCTTGGCTATTTGTATAACAGCCTACTGTATAACTGTGTCTTGCGTTTTTAAAATGAGGTGTTTCCCCCTCTCCCCTCTTTTGTCTTCATATTTAGGCTATTGCAAACCAACCGTGGGCCCAGAAGTTGATGCTTGACACTCCAGGGTTTGTGGAGTACATTGTAGACAGATCGGTGGAGCCTGACAAATCTTCGAAGGATGCCAAATATGAACTTGTTAAGGCCCTTGTAAACTCTAAAACAATCGCGGAAATTTTTGGAAATCAGTATTACTTGAGGCTTAGGGCTTACTTGCGTGAAGGCCCTTATTATGTTAAGGCAGTTTCTACTACAGCTGTGGAAGGAGCAGAATAATGTCATTGATGTCTTGGTTCCCCTTCTTGCAAACCATGTTACTGAAATAGGTGTTAAGATACAAGGTGTAAAGACTCTCCATGCTGGAGTCTCTTTAGATTGTCTCTTTAAAGGAATGTGAAGTGCTTTGACTCTATTTGAAATGAGGGTCATGAGAGCAAATCAAAACCTATAGGGCACAGCGTAATTTCCCGTAGAATGTCATGGCAGAAGTTCTCTGTGTACTGTCGTGAGACAAGTAACCAAGGTAAGCACTCTATCAACTGCTGGCTGTATTTTATTTTGCAGAAATTAATCAGTGTTTAGTTAAAATGTTCTTGGGCTTGGAGTTCCTGTCCTGTTTTCTCAGTAGATCACAGTTACAATTAAAAAAACAAACACCAAAACACCTCGAGGTTTGTAACCTCAGATGCTGCCATAGATTCTCTTTTTTAATTTTTTTTTGTTATCTGCCAAACTTGGCACTCGCATGGAATGTACTCTTTTAGCCAGTCCTGTCCTGTCAGAAACCCTGTTGGTAAGAATAAGCTAGTAACATTCTGTCCACATGAGGGAGTATGAACTGGATTCTCTTCTATTTTCTTGCTTGAATAAATAATCCTAAATATTGTTTACATTTTATGCTGAGGATGAAGAAAAGCTTTTAGCCCTTTTAAAAACAACTAAATGCATGCTCTAGTGTATAAAACCAAATTGGGAGCTTTGTCTCCCTTCTTGACTGTGACTTTGTACGAGAGCTCAGTTTAATTGCTCAAAAGGAGAATGAGCTATAGCACTACAAGTCTACTTCAGAACCAAATCTTAAATTGTTTACACTATTTTTTAACAGATTTTTTTTAATTTTAAGTGTTATTTAAAAAAAAATACGATTTTACTTGCCTGAGTTAGAATAAAAGGGGTAACAACATAAAGCTTTCAGGTTTAAGAGCACGAACTGAATTAGGAGTATGGAAATGTAGTACTTTACGAAGTTGTAATCTTCTTTTGAAGATGGTCAGCTAGCTGCGGATGAGATGCAAGACTAGCTGGACACTGTAGTGACATGTGACGTTTTTGTCCATAAACAGAGACCACAATGTACTTTATACAAAAGGCTTATACTATTTTTGTGGAGGATGTAGGAAATAAATCTGAGGAATAGCTGGGGGGTGCATAATAAAACATGGAATTACTACTTGTGGGCTTATTTTAGTAGTGTGTCAGGTCAGGTACACCTCTGCGTAAAGCACTCGCCCTGTGTCCCTGCTCTGCCAAGTGGAGCAGGATGATCTAGGCGTGCACTAACTCTCTTGTTGCTTGTAGCTTTGAGCCGTGGCACAGGTGATGGTATTGCCTGCCAAAAATTGCTGGCAAGGAGTCAAAGTGGGCTCAGAAGAGCAGGGTAGTTGGGGAAGATCCCTTAATGTTTAATAAGCTGTCTGAATGCAGGTGGTCTGCCTTGTTGCTTATGATCTAATATGTACAAAAGTTGTCGTCCAACATTATACTGCTGCTGATGCTTTCAGCCTAGATGTGCATAATAAACATCTGCTAGTGAGAAACGCGGTACACAGTGTCTCATTTGTGAACAGAGAGCACAGAAGCTTCAGGAATCCTGCGTCCAGAAAAAAAAACATGAAAGCACTAAAATGGAAATGAAAAGAGTATAGAAGTCCGTAGGTTGCACTTGTATTGGACAGTTCAGCTTTGTTAATTTAGGTGGCTTTGTGTGCTGGTAGCTCTGTATGAGCCGTATACTAAAAGAAATCAAATATATAAACCTTTTCTGCAATTCATGAGTCTCTTCCATGTGTGTTTTCAGCTGTTGCTTTTGAAGGCCACTCTTTGTGCGAAGTTTTTAGCATCTGCTTTGCATGGTACGTTTGCCAAATACAATATTTTAGAATACACAGAGATGCCAAACAAGGGGATTTTTTATATATGCACATATGCTTTATTTTGTTGAGCTTTGAGCTCAACATTCTGATTAATTGATCAGATGCTTACCCATTATTACTCGCATGTAGTTCTCTGTTGCCATATGGTTTACATGTTGCTGCTGGTGTATGTTATATACAACAGAAAAATGTAAGTGTGTTGTCCCTGTCCTCTCTGCTGTAAAGTAACAGGTGGAGATAACTGAGGAAAAAACAGAAATGGAATGATGGAGAATGAGAATTGAGGTAACACGCTAAACTTGCTGAACTTGGTTTAAAAAACAGAAACAAAAATCTCCCATAAAAACCTCCCCAAACCAAACCTCATCATCTGACCCTGGTTAACAAGCAGCATAACTCGGTGCTTAAGAACTGTGGTTCCTTCGGCGCACTCCTCCTATTCCTTCCGTCACAGCGGGAAGAGTAGCTGGGGCCCTCCAAGGTGCCCGTGTGTCTCTTCCCATGTGTGTCTGTCACAGCTGTAGAACCAATCTGTCCAACTTGTCCTCCCGCTGCTGAAAGAGCCGATGTGGTCGGCTTCATCTGGAGGGTGTGGGCATGGGTGGGGTTGAGTTCTGTGGCTGGTTCCTAATTTGGGGAATTTTTACACTTTGAATAAGGTTGGTGTTACCAGTATGCCGGTGGATTTGTTCTGACTTCACTGCTGATGCTGTTCTCCAGCTCGTTGTGTCATTGAACTGCTTTTGTCAGTGTTCCTGTGATACCATGACTGACAGAAATACAGGATTCTTTCACAGGTGAGTTATATTTCTTGCCTAGAATCTCCCCGGGCTGTTCACCTGAGCAATTCCCATGATGGTTCAATGTCTGTTCCTGCCCTGAGCTGTTCTGCGGTCTCACTGGCGCTGTCAAAGAGCTCCGAAGTAGCTCCCTTTTGTGGACAGAAAGATTCCCCTTTGTTACAAAATACTTTGGAAGTAGGTGACTGATGCCTCACTCCGATGAAATCATAGAAGGAGTTTTGGCATAAGGTAGAGGACTTCAAAACTGTGGAAAGCACTGGATACAGACAAAGTTTCTTGGAATATTATCTTTTTTTTTTTTTTTTACTTGTATGTATGTACTTGTAGGCAGTTACGTAGCTCGAGTACATCCAGTTCTCTTGCTGCTGTAACGCTATAGCATTGAGAATTCATTTGCTGTTGAAGAGAGCAAACTTTGAGAGGAGATTGTTATTACTGAATGTTAACAGGATAAAACAGCCGGTAAAAGAAAATTCAGAAATTCTTCACGAAAGTTAAAGCTTAATCGGCAAAATGAAGAACTTCGTTTTTAATTCTATCTAGGTTAAACTGTTTAAATTTATCAATATAGGTCAAAACCTTGCAGGACACCAGACCGTAGTAAGTTTCCAGTAATGAGCAATCTTTACCATCGCTTGTTTCCTTCCAGTCTTTAAATAACTCATCCTCTTTCATGTTGGAAGAGGTGAAAATGAATTTATAGCAGCATCGATTGTAGCTGATGTGCTTTTCCCCAGAAAATCGAGAGCTGTGAATGGGAGTGATGCCAGCTTTTTTAGCACAGATGCCAACAAAGATATCGGGGGGCACTGAAACTGGCACCTCCTTGGCGGCCACGTACACCTTGCGAGCGACGTCCTGGGACATGACGAAAGCGCTCCCTTCACAGTAATCTGGGTAAAACTCCTCCGAGTATTGATGGATGGGAACAAAGCCAGGGCTTTCGGGGTCTCTGCCAGGCATGCCTTGATGAACGACCCTCCCAATGTAGATGTCCTCTAGCCGTGTTAAACTAAGCAAGTATCCAGCCAGGCTTGGAATACCGACAAACATGTCTTCATCTGTTTTAAGAACATACCTTGCCTGGGGACAGAAAGTCACTGTCCACTCCACACTCATCAACATCTTGTGTGTCTGTGTCTGGGGAGAATCAATGAAACTGCCTTCAATAATGTCTCTGTGCTTTTGAGACTCTTCATTGATCTCCAGCTGGGTGGTTACTGACGCCGGCTTTCCTAAAGCAAACAGAGTGAGGACAGCATAACCTCTGGTGTCTGTCACGTTGCCCCATGTCTGCCTGATCGCATTGCGCCTTGTCCTGTTTTCTGGGCTGCTGCAGACAAGAACGAGTAAAAAGATCTCTTGATCAGAGCATGTTGCTGCGCTGCTGACAGCGTAAGAGAGATTGGCCTTTAGAGGATCCATATCTAGCTTCCTGGCCCTCTCCCTGATTTCGGGAGTCTTTGCATCGGTGTAAGAAAGAGGTAAGGACCGCAGGAAGTATTCCTCCAGTAAATCGGCTCCAAAAAGCAGCACGTGGAAAAGCAAGACATTAAAGAGGATGAAGCACCACTGGTGAGTCCGGAGCCTGCAAGGCGTCAGCTGGAGAAGAGAAAGTGTGGACAGTGAATTCTTTTGCTGCTGAAACAGAAAGGTTTTCCTTCATGTTATAATGTATTCATGGGAAACAATCACAACTTTTAGACCGTGGTCTTTGTATTATTAGTGAAAGTCTCTTTTCCTCCTAGAAACTTAAGCAACCCTACTCCTCATGGCACAGCGAGATCCCAAGCTGAGAAGGATGTTACCACGCTGTGGTTTAGACAGCTCCTTTCCAAGCATCTGTGCGTGGAAATACTGAGGAATAACTCACTATTAATATTTTCTGACTATTTTCAAGCTGTTACTGAAGGCCCGAGATGCTCATGAGGACCTGTAATATCTGTCCTCACAGGAGAGCCTTTGGTGCTTGGCCTGACAATGCCGAGAGAGCTGGCAGGCTCAGGAGCCAAAGGGCAAGCTGTCACCCAGCCTCGCGCTACCCTCCGTGCCGCACCTGAGCAGGAGCCGAAGCACTTACCTGCATGGCGGTGGGAGTTCTCCCTGCTGTAGGGTCTGTGTTAATGTCGGAGGTGTTTTCTCCTGGGCAGAGGCTTACGGGGCAGCATCTGTATCTGGGTCTGCTGGATCCAGTTACTGCCCAGTACGCACCTGCCTGCGGTGAGGAAAGATGATCCCAGGGGATGATCGTGTTGCAGCTGCATAAAAGACAAAGCAAACAAAACTCTAGCCTTTCTCTTTATTCATTTCTGGCACTTGGGGTTGGGTCTCTGAGATAAAGAAGCGAAGCAACTGCTAGAGTTCATTTGGTAAATGGGGTCCTGTGCTTCTGTTGTAAAGCTGTGCTGGCTCTGCTGAGCGATTTTGGGGTTGGTTCCCCCAGCCAGGGCTACAGACCCCTGTGCTGAGCACTCTGCAGCTCCCGAGATGGGGGTTTGGTGCCTGAACTTGTGGGTTTGCTATGTATGGGGTCCCCGTGGATGTGGAGGATGTCCTGAGGCCGCGGGCGGTGCTGGGCCAGGCTGAGCAGGATGAGCAGGGACAGGGCTATGGAGGGGTTTTCCCTGTGCTGGGGCTGCGGGTGCTGTGACCCCGCTCCAGGACCTTGCTCAGCCCTCTTGATAGCTCCTGGAGCCCAGGGCATTGCTTGGTACCAGGTGTGTTTTTCAATGGGCCGTGGGGAGCAAGGCACGGGGAAGGGGCTGTGCGGGGGCAGCTGATGGTGCTCAGCTGGAGAGCCCCTGGCCAGGAGGCTGGGGATGTTTTGGTCTGTCCCTGCACCTCTTGCCCCTCCAGCACCTGTTTGCTGAAGTGGGGATGGGAACCCTAATGAGCTGCGTTGGTGGTCCTTTGCTTTCTGTCTACACAACGTCATTCTGTGGATTTAAACGACTATATGGATTTATGTTTTCCTAGTGGTTGCGTGTCCTGGTGAAGAGCTGTGGCGATCCACCCATGGACAAGCTGCGGCCTTTGGCGGTGGGCTCGGCTGCACCGGATCCTCTGCGTGTTAATGTTGGCACAGCCGTGGGCTGCGCTGGAGCTGACTGGGCTGGGGAGCCGCAGGGGACTGGAAGTGCTGGAGGGGGGAGTGCCAAAGACACCACGAACAGGATGGAGGCATCAGCAGGGGTGAGAGTTGGGTTTGGCAGCAGGTCCGCAAGCCGTGGGGCCTGTGGAGCACTGAGGGGGGAGAGGGGGCTTGCGGGTCCCCAGCAGCCCCCTGGGGAGAGGCAGGGGGAGGGGGTGGACGGTGGCAACGATGCTGTTTGGGAAAATTGTGTTGGGAGGTGTCAGCCTTCATCAGCACAAGCGTGGGAACTCTGGCCTCTGTGTGAGAGCAGAGAGATGGTGATTTTTTTTTTCTATTTTGGCAAGATTTCTCATAGGTACAGGTGCGTTTCTGTTCCTGCGTCCTTGGGTGAAAGGGTGCGAGGAGAATGCAGCGTTGCTGTGGTTTGCCTTAGCTGTGTGCCTTACGAGGGTGAGATGCTCTGATCGTTGCAGTCTTCCCTGAAACATCCTCTGGGGACCCTGCGTCAGCCAATGTCCCAGGGAGATGGAGACCTTTGATTTCTGCCCTTGGTGACCAAGGGTTAATCCCCCAGCTCAGGCTGAACTCCGCAGCTCTCCCAGTGCCTACCTATGGGTCTGTGTCGGTGGGGGGAGATCTTTCCCACGCGTGTTGGGAAATCTGCATTGATGTAAGGGGGTAGCTGCTATAATTCAAAGAAACCAGGTCCCCAAAATGTGGTCACAGCTTGAAAGGGTGTTGCGCCCCTCTGAAAGATGATCCAAACATGCACAGGATGTGTGTCCCAACGCAGACCTCGCCTTTAGGCTTCCCAAAACCAGGAAAAACTCCTTTCACGGAGCTTGTGTGCCAGCTGGGCTACAGCTTCATCTGGACCAGCCTCACAATCATTGTCATCCTTGCAGAAGTTGTGCTTTGAAGCTTGGCAAGCTGTCAGCATGGGAAATGTCAGTTAAGTGTGTTCTCTGAAATAAAAAGCTAATAAGGAAATATTTTTCATGTATAATCATATAGCACTATAGCCCCGGATACCCAATCTGGGAAAAAAAATTCCTCCTTTGAAGATGCCCCGTCTCCAGCTAAACCATTTAATAAGAAAATAAATACTAGCATTTGAAACCACTTCCATTAAAAATATTGGCTTTCCCAATTGTGCATTTTTACAATAATAATAAAACCCACATGTGTATCATCCCTGTCGCAATTACGCACAGCGTGGTGCTTGCAGTACTTCTGAAGTCATTTCTTTAGCACGGCTTTGTGGTGGCAGCAGGAACTTCAAACAGTTGCCGGTATCGCATGTATAAGATTAACACTGTACAAGCACAGCCGGGGCGCAGGCAGCTCTCAGACATGGGGTTTTGTTGATCTGAGGAGCCTGGCTGAGTCCTGCCGGGGAAAGAGGAGGAGGAACAGACATGAAATGACTGCTGAAGCGTAAAAGAACTGATCTGGAGTACCTCACACCCCCTTGGCTTTGGGGAGTTTGCCTGGGGGTGATCCCTCTGTCGCCTTTAGCGACCCAGGCTCCAGGCAAACGCAACGCGGAGCCGCCTGCGTATGACCTTATCTCACTGTTCAGATGGGTAAAGTCAAACACGTTCAGGGAAAACCTCACTCCCAGTGAGATCCCAGAAAATCCCAGACTGGTGGGGGTGGGAAGGGCCCCCTGGAGCTCCCCCAGTGCCACCCCCCGCCAGAGCAGGGGCACCTCCGGCAGTGGCACAGGACATGTCCAGGTGGGTTTGGAATGGCTCCAGAGGGGGAGACTCCCCCCCCCTCTGGGCAGCTGTGCCAGTGCTCTGCCACCCGCACAGGAGAGAAGTCCCTCCTCAGGTTGAGGTGGAACGTCCTATCGTCAAGTTTGTGCCCATTCCCTCTTGTCCTGTCACTGGGCACCACTGAGAAAAGGCTGTGCCCAGCCCCCAGCGCCCGCCCTTTGAGTAGTGATAGGCATTGATAAGACCCCCCCTCAGTCTTCCCTTCTCCAGACTAAAAAGCCCCGAGTCCTTCAGCCTTTCCTCATCAGAAAGGTGCTCCAGTCCCCTCATCATCTTTGTAGCCCTTCCTAGATCCAAGAGTTTCCAGAAGAAGAGTGAATTCAGGATCCCCAGGGGGACTGAAGTCAGGTCAATTTGGGGAAAGGAGTGCTGTTCCTACAACTTTGCTTAAACCCTGAAAAATCTTGTGGGTGTAAGTTAGGGAAACAACTGGGAAAGCAGGTTTTCCTGAGCCACAGGGCTATAATTTGCTTAATCTAAGATATTTTCAAGTTTTCTTTAAATTTTACATCCAAGCAAACCTCAACGGGAGCAGGGGTGTACCAATAGCGCTGTAGACAACTTGACCTACTGTATGAAGAGTGAGTGTTTAGACTGAAGGATGTTTGGGGCTTGATTTTTCAGAGAGGACAGGGCTCTGAGCCCCCCTGATATCCGAAGACAAAAGCAGGGATGCGCGCAGGGCGGTGGGAGATGCTGTTGGGCAGGAGGAGCCCGGGGTCGGCGCTGCGGGGTGGGCAGCTGTGGTACGACGTGCTGCAGGGGAGCAGCCGTACCCACAGCTTCTTAAAATGCCTTTTAAAGTCTCCTTGGCTTCCCTCCCAACGCTGTGAACATTTGGAAGGGGGAGCAGAGCCCGGCTTGTTTCAGTTCTGCTCGACTCCGCTTCATGAAAATGCGAAGGCTTTGGATGACGCACCGTTCCCAGGCGATGGTGCGGGCGAGGGCGTGCAGATGGGGTTTATTGGAGAAAACCAATGAAAATTGGTTTTCTTCAATATAGAAGCCTGATCTCTGCCTGTCCCAGGTGTCCGGGCAGTCGCTCGGTGCCATGCGCTGTCCTCTGCAGGGTGGACACCCCTCTCCATCCCCGCCACGGTCTCCCTACTCCCAGGCTCTTCCCAAAATCCGGGGTGGTTCCCGCAGGCAGGCTCAGACCTTCGCTCCACTGCTCCCGCTCCAGAGAGGCACCGGATCCTCTTAGCGCAGCCCGCCTGTAGGCAGGCGGTTTTCCTGGCACAATGGCCTCTTTCCCAAGGAATTCCCCGTGCCCTTGCGCAGCCGCTTGTCTTATTTTAAGGGTCAGAGATGACCCCTGTCAAGGCACCCCTGGCCGCAGAGGTCTGCCCGCTCCCCAGCTGGGATGCTGCTGGGAGCAAAAAGGACCTTCCCCGTGTTTCGGACCCTGCCCAAAGGGTCCCCCCCATTTACTACCTGCCTTTTGCCGTGTTTCACCAGCGCACACAGGCCCGGTAGCGGGAGGGGCTGGGAAGGGACTTGTCTGGTTTTTAATAACAGCATCAGTTGCAATAAATAAAGGGAGACAATTGTTTTGGTCTTAGTCACCTAATAGCAATGTTTTTGCTCAAAGATATGATTCAGCTCTTGCAGGCAATTCTTCACCTTAAGTTCTCCATGAGCCTTGGGAGATGACGGAAGAGGAGGCTTTATAAGAGTTTCACGGTGTGCATTGCAATTGGGTTTTGATATTTAGCATCCCTTTGGGTGTTAAACATAAGTAGAAAACTTAAAAACAAACCAACAAAGTGGGGTGCTGACACATGAGACAAATAGATCAGCCACTCCCGGTACACAAATGAGGATGTCTTTTCTTCCTATTCAACGGCTCAGTCGACTAGGTTAAAACCATGTTTTTATAGCCGAGTTCCTAGCATTCATTTTTCCTTTGCATACATCAGTCTCGGAGTTACGGAGCTCGATCTTTTTGTATGGGTATGTTTGATTATTACTTCTTGAGTTTAACGACAGCTTTGACAACTAAATACTGCTATATTTCTTGATAAAGACAGCTTAAACCCTCCGTGCGTTCTGCAGGGGCTGCGTTCAGCCTCAGAAATATCGAGCTAAATGTAAGCTGAATGGAGAAAGCCTGAGCTTGTGAAAGATGTCGAGTCGCGAGGCCACAGGGCTCCAGCCCTTGGGCCAAGCTGGTTCCCGAAAGTTTGTTTCCCTGCCAAGACGTCAGCTTCACAGAAAAGTTGCCTGTTTTGCAGTCGACCAGAAGTTTTCCCCTCGTTAATAATTTTCACAGTGCGCCGTGCAGGTTACTTTGCCTTGCCCTGTCCCTCCCTGGTTAGGCACAGGCTGTCTGTGCCTGGCAAACCTCGATCTCACGTGAAATTTGGTCGACACGCACAACATCCAAAGCGTTTGGAGCCTTGGACCAAGCTCCGCTTTGATTAAACTCGGTCCACACCGACAATATTTGCAAGCGGGAGCAGATCAGGCATTGCCGTGCCTGACTCCACGGCCACTCTGGAGCTGCGGTGATGCTGGGCAGCAGTTGGGGCATTGCTTCTTTCTGGGGAGCTCCTTGCCCTGGGCTTGATGGGGGTGCAGGGGGGTGGTGTGTGTGCTGTACCCAAAAATGCAAAGCTTGCCCAAAGCTGTGGAGGGAAACAGGAGCTGAGTGCAGGTTCTGGGGCTCGTGCGGTGCTCCAGCCCATCCTTCCCGGGTCGCACGGTGCTGGATGGATCCAGCCGTGCTGTAGCCGCATGGACCTGGGGGTGCCCCGGGGATGGGGCTACAGCCCCCAGCCATGGCCAAGGCTCCTGCCGGTGGGGCTGTCCCCCATTGCCCTCCTGGTGGGGGGTTATCCGGGAGCTCGAGCGGGACAAGGACATCCTCCGGCACAAATCCTCACTTGGCTCCGGAGCACCGCGGCGTGCTGGACTTGCGTAGCGTGTTCCTCAGAAGATGACTTTCTCTCCCTCTTGTCTCTGACTCATCCCCACCGTTGCCTCCCACAGATTTATTTATTGCTCTCCCAGGCACAGAAAGAGCAGAGTTGAGTCTCCGCTGCCCCGTGCCGGGTCCCTCCTCGGGCAGCCGGGGCCGTGATCTGCCGGGGGCAGCAGTGCCTTCCCCCACACGCGGCCCTCGGGGGGTCGCAGACTGGGGGTTTGCCTTTCCCAGGGGCTCTACACAAGCCACCCCCCTCACCGCTCTCCGTATGGGAAACCCCTGGGTGCGCAAATGTATCACATGGCCGTGCAAATGGCACTCGGCACCCCTGGGTGGCCGTTCCCCAGCGCTACACGCTCCCTGCCCAGGCGGGAGACAGCCCCGTGGGCCTTGTGCTCTCGCCCGCTCCAGGGTGCGGAGGGGAATGCCGGGATGCTGAAGGGGCTCCCCAGCAGAGCTGTGGGACCCGCAGGAGTCACAGGATGGTCAGGGTCGGGGGGACCTCTGGAGATCATCTAGTCCAACCCCCAAGTCAAGAGGAGGCAGCACAGCGTCGCAGTAGGTACGTGAAATCCTGTTTAATTTTATGTTTTTTGTTAATAAGACGGCTGTTGGGTAACAGGGAATTGTAGCATCGACAGCATTCGGTCGAGCGCTGCAGCTGAGGGCGGGGAGGACCGGCTCAGCCAGACCTGTGGCCCTGAGACGGCAAACGGTGCCTTTGCCGAGAGCGCTGCCCTGCCCTCCCCCTGCGGCGCTGGGAGAGCGGGGCGGCTGTGACAGCCCCAAGGCGGGTACCCCCAGCACCCTGCCCCATCCCTGCGGCATCTCTGGGGCCGGGGGCCGAGCACCTGCAATATAGTCATGATTCAATATGATGTTAAATGGCAGCAGCTGGGAAGAAAAAGCCTTTTATCACAAGGTTAGTGCTGGCTGGGACCTGAAAGACCCAGAAGAGTTTCCAAAGAGAAGTGAACTTGGAAGGGTATGGGCAGAGGAGAAGGGCAGCATCCCTGGTCGGTGCTCAGATGAGTAGGTGGAAGTGGGAGAGTGTGAAGGCAGCCCCCCAAATTCCCAAAGGCTGGAGAAAATGCCTTGGGGAGGAGAGAGAGCGCTCAGCTTGTCTCGCTTTTCACAAAGAAAAGGAAGAGGTGTTTTGTGTTGCAATATGTTTTCATGGGGAGCAGGCGCAGGATAAAAGCAGACTCGATGTAGTGGGAAGAGGCAGGCTTTGCTGCGGCTGGAAACTGCAGGCAGACGAATCCTCGTTAGGAGGAGGGGGTGCGGCTGACTAATGAGCGAGGCGGCGTGCGGGGAAGCCACGGGAAAGAAGTACTGAGGGAGATGTAGTGATCTCAGCAGCCATAAATGCCCTCCTGGAGGTCAGACGGTCCCGGGGCTGGCCAGGGTGGGATGCCACCACTTCCACGTGCCGGGGAAGGGACAGGAGGACCGGATCAGCCCCTCTGGGCTCCGGCACAGCCAGTTATCCACTGGTGGGAGAGCATGAAATGGTCCTGCCCGGCACCGTGAGGAAGTAGAAATCCAACACGGACCATGGCCTGGACATCCATCTTTCCCACAGGCACCCAATTCCCAAGTGCATCCATCCGTCTGGGTTCTTACCTTGAGTTTAGGACAAAATCAGACTGTGCACTGCCAGACGGCAGAGGGCCAAGCAGGATCAGCCCGTGGGCCGGCACTGCTCCCCTGGTAGTCAATGTCAGAGCATAAATAACCCCCCATCCCCTGATTCCCTGATCGTTCTCTGTTTTACAGTACACAATACGCCCTGAAATACTTTCTGGAGTTAAATAATAGAAGGGCAAGAAAAAAATGACCAATGGGGAAGGAAGGAAAGCATTCTGCTTTTTATTCTGTAAACTACAGGTTGTAAAGTGGTTCGTTACAGAGGATCCTCTGGTACCCGTTTAGCAGGAGAGGAGGCAAAGGCTGCGAGTCCGGCGTGGCCGATCCGTGCCAGAGCTGGGAGCGGTCCCCAGAGGGGGGCTCTCCTTTCTCAGGTAGGATCCCACCAAGTGCCATCACTGGGACACCTTGCCCCTGTGCCCAGCGGCTGGGCCTCTGCCTCAGCATCGCCCCTGCTCGGCGGTGGGACCGGGGAGGCGCCAGCGCCCTTCCAGGCACAGCTCCACGGCTGGTCCGTCACCAGCACCACGGCGGAGGGCGGGTGGGACCAGGCTGAGCTCTCCGCTTGAGCTGCAGCATTTGGATGGGGATGTTCTCTTCTTTCTGGCTCTTTCTCTTTCATTTTTCGTTTCTCTTTTCTCACCGTCCCCACCCCCACCGTAACTGTTTTAAATAATTCCTCCTCCACGCCTGTGTTATCACCTAGCATGTGAATACGCTGCTGTGCCACCCACCCCTCTCCTTGCAGAGCTGCACGTTAACATTTTGCACCCGATAATGTGAGGCAATTAGTGAATGAGGAATAACTTTCCTACTTAAAAGCATGATGGGTCGGGGAGTATCACACGGACGGATTGCACGGGGATTATTAATTGCTTTTCTCTCAAATGACTCCTCGTGTAGGAGAGTCCATATGGAGGGAGAGGAGGAGGAAGAGATGCTGCGGGAGAAACAAAGTCTCTGGTCCTAGCGAGAAGCGTGAACCCCAGCGCATCCGAGTGGGCACTTTCCTCTGGAGCTGGAGGCTGCGGCAGCCAACGGGCGCCGTGTGCCGATGCATCACGCGAGGGCCGGGGCTCCCGGCAGCAGTGGCGGGGGGGGCGGGGAGTGGGGGGGCAGCCCAGGGGCAAGTGGGGGCCGGGGGCTGCCTGGAGCTGCCGGAGAGAAACCACTGCTCTGGAAGCAGCGAGCTCCTGGCCCGGGTGGCGTCACCCTCCCCTGGGGTCTGACCAAAGCGGGCTTTGGTGTTTGGGGTGACTGAGCCGGCAGAGGAGCGTGTCGCAGGGCATGGGGGTGTTTCCTGTGTAGTGGGCTGGGGGTCTCTGCTCCCCTGCGCAGCCCCGGGACCCCACGGCGAACTCCCCAGCGCCCGTGCAACAGCACTCTCTCTGGAAGACAGACAAAAAAAGGAGCAAAAGAGGAGAGGAGCGGGCCAGGGCTAGGGCAGAACTGCCCCCCCGGGGCTCTGCTGCCCCGCGGGCTGGGCGGCCACTCCTGCCACGGGGCTGGCTCGGTCTCCCCCGTGGCCCAGGGCCAGTGTGGGTGGTGGGTGCACAGTGGGAGCCTGCGAGGAGGCTGCTGGGTTTGCAGCGGCGTTGGGGCACTTTGGGCCTGGCCACACCATTACGGATGGCAGCTCCTGGCTCCTGGCACAGGGCTGAACTTCAACAGGGAGAGAAGGCTCCTTGGACTCCATCCCATTAACCCTTTCCTGGAGGCAGACAGCTCATTTCCAGGCTGCCCCTGCTGTCCCTGGGGCGGGGATGTGCCCGCAGCGGGGCTGTGTTATTGCAGCAGGGCCCCCCTGGAACATCAATGCTCCCTGGCCCGGCCGCGCAGCACGGCACAGGAATTCCCCAGCAGGCTGGGGCTTGGCCGGCCTGTTTGCTTTCCACACAACCCCAAGGCCCAGCAGTGCTCAACACAAATATTTATATGACTAGTAGAAAATAAAAAAAAAAAAAATATTAAGAAGAAAATTTTAAAAAGGAAAAAAGAAAAAGGAAGAAAAGGAAAAAAGGGAACAAGAAAAAGGGAAAAGGGAAAAAAGAAAAAGGGAAAAAAGGAAAAAAGGAATAAAAGTAAAAGGGAAAAAAGAAAAAAGGGAAAAAGGAAAAAAGGAAAAAAGGAAAAAGAAAAAAGGAAAAAAGGAAAAAGAAAAAAGGAAAAAAGGAAAAAAGGAAAAAGAAAAAAGAAAAAGGGAATAAAGGAAAAAAGGGAAAAAAGGGAAACAAAGGAAAAAGGGAAAAGAAAAAAGGAAAAAGGGGAAAAAAGAAAAAAGGAAAAAAGAAAAGAGAATGAAATAAAGGAAAAAAAAGAAAAAAGAAAAAGGGGAAAAAAGAAAAAAAGTAGAAAAGTAGAAAAGAAAAGGGAAAAAAAGGCAAGGCGAGCCCACCCGCGGAGGGTTCGGGCAGCGGCCGGGGGGCGAGGGAGGGGTGGGCTCCCGGAGCGGTGCCGGGGGCGGCGGCGGGGGCCGTCGCGGTCGACAGGGGGCGCCGTGGTGCAGCGGCGGGGCGGGCGGGGGCCGGTGGGGCCGCGGCGGCGGCTGCGGCGGAGGGAGCAGCGAGGTGGCGGCTCCCGCCCGAGGTGCCGCTCCGCGCCATGCGCTTCCTCGGCGGGCAGCGCCGCGGCCGCGGGGGGCGAGGGGAGGGGGCGAGCGGGGCCGCCGCCGCGCCGCTCCGCCGGTGCGCTTAGGACGGGATCCCCCCCCCCCCTCCCCGTCCACCCCCGCCCCTTCCCCGCCTCCCGCCTCGCCGCCCCGCAACTTTCCGGCACCTGTTGCTGCCCGCAGCCCGCCGGGCTCCCCCCGCGGCGGCCGCCCCTTCCCCCGGCATGCGGAGCGCCCGGGCGGCCCGCGGGCTGCTGCGGCGGCGGCGGGGCGCGCCGTGATGGGCGGCCGGGAGCGGGAGCGGGAGCGGGAGCGGGAGCGGGAGCGGGACGGCGGCGGTGGCTCTGCCCGCGGCCGGCGGCCCCCGGCCGGTGCCTTCTCCCCGGGCAGCGCGGGGCGCCCATGCTCTGCTCCGCCTCGCCCCTCCGGGCACCCGCGCCGCTTCGCTGATGCCTTTCTCGGGCGAAGAGCGGAGCCTGCAGGGGATCTACAAGCCGGCGGGGCCGGCGGAGGGCAGGGCGGCCGGCGGGGCCGCCGTCTGCACCGAGTGCTACACCAACCGCTCCTTCGTCTACGACGATGGCAGCGCCCACAGGTACCCCCGGCGGGACGCGGCGCTCGGTCCGTGGGTGTCGGGGTGGGGTGGGTGTACCCCAGCGGGGCTGCCTGTGCCGCCGTCGTGGGGAGCCGCGGGGCCGGGGGAGCGCGGAGCCCCTTCCCTCCCGCCCCGCCGCCGCGACCCCCCCATGGGTAGCCAGGGAGAACCCACATCCCACATTCCCATCGCCCTTTCCCTGCCCCGAGCCTGGAAGAAAGTTTCTGCGACACTGCCAGGCCTGGCTGGGGTCCCCTGCGGAGCCCCCTCGGGGTGACATCGCCTTGGGGATGGAGTAGTTGGAGGCTGCCTGGGTACGGGGGATGCTTGGAGATCCCCGAGTTGTTCCCAGTCGTGTCCTTCATGGGAAGAGGGTCGATGCTGCCCCTCTGTCGTGCCTGGCACGGGCTGAGGCCGTGTTCCGTGGTGTGCGGGTCAGGCAGTGTTTTGGAGGAGCTGGTTTGGCTGAGCCCTGAAGCCACCCCACAGCCAGGGGACTAAAATGCACGCAGGCGAAAAGGCTGCGTTTCCACAGGTGCATCCCAGCCCACGCTCCAGCTTTAGGCTGTTTTTGTGCCAAAGTCGCAATGTTCGGTACAAGGCAGGGTCTGCGGTGTAGAAGTGAAGAGCTGTTTAAAGTGGGTCACAGGGACCCAGTGCCACTGTCCTCTTGTGCCCAGGCAGCAGCAGACGTGTCTCACAAGGGGATGAGCGCTTGTTTCTGAAGTAGCCCAGCTTTTCCTGATAACTCCTTTATATCATCATTGATCTGATTATGTTTACTAGCGTGGCTCTTCTGACTGTCACACTCATCAAATGTCAGCTTAAATGGGCAAATGAAGTGTGTGTATCAATTCATTTTTGGCAGATAAGGCCCTTGCCTGGGTTTGTGCCCCGGGCTGGTCAGCTGGGGATTTTTATGTTGACATCTGCTCACTGTGAGTTAGGGAGACCATCTTTTATTCTAAAAGCCATACATGAAAAAAGAAAGAACAGTCTATTCAGTGAACTCTTTAACTTTCAGTGCATTGCCACTGACTGGGTGATTGGTAAAATCCTTAAATATTGGTTCTTGGGATTAAGTCCCTCATCATTTCCCCCTCCTCTCTGTCAGAGAGATTCCGTGATTCCATGATCATTTCCCCCTCCTCTCTGTCAGAGGCGCAATGCCCGATGCGGCCAAGGCACCATGGTGCCTCGGGAACCAGGACCATCTAATTCCTGAGAACACCGTTGGGTTGCCTCGGGCACACCAGAGGGGCTGCGGAGCCACAGGGCCTTCGCCAAACCCAGTTTCCACATTTTGCAGCTGTACTGTCTGCGGTGTCTGCAGAAATGATGTCCTTGAGGAGGTTATGGAACATGTCTGTGTGCGTGTGGAGATCAGGGATCAGGCTAGAGGTGGCAGCTTGCACAGGGTTTGGACTCCAACATTACGGGAAAATGACGAGTTGCTCAGCTCAGGCAGCAGTTGTTGCTCCTTATTCCTTACACTGCAGTACCGCTCGGGGTCATTTGTCCTCATCTAACGCGCAACAACAAAGTCCTTGTCCAAAGGTCTGCCCCTCTGTCTCTTTCAATCTGGATAGAAGAGCTTTGTTTTCTAATTCTTATTATTATACAGCTCAATGTGTTTCTGTAACCCCCTCTGGCTCCGGAGAGGTTGAAATGCCGTTGCTTTCCGTGGCTTGCCTTGCCTGCCTCTGCGTTCGGCCCCTTCGCTGCCCTTCCAGCGATATTGAACCAGCCGGTTGGAGCCCTCAGGACTCGGCAGCTTTGCCTGTTTCCGCAGCTCCAGCTCGGAGCAGTCTGGATCTCTAATGTACTTTTTCAGTGCTGTTCAGCTGAAGAAGCAGAAAATGATTCTTGCAAGCAGGCTAAAGAGAAAAGTGCAGGAGCAGGCAGAGCAACAAGCACCATCGCCCCCATTAGGTGATCCCAGGGGCCCACTGCCTCATCTGCTCCCTGGTTGCCTCTGCTGCAGCTTGGACTGGGGGTGCGCATCCCCTTTCAGTGGATGCTCACGTCGAACAACCTCCTGTCTCTCAGTCTCTGCCTGGTACAAGAGTTTCTTCCTCACCTCCCGTGGGTTTTACCTCTGTTCAGCTGAAAGGGCCGTGAAGGCGGCACCCTGCCCCTGGGTCACACGGGGTTTGTGTCTGACGGGTGCGCAGTCCCCGGGGGACACCAGGGCTCGGGAGTCCTGTGCAGACTGCTCCGCCTGTCTCTGCTCCACGCTTCCAGGCGTGTACTCGTAGCTGTAGGTGTGATGGCAGACAAGCAGACCTGTCACCAGAGGTGTGCGCGAAGGATGTGAGAGCCAGAATATATCTGAGCAGGAAAGATGTATAACACGTTCAGTGTACCTTCTGCTGAGTGTTCAAGGGGACTCCAGCTGGGCTGGCCCCGTTAAAATAAATGGAAGCCTCAGTTATCCCTTTAATAAAACTAGAGATGGCTTAAAGGCTGTTGAAGAGAAATTCCATCTCCTCAGGTGCCCGAGTACGGAGGCACGTGTGTAAATGTCTGTGTGCTTTCTCCTGGCCCTCTTTATAGGGGGACAACGGTCCTGAAAGTCCTTCCAGTCAGAAAGCCAGGGGTTAACCGTAAAAGCACTTGAAAGTGTGTTTGGAGAGCAAATACACATTTCTGGCACCCAGAGGGTACAAATAGCCTAAATTTTACTTTCCTGACTTGTGGGAAATCTGGGTAAATGTTTGTACAAGGAGCGAGTCCGTCATTTAGGGGAATACAGGATTTCCTCCAGGCGGCGGCTCCGCTTCCTCTGCCTTGCCCATGTAAGGGCACTCTGGTATGAAGCAGTGATGGATGAGCGGCCATATGGAAGGGCTCATGCAAAAATATCCTGCACAAGTACGGGGGCCTGCGGGAGAAGCAGGGACGTGCAAGAGGAGACTTGGTTTTGCCTTCCGCCAGCTCCCGCTACTGTGGCTTGTTTAAGAAGAAAAAGGTGAAAGAAGGCGGCATGCGCCATGACACCTGGAGAAGCTGTTTAGGAAGATCGCGTCTTTGCATTAGACGTACGTGGCTTTTCTCGTGTCTGTTTTTAATGTCTCTTACAGATCTGTCTGTCTGCTAGAGCTGCCCCGCTCTAGGTTCAGCGCTGCTGTTTATACTGGGAGTAAACAGTAGCTGTCCTGTGCCGAGCGGGGCCGGGGCGGGTACCCCGCCGTGGATTTGGGAGCCGGATGCGGAGGGAAGGTGGGTCCCAGCTGGAGCGGCTGCTCCAGTGCAAGTGCCTGAGAAGCCGAGGTTGGGGGCTGGAGAGCAGCAACCAGAGAGACCCGTCAGCACCGCTGGACCTGCTGACGGAGCGCCAGCTAGAGGGGGCTTGGCTTGACAGGGGCTGCGCTGTGGCGGGGTCTGTCCTCAGTCCCACACGACTGGGCAGCCAGGGCAGGTCGAGAAATCACAGCAAGGTGTGAAGCGGTGGCAGTGAGGTTAAAAATGCCTATAGGCACCTTCTGCCGCTGTGGTCAAAGCCTCTGAGTGCGGAGGCAGGTGTTTGCCTCCTGCTGTCCTCGCTGCACCCGAGGGCACCGGTGAGTTCCCAGGGCTGTGACTCTATGAGAGCCTGGGAAAGCCGATCTGAATCCATGAATGCAAAAAAAAAAAAAAAAAAAAAAAAAAAAAGAAGAAAAAGACATTGATTAAACTGGATTTTTGCTCAGAGTGAACACTCTCATCCAGACTTGGGCTGACTCTCCCATGGCTTCTCCTGCTGCGCTCCAGGTGTATCAGATGGACTGTCGCAGCACAAGGATGGTGCCTGCAGCTCAGCTGAGAGCCTGTTGTTGTCTCTTAAGTTTTCCATTTTCTAGAAATGAAGGGGAAGATGATGCTTTGGCAGAGCTTGCGCCGAACGAGGCTCTGTAGCTAATTAATAACCAGTTCCTCCAGGCAAGATTACTAGCTCAGACATTTATCAGCTTCCAAAAAGTCAGCCTTGTGGATTGCAACAACTGTTGCTCTGGCTGCCCGCGGGAATTCTGGCCTCGCTGTTCCAGGAGAAATTGCAATAGGGAGCCATAAAACTACAGGGCCAAACACCCTGTGTTTTCAGAGTGTTTATGTAGCAGACATCAGCTGTTTTCCTCAGCTGATTAGGAAAGGGCAGGAGTCTGAAACCCAGGGCTCAACAGGGCTGTCAGCAGGTTGTGCCGCGAAAATCGCCGCAGGAGAGCACCCGCCAGCATCCCTGGGTCAGTGGGAAGAGGTTTTGGAACCCCCCCTGCTATTCCGTTTAACAAAAGACCCCTGACATGCTGAATGTCCTCCTCAGAAACTGCCGTTGGGTTCTGGCACGGCTGTGTCACCCTTCGCTGGAGAACAGCAAAGTAGGTCATTGCCTGTGCTCAAGGCTCTTTCTGCTCTGCAATAATATTTACAGCATCTATTTGAATCCTCCCAGTTCTCCATCAGCGACCTCTTCCTGACCCCCACGCCTGGTTCCCAAGTGCTGCATGCAATTTGTTTTGGAGCTTGTTAGAGTTTCTCTTGCATCCCTGCCAAACTGTGCTGGAGTGTGGAACATCTCATTCATCCTTCTTATGAATAAAAACAAGCAAAGAGCCATCCCAGGTCTGAGCACAGGTGCCTCTGGCCCGGTGTTTTCTGACAGGGGCTGGTGACAGGGACAGAGGGCAGGTACAGAGCAACCCTTCCCGGGGCTGTGCTGCTGCAGCCTGTGGGATTGGGATCCTGAGCTGGAGGTCGTACCCGGCGGTGGTGCTTCCAGTACATGGATGGGTGCCTCCCCTGGGCTTTGCCTGGTTCCTCTTGAACGCATTGGTGCTTTCTGCCTCCACAAGAGGATGTGATTTCTCTGATACAGATGCTCTGTGAGAAAACATGCTGCTTCTCCTTTGAGCCTGCTGCCCTGTGATTTCCCTGGGTCCCCACAGCCCCTGTGATGTGCTTGCTCCCTGGTTGTCCGCTCTGATTTCACCTGCCTTTCATCATCTCTCTTTCCAGGCTAAAGACTCCTTCTGATCTATTTAGTCTTTCCTTGTTCAAACCACTTTATAACCCCATAGTTATCTCCATTGCCCTTCTCTGTGCCGTATCCTCTCTGAAGAGGGGAACCAGAAGTGTGTGTGGCTCCGCAGTGGGTTTATCTGTACTATAACAGCTTCTCCTAACATTCTGGGCTTTGACCACCACTGACAGTCAGCTGTTGGCTTTGTGGTATTACCTACTGTGACTTTGGCTCTTTTCTGAGTGCTGATCTACAGATCTTCTAATGCCTGTGCAGGAAGGTGACTTTTTTCCCCCTCCCCTTTCGGATTAGTTGGCATTTACTGATGCTAATTTTTATCTGGCATTTTATCATCGGGTGGCTCAGTGCTGCAAGATCCGCCTGCAAGTCTTTACAGTCAGGTTTAGGTTTGACCGTACTGGATAATTCGCAGTCATCACCGTCGCTTCTGAATCTGTGGAATAGCAGAGAGCCTTGTGGGACCGCACAGAAGATGTTTGCTTCAGTGTTCCCCTTCTGTTTGTCTCCTGTCTTCTAATCCAGGAGACATCCCCCTCTTCGTCCCATCGCGTCCTGGTATGGCAGGTGGGCTGCCAAGCCTGCCTCTTGGGGTTTATTTCTGTAAGTCTTTGTATCCTTGAACAGTGTGAAAAGACTCTTCCTCCTCCCACGCCTCTCTATTATTTTCTGCTTTCAATAGAAGGGAGTGTTCTGCAGGGGTCTGGAGCGCAGAGAAGTTTCTTCTGTGTTTCATCCCTAGCTGCTTATAGCAGTTTGGGGCTGTGCGGAAGGGAGAATTTTCCCAGCAGATCATTAGAAAGAATTAGCACTTCCCTGATCTTATCTTGCAGAGTTTTGTTGTTTGTTTTTTTCTTTTTTTTTTTTTAATATGTGAGCCTGAAAAATACTGGGCACCGGCAAATTTGGTAGAGGGTATAACAGCTTGGGATGAGGGGGAGTGAAACACCGCCAGGATCGTGTGCTGCGGGATACAGGATACACCCCTGTGAATAATGATTCCGGAGAGTAATGAGCTCTGCCTTGAGAGCATCTCCTTGCTCATCCTGATGAGAGCTGGGAACGGATAACTTTGTCCTGCTTGCAGCCCGTCATCTACCGAGATGAGGGTTTTGGCGGGTTCCCAAGGTGGAGAGGGTGACACTGGTCCCAGGTAAGCTCCGTGTGGGAGGGGGGGCCCTAGGAAAAAAACGGATTGGGCAACAGCAAGAGGGCAAAGGACTTTTAAGCCTTGCTTTAGCTAGAGGTGAGCTTTTCTGCCCCCTGGGCTGGAGGCAGGAGGGCTGCCGCTGCCTGCGGAAGGGTGCGCTGGCAGGAGCGGGACTGTGAGGGAGCGTTAGGGTTTGCGGGGACTAAGAAGAGTTCTTGCGGGAGAATTATAACTGGCCGAGACCCACTTGGCTTTCTGGCCCTCCTCACCATGCCAGCTGCTGGAGCAGGGACCTGTGGGACAGCCGAGGGGTACGTGTGGGCAGTGAGCACAGCCGCACGGGGGTAAGCGATACCTAATGGCTGCCGATAGAGGAGCGGCTGAGGTGTAGACGTTTGCTGTAGTGTCGGCAGGAATTATGTTCCCCTTATCAAGCAGGTAGTAGTAGGGGGTTGGCTCTCGGCTCCAGGAACAGAGCTGGAGGCTGTGACAAGTGAATTGCTCTTTTTTTTTTTTTTTTTTAGTTTAATAATCTGTTTAGGTTTAAGATTTTTCGGCATGAATTGCGAGCCTGGTGTTATCCTCGCGTGCGACAGCACCCCCCGCCAGTAAAGGCTGGGTGATGTCCTGGGGGCGTCTGGTGTGCGCAGCCTCTGGAATGCCCAGTGGGACTGATGGGGCCTCACAGCGAAGGACCGTTAGTGAGGGGTCGTTTCTCACCTCCAGCAGCGCGAGTCCTGCTTGCTTCGTTCTTTGAGCATTGGGGATGATTCTGCTTTTACACGAACTTGCACGTGCTCCCAGGCCGCCTTGCAAACCAACACCGTGATAAGGAAAAAAAGGGTCATGTCCTTGCTGGGGAAGGGCCGGATACTCTGGGAAACCTGCTCCTCAGCATATAGCTCCTACAAGGAAGATATAGTTTAATGTTGTAATCCATAAATAGCCCTGGAAATCGCTGGGTCAGGAATTTCCCAGCAGGGTTAGTGACCTTGGCTCAGCAGGCTGAGTGTGTTTTGGGTTTGTCCCTCCTTCTGAGGTTGTTCACGGCCGAGACGCTGTAAGAGCGTGTGGGTGCTCCTGAGCCTGTCCCTGGCGGGAAGGGCCAGGCTGGACGGTGGCTGCAGGCAGTTGGCTGGAGCGTCGTGCCCATCCTGCCCTGGGGTGCAGATCGCTGGTGTAAGCGGTTTGCTTCCAGCGGGGAGTTGAGTCTTCACCTCTGGAGGAAGATGAGCGAGCGAGGTCCTACGAGTCCTCCTGCGGCAGGAGCCCTCCAGGCTGCAGGAGCAATACCCTCGGAGACCTCTGCCCGAGGGCGGTGGGATGGGCAGCAGAGCTGTGGCCTCTGGAAAGCGCAGGCTGGTTCCCTGCAGTAGCTGCCGCAAACGCTTTCTTCAGCTTTTTCTTTTGGTACTACTTAATATTGCCAAGCACAGAAGAGGAGAGAAGTGCCTTTTCCTTCCAGGAGGCTCTTTGAGAGAGGCTGAAGCGTGTTCGCTGCCAGAAGTTGGGGGATGTTTTTTGAACTGCAGCATGTCTGCGATGCACTCTTGCTAAAGGACGGGGGGTTGGGGTTGCTCTGGGTGGCCCTTCGTGCATACCTTCTCCTGTGCTCCTCATCCCCCCCGTCAGCCCTTCCCTGCCCTCTCCAGCCTCTTCTTTGTCCCACGCAGTTGCAGCTCTCACAAACCTCTGCCAAAGGGGAGGATGGGACATGCAATGCCAAAAGTAAAATACCGAGTTTAAACTGGAAACTTGGTGTGTGTGTGGAAAGGGCTCCCAAGGCTGCCGGTGTCCCTTCTGCCACCTCCCCACTGTGGCATATACCTGTGCCTGTGGCAGAGGAGCGGGGAGCGGGAGCGCTGGGGGTGGGTGGTGAGGAAGGCACTGGGATCGAGTCAGAGCGGCGCAGAACGAGGTGCATGTCAAGGGATGAAACCTGCCCCTGTGCCACTGTCTGGCTTCACCGCCGTGGCAGTGGCAGCCCCAGCCCGGGCTGGAGGAGAGGGAGCCGGTCGGTCCCCTCACCTGCCAGAAACCACGTCCAGGGTGTGCAGGGTGTGCTTCCCCTCCCTCCTGCCTGCCAGTGTTATTTAGGCTTTGCGCTCACCGGGGACGTCAGCATGACTTGTTTCCCTTTGCTTCTGCTGGGAACACCCCCAGCACTGCCCAGGTCCTCCCGGCAGGATGCTCCTGGGGAAGGGGCTGGCCGTGGCTCGCTCCTCCCGGCTCCCTCGCCCTCGGCAGGGCCACCGACGGATGGCTCCCCGGGCCTGCCGGCCGGCGGGAGCAGCTGAGCGGCCGCTCGTGTGCCCAAAGAGCAGCCAAGAGACTTCTCAGCGGGGCTTTGCTTCCCTGAGTTTTGCGTGTTGTACAAAGTTCACGTGTGCGTCGGGCCCGAAGGGAACGGGGAGATGTGGGGCTGAATTGCTAATACGGGGTTGTCTGATAAGAAAAACGGCTCTGGACCTGGAAGGCACAATTTCTACTTTTATCTTCTAGAAAATAGCATTGCCAGCGGGGGAAAGGCTTGTGGAGCTTTGCACTGACTCATGCTTCCCGTTCATTTTCAACGTGAAATACACAAAATGCTAATTTTTCCATGAGGCCTGCGGTGCTAAATTGCCTCCGCACGTTGAAAGCGAAGCGACGGATGGATTTGTCACAGGGCTCAGCAGTTCTGTGGAAGTTTTGAGCAGCAGCAGCCCCTGACGTGGACAGTCCAACCCTCCACGGAGGTGCAAATTTGGATGCGGGAGTTTAATCTGGGAGACTGAGCACTTCGTATATTGCGCGTGTATATGTGTTTGTGTGTTCTGCAGCTGTTGTAGCTACAGAGCATGACTTGGACCAAAGCTGCTCTGAGTATCTGGAAATCATGACTTGGATGTTGTTATGGGCCTCTTCACATCCCTCAGAGCACTTTAAACTCTTGGAGTCAAAAAGTATAAAATCTGTGCCCATCATACAAGTAACGAGAAGCTGACGAAACAGTTAAATGAAATGGAAGACAGTTGCTTGTGGACACAGAAGTGCTTGTGAAGTAGAGAAAATGATCTTATTAAAGGAAATAGCCCCCCCATCTTTCCCTAATTCCCCTTTTCTGCACCAAGCTCAGGGCGTTAGTGCCTGGGGCTTTAGTGATGGTTTGTGTAGCTCTTGCTCGTACATTATCAGAGAGTAACTTTGCGAGTTCGTTAGTTCATCATTCCTGTCCCCGTGGTTTGATCTGTGGGGTTGCCCGCAATAAATACTCCTTTCACGTGGTTGTCCCACGCAGGTGTGGCAGGGGCAGGCTCTGCCCGTGCAGCTGCCGGCGTTTGTGCTTCTTCTTCATCATCTTTAAGGTCGGGAGTCATTCTGATTGCAGTGATTTATCACTTGGTCGTGGGACTTGTGCTCAGAAAATGGAAGAGACGTTTTTAATGTTGTATTTTTGGGGGGAATGAACCCTGCCACTTGGCCTGTGTGTGTGCTCCTCCAGAAGGAGGCCCCTCTCAGAAGGCCGTTCAGGCCACACCTTGGTGTAGAAGTTCCTCCCGTGGCTCTGGACACATTGTCTGAGTTCCAGAACTGCTTATCTCTATGGATGGCATCAATGAGTCACCATATGACCTCTGGAGAGAGAGGGGAGGGGGAAGGGCTGCATAACAATCTGGGTCTCTGCCTCTGACAAACTGAGACGTAAGTGGCAGTGATGTTAGCTGGTGCTCGCAGGGAGATAAGGAACACGCGCAGCTGAGGCGGTGGCAGGGAGAGCAGCTCTGTGCCCGAAATGAGCACCCCAACTCCTCCACGGGGATGTCCCTGCGGAGAAATCCTGCCCTGAAAGCTGCTGAGGTTGGTGTCCGGGGAGCGGCGGTGCTGAGCCGGGGCGCAAGGCACGCCTGTTGTAGGACGTAGCCTACGCGCATGGCTGCCCACGCCTGTGCAGGTCTGCTGCTTGCCTTCCCTGCGTGGTCTTTGCCCTCTCCGGCCGGGCTGTGCCGTGCTGCCGTGCCGGCTCACTGCCCCTCCGTGCCAGGAGAGCGGTGCCAACGCCTGCAGCGGTGGTGTGTCACCGGTGCGGGAGGGGGGTGCTGCCTTCCAGCCCGGCTCTGGAGAGCGAGCATGCGTCTCCCCACGCCCTCGGGCCATTAGGGGACCCCACAGGGATGTCACTCAGAAGCAATAAAAAAAAAACCGAAACGAAAAAACAAAAAGAGAGGGGGGAACAACTGTAACCCGGTAACCATAAGAGCTGTGGGAGGAGAAGCAAATAGAAGATGATTGTATATATTTTAATAAATACAGAAAAAGAAAGGGCAGAATTTCCTGCACGGCTTTGTTCATTGGAGAGGCTCTGAGAGCCTGGCAGCGGCTGAGCCTGCCTTCGCTGGTGGACCAGGGATGCGGGGCCAGACTGCAGCCGTGGCAGGGAGGAGGGGACGCGGCAGGGTCCTTGCTGTCCTGGGGCAGCCTGGCGCCAAGAGCCCTCGTGAGAAGTGTCCCATCCCTTGAGTGCAGTCCAGACACCGTTGCCCTACGATGAGTCTGGGCCAGCAAAGAGCAGCTGGAGGCTCCTGCCCCACCAGTGCCTGTTTGCTGCCCACAAGGCTGGGTTTAGCCGAGCCATGGTTGCGGCCGTGGTGGCTTTGCCTCTCTAGCAACAGGTTGTGCTGCAACCCCACCTCTCTGCCAACAGCAAGAGAAAGGTCAGACCCTGTGCCTTGCATCTTGCCCCCACCATTGCTCTCAGCCAGGGGTTGTCCTTCCCGTCCTGGTAGAGGGGACAGGAGGCACAGCAGCAGCTGGCTGCGGTGTCGCAGTTTGTACTGGGTACCAAAGCTTGAGGAAAGGTGGCTTTGCGTGAGGAGGGGACATTGAGATTGGACATGAGGTACTTGCTTTCCTGGCTAGATCCAGATTCCCTCCTGGAGAAAGGATGGAGCTGCTGGCAGGACCTTGTCACTCTTGTCTTCTTTTACAGCGTGGAGTAGTGGGAGAGAAGGGATTGAGACTGTAGGTTATGCGAGACTTTGTCCCAAATGTAAGTTCAGCTGTTTCTTCTGTTTGCGCACCCCAGCCCCTAGAAGGAGGAGCGGGAGAGCATTCTGGGAAGGTCTTCAATTATTTTTGGTGCCAACAGAGCAGGGGGTGTCACTGAGAGCTTTGGAGCTCCTGACAGTGCCTGGCAGGTCCGGGCAGGTACCAGGACGTAGGATTATGGGTTCTGTCAATGACCCCAGGCAGTCTGGGATTGGTTTGCAGTGGGAAGCAGGAGGATGCTCTGTGATTTCTCTGGTGTGTAGCAAGCAAGGAAGCAGAAGAGGAACTTGGGTTGTGTCCTTCCCCTTCTTTGACACATATAGTCAAAAATAATAATAAAAATCCTAAAATATATTGCGACAAGCTCCCAGCCCGTGGAGTTTCCTCTGAGGCAGAGCTGTCTCTTGGGTGCTGGGAACCTGAGCAGCTCCTGACGAGCTCTGCAGGACACGCGCGTTGCAGAGCCCCCATGGCCAGGCACAGCCCCAGCCGGCGCAGGCAGATGTGTGGGCTGTCACTGGTTTTCTGCCTGCGTTTCCAGTCTCAGAGGATGGTGCTGGCAGCAGCACAGCTTTCCTGTGTGCCCTGGGTGGAAATACAGCAAGGGAAGAACGGGATTGCAACCAGCCCACGCATGAGAAAGCTTATTGAAGAAACCCAAGGTTGGTGCAGCCCCGAGGCTCCTGCTAGAGCGTGCTCCAAGGGGCAGCCGTGTTTGCCAAACTGGGGGGGTGAGTGTGTCTAGCTGCAGTTTAACGGTAGGAGAGATCAATGGGGAGATCTGGTTTGGATCACACTCGGCTTGATCCCAGTTCCTGTGTTCCCAAGAAGCTGAGCAGTAAGGTGTCCCCCTCCTGGCGTGCCGATCGCTGCCGGGGAGCTGGCCAAGCTGGGGGAGAGACGGTGTCGTAGCAAGAAAGTGGAATAGTGTTGAGGTTTCCATATGCTGATTACAGCGTGCATTTTTAGTGGTACATGGTTCTGGAGGAAGGAAGGAAAGGGAAGATAAAAATAAAGCTGCAGTCCTGTATTTAGCTATAAACCACTTTGGGAATTTTTATTTTTTTTTTTTCAGTAGTATTTGAAGACTATGCAATAAACAAGCTCGTTCATGAATTTTTTATTTTATACCACTAGTGCTTTGAAGAAGTAGCGGGGTTGCTGTGGCTTTTCTATAGCTCAGAATCCTTATGTTTGGGCAGAGAGGAGGGTTGCAGATTCTCTGTGCCGATGTCAGGAGATCTGTGTGCAGTGCAGGAGCACTTTTGTCTAAGGCACTGATGCACAACGTATCTTTAAGTCACTGTGTAATTGATAGAGACATCTTTATCAAATAGGTGCATGCAATATTTGTTTTACTGAACCTTCATCCAGAATAAACAAATGTGCCAATTTTTTAAAATTCTGAATGATTTCATATGCGAGAACAAGAGAGAATATATTAAAAATGTAGCTGCTACTGCGGAGGAGAGAAGAAACTCGGATGCAAATACATAGCAGAAATTGTGTTTCCAGAGATACTGATATAATTGGATTTTACTACAATTTCTTAACAGTAATAAAAGACAGGGGTAAATATTCGCTTTGTTTCATGAATCTGACACATGATCTGAGGCCAAGAGAGATGGATTAACTGGATGTTAAAAGAATCATGTGGAGTTTAGAAAAAAAACAACCCAACCCCCAAAAGACAAGCATTTGACATTTGCAGAGGATGGTTGTGCGTAGATATGAGCATCCGTAGCTTTCAGTGGGGCCAGGATAACGGTGGACCTGCCTGTCTGGACCTCGGGCAGTGGGAGCTGCGGGGAGCGTAAGATGGGGCGGTAGCTCTGAGTAAAGGTGCCCTTTCCACATGGCAGTCGGTGTGTCCGTGGTTGTGCAGCCGTAGCACTTGGCCTTTCCTCCGGGAAAGGAAACAACGTGCTCCTTTAAACAGGCACTTAATAACCAATGGAGATTACTGTGTGTGACAGTCTTCTTCAAATGCAGTTACGATTGCCCACATTTGGAGTTAGGCACCTGGGTCCCCACTTTAAAGTCGACATTATAATAAGAGAGTGGATGATTTTTAAGATTTTTTTTTTTCTCTCCCTGAAAGTCCAGTTTTAGGATGCTGTCCTGCCCTCACAGCAATAAGAAATCTCAGCTGGGCTAGAACTTTGCTGGAGGTGACCTGGAGAGAGTATGCTTTTTGGCATAATTTATCATAGTTAAGCTCTAAGAGGAAAGACTTAATTGTGGCTTTTTTCGTGATTAGATTAATGTTAGATCCTCCTTTGCAATGTGAGCTAGAGATGGTCAGCTAACTTCTGTGCTTATATCAGTCGATCCACAGGGAGTCCTTGAGCTGACAGGAGTTTGGCTTGATTTCTCTTAAAGACCAAGTTTTGGATCAATGTATATCATAGAATAACCTCCCTGATGCCCAAGGCCCTGCACAGATGCGTTACTCAGAGCAGAGCCTCGGCTGCAGTGTACATGTGGCAGCTAAAAGGAATTGAAAAGCTCTGAGGGTATAGAATTAAGTGGCAAATAACATCAGTGAAAATCATCCAAAGTGCTGAGAGTGAACTGCGTTGTCTTCTGGGGCTGTGTTCAGCAGAAATATTGTATGCAGGTTGGTCTTCCAGAAACTCGGGAACAACAGCTGATCAGGACTTTGGAACTTGGTCACCTGGGAACTTATTTACACGGGGTTGAGTTGTTAAAGGTAAAAGACGATCTGAGGAGCCTCAGATCACATCTCTGCAGCCAGCAACAAAAACTCTAGATGTCTGCTTATTGCCAATTTAGTGTTCAGCTGTTTGAAGTTCTTTTGCCTGTATATAGCTTATGCAGTATGTACTGGAGGCAAAGCTGTGGGAAGGTGGTAGGGGTGGGTTGGAGAGACTTTGGGTGAGACCCTTGGAAGTACATCTGACAGGAGTTGGAGCTTTTCAGCTGTTTGCCTGCCTCACACTCCAAAGTTAAACATGAGGGACAAAGAATCAGCTCACTGCAGAGGCACCAAGTCTCCTCTTCCAAGCTCTCTCTGTCCTTCCCCCTTTCCACAAAGCGTCTATGAAATTGAAGTTCCTGTCATGGCACAGATAAATTTCACTGATGAAGCCAGAACCCAAAGGATTAGGACCTGTGATCTTGCCTTGTGTGTCTGTACACTGGCTTTACAGCATTGAATGGCTTTGTTGCCTTGTGAAGGGAAGTTTCAGCTTAACCCCGATCTATAATTAGTAGCTCTGGCTGACATGGAGAGCAGTGACATACCCATGTTCTGGTTGGTAAATGGGGTTTGAAAAAGGAGACCAAAGAGAAGCTCTTAACCCTCTGAAATGATAGTTTGAGAGCTGGTTGAATTTTATCTCTTTTCTCTGTGGCAGACCGCATGTAGCTGGCCATACACAGCTCTTTGTCTGAGCAATCACCTTGGGTCTCTCCCAGGCATTGCGATCCCCCCCCCCCTTGATCAGAGACATCAGCACACCAAGGGATGGGTGATATATCCTCCTGGCCACGACACTTGGCAGCTGGACAGACGACTGACTCATCAGTGTTCGCGGTTTCTCATTTAATACTGGGGCTGTTCAGATGATTTAAGTGCCAGCAGTCCAGAGAGGAGGTTGTGCTTCTGCTTCCAGCACGGTTGTGGAGCCATCGCCTTGTCTGCCTCCCATCGATACTTTTCTTTGCGGCGGGGGGGCGCTGGGGGTGGATCTGGATTTGGTTGTCAGCTGTAGATCTATCTTGCGAGCGGTTTTATTTCCTCCTGGCGATTGAGCTTTTCCCATTGGCTCCTCTTGCTCTCTGTTGTTTGCCTGCTGAGGAGCAAATGTCCTGTGCACAGCGCTGCCCTGCGCAGCGGGCTGCGGGGCGCTCTGGGGGACTGCGCTCCGCACCCTGCCCACCCCGCCGGCCCCTCGCCTGAGGCCGACAGAGCCCCTCGCCACCCATGCCCCCCGGGGGAGCCCTCTGCAGGGGGGGCACCGCTGCCTGCCCCGCAATGTAATTGCGGCCGGCGGGCTGCCAGCCTCTCCCGGGGCGGGGGGCGGCGGTTTTGGGGCAGCGCCGGGCGGTGCGTGGCGGGGTGCGGGTTGCGCGGGGCCGGCCCCGGAGGAGGTGCCGGGGCGGGGGCGGGCGGCGGGGGCGGGCAGGGCAAAGCAGGGCGCTCCCCCCCACCATCCCCCCCATTGCCTCTGCCCCCTTCTCTCCCGCAGGCTGTCGTCGCCCGGCGGCTGCGGCGGCGGGGACGGTGGCGGGAGCCGCAAGAGCGGGGTCATTCTGGACATCGCCGCCCTGAAGATGACGGAGCTGGAGTCTGAGGTGCTGCCCCTGCCGCCCCGGTACCGCTTCCGCGATCTGCTGCTGGGGGACCAGTCCTTCCAAAGCGACGACAGGTTCGGGGTGTACCGGGGGGAGAGGGGGGCAGCGGGGTGGGGGGGCGCGGGGACACACGCGCTCCCGGAGGAGGGAAGGGAGGGGGACACATACCTGGGGGCGCACACTCCCTGGGGTTGGGGACACACACCTGGGGTTGGGGACACATGGGACACACGCGGACCCCCCCTCCGGGTGGGACACCCACGCAGCGGGATGGGGGGGACGGGACACGGAGCTCTCCGCGGTGCTGAAGCCCGCCCGGCGTGGAGCTCTCCGCGGTGCTGAACCCCGCGGGCTTGGAGCTCTCCGCGGTGCTGACGGCCGGTTCTCGTCGCGGCGGCCTCGGCGGGCGGGGGTGGGCACCCAACGGCTGGCGGGCATCGGGATGCGGGAGTATGTCGGAGTCCGCGGGCATTGGGATGTATTTTCAGGAACCAGTGGTCACTCCTGGGCGAGGGGGCGCTGGAATGTGTGTGGGCGTGCTGGGGATGGAGGCCAAGGGGATGTGTGTGGGTGTGCCTCGGACTGTAGGCACTGGGAACGTGTGGGTGTTCTAGGGCTGGTGGACATGCTGGAGCTGCTGGGCATTGGGAGCTGTGGTTATACTGGGCCAGCAGACGTTGAGATATGTGGGTATTCTGGGCAGCTTGCCCAGATGTATCTGGGAGTCCCATCAGGGATTGGCAAGGAGGAAAAGGGACCACTGCCTGGGAAATGCATGGGATGCAGCTGGTGAGGTGAGGGGCTGGTGAAACTCCCTGTTAAGACATATGCAGAGTTTGGACTGAGCGCATACATTTATTTAGGAGGTAAGGCTCATCCAGGCTGTTCTCAGAGGCTGTCTTTGCAGCAGGGGATGCTGATGGGAGTAGAGTAACTCTAAAGAGCTGCTGTGGATGTGGCAAAACTCTCCCTTTCTAGAGAAATGGCCGTTATAGGTTGAGCACCAAGCTGCTATTCCTGTCTGGCTGGCAGGGATTTATTACCAGGTTGAGTGAGCTAAAGCAAAAGGAGGAATGCCATGAGTGGCAAGTGAATTCTATGAGCAGAGCAGTTAAATCAAGAGGAACAAGAACAACCCTCCCTGCAACTCTGTTCATATCATAAAAATCAAGGAGCTACAGTGCTAATAGGGTGTCGGTAATATTGTCATCTTTTCCCACCAATTAATTGCATGATGTAAACAGAGAGAGCTGTAACTTATGTTGAAAAAAACCTTCAATCGCTGGTGAGTTAGCCTTTGGCTAGCTGCTGTGTATTTGGTACACCTGCATCAAGGCTTTTGCGCATCTGTGTTAAAAGGATTTCATTTTTTTATGTGTACGATTGTCATGAAAAAAAAACAATTTGATTTTGAGAATATGGGATTTACACATGTTTTAAATAAGCGTTTCTAACTTTTATAGCTGCTCAAGAATTGATCTGTCGTGAAAATGAGTCTGATTCCCAGGATTTTAAAGCCCAGATTTCCTTGACAGGCATGTAATATTAATAAAGTTTTATGGCACAAGGTGAGAGGTTGATAAGAAATTCCTGCTTCAGAAAATGCCTGTATTTCAGAATTTTTATGATATGGCTCATTTGGGTAAGTTTGAAGTTTAGAGTTTTAATAGTTCTCATATTTAAGTATTTGAATGGATCTAAATTACAAAAGATGGCAATTGCAGATTGTGTTTTTTTCTGCGTTTCATTGGTATGCCCCTTAACCTTCATTTTCATCTAGATGCGGGTATTTCTGATTCAGAATCTCTCTTTAATTTTAGTGTGGAGATACTCTGGATTATTTTGTTATATTCATTAGTGTTGTGTCTCAAGATACCTGGCTTTATGTGCTGCTATCCTTAGTTGTTTGACTTTCCCCTTCATCTAGAAAATACTGAAAACTTCACAGTGTGATTGGGAATGCAAATCTACGAGCACACATTTGCTATTCACATGTAGTCTTCTTGGCTTTGCTGGGAGTTGAGGTGAGCCACTGCTGTAGGCTTTTGGAAATGTTGCTTTTAGGCCTCAGTTTCAGTCTAAGTCATTAATGATACTGGGACCTTATAGATGAAGCAAGCTCACTGGAGTCATTACGACTAGGAGATTAGTCTGTTCCAAACCAACTGAATAAGGAGCTGATTTAGACTAGCAGAAGAAAATCAGAAAGCCTTTTTTGCCTTTGCTGTGCTGATAAATACTAAGCAGCTCAGAGATACGCTTTGAAGTGCTTTGTTACATCACTGACAGGAATGTGCTGAGGAAAATTCCCCCATGTAAACAGTATGGGGAACTGTGAATGGTAAAATAGAGCTCATTGGACTTACAGATGTAGCACTGAAGGAAAACATCCATAGCACTAAATATCTCATTTATTTATAAAAGAAATTCTAAAAACATTAGCATCTCAAATATCTGCTTTTGAAAAACTCCCCTAGAATGATAGTGTGCTGATGAAAGTGAGGAGGTTTTTTAGGGTCAGCAGAAGACCAAAAGGACGGGAGGCTGTAGGGGGATCTAGGTTTCGCTGCTTCTGGGCAATTAGAACAGCTTCTGTTAGAGACTTATTAATCCATCCTCATCACAGAGGATGCTGAGGAGACACCAGCACTGGACTGAGGTAAGAGAATGAGGTAATGCTGGAGCTTGAGGAGACGAGAGCTTGCTGGAACAAGTAGATAATTAGAGAGCTGTGGTGTAGCAGGAAGAGAGAGCATGTGCAGATAACCCACAGAACTGAAAGAACTAATCAGCGAATATGAAGTGCAATAGGTAGTATAGGCTGCTGCTAATTTACTTTTCTTTTTAGATTACGAAAGGTGAAGACAGTCAGTCTAACTAAGTAGGGCTTACTCTTTGGCAGGTAGACTGATTGACATGAGAATTAAAATAATAGTTTGAATGTTGTGTGGAGGATGGCAATAAATCAGCCAGGAAGCAAATAGGAAAAGACCGACTAGAAGAGGAATGGGGGAGGTAAATGGATTTGTGCAACACAGAGAGAAAAGCCTAATGACAAGCAAATCCAGAGTTGTCAAATGGATGTGCTCTTTCCAAGATCTTCGTATTCATCTTTGGAACTCAGTACCATAAGGGATCTGGAAGGCTTTGGGCTCAGCTGTATTTCAATGCAGTGCGACTGTATTTAAATACCATGCTTGGCATTTTTGCAAGGCAGGTCTTTAGGTTATAGAAACAGGACTAGCTGTCATTCAGCTCTGAATTTCCAGAGGATACAAACTGCTGACTCAGGGCATAAATCTGACTGATGGGGACTGGGAGGTAATTTCTTCTTTGGGGAGAGAAGGCTCTCTTTAGGAACCTTGCAGTTGCCTCAGCTGTCTGGCATAAGTCCTCTCTGGTTCAGAAGTTTCTTTCCCTCTGTTTGGAAGGTTCTGTCAATATTAATGCTGGGAGAAAAAGGCATCTGTTCTGCTCTCTTATAGCAATATTGCGTTTCTTATCTAACTGACGTTTTGCTGTCATGAAAGTATTCAGAGCCACTGCAATATAACAGTAAAGGCAGAGTTTAAGATGTTGAGCCTGTAATAAGAAGGTGAAGAAGTGCCTGGCTGCCCTTTCACACGCTTGGCCTATGACTCCTCTGGTTATGGGAATCCTCTGTGCAACGGTACCCGTGTGTGTGAGAGCAAGGGCAAGGGCTGCTGCTGGAAGGGAGAAGGAGCTGAATGCAATATGCCATCGGTGCTGCAAGTTTGGGCTCTGTAGGGAAGGCTTCTGTTCTAAAGTGATACTGGTATTTGCTGATTAAAGGCAGCTGAGAAAGCACATCTGCTGAATTGATAAATATTGTTTTATACCACAAGCTGTGGCATCCCTTTGATCTTTGCTGTCCTGACTATGGCAGTTTTTGATCCCCTGCATTCTCTTTTCTTGGGCAATGCTGACAACTAGGATGGGGCATGTTTAAAAAAAGCCCATAAATAAAATTAAACTGTATCTCAGAGAAATGCCATTAGGAGCTTATTCGTTGCCTAATTTAAATAGTCTGAATACTTTCCAGAAAATCGTTGTCAGAAGCCACAGTCCTATTTACAGTAGCAAGAAGTAATGGATGTCACTTTGATTAAGTGCATTTTTCTGAGGCTAATTATCAGCAAAGAATCATTTTGATGGATGAGGATGTTTGGAGAAGCTGCTTGTGCAGAAGAATTCAGCAACGTCTCTATTAAAATTTTAACATCTCCTGTTTCAAATCAAAGATTTTTTCAGATGTTGCATAACCAAGAAAAGAGAGGCTTTTAACAGCTGGGGCAAATTCTTCTAAGTTTCTGCTTCCAGGTTGGATAGATTTTGAAAACTTCTTTACCTGTTAACTGATGTCTGATCTTTGTCTCTTAAATTTGTGTCCTGGTTTGAGGTGTCACTAGGTGGTGGCTCTAAATCATTAGGTTGGATTATACTTGGCACAAGCAAACTGGAGTGCTGAAATATCAGGCTTGTAGGATCTCATCCTCGCAGTTTTCATGCTAACATGCCCCAAGTGACTTCCTCATCAAATGCATCATTACATTAATGGATCCGAGCAGTTTTGTGTCCCTCTGTCAAGTTCTTTGAATATGTCTGCGGCTGAATCCCCACTTCATTGCCATTTGATTTAATGGGCAATTTCTCTCATTTTATTTGGTAGATGCAGATACTAATTTGAAAATTCCAGTTTGTGTCCAGAAGTGAGAGAAGTTTATTTCTGTGATGGTGAGGTAACGGCCAATATTTTTGGTTCTGGACTGCAATGTCTGTTCAGGCTGTACCATCTGCACTTGTGAAGGTTTGTACCCGGATTTAGGAGACCCAGCTCCGACCCCTGTGTGCCACAAAACTCCTCTGGCAAAGGCTCTTCATCTCCCAGCAGTTTGATCCCTTCTGAAAGCAGGATGAAGGTATTTATTATCTAATACCCACTCTTCAATAAGAGTGTTAAGACCGAGTCTCTCACCAGCCCTGTGTGCAGAATCTCACAAGGGGTGACTCAGTCTTCCTTGTGGTGCCTGAGCCCGGCTCCAAACCGAGTAATAAATAACACCGGGGAAGATGGTGAGATCTGAAGCAGAAACTTAGGAGTGCCTGTGTGACCACTTGAATTGAATTGCTTTTCCTCCGCTTTTGCCACCTGGCAAAGCAAAATCAAAACATTTATTAATTGGATTGAGCTGTTTTCCCGAGTCAACACTTTGTCAGAAACTTCCTGTCTGACAGCACACAAGCAAGTGTCTGCTCCAGACCACGCAGCCAGCCTGCGGCGGTAACCCTGCTCCCAGCTGGAGCCATCGCTGCTCCCTGTGGGCTCCTGCTCCTGAGCCGGGCAGCCCAGCGCGTCGGGCAGGTGACACATACTGGTGGAGCTCTTCCCTAAGCAGATACCTACAGCTCTGCCGTGTCAGCCGAGGCTGTGGACAAGACCAAATTCAGTCCCCAGGTACCGTCTCCAAGTTGTTGGAGAAGCTGCCGGCCGGGAGCGCCGGAGCTTACTGGGACAGACTGGACACATTGCACTCCTCTGACGGGGCTTATTCCTGTTCTCTGAATGAGTGGGCAAGGGCATCCCATGCCACCAGTCACCTGGCATGGCTCTTCTGAAGCACGCTGCCTTAGGTTCAGACTAGCAGAATTTATAGCAGTGTAGGGAAAAAGCACTCGGGGCAGGGTGTTGGTGCCTTTAAATCTGCTGCCAGTCCCATTTGCCACCTTACCTGGAAGAGTAACCAAGAGGCTCCGCAGTCCTGGGTCAGGTCCTCTCCAGCGAGGGTGGCTGCAGCAGGTCCTCTCCCTTAACAGAGGCAAAATCAACATATATTGCCACTGGATTCCTCAGCCCGGGTACGGGTGGGGTACACTGGGGCGAAGAGTGTGTTGGACACCTGGGACAGCTTTATAAAAGAGATTTGGGTTTTCTTGTGTTTGTAGATTATTTTTTTTTAACGACAGATAGCATTCTGAATTGCGGATTGTTTTTTCAGTTGTTCTGAAAGGCTGCAGTGATGATTACTACCGCGGTGTCTTAATTGATGTGCTGTTCGGAGTTTTTTAAATGGATATTTCCTTGTAGCAATTGGTGTGCCTTTGAGTATTCATCTTAAGGCAGCAGTCCCTGGACATCAGCAAGAATATGAGGAAAGTTATGAAAGTAATAGAGTAAGAGAAGAAATGCACTGCTTTTATAATTATATCTATTATTTTTTTTAAAGCTGTCATTACTCGTTTCAGGGATATCGCTTTTACTGTCAGTAACGGACCCTTGCTGGTAATAAAAGTAAGCACACGTAGCGGTCTGGTGGAAGGAGTGGAGGTGTCCCTGGAGTGCTGCACTACGTACAGTTGTGCCCTGATGAAAAGGAAGAGCAACATTGATTTTCAGTTATTTGGCGCAATTTAACACTATGGGCTCAAATTTCCATCCCTCCCTGGTGTATTTTCTCTGCTTATTTACTTTCACTTTAGTTTCTATTCAATTTATTGGGAGGATGGACTTGAAAGGGAAAACATAGTGTTTCAAGGTACGCGAGAGTACCTGTTCAAGTGAAGGAGAGAGCATGAGCAAGGGTGGCAGAGGGCCACGTCCCTGCTGAGAGCGGTGGGTGTAGTCCCAGCAGAGGCTCGTGCCAGCGGAAGGGCTGGTTTTGGCTCGTGTTGTGGGCAAGAGCAAAGGGGAAGGGCAGGGCCATGGGGAGGAGCGACAGCCCTCGCCATCCGGCGGTGAGGGCTCGGTCTCCAGGCGCTCTGCGAGGTGGGCACGCTGCCAGGGGAGCGCCTGGGTGGCTGATGTTGGCCTGACTGAAGGACAATTAAACGCATTGGCGAAATGAAGATTTTTACTCACCTTGACCAGTTGTACAGGACATGCGGAAAGTCCTAATTGAAAAGTTTCCTGCAGTGAAGCTGAAGAAACAAAGTGCAGGGTGGCGTGAAAAATGTCGGAGTCTTGGGTCCTACCGTAGGGCAAATGGCCTTCCGCGTGTCCTTGGCGTGAGACTGAAGCCCTGTGGGGACATCGCTGGTTGCTCCAGCCATGCATGGGCCTGGTGCACCTTTCTGCCTGCGGCTTCTTGAAGCTCCTGTGCTATGATGGACGGCTGCTTAAGCTTGTTTCAGAGAACGGAAATCACGTGCGAGCCAGCGGAAGCAGCTTGGTTGCATGTACGATCTTGGCACACATCTGCAAGAGGTGTGGGTCCCTTTTGCACCAGGGAAGTATCGTGAATGTGAGTCTGTGTCCACAGATCTGCTGAAGAAGGGATTATATTTGTCACCGCAGCAAAACCCTGTGTCTGCCGAAATCGATGGGAGTGTTGGTGTTGGTTGGGTGAGGGTGGAAGGTCAGGCTGAGACTGAAGCTGTCACCGCTGCTGTGGTGACGGGATGAGAAACAACTTGGCAGCTGTAGCTGCAATTGCAGAGAATGCATTAAATTTTTCTGCTATGTTTTCCCACCGCTTTGTCTCATCACAGTTGCATCTTTGTTCCCAAGGGAAATAATTTATTGCTGTTCTGAAGGTGGTGCTCATTCCTTTTCCTCTGCACAACCTGTTCGGTGACTGACGGCGTGTAGGGAGCTGAGGCTTCCCCCGCCTGCTGCCTCGGGGGGGACGGGGGCTCAACTCCTGCCGCGCCGTCGCTGCCTTCCGCAGCCAGCCCTGTCCCGGTGCCGGCTCTGCTGGGCCGCGAGCGGCTGTCTCACAGCCCCCTGTGTGGTCATGGCAAAACAGGTCACGAGCAGAGCCTAAACAGATTGGTGAGCAAATCCCTCCCCCCCCATTCTCTTGTACGGCGTAGCATCTCAGAGACTTCATTTTGTGGTGGATAACGCAGCAGAAGCATTTGGAGAGGAAAAGGCCTGAAATTTGAATCAAAAATTCTCTGTTTCTGAGAAGTTCCACCAACAGAGAGGATTAATTCTGTATTGTCTACTGTTTTCGGCTTTGCTTATCACGAGAGACGTGAACACATTGCCTGCTGAAGCCCTGCAGCCAGTGCAGGCTTCCTTGCCGTGCTGCGTTTGCCTCTGCTCCGCTGGCACTTGCTCGGATCTGTAGCAAAGATGTAGGTATTAATCCGCAAAGAAAATACCTCCTATTCCTCCTGACCCACAGCTCAGCGAATGGGTCACATGGGCGCTGTACAAATCTCTTGCCGGCTACCGACAGAACGGTGCTGGCCGCAGTTTGCCCGCGAAGGGCCGGCAGCGCAAGGCTAAGCAGCGCCAGCCTCCCAGTCCCCGAATCGGGATATTTCTTCTATTATCAGCCTATTAGTTTGCTACATCGCTGCAATAAAAATGATTTTATCTTCCATTCCTTCTTATCTTTCAGAGAGTTCAGAGTTTAGATTACATTGCTCCATCAGACTTTGTATAAAATGATACTGTTGAATTTCATCTGCCATCGTGACCTTATTTCCTTTCTTTGTGGAGTATTTAATTGCCATTTCAGTAAATTCATGGCTGGCTCTTTTACTGCAGGGAGACGATCAAAGTCCAGCCTGCTGGAGAGCGCGGGTCCCTGGGGTGACGCTCTGTGGGGAACGGCAGTCTCAGCTCTCCTGTCCTGTCCCAGCAACCTTATTTTGGGTATCCCAAAATCTCCCCTGCCTAGCCAGAGGGCTGGGAGGAGGTTTCCAGGGTTGTGGGTCCCCTGGGTAGGCTTCAGCATCCCCCTTCAATTATTCTAGGCAATAAATAATCGATAATGAAGGAGTTTGTGGTGATAGAGTTGAAATACAGGGCTTAAGTCTTGGTGGGACGGATAGGTTGTGGATATTAGCATGTTACTAGCAGACTTAAGTAAAAAAAGGCATGTTTTCCTAATCTCTCAAACTCAGAAAACTCATCACTTCAGGCAGGAAGCCTGTAGTAGTGGGTGAAGCAATGCTCTCCAACAGTGACATTGACTTGCAAGCATTTTAAAGAGTTATTTTCTGTTCTAAAACTGCATCAGACATTTGTTGCAGGGGGCAGGCGTGCTCTGCGAGGGCCGTCCGCAGCTTTCTGGAAGATCTCCAGGAGCTTTGAGTCACCTCTGCCTCTTCGGGCTTGCAGCGGGACCACAATTGCATGGTCTTGCTTATGTCTTCTTCTTAAAGACAGACCACCTGGTTCTCTTCTGAGCATCTTTCTTCAAGGGACAGCCTGGGGCCGTGCTGTTTGCTGACGGTCAAGCAGGACGCAGCAGCCGTGTTTTGTGAGTGGAAGCTGTAAGGCGAAGCCTACAGACAGGAGAAACGCGGTGGGATCGTGACACCTCCAAAGCAATCGCTTTGTGGTCAGTTCCAACGTGCTGGGTGCCAGCTCCCTGTTTCGGGAACAAAAGTTTCCGCGGTCAGATGGTATCTGCTGCGTGCGAGGGTGCCTGCACACAGGCGTGCTTTCCCATGGTTTTCTGTGATATTTCCCCCATTGAACAGGATCCTCTTGCAACGGAGAGGGTGCAGCTTGCTCACGCTCTCTCCAATCCGATGCCATCGTTGTTTTTTCCTGCCTGCTTTTTTGCAGCAGTTGTGTGGGTGTGCATATACGCGTAGCACGATGTACAAGTAGCCACGGCCGCAGCCTTCGAGAGTTCAGAGCCGGGCCAGGATGTGGGCGAAGCCGGAGGGAAGGCAGGAAGGAAGGAGGAATTGTGCTGAAGGCTGAGGCTAACGGCATACGCTGAGCAAGCCCATTACCGGGCGGTGGGTAGCTGGTGGGGTCAGCTGGGTAACGTAAATAGCGAAATGGCAATGAACTACACGGGGGAGAGAAGGGATTTGCTTCAAGGGTGAAAGACTGAAGCGTGGCGAGCGGGGGGGACACGCACAGCGAGGTGTCGCCTCGGTGAAGCCGAGAGGTTCATTCACCTCTTCCCTCTGCAGAGTTCCTGTTTTGATGTATTAAAGTCTTGCCTGATGCGAGCTAAAAAGCAGTGTGAGGGTTGGTCTTGTACCTGGACGGGTTGGTTCAGCGATAACCCGCTTTTGCTCAGTGTGCAAAGTTGGGCACTAGCGAGGTGCCGGTTGCCTCGCGGCGGCGTGCCGCTGTGCCGTTGTGTGCCTCGGCACGCTCCGGCGGGCTGGAACCGGAGCTCCCCCACTCCCCGGCGCTGGAGCCGCTCCCGGCTGCGGTGTGAGGAGCGGTGCTGAGCCCTCCCCTCTTCCCTCGGGGAGCGGAGCAGCATTTGTGTCCCCGGAAGGGGTGTTGGGTGTTGCAAGGAACCGATGGAGAAGATGGATGTGGCCAATGCAAACCTCCTCCTGTTGCTTGGGGGTGTCCATCTCGGACACGAGCTGCTTTCTCACCCGGGTGGCATCGCTCCCCTGACCCGCGTGGGGCTGCCCGGTGCCTGACCCTCGCTCTGTGCCCCACCGTGGTCGGTTTACTGAACCAGATTTCATTTCTACTGTTGTCAACAGTTTCTTTGTCACCGATGATTTTTGCTGCTGCTCTTTCATAATACTGTGGCAGAGCCCTCTTGAGGACAACACAAACACAACTCCTATCCAGCAGAACTCCCCAAATCTCAGGGCAAAATTGTGATTTTATTATTCTCTACAGTACTCCTTGCTGTTACCTGTCTTCTGGGTTTTGGTTGTAGCTTTGCGTAAAGCTGACTGGTGCGGTGCGTTTGCGTGTGAGATGCTGGATGCGCTGACTGTGGGGCGCAGGGGAGGTACGTCCATGTCTCAAGTGCAACAGCAGTTTAGCCGAGGCTGGAGGCTGAGATCCTCCACCCGGCCGGATCCTGATCCTGCCTGGGGACGTGCGAGGGTCCTGAGGAAGGTGCTGTCATCCTCCTGTCTGCGCTTCCTGGAACTCTTGGGGCGAAACGTGGATCTGCAGGTTGTATCCCCCCTTCCTCGTGTGCCGTTTGCTCTTCTTCGCACACGGGATATTTCCCGGTGCTGGTTCACAGAGTGATGAGTTCCTCGCTCTGGGCTGGGGCTTGTTCCTCTCCTGCAACACTGGGAACGGACACGGACACTGTGTGTTTGTCAGCCTCCACTATCTGGTACAACGGCAGGATTTTTTTAAAAAAGGTTCGTTTTAAGGTTGGGTGAAACCCACCACATCTTCTGTGATTGAGCTCTGCTGGATTTTGTTAAGTTTGGATGGTGATTTCTGCGCCGTGGCGAACGCCCGTCCTCTCCGCTTTGCAGGCAGCGGCTCCCGCGGGGATTTTCGCAGCTACGTGGGGCTCTGCGGTGCTCAGCCCTGGTCTGCAGCCGGCGGGCTCGCGGAGCCGGAGATGGGCACGGCAGCGGGTCTGCGGCACCTTCGGGGAGGGACCGCGGGGGAGTGCGGCGGGGAGGCTGCGGAGCGAGTGCCGGTACTACGGCGGCTGTGTTTGGATTAGTGACTCCGCCGCGCTTCCTGCAGCCCACGCAGGCTCCGGCAGGAGCGGGAGTGTTGCGCTGCAAATTTAGCAGCTACCTTTAGGCAGGGAGCAATCACTTTTTGGGCTGTGGGTAGCGTCATCGAGCCTTTCTGCGTGTCTCGTATCCCTTCCCCGTACGCCGGTGGCGACTATGAGCAAAGCCGCCGCTTTGGTCGAGCTTTGCTGCAATCGGTTTCTGACGTCAGATCGATACGAGCAGATTTATTTGGGAAGTGGGCTTTTCAAATGCCGTGCTGCTGCTTCGGCCTGGCCAGCCCTCTGTGAGCCTTGGCCGTGGGTCAGCGCCCCCGGGAATCCGGCGCCCGTGGCCGGGGTGCCAAGCAGCAGTGAGAGCAGCAAGCCCGAACGCCGTGGCTTGGTGGCAGAGTCCGTGCTGGCTCCCCGATGGCAGGAGCTGTCAAGAAAAATGTCTCCTCTGTCTAGGAGAGAGGAACGTTTCTGGGGAGCAGGTGGTGAAGATGTTTAGCAAATGTCAGCTTTGAGACCTTGCCATCCTGTGGGCAGAAGTGACATCGCTGAGAAATGTGTTATCCTGTCAGAAAGCAGCAAAAAATCCACCGGCTAAATGTTTACGAGAAAGGCGGGCCTTTGCCAAAAGCGGGTGTTTTTCCACCCCTGAGGCTCATGGAGTAGGAGCTCCGCGGAACAGCGGGAATCCTGCTCCTGCGCACGCAGGGGCTGGAGGCGCCGCCGGCAGCGGGAGGGCAGCACACCGCCGTCCCCCCTGGGCAAAGGCTGCCAGCCTCTGCTGACCCCCGACCCGCGGCTCCTGCCTGCTCTTCTGGGGTTGGTTTTTTTTTTGCTCCCTTGGCTCTCCTCTCTGGGTTTTAGCAAGAAGCAGCCTCTGAGCTTCCCCCGGCCTCCGCTCGGGAGGATCTCGCCTCCTTCCCCTTCTGCGCTGAGCGGGGGCCGGGCAGGGGCGATGCCGGACGAGCAGCTCTGGCGGGACGCGCGTGCCTCCGTCTGAGCGAGGCTTGGCCTTGCAGCTTGCCTAACTCGGGTTTGGACGGAGCTTGGGTAGCCGGGGCTCGGCCAGCGCTGCCGGTTATCACTGGCCCCGACGCGGTATCTTTATTTTTACCGGAGAGATCAGGCGGCTTGTGCCCCGCTGCAGGCGGAGAGGAAGAGAACGCTCTCAGTTTAGAGATGGTCTCGCGGCTTCTGCTGGCTCAGCTGAGCCGGTCTTGTAACTCTTACCGTTAGGACATAAGCATCTGGGCAAGCCGCGCTGCGTTGTTTCTGAACGCCTTAATCAATCCCCTCGAGCTATTTAATTCTAAAGTGGCCTTCTTACTGCGTGCAGCGTGCTATTTTGTATGTGAGCAAAAAAGCTTAAACAGAAAGGTTTCCAGCAGACGGGTGCTAAATACAGTTTTTCAAAGCTAAAACACCGTCTAAAACTTTTCCTTGCAGACCAGCCATGGATGCGATTGCATGACGGGGAGTGGGGAGGGCTGCAGAGACCGACAGAACTCATTTGCCCAGTGTCCACATGTCAACGTGTGAAGCACGTAATTACATCTGGGCTAATAGCTCCGTATGGGAGTATTGTTTGAAAAATTTCTAATTTAATAAAATGGGTACTAATTGGTTATTAGAAGAGAGTTTAATTGAAATAATTGGCACGGACACTAGTGTGCTAATTTAGGTTGGTATTTATAATGCACGGTCACAGTGTTTGTTCGAGGACAGAAATGGGTATTAGGTGGTGCCGCCTTCTCAGCCAGAAGTTACAGCTGGTCTCTGGAAAGACATTTATTCGAGGAAGGTGTTTAGTCAGTGTTCCTGAGCTTGGATTTTGAAGATGGATTTGCTTTATTACAGTTGGATGCAATTACACCCACGCTGCCGAGAGTGAAGGCCTTCTCTGACACTTCAGTTCCCACTTCGGATGACTTGAGATTGGTCTTTCTAGTCATCAGGAGCAGCTCCACCTCTCTGGCACAGGGACATAACCTTTCCTGAGGCGCTCACACACACATATGTGCATGAGTGTGCTCGCCCACGTGCCGGCATGCACGCAAGGAAGGGGATGTTCATCTTCTCTGTACACCCTTTCATCCCTGCTTGTCTCAAGTTCCTCGAGACCTGTACACGTGGCATCAGGTCCAGCTCGACAGATCAGCACCATGAGGTTTTCCCAAGTGGAGAAAGACTTTATAGTCTCATCCCAGGGTGGAGACCCCTCAAGGTGCCATCTCAGAGCTGTTGTGCAGGGATTGCCGTGAGCTGGAGGGCTCTGCTGCAGCAGCTACGCATCTGTCGGGTCACTGAAAGTGTTACACGGTGAAGAGACGGTGACACGAAGAGCCATTACCTCTCATCAGCCTCTTCCAGAGCTGACATTCAACAATTGTTCCTTTTCATCTCTCTCCAAAGTGCTTTTAAAGCTCAATATTGTCACTCTGTTTGGATTCTTCCCACACAGTGTCTGCACTTAGAACTGCCCAGTGCTGATGGAGAGGTTGATTGCCAGCAGCTATTGTGCTAAAATTGAGAGGAAAAACAACTTCTAGTCAGCTCTTCTATGGTCTCTAATGGCAGATATTTCTTTCTTGCTAAGAACTTGTAAATGTGTTTTAATGCCAGATGCAGTGCTCTGTGGCTAAGGAATGCTCAGCCTTCCAGGGTTCGGCAGTACAAATATCTCCGCTTACAGACCTGCGCAAAACCCAGTGCACGTGTACGAAGGCCGGATGCCTTCCCAACGCCGCGAGTTAAAAAAAAACCAAACCCCAACAACCATGAAAAAGAGCAAAGCCCAGCTATCGAACCCCAAAGCCCAGGGACGCGCCTCGTACAGCTTTGCGAAGGAGTCGCGGCTGGCAGAGCCGTGCAGCGGGGTCAGGTTAAGCCCCAAAGGTTAATTAAGTAAATCCAAAGCCACCGTTTGCATAGCAAGGCTGCGCTGCTGAAGGAAGCCCTGTGCTGGTATGTAGAGGAGGCAAAGTGTCTTCCGCTCCGTCGGCGACGGGCGGGTTTTTCCAAGGGAAGCTGCTGATGTGCTTCGCCTCAGGAAGGCGTCCGGCTTGGGGTGTAAAGGGCGAAGCGTGTTGGCCGTGTGAGCGTGCTGGAGCAGGTGGCTGTGTGCCAGGCACGGCTTTGCCCTGCTGGATGAGGTTGGCGTTCGCACCCCCAGGGACTGCTTTGCTGTGCGGGGGGGTGTTACCCGGCGCCTGAGGGACCGCGCTGCCTCAGAGGGAGCGAGTTAGGGGAACGCGGATCGGGGTTTTAGCGGGAGGGGGAAGGTGAAGGAGGGACCTTCGTCTCTGTTGCAGGGAATTATGAAAGACTGGGATGAAACGCATGTCTAGATGAGTCCTGTGCCCTTTTCCAGCGTTGTGGGCGCTTTTTGATATGCCAAAGTGATCCCCTGTTCCCTTTTGAAGGAGGATGATTCACGAGAAGCACAGCAGGTCCCGCTGATCCGGCGTGTGTCAGTGAGCACAGGAGAGCGCCGAGATCCGCTTTGGGGCCCGATGTCTGCTTTTCTCGAGCAACTTTTGAGAGCTGGAACAATTATCCCCCCTTTAAGGCCTTTTTTCCCCTCTAAGCTGCCCTGTTTCCCACAATCAGATCTTAGGGAGAGAAAGGAATCCAACTAAACCTACTGCTGCAGATACTAACACAATCATGATATAATTTAATCTTGATCCCATTAAACACCCTTAATAATCAGAGAGTTTCTCACTTGGTTTAATGGACTCTTGTCCAGATGATGAGGCTGCAAAGACCAGACACTTGTTATAAATGTCTGTTTATTAAACAATCTTTCTTCCTAAAAGCGTCTGCCTGGCCAGAATGAATATAAATGGAGGAGATGGTGTTTGCAGTGCAGTCTTTAAGGAGATACTGTGTAAAAAAAACGGGGCCTATTCCTTTTTATTTTTGTATCTCTTTATATGAGAGATGAGAACAGGCCCAGATATTTTTTTTTAACGTGTGCTTTTTACTTTAAATGTATGAGGCAATCGAGACCCGGCATCCGTGAAATAGCATCTGCTGTCAGACCGACTCCTGGAGCGGATATTCCCTTCCCAACAGATGATTTGGTCATGGGAGTTGGACCAGAAGCTGACAAGCAGATAAGACCAATTGTGTATAATAACCTGACTTAAAATCCTTTTCCGTGGCTTTAGTTCACCTTTCGCTCTCGACCGGGCGAGCTCAGCAGAAGGCAGCACAGCTTTTGCATGTGTACTGCAGCGCTTGTCTTCTTCGGGGAGAATTTCAGGGTGTTTTGCGCAGAAGTGGCCTCTGGAACCTCTTACATCAGGGAGAGGGTGTTTAACGCAGTCATCTGCACACTTTACTCATTTATTTCAGAGTACACAAAGCGTGTAGGTGCCCAAGATGGTGAAAGACCTTCGCCGTTGCGTAGATGCTGTGTTAAGGCTCTTAGGAACACGGTGCCCGTTTGTGGTGGTGGTTTGCATGGCCCGAGCAGTACACGGGCAACCTTTCTTTGCCTTTCGATGTCTTGATGCTGAGCCCTGCTTTTGGCTGAACGTGGAAATGGAGAGACCCTGGTTGTCAGATCCCCGGTGGCATCTGGGCGCAGCGCGAGCTTTGACTTGGGCATTGCGCGTGGCCTGCCTGGCCGGGACGCCTATTGCACGCAGAACTTTCAGCTGCAGCACGTTATTGACTGGTAAGCAAATTTTTTTTTCTCATCGAAGTTAAAATAAGAAACGTACTTGAAGATCAATGGTCTGGCACAACCCCTTGTTCTAGTCCTTCCCACACACCCCAATGAGGCTGTCATAGGCTCCGTGGAGTTCACGCCTCATTTCTGCAGCACGTTGAGAAGTTCTCTTTATACGGACTTGCCATTTTCTCTGTCTTATATAATGTATTACAAAATGAATGGTGTCAGAAACGGAAAATGTACGGCAAATGGTACCTGGCGTGATCCAGCGACCCTGGGGAGGGAAGAAGATTTTATTACCGTGAGACAAAATTGGCAGAGCTGACGGAAAGCCCCAAAGCCTGAGTTTCTCTTTTGAGGATTCATCTTTTTAAAAAACAAACAAAAAAAAAATCAAAGAAAAAAAAGTTTTAAGAAGGTTTTTAGATGCTAAAATTCTCCACATTTTAAGCAGAAGGTCTTGGAGCCATCTAATAAGTAAACACTGTTTTGCAGTTTAACAGAGAATTTCATTAGAATTTTAATACTTCAGTAACAAAGTTGCCACAGAAGTGTCATGCAGAAAAGGCTCGGAGTCCTTTAAAACTGCAAAGTAGGAATCGCTTTGGCATTTTGAAAGCCTCTGTGCGATTGCTTCCTGGCAAGCTCTGCCGGGGAGCTCTGCGAGGTGTTGTGCAGCAGCGAGCGAGCCGCCTGTGCTCCCGCCTCATTAAACGCCGGAGTGTGTCTCCATCCGGAGCGTCACCGGCTCCTGAAGGCACTTTGCCGCTGGGCTGCAAATAGCGAGCGCTGGAAGGGCTGGCGAGGGCTGCGTGGGGAGGCACAAGGCGCCTCCTCAGCTCTCGCTGCCCGTCGCATCCCCTGGGACAAGCCGGGGCGAGCGCCGGGGGAGCGGGGTGACCCCGCAGCGGAGCGTCGTTGGGCAGCGTGTGGCAGGAGCCGGGGGTGGGTGCGCTGCTGGGGCCGCGCTGCCCTTAGCCGCTGGCCGGGGGTGCTCAGAGCATCCCTCCCCTTCCTCCGGGTCTTGGCTCGGGCACCCGCAGGAGGGCAGCGAGGGGGAGGTCTTGCCCTTGGAGGGCAGCCGCGGGGCTGGGACCCTGGGAAGGGCTGGAGGGAAGTTACGGAAGTGCCACGGTAATTATGCCGCGTGACATGGGCTTATTGCCCCTCCTGACCGACAGCTCGGGCGCGGAGCCCTCTCCTGCCCCGGTGTCGTCAGCAGTACCCAGGGGTGCTTACAAGGTGTTCTCAGGTTCCCGGGGGAAAAGCACTGCACAAATGCTTGGAGTAATAAACATTTATAGTGCAAAGATCATTACTGCCGGGAGGCAACAAATTGCAGTTAATGGCCGCGGAGGGCAGTCACCCAGCCTGGCACAGAGCTCTGCCGGCCCCGGTGCCCGGGGGAGCCCCCGCTCCTCCTGGCTGGGCTGGCTCCTGCCCTGCCACCTTCTCTGAGCATCGCTGCCTTCCCGTCTGCCCGCCGCATTGCTCTGCCTCCCGCGCAGAGCCGGGGCTGACTCATGCTCTGGGAAGCGCTGCCCGTCGCTGCCGGCGCGGGCTGCCAGCTCTGCCTGGGTGGGGGCCCCGGCGCGGGTCTCATTAAATCTTGGGAGGTGGATAGTGACCCCGTTATGTACTCACCTGGAAAAGTGACTCGGCCGTGCCTGATTACTGTGCTCCGCCTGGAGACTTTTCCTGCTTCCCTTGCAGATATATATTTAGATTTTACCCAAGGGCTTTTAATTTCCTCACTGGCATGAGCCGCTGTGACAGGTATACAGATACCTTCCCTTTTTCCTCCGGCCATTTTAACCTGTCATCAACTTTGTTAAGAAGAAGTGGGAAGATATTACAAGTCACTGTAGAGCTTCAGGGTCTCATTGCTCTGCGCGTACGCGTGTACAATGCACCACAGAAATAGGAAACGGTTGTCGGAGGCACTGTGGCTTTGTGGGGATTATTTGTTCAGCATCTGCTCGAGTCTGCTCCATTTCTTCTTCTCCCTGCTAAGCAGTCCCAAGTTAACATACTGGGTTTGCAGCTTTCGTGTTCGTCGCTGATGAGCCACACTTAGAGAGGTAAAAATGGGTTTGCAAAGGCTGCGATGACAGTTCTGGGATTCAGCGCGCGAGGCTCTTGCGTCGCACTTACATAATGGCTCTCGCCAACTCTCCGGGTAGGTGGGGAGAGTCACTCGGGGAAGGGGACCCGCCGTCCCCCGGCGGGCTAGCCAGTCCACCCCTGGGGGCCAGCACGTAGCCGGGGGGGGGGGGCAGCCGAGCCCCCCGGCAGTCGGAGCGGCGGGGTGCCGGGGCTGGCGCGGGCGCTGCTCGGTGCGCCGGGCAGGGGGGAAGCCGCAGGGCACCGCTGCGCCACTGCCTGTTACTGGGCAGTTACGGAAGTCGTGGGTCTGTACGGGAGATGCTTTCCCGGCTCCTAAGCGCTAACGTTTTGAAATTGTTAACATTTGAAGTGCTAATGCAGAGAACTCGGGGAAAAGGAGAGAAATCAAAGGCTCTTTGACACACCGTCCCCCTCTGGGCGTGCAGCCTGCCTGCCAGCTCTGTATGTATTTTCTTATTTTACATAATTTTTCCATTTCTCTCCATCAGCCCGGCTCTTCAAAGGCTTCCTTCTGTTTCCAGCTCTCTTGCAGCTGCTAAATACGCCCTCCTCCATGTTTTCTAAAATGTTGCTTCTTCCCCGAAACTCCGGTGCTCCGGATTATTAGTGAAGTCTCCCAAACTCTGCCGCGGAGACGCTGGGTGAGGCAGTGAGCCGCTGCCAGGTGCCGTTGCCCGATTCAGCTGCCAAGGCTAAATAGGGGAAACGAGGGAATAAAACCCAGCCAGTTAATTTCTGCTTGCGTCATGCAAATCTTTCAGGCGCCTTCGAGTGCCTGGTGTCTGGTGCGGCACCGGTTGGCCAAAGATTTCCGCAGCTGTGTGATGGAGTTGGTGACTATGGGCGTTCCCCCGCTCCAGGCTCTCTCCTGTTGGGTTTCTTTGGTTTGCCGCCGTGCCGAGCACCCTCCAGAAGCGTGGTGGGGATGGGGCAGCCCCCCAAGCCCACTGTGGTGGGAGATGGCCCCACGGGGGGGTGCAGGAGGGAGATCCTGGGAGGTGACACCCTTCCGAAGGTGGAGGTGGCTGCAGTGGTGGCACTGACTGCGGAGAACGAGACTCCTGAATGGAGACGGGACTTGAGCATGGTTGTGGCTTTGGCAGTAACCGCTCAGCCCAGTTGCCGTCCCAGCCAGCCGCTGCGATGGCAGAAATCCCCGCAGTTTGTGAACTTTTCCTGAAATGCTTTTAATGACAGTTTAATAATAACACTTAGCGCTTGGTACAGAGCTTCTCACCCCTGGAACTGAAATGCTTTACCGAGAAGGGTAAGGACCATTATCCCCCAGATTCACAGGGGGGCGAATAGCTGGATTTTATTTGTGAGAATAATTATAACAAGTGGAATTAATCAACTTTTCATATGAATGGTGTTGCTTTTTAAAGACAAACGTCGGGAAAGAGTCCCAGATACAAAGGAGAACTCACAGTGGTGTAGATCCATCTGACGGCTTCTCGGGGAACTCGTCAGTGCCTGTGGTGCAAAGGCATTAACCCTGCCAAGGCAGCGTGCAGAGGGAACAGAAACCAGTGAAAATAAATGCAAGGCAGGGCCCAGTGTTTACTCGCTGGTGCGCTAGAGCTTGGTGGGGCGGCGCTGCGGAGAGCTGCTGTTGCCCCGGTCCTGGTGTGTATCGGTCCTGCTGTGCTTCGCCCCTCCAGCCACTCGAAGCCCCGTTGCCTGGGAAGACTCTCCCGACCGTCCCCTGGGTCTCGGTGTGATCCACATAGTGTGTGGAGAAGTGACACTGCAACAATTATGTTTCTAGTTTCTTAGCTGGAGAGCTCAGAGACTGTAACCTCTTCCAAGCTCCTGTGAAGTCGCTGATGGTTGGGCTTTTTTCCCTCCTCCTCTGTCCTGCTCTACATCCCCCTCTTGCATCTTGGCCCTCTGCAGGCTCGCAGGGGGAGAGGGCTGGGTTCTTGTGCTGAGCCCAGGGAAAGGGAGGCTTGTTTTGGCTGGGACCTCTTGGTGTCATGGTAGTGCCCGTGGTGAACGATACTGCCTCTGTGCACCGTCAACACAGGTGGGAGTCACTGAGGTGCTTTCTCATGTCTCTGCCCTGCTGCTTACAGCCCGTCACTGGTGCTCTTTGTGGAGATGCCAAGGCATGGATTCACCTCAAAGAAAACCGAAGTCCTGGGAAATCCTCCCATTGTCTTTGGCAATCTGCTGCTGAGGGCCTCTGCTCGCAGGCACCGCAGGAGAGGGGCAGGCAGGAGCTGCGGTCCATCAGATACAGAGCGCTGCAGGAGCTTAAATGCAGACCATCTTTGCAAGTATTTTGAATTGCAAATGGCTGCTATGCACTTGCCTGGCCCTAACCTGGCACGGGGCAGCGCTCTGGCCACAATGGGCCCCCGAACGCTCTGGGGATCCATGTCTCTGGTGAGGAGCAGCCTCTGGGAAGCCCCAGGTCACCTGGATGCACGTCTCTGTGACCAACACATAGGAGCCACCACTCATCCCTGGTTTTCCCCCAGCACCTTTCAGGAAGGATTTGATCATCTGCATCTTTAAAACCCTGATTTTCATTGCACACTCATCTCCGAGAAAGATCTGCTGGCTCTCCTCAGCTGAGTGCTGAGGTCCTGTTCCCAGGCTGGTGGCCATGTGCCAGAGAAGACCTTCCTTCCCAGGCTAATGGAAGGAAAATGGAGAGAAGATTTTAAATTGACTCTGGATCAATACATGCGGTATTTTCTAAGCACTTTTATTAATAAATACACACATCCTCGCTGTCCAGAGAGGTCTCCCAAGCATCTCCTGGATATTCCAATATCTCTGCAATCTGAAGTACTCAATGTATTGGTATCATATTTTTGACTGTAAAATGAACCGAAACTCTTTGGAGTCAACCCTCTCATTAACTGCAACTCCCGATTGATTGTCAAAAACATGGGCAGAAGGATCTGTCTTGTTTGGAGAAGAGTTACTTGGGCCACTCTTGTGCATGGTGCAGGTTCAGGGGAGCAGGCGAGGGGGTTCTGGGGGTCTCTGAGTGTGGTCGTGTACTCCCACCACGTCCCTGTGTGGAGGCGCAGTGTTGGCACCCCATGGGGATGGAAGGGCCAAGTCCTACACAAAGAAAGAGGATGGAGCATCAACTTTTTTTTTTCTCACTTTTTTCTTTTTGACAAATTTGTTATTTTAACTGAAACAAATGCCAGAGGAAAAAATATTCTAGTGAGGAAGCAGAAGCTCCATCTTCTGTGATCTTAACCTCCCATTGGAAAAGTGAAAAATTACTAAACAGAAAAAAAAAAAAAAAGCAAGCTTTACATTTCCTCAAAAATACGGACATTTCCAGCCAGCTCTGTTGAAGAGGGATGCTTCTGCTGGTGCTTAAACAACGCCGCTGTATGCGGCTCGGTGCAAGCCCGGTTGCAGCACTCGCGGTGGGGTGGGGAGTTGTTTCTGCAGGGCTGTGCGCGAGCCTTGGCAACCTCGAAACGCTGGCAGCTTCTGAAAAGCTATTTTGCAGAAACGCCTGGTGACAATGTAGGGCATTCCCCGGCGACTAAAGGGCAAAACTGGTGCACGTGCGCTTCTTGAGAAACACTTGGGCGAATGGCTGGGCCAGAAGGGTTTGTAACCTCTGTCGAAGTATTGGTAGTGCTCTGAAGTTTATTAAGCCATTAATGTCGTGTTACTACATTTGTTGGGGTCTTGAAATATAAGAAGTGTTTGTGGCGATAATAAAATTGCGTAGGACCTTGCTTTTCCTTGGAGTTATTGAGTAAAGGGAGGTCAGGACTGCCCTGGAAAGGCAGCACGAACTCGCACCAGCCCGCGGAGGAGCCCCCGGAGGGGCTGTGCGGGGCGCTGCTCCTCGGGGGACGGGCTGCAGCCCCACGGAAAGGTGATTTTCCTCGAGCTGCTCACCAGTGGGTCCATAGAAGCGGGGGATTTACTAGAGAGATGATAATGAGCCTTAATGACTTTTCAGCTCGAGGTCCCTCGAATTATCGCCGTGTTTGTATGAACGCAGCCCCTCCGTAGAGCGGCAGCTCCGCAGCGGCTGGTAAAAGTCTCTCGTGAGATGGTGACGTGGTTGTGAGCGCAGACGTTTCCTAGCAAAACGTGCTCTCCTACCCAAGGAACCTTTTGTGCTCATTGGAAGTGTCTTTACATAGTTGATGCCTTTCAAGGTGACTTTTCAAGATTTTTAAAGGTATTAAACTGGCTTTTCTTACAGAAGGCTTTGCACGCTACCGCTTTTGGGTTGTATCGCAACATAACAGGTTTGTTTGCCAGAAGAATTTGAAGAAAAAAAAAACAGCCCCTTCCTGTTTCATCGACTGGTTTTAATGGGCTAGGTCATGCTTTATTAATAACAAGTTGAATAGGTGCATAAGAGGAGTTTTGGCAGTTGGGACTGAAAGCTACCTAGATAAAAGGAGAATATTTAACAATGCAGTTGCCGCGGATTCAATTAAGACTAATGAAAAATCTGCTTCTTTCTAAATCTTATTTTCCGAAATATTATTACCACTGCAACTGCTGCTCAGCAATTCCCAGCCATCCCTCCAGCCCCCGGCGCAGCAGTGGTCTCTGCATAATGCAGACGCTGAAATGAGAAACCAGCAGTTTTTAATGGGCTCTCAAACTGAAATTATACATCGCTTCCCTGGCTTACGGTCAGATGGTTGGCATTCAGTTAGCCGGGCAAATATTTCTGGACCAGAGGAATTCTTATTCAGACTTGGATGTTACCAAGGTTGTGTTTTGTTGATTTTCATTCCTGGATTCCCTTGGAGAACGCGCTGCACAAACGAAGCGTTTGATGTGTCGCTTACCCTCGTACACCATGGGCGGAAGCACGGGCAGCGTGTCCCTGCAGAGCAGACTCGCCGAGCTGCACTTCAGGTTACTTCGACAGCCACGGCTCTTTCTAGGAACGTGCAGGTTCGCGGCAAGAATGAGCGTGCTGGAGGTACCGAGTGATGCATTTTGCCTGTTGCACTGTTTGCGTTCTGGGTAAGCGTAGAGCAGCCACAAAGAGGCATCCCCAGCACGGGGGACCTGCAATTAGTCTTAAAAGTCTTGTCCCAAGGAACAGCCCTTCACTTTCTGAGTTACGGGAAAGCTGCTTTATCCATTCAGTGTCATCCTTCAGCCTTTGACAGACAGTGACGTACTCCACCGACAGCCCAGCACTCAAGTACTTTTATTTTTCTGGTTTTCTCATCAGTGCCCTGGCTTCCCGTCTCCCAGCCGAGAGGGCCAGGGCGCTTTTCCTGCATCGCTGGTGGCTCAGTGACCCAGACAGCTCCAGGTTGCCTTTCCTCCGAGTTCCTGCCTTACTCCTCCTCCTCCAACTGCTCTTACTGGCAGGAGAGCGCTCAGTGCCTGTCTGGGAGGCGGCTTGGGAGGAGAGGAGCTGCCGGGGCTGTAGGTCTTTAGGTGAAGAGTGGAACACGTTGCGTTGCCTGAGAGAGGAATATTTTTTGACAGAACTACAGCAAAGGATTTGCTTCAGCAGCCCGCCGCAGATCTGAGCAGTCGAGTCGGGGTAGCTCTGTGGGATTACGCAGCCTCGGAGAGGTTGTCCTCAGCGTCAGGCGACCTCTTTCCTCCCTTGGAAGGGAAATGGCTATTCAAGCCAGCAGCCCTGGCTGCAGTTTCTCATGACCCTGGGCTGGATCGCTCCCCTCTCTTCTGTTGTTTGTGCTTTGGTTTGTGTTCAAGTGCTTAACGGAAAAGGCGTCTTCATGTAGAGGTTCCCGTAAGCGGGAACCACGTTTCTCCAAAGGTTGTTTGATGTGTTTTTTGTCACCTTCTGTACAGCAAAAGTATGACAGGAGAATTTCCATTTTCTGTTACAATTCCCCAGGTCTTTCCCTAATACCTCTTCTGTTCAGTGCGGCTGCTTGATGGCATTAGTGCTGAGATTATAATTTAAGCATAAACCACTTTTCACATCAAACCTCAATTCTGAAATTAACATTCTTCCGGAATTAGGAGTACAATACAACATAGAATTTGCAAATAGCTCCCTAAAAGAGAGACCCGATTGCCCCAGTCCCAGTGACTCCTGTTGTCCAGGAGGATTCATCAGGCCCCGAGGCGGGCACAGTCCGATCCAGCGGGCTAACAGCAGGAATTGTATTCGGGGCTTGAGAGCAACATCCTGAAGTAAACAGATACAGAGCAATAAGTTCAAGATGAGGCTGAAGCAAACCATGAAGCAGAAAGGAATGGCTCTGTTAGAAAATGAATGCATTGAGCTAATGAATCATTTTGAGGTAAAAGGAGAAATTAAATGTATGCTGAAAGCTGGCACATTAGTAAATGGGCTGTGGGTTTTTATCCATTTTACATTTCAAAATGCTGAAATAAAGTATGTCTTATGGTGAAATCCCATTAAGAAATAATACTCTAAGTAGGGAAACAAGGGTTTGGTTAACAGGAAACAGGGATTTGATTTCTCTTCCCAGATCAGCATGGGATTGCCTTTGTGTCATGGGGTAAGTCACCTTTAGGTACCAACCTTAGGGGGAAGAAGAGCAAGCACAGCTCATGCCTGACAGTTCACTGCTAAGGGAGAGAGTAAGAAAAGGATTGGCCTTTTCTTCCCAGACTTTGGCGCAGGACGGTGGTGCTGGGTGCTCCGGTAGCCTCGGGGGCGGGTTTGGAATGCGCAGTGTGGTTCGGGCACACAGCTGGTGTCAGGGGAAAATGTCAGCTGTTCATTCTGAAAGTGAAGTACTTTGGATCCCAGGTTTCCCATTTCAGGGCAGCTTCTTACCTCAGAGACAGCCCTCCCACAGCCGGCCTTTCTCAGGCTTTGGGAAGACTCTCGTAGCTATCAATATGTTGGGTCTTTGTACATAATGTTAATTTTAAAGAAATTGTATCGTCGAGGTTAATTATTTGCATTGGCTTTTCATGTCACGGTGTCTTGCTGGTGACCAGTCAGTGAATTTAGTCTTTATTTAAAGCACGCAGTGAGGCAGCATTGCCGTGCAACACTGCTGTGCAGTGGAGCAGCATTGGCACACCGTGGGGCAGCATTGGTGTGCTGTGGGGTGACATTAGCACACAGCGTTGGCGTGCAATGGAGTAGTGTTGGTGTGCCATGAGGTGATGTTGGCATGCCGTGGGGTGATGTTGGCATGTTGTAGGGTGATGTTGGCATGTCATGGGATGATGTTGGCATGTCATGGGATGGTGTTGTCATGCCATGGGGTGTTGTTGGCATGCAGTGGGGTAGCGTTGGCATGTCATGGGGTGGGGTTGGCATGCCGTGGGGCAATGTTGGCATGCCATGGGGCAGTGTTGGCATGCCATGGGGCAGTGTTGGCATGGCATGGGATGGTGTTGGCATGCCATGGGGTGGTGTTGGCATGCCATGGGGTGTTGTTGGCATGCATGGGGTGGTGTTGGCATGCATGGGGTGGTGTTGGCATGCATGGGGTGGTGTTGGCATGCCGTGGGGTGATGTTGGCATGCCGTGGGGTGGTGTTGGCATGCCATGGGGTGGTGTTGGCATGCCGTGGGGCGGTGTTGGCATGCCATGGGGCGGTGTTGGCATGCATGGGGCGGTGTTGGCATGCCGTGGGGCGGTGTTGGCATGCATGGGGCGGTGTTGGCATGCCGTGGGGCGGTGTTGGCATGCCATGGGGTGGTGTTGGCATGCCATGGGGTGGTGTTGGCATGCATGGGGCGGTGTTGGCATGCTGTGGGGCGGTGCCGTGCTGCCGCTGTCCGTGGTGCTGAGCCCCGGGGAGCGGCTCCAGCCCCGGGCGCTGCGGTGCCCTCATGGGCCACCTGAAGGTGCTCTGTGTTGAGGGCTGCCATCACACACGAGCAGGAGCAGCTATGGACTGGTCTCATCTCCAAATCAGGGCGGAATGCACACACTCCCTTCCCCCCACTGCTTTCCAGTCCCACCTGCGCACTGGGGGAACTCACAGGTCTATCCCCTGGCCGCAGTGAATTCCCTTTTCTGTTTGACATCTTGAGAAATCGATGCCAAGCATGTTCAAGGAGCAGCAGCTTTTGTTCTCACCTGGAGAGGGACGACTGGGTTGTTCTGGGACAGGTAGTGTGTGCCTCTGTGGGCGCTGTTTTAGCCTGGGCAGGTGAGCAGTGATTGAGCCCCCGTGGCCACTGGTAGCTCCAAGGGAAGCAGCAGTGAGTTCCTCTCCGCTCAGTTCACAGCGGGTGCGTTTAGGAGGGGACCTTGCTCTGCTGCTTTGTGTCTGCGAGCCAAGCGCGCTGAGTCTATTCCCTGGCATGCAGTCCACACGCTGCTCTTTACACAGAGGAATAAGATAAAATAGCTTCCTCCCCCTCACGTTGCTACTGAAAAACAGGGATGGGGAAAAAATAATCCCTCAGCCCCTGCCCTGCTTGTGGTGATAAGAGCAATGCAATCATTTTTTTAAAGGAGGCCACCAAGGCAATTACATTATTTACTGAACAAAGCATTTCAGAGATTTCTGCATCGTGGATGTTTGCTCAGTCGTTTTGCACCAAATTCGTTGCAGCAGCAAGGCCAGAGAGTTTGCCTTGACTCCCCTCACTACCAAAATAAATGTACAGGGCAGGATTGTTCCACTGAGCGGCCGGGAGTGGGGAGAGAGAAGAAGGAAGGAGATGGTATGTGCCAACAGCTCTAAACTGAATGCGGTGAGGATTGCTATGTATGAGAGAGTTCAGGGGAGAAAGAGGAGGAAGTCACAGAGGCAGCCAAAGCTCGCAGGATGGCGAGAGCCAAGCTGAAGAATTCCCCCTCAGAGAGCAATTCCCATGTAAAAACTGTCCCACCAGCGAAGACAGAAGATGTCCATGGGGTGAGCCCCTTGTTACCGGCTCGGAGGATGGGATCCATGGGGAGTGATGTCGGACAAAGGTATTGCAGGACTGCAGTGGTGCGTGGGGCTTTGTGGGTGGGGGAGGCAGCACCTTTTATCTTTTAAATGAGAGGGAAAGGATTAGTGCCACCGCGGGCTGGAGGGCTGGTGGATCAAATCCTTCCGATAGCTGTGTTAAAGAGCCACGCCAGCTCCAAAGTTGTGTTATGAAATAGGTAGCTGGAGCAGAAGAAAGCCAGTTAATTTAAATTTTTTATAATTGCCTCCTGTTTTTTTTATATGCCAAAAGCATGTCTGAATGGCAGCCCTGAGCCTGAGGGGCTGCCACACAACACTGCTAACTTGCATTGCGCTTCATCTGTGCAGTATAAGACTGAAGCTTATTTACACTGCTAACACCACAGTGTGCACTGTACATAAGCACCATGTTTGCATGGAAGAAGAGATGCTCGATCCCCCCTCTGAAGAATAATTTATTTGTAACTGCAAAAAAAAAAAAAAAAAGCTACCGTAGAAAATGCTGCAGCCTCTTTCTGCAAGCACACAGCTGATGTGTACAGAAAGAAATGAGCTGTTTTGCAGGAGGATAAAAATGCTTTACATTGCGCTTGGATGACAGTGTTTCAGAAGAAGCCAGGTCCCCTAGTTGAGATGAGGATGCATATGTCAGTAATTCAGTTCTTGTTCTGTTCATTCCCTTTTCTGTTTCATTTTTTCCCCATCTATTCAGCCTTTCAGCCCATCCGTGCTGTCTTCCTTCTCGGCAAAAATTGCCTCACCTGTGATTGTGTACTGTATATCTTCCAGGATGTAATTTGGTGCTGCTTCTAGCTCCGGTTTCCAGTGCCAATGAGCGCCGTAGGAAAGCTGCTGCTCACGGTGAATTTTACTTGTTTGGCTTTAGATTGGAAGGAATTAACGCCTCAGCTTCGGTATCGTGGTGTATCTCGCTGGTGAGCTGGGGGGAGGATGGCAACAAGCCAGGATTAGCAGCTGTGGTGCCCACTGGGGAGGCCGAGGGGGGAGGTGTGCGCTGCGGGAGCAGGGCAGGAGCGTTGGCGCGGTCGCTCCCCCGGTGCCGAGCTGCGCTGGGCACATGCTTTAGTCTCCAGGTCTGGGAGGCAGAGTCCTGGCGTAGCTGCGGAACTGGGAGTGCGCGTCTCGGTCTGATGTGTGGTGTGTCGACTCCCCAGATGGCACTGATGCTCCGGTGAGCAGACACTTGGATCTTGTGGGGCCGTTGCTTTCTGACTTGGTGAGGCGAGGGCTTACACGTTTGTGTGGGTGCATTGGAACCGAATCCCTGAAGCTTGTGTGGTCTCAGCTCGTTTTGACAAGCAATCTGAATCTGCTCCCAGCGTCGATCAGCCTGCTTTCGCTCTGCTTTTGTGTCTTGCTTTCATAGCTCCAAAAAGACATCAAAGATGGACCTGTTCTGGGGGTACCTACATCTCCGAAGGCCGGTCCTGCACACTACTGTTGGCAAAGCCTTTGGAGTGAGCTTGCTTCCTCTCTGTGTCCTTTCAGGTACTGTTGATGTACCCTCTCAACAGTGCCAGTGTTCAAATCCGGATGCGCTGGGGCTAGAAAAAGAGTCATACATGCAACTGGGGGACTCTTATGAACTCATCCCAACCTCAGCTGTGATTAAACATGCAAGAGGAACTTCTCCTCTCCCATGCTCAGGGGCTTGGCGGGTTCCTGCCCGGTACCAGGGGGCCAAGCCTTCATCCCAGGGCTGACCCTCCTTGTCTCTTGGGAGGACCATGGCACAAAGGAGGGATGCTGCAGGTCATCATTGGATCAGGGGGGTACAGGGGACAGCAGTTCCAAATATTGCATAGCTACAGTGTTGTAGTGGACCCTTGCCAGAAGGCCAAGCGCGCAGAGCACAGCAGGGTACCTCGGGGCTTTATAAAAGAATTCCCTGGGTTTCATTGGAATTTCAAGTGTTTTGCTGCAGTCTTGTAAGGAACTGAGGCTGCTGAGAGGTAGAGAAGTTGATGGCACTCCCCTGGCAGTGCGCAGAGCCCTGCAAGCTGCCGCTTGTAGTGTCTGAATTCTGACTGCCGGGCTTTCCTTCTCTGTGTGCTGCTTCCCAACAATTGAGTTGGCAATTAAGATTTGTGCACGTCTCTTTCACTGCCTGTGCAAGCAACAAAGGCAGAAAGATTGCTTCAGAAATGACGAATAGCGTGTTTGAGATGCTTCGTCTCCTCCAAAGCCAGACACAAGCAGCGTTATCAAGTTAGCAGCGACAATTGTCCCTGGGAGTTGGGAGTGAAATTACCAGGTGATGGTGGAAGAAGGTGCTGTTACAGGGTGTTCTCAGGGATGCAAATGAATTCTCTAGACGACTGAAGCCAGTGAAGTTTATTCTCACCTACTTTATTTACCTCCTTACTCTGTCTCTTAGTCATTGCAGCATCTCAAAGCTTTTAGGGCTTCTCAGTCAAAACAGGAGGGAAGGATTTGAGTTCATCTGAAGAGAAACCGCTCCACAACCGTGTATTATTCCACACCTGGAGGCGAAAAGGGGAGCTCAGGGCTGGCTCCGGGCATCCAGGACGGGGATGCTCTCCTGCGGTGGGGAGCTGCGGGCGGGATGGGACCGGCCCAGGCTGCTCATGTGGAAGTAGCTCCCACTGAAGATGCTTGGAGCTACTTCTGTGCATCAGGGGCTGCTCTGAGGAGGGGATACAACCGGGACAACCTCCCGGCCGCTGCGGGGAGGGCAGGCTCTGCTGCCAGACCTGCTGCCTGGGCACTGACACTCTCCTGGCACGCAGCACCCGTGTGGCTGGAGCAAGCCGTGAAAGGTTGAGTCTTTCCCCTGGGAGCCGGGCTTTTCCTGAGGCAGGTTGGTCTGGTATGGATTGTGTTTGGGGGGAGAATTTGAAAGAGAAAGGTGTGATAGGGAACAAAGTCACAGAAAAGCCAAGTGCTGCTCTGGGCTCTCCGTCGAGCGGCTCTGTGTTTGGGAGGAAGCTGCTGGCAGGCGGGAGGACGGGTAAATATCTGTATTTGGATCTGATTACATGGGCTGGTGATCTCCCTGTAACACCGGAGATGTGGCTTTGAAAACACAAACAAACATTTTTTCAAGATAATCATGTCCTGTTTATGCGGCTCTGCTGGAAGTAGGGGAAACTCTGACCACTGCCCGTCCCGGGGCAAGCTGATACTCTTAAGGGATTGCAGACATACCCTTAAGGTATGTGGGTCTGCCACCCTGCCCTGAGCCCTGGGAGGGCCGGAGGCTGGCAGCGCTGCGTGTCCCCTCCCTGACCCACGGTTCCACCCTCGCCTCTTTGACTCACGTTTGTTGAGCTGCCGAGAGCCGAAATCTGAACTGCTGAGGTTCGGGGAAGAGCATTAGCATTGCGGAAGAGTTGAGGTTGGAGAGGACCTCTGGAGGGCTCTGCTCCAACCCCTTCCCAAAGCTGGGCTAACTTTAGCGTTGGCTCAGCTGGCTCAGGACCAGCCTTGCTGAGTTCTGAACATCTCCAAGGCTGGAGATTTCTCAGCTTCTCTGGGTGCCTGGTTCAGGGCTTGATCACTCTCCGGATGAATAATTTTTCCCTTGCTGCATCTTTTGCCTGTTCCCTCTTGTCCTTTTACTGTGTGCATCTGAGAGGAGGCGGACTACACCTCATCCATCAGGCAGCCGAGGGCAACAATTAGATCCTTCCCTCCCTTTCTCTCCTTCAGACCGCACAGTCCCACCTCCCGCAGCCTCGCCTCGTCTCTCGGTTCGAGATATTTTTGGCAGGAATAAATGGGACTTTGCTTCAGCCGTGCTACGGTCAACAAGGTGGCTGGAGTCTACTCCGTGAGAAATAGCAGCACTCTGCTAGGGAGAGTTTAATGCAACAGTTCTTGGGGGTAAAGCACTTTGGAAAGTGAGAAAGTCACCCAAATGTGTCTGAAAATGTAATTTCCGACCAATCGATGTTTTTTTCCCCCAAGGGGCAGCCAGGCGGTAACAAACAGGTCTCGCTAAATGAGTTTTCATCTCCTGACGCTCGCGCGCAAGCAGACCCAGTGGAAAGGTCCAGTCTGGCCACTGAAACCATTACAACCTCTCTGTCCTAGCAGCCACATTTCCCAGTGATGGTCTCTGTAGCCCATCACAGCAGCAAGCGCCTGGGTGCGATTCCTCTGCTGTCGAACCATTGTTGTGCCGTGTGGCTGAATCCCCTCCCGGGGGGACAATAAATCAACAGCTGGTTTATTTTTCTTTAACAAACGCCTTTCCCAACAAAGACCTTTCAGAGATGTGTCTCTGTCCTCAGTGCTGGTTTGCCACTGCAGCTTTCGGTGAGGCGGTTTTGCACGGGAGAAGGGCTGTGGTGGGATGGGCAGGGACTTCACCCGAGCGGGGTTTGTCCCCCCCAGCTCCTGCCAACACGCACGGTCCAGCCTTGGTTCTTCTGCCGCTGCTCTCTCGGCTGCCCGCTGAGCCCCCCGAAAGGAGCTCCCTTGGGTGGGCTGTGCCGCGGGGTCTGCGCCGGTCCATGCCCGGCCACCTCCGAGCCCTGCTGTGCCGGAGCCGTTCTCCGCTGGAAGGGCTGAAGCGCCTGTCCTCGAGCAGGGTTTGTACAAGAAATTGAGAAATTTGGGTTATTGGGGTGGTTTGGTTATGGGAGGATTTCTGCGTCTGTGCCAGACCTCACGTCTCCCCTCTGAGCCGGGACCGTCTGTGCCACTTTGTGAAGGTGGTGCTGCCGTGTGTCACCGGGACGGGCAGGAACCGGCAGCGCTGCGGGCAGGGTCCCTGCAGGAGCTTGTGTGGAGGAGACCTGAAAGAGACACGGGCGTTCCAGAGGGTTTTCCTTACGAGGTGCTTTGGCCTTGGACCGCTTTCCCTCTGGCTGGGCTGGGAAGCCCCACGTGGGGACGTATTTCTGGTGGTGGTATCTCTGTGCAGAGAGTGCTGAGCCCACGTCAGGATTTGCTGTGCCGCACGGCTGTTTGCTGACAAGGCGCTGATGCTCTGCCGCGGTTGCCCAGACTGGAGCGTGGCATCTCTGAGCCTTCCCCTGGCAGTAACCAAACCACGGGCTGTGCTCGGGGTTGGGGTCCAGGCACCCATCCTGCCTGCGGGTCTGTGCTCAGCATCCCCTTGGGAAGGTGCCCGCTCAGCATCGCCTCTCCTCGCAGCCTTGGGAGTAGTTTCCTTGGGTTGTTCTTCCAGGCAGCGTCGTTATGGCTCCGTGGGGGTGGCACTGCTCACACGCCATTTAACCTGGGCATTTCCTTCCCACCTATCAGCGGGCATTGCTCTCTGGCGCTGAGCACGTTTTCAGTGTAGGACCACTGCAAAAACAAGCAGGGTGCTCAACTGCTGAACTCCCTTACAAGGGCAATATGCAAACGGGCTGCTTGATCCCGATGAACAGGAAGCAATCCCGGATCCCGGCTGCCGGCGCAGCGAGCTGACAGCTGGCATCCTTCGCACTCAGCAGAGCCGTTCGTAAACACAGCCCGAGATTTCGTCCCGGGCTGCGGCACGGGGGCTTGAGCCCGGCTGGTTCTCGCCTTCATCCCAGCGCCGTTCTGGAGCAGCGCCCGAGCTCTGCTCATCCTCCCCGTTTTGTACCCACTCCTCTGTGACCCATATCACTGTGTCCCAGCTGGGGCTCAGCTCTGAGCTCCCTCCTGCAGGTTTCAGATGCGTTTCGGTGACTGGTTGTGTGTTTGTGGTCCCCGTACCCCAAATCCCTGTCCCCAGGCGCACTCTGGCAGAACGCGTTTGCACCCCCCGGGTGCGGGGCGATGCGAACCCCCGAGCTGGCGGCGCTGCAGCCGGGCGCCTGAGGGGAACAGGCTCAATTTTGGAAGCACTGAGCTCTCCTCCCACGGCTGCTGGTGAGATGCCAGCGCCGCTGAAAATCTCGGTGCCCTATATAGGCGCTGACATGCAGACAAGGCGCCTAACCTGAGGATGCCTACACTCGAAACACGCGGGTCTCACAGCCCACCTCCAAGCTCGTGCACAATCATTCCTCTGCAAGCCACGAGGCTTGACGGGACCGCGGGGACTCCTTGAGCTCATTGGGGAAGGCAGGGAGGTGTGCATTAGAGCAGCCTCAGCATCTGTAGGGCCTCTGTGCCCAGCGGGCAGAGCCCGATGCCCGAGTTTGGCAGTTCTCACCCCTCTGGGAGAGACAAAACGTTCTGGGCGGTGATTGCCGGCAGCACCGGGAGCTGCCGGGCACTGGGCTGGGAATGGCTTGTTTGGCTGCAGCAGGCAATGCTGCGGTTTTGGCACTGCACCGTTTTCATTGCTAAACTTTATGTATTTTAGTTGTGATGTGCGTTTTGCAGAGGAGAGCCAAGAAATAAGTACCTCTGTGATTAAACAAGAGCCCCCGGAGGTGCCGCTCGGTGGGGAGGAGGCAGCGGCGCTCCCGCTGCCGGCGTGCTGCCTGCCTGCACGGCACGCTGCGCTGCCGGTGGCGGGGGGGTGTTCGGGTGGCACTTCTCCAGCCTTCGGGCAGCTGTCACAGAACCACAGAATCAATCTCCTCGATTGGAAAAGACCTGTAAGATCATCCGGTCCAATCATTAACCTGACACTGACAAACCCACCACTAAACCATGTCCCTGAGCGCTATATCTACACCACCCCTAAATACCTCCAGGGATGGGGACTCCCCCACTGCCCTGGGTAACGCGCTCCAGCGCCTGAGTCAACGAGCGCCTGGAGCAGTCGGTGGCTTTTCCAGGTGCCCGCCAGCACAGCTTGCTGAACTTCCTCCAGACTGGGCGTCCCGGGAGCTGGAGTCCCCTCCCTGGGGTCGTCCCCGCTCCGTCCCGCAGCCGGGGGGGTGGGACGCCCTCCCCTCTCGCACGTGTCTGCGAGCAGGATGCGTGCGTCTTCCTCTCCCTTTCCCCTTCCTCTTGCTCGTTCCTTCTCCCCCTCTTTACTTTCTTTTTTTGTGTTCTCCCATCTGTCCTTCTCACATCAGGCTATTTTTGGGGTTGAGTTTCTCACTGTCAATATGGTAGGAACCGCGGTGCATCTCATGTCTTAGAGGATGAACACGGCTTCGGGAAGCCTTCCCAAGCAGTTACCTTGCTTGGTTCATCTTCACCCCCCTGCCTTGCCCCTGTCTTGGAGGCGTTTCGAGACGGAGTCTCAGAGCCGGCGGAGAGAGCCATCAGATTTAGTGCCCTTTAGCCCCCGGTCTCGGAACGCCTCTGAGCCGTGCAAGTGGTTATTAAGCAGCCTGGAGCTGAGCGTGGTGTTGGCAAGTCATTACTCTTGTGTCTTTGTAACTTCCAGGGGCTTTTAGTCAAGGCCGGATTATTTTTTTTTTACTTGAAAGTAACAGGAGCTGCAGGACCAAAAGTGAATTTTTAATACCCTTCATTTACCAAAATACCTCCCAGAAAAATCGGGAGGCAGCGGCAAAGGCGCGGAGCTGGCGGGGAGTTTGCTGGGAGGGAGCAGATCTCTGTGTGAGCTCAGCTGAGCTGCCGCCGCCGTGCTTTGCTGCTCTCTCCTCCATCTGAGCGTCTCCGAGCACTTTAAATACAGGGAAAGTATTTAACCTCAAATTATCTGCCTGAGACGGATGAGCTAAATGCCACCCCGATCCCGCAGCTCCCTGGCAGAGCCGGGAGGAGAGCTGGGGCTTGGGGCCCGCTGCCTCTTCCCCCCCCCCCCCCAACCCCCCGGAGTGGAGGGGACGGGTTCTGCAGCCCGAATCCCTGGGGGAGTGGGGCTCGGGGGTGCTGCCCGCATCCTGCCCAGCGCGGGGGAGCAGAGCTGCCTATCGGGGTGTGCGGAGCCGGAGCCGAGGAGGAGGATGGGGTGAAAAGGTGGCTCAGCCGAGGAGCTGCTGCGCAGCGTGGGTGGGCAGGTGATTGCTCTCTCGTGTACATAAGCAAGGTTTATTAGTGGCTTTTGTTCTAATAATAAATACGCCATTGTCTTCTCACTTTCTAATAAAGCCCTTCCATTTTGTAAGGGGCTGCAGCTTGAAATGCGACGGCAGAGCTGTCTCTGTAGCCGCAAAGTTTCTTCCCCCTCTACTCCTCTCCGTTCTCTCGTCCTTTGCTGCTCTGCCCCTCTCTCTGGGGGATGCTGCTCGCCCCAGCCGGGAGCTCGGCCTCGGGGTTTGGTGGTTGGCAGTGGCAGGACGAGGGCCCTCGGCTTTCCCTCTCCGGGTACGGCACTCCTGTCCCGCACCCTGGGCTCTGGAGGGGAGCGCAGGTCGGGCTCGCTGCCGGCGTCGCACTTGTCTTCCACGGTAGGAACGGGATGAGTCGAGGTTTGTCTGCACGGGGGTACTCAGGGAGGCTCATCTGGATGAAGTAAAAAAGGGAGTTTAAAGTAGATTAGCTAAACCACATTAAAAGCTGGTGTAACCTCTGTGACGCAGTTCAATGGCTTTATGCTGTGTATTGTAAATCTACTCTTTCCTTGCAAGGGACACTGCGCGCAAAAGGGTTTCTGCCGCTCTGCTAATGCCCTCCAGCAGTTAACCTGGGTTCATTGTCAGAAAAGTGACACTGCAGACGGGTCCGCGGTGGCTGGGGGGCAGTTTGTGAGGAGCAGCAAGGGGGGGATGCGTGCGCAGCGCCTCCGGGGCTGGGTTAGCAGCTCCGCTCGCGCCGGTGCGGGGCCGGGCTCTCCCGCTGTCTGGAGCCGGGCCCGAAGCCCAGGTTTGAGGCTGGTGCCTGGCAGAGAGCTCTGGGGGGCAGCGGGGCCGGCTCGGCCGCGGGGCAGCGCTGGGCGTCCCGTGGGTCTGTCCATCCTTCCTTCTCCCTGCCCAAAATGTGGCTTTTCCACAAGAAGACAAACTCTCCAAGCTTAAACTTTGTAAAAGTTTTGGGGGTCTGGAAAACGACTGATTTTCAAACAAGAATTGGAGTGGTTTTTAGTTTTCTTAAAATTGTTTCCGTATTTTCTCAGCATTTAGACTAGTTATGAGAATTCGGGTGCCTGGTGGGAAGGAGAGGTTTCAGTGTGACATCCCAGGGTCGCTTCTTTCCCCCATGATTCGCTTCTTTCCCCCGTAATTGGCGTGAAGGAGTTCGCTCATTTGGAAGCCAAAGGCCCCTTTTTGGTACTGTTTTATTGCACGTGGTGTAACCACAGCCCAGAGTGGGCAGAGCCACAGCTGGGGGGTTTTATGGTCTGTCCATCGCTTTGGAGTCCCTGTTATTCGTGGTGCCTTCTTGTGAGCTTGCCTGCCTGGGGAAGGTGTCCTGGGAATTGTGCCAACTCATCCCGGTGCTCTTGGGACCCACGGTGACACCAGACCTTTGGGGTCTGCAGGACCCCACTGAGCTCTGGGATTATATGTGCCATTGCTGTTTGGTTTTTCGGGAACGTTCTTCTGCCTTGAGGAGCTGCAGCATTTTGCTGCCCCGGTTCGTACAGTCTTCCCAGTTGCCAGCTGGCAGTATATTAGGAGAAAACCAAATCATTTGCTGTTTCTTTCCCATAAATGTCTCTGCGAGGCATAAAAGGCTCCCGTGCAAAACCAAACACGAGCAGAGGGGCTTGAACAGCCCCTGCTGCTAATGTGGGATAATCCAATTTGGCAGGAGGGAGGCTGAGCCGGCTGGGCTCCTTCCCGGGGCTGCGCTTGCCTCTGGTTTGCAGCTGGAGAAAGTCTGGGTTGTTTGTCATTAATAGATGCCGGGGCTGCGCCAAGGGACGGTGTCGCTGATAGACCCACCCCGGGGCTCGTGATGGCACGAGGGACCGGCCGGGGGTGAACTGATTTACTGCTCCGTCACGGTCGCACCAGCAAGTCAATAATTAGCAAGGCAAGGGGGGAAGGTGGCACGGCCCCAGCTTTCTGTTTGCAAGCAGGTTATTAGAAGGCCAACGGCATCCTGGCCTGTGTCAGGAATAGTCTGGCCAGCAGGACTGGGGCAGTGACCATCCCCCTGTACTCGGCACTGGTGAGGCCCCACCTCGAGGGCTGCGTTCAGTTTTGGGCCCCTCACGACAAGAAGGACATTGAGGTGTTGGAGCGTGTCCAGAGAAGGGCTACAAAGCTGGTGAGGGGTCTGGAGGACAAATCTTATGAGGAAGGACTGAGGGAACTGGGGGTGTTCAGCCTGGAGAAGAGGAGGCTGAGGGGAGACCTTATCGGTCTCTACAGCCCCCTGAAAGGCGGGTGCAGAGAGGTGGGGGCTGACCTCATCCCATCACTTGTCACCAGGTTCAAGTTTTGTTAGGGGAGGTTTAGATTGGATATTAGGAAAAATATTTTCATGGAAAGGGTTATCAAACATTGGAAGAGGCTGCCCAGGGAGGGGGTGGATTCGCCATCCCTGGAGGTGTTTACAAAAGGGGTAGACGTGGTACCTGGGGACGTGGTTTAGAAGTGGTTGTGTCAGGGCAGGGTAGTGGTTGGACTTGATGATCTTAAAGGTCCCTTCCAACCTCAGCAATTCTATTACTCTACGATTTTATTTGCAGGCAAGGCTGGATGTGCAGCCCCAGGGCACAAACTGGGGGTGCGGGGCTGCCCGTGGGAGGGCCTCCACGGAGGCCAAGAGCAGTGGCAGAGGCTCGGCCGGGGCTGAGCCTGCAGATCAGCGGCGGGAGCCCCCGGCACCTCCTGCCCTGCGGGGCCCCGAGCAGGTCCCCGGGGAGGGCTCACCACCACCCGGCTCAGGGGGAAGCGGGGCTTCGTGGGACCCTCTTGTCTAGACAGAGCACCTCCTCACCCCCGCGCTGCGTCCCCCGGCTCCCTCCCCTCGAGGCCCCCAGCACCTCTCCCAAGCGGAGCATCTCTCCCAAGTTGAGCATCTCCCGCGGGTCTCCTGGGTGTGACGTGGGGGGACATCACTGTCCATGTCACCCGGACATCACTGTCGGCGTCACCCGGGACGGTGGCTCCGGTCGGCGCAGCCTGCGCTCTGCAGGCGTTTTGGCTCTGGGGCGATGAGCTCCTCCCTGCAGCCTTCACGCGGGTAATAAGAGTAGTAGCAAATTAAATCATGTCGCAGGGAAGCTGCTCTGTAGCTGGGGGATGAATTAGCTTTCCTTCGGACTCACATTTTAATTGAAATGTGAATTTATTGCTTTTATTTAGTTCAAGCTATGCTGGAGTCCTGTGGACTCATAAAGCACAAAGGAAAAGAAAAGAGAAACCTTTACGAGCTGCAAGTGCCCCCTTTGCTGTGGTCGTATTTCTGAATTGCCCAAACTCGCGTTAAATAAGGACAGGAAAGAGGGCAATGCTGGACGCTGGGTGGCAAGGAAAGGCTCCAGCTCAGGTGACCGGGACCTGCAGCCATCTGTGGGGATGGATATGTCTTGAAGAGAGTGTTGGTTTTGCAAAAGGAATTTTTTTCTTCGCAGCTGCAATTGCTTTGTTTCCCAGCGCCGTGCTGCTGGCTGTGTGGCTGCGGGATGTACAGTACACGAGCACAGTCCCTTCGCCTCCCGCCCGCTCCCGGACATCTCTCTGTTCTTTCTCCCTCTGCCATGACCCCCCTGCGTGACCCTCATCATTCCTTTCTGTTCTTTTATTTTATTTTGTTTTCCCTTCTGTGGTCATCGCCTGTGTCTGTAAAATCAACTCTGTAAGGTGTGTGTAGGAGAAACACAATGTCAGGTTCCTAAAACCACCCCGACCAGTGTCTTTCAAAATCTAATTTCTCTGCAGAGAGGGTGACACTGATTTGAGACAGAGCAGTGAATGCAGTTTGCGAGACTCATTTAAAAAAAAAAAAAAAAAAGCATGAAAAATGTTTTTAATCTGTGGAGCTGAGTCCTTAAAGAGGCCGCACGCTGGCAAAGCCACCAGAGCATCACCAGGTCCCCGGCGTCCCCACCCTGGGGACTTCAGCAGGGACACGTCCCAGGCACGGTGCAACCCCTGGCCGAGCACTCGGGCAGCCGTTTGTCCCTCCGGTGCTGGTGTTCCCCATCGCTCGGCTCCGGCTGTCGCACCGGTTTCTGCCCGGCAGCTGTACGTTTCCCTCACCTCCTGTGATGCTCTCGCTCTGTAGGCCTCACGCCGAGGACTTCAGCGTGGATTCCTCCTTCTCGCAGTAAGTGCACCGCATGCATTTCCCTGCGGGGTGGGGGCGAGGGCGGCCGTGGCACCACTGGCCCCGGGGACCATCACCCCACCACCAGGGAGAAGCCAGCCATGTTCTCCAGAGGGCAAAACCTCTTGAAATTTGGGGTGTTTGTGCAGTGCATGTGTGCATGGTGTCTCGTGAGCCTCATATTTAGGGCAGTACCAGCTGCCAAGAGCAGTGGTCAGTCTAGACTTTAAATTAGTGATGGATTATTTTGCTTTTAAGGGAGCTGATAAGCACAAGGTTGGTCCTTTCCTGCTCTCGGCACCAAGGAGTTGTGCACGGGACCAGCAAACCCTTCTGAAAGAGCGATGGTTCCCACCGTGGGGAGGACTATCTACACTCAGAGACAGACAAGTTTCTTGGGGAAGAAGTGATATCCTTGGCAGCAAATTGATGATTACCCATTAGCGATGAGCTCCATGCGCAGACTCTAATTAAACAATCCAGATTCATCAGCAGAAGCAATTACAGGAGCAGACTCATGAGTGTCAATCTCCAATGTTTCAAAACAAATAAGCCAAACAAAACGCAGCATGTTGTTCCGTTGCCTCTTCTCTTTCTGAGTTTTAATATTTATCATTATTATTATTATTATTTTATTAAGAGCAAGTGGTGCCACTGCCCGGCCGCGAGCAGAGTGGGGCCAGGGCTGGGGCTACTGCGTGCATCCGCGAGGCTGATGAGACCTTGGATGGGAGATGCAGTGGGAAGGTGACTTGGGGGATGAGAGTGTCCTTGCCCCGGGCCCACGGCTGGGGATGCGTGTCCTTGGACAGTGCTGAGCAAGAGCCCGCTGCCCCCATGGGGAGAGGCCTGGGTCAGGCCCCCGCGTAGCACAGCACTGCTGGCGGGGGCTCCGCGTCCCGCCTGGCTCAGCACCCACCTTCGGGAGCAGGCTGTGGGGCAGGGTCCGCTCCCCCACTTGCTGTCAGTAGGGATGCGCGTGGGCATGGCATGGAGCCCCTTGGTGCTCCCCTGGCACCTCTTGGCCGTGCTCGCTTTGTGCCACCTTCTCATAGAATCATAGAATACCAGGTTGGAAGGGACCTCAAGGATCATCTGGTCCAGCCTTTCTTGGCAAAGCACGGTCTAGACAAGATGGCCTGGCACTCTGTCCAGCTGAATCTTCACAGTGTCAAATGATGGGGAATCCACCACTTCCCCGGGGACAGTATTCCAATGGCTGATTGTTCTCAGTGTGAAAAATTTTCCTCTTGTGTCCAATCGGAATCTCCCCAGGAGGAACTTGTACCCCTTACCCCTCTTCTTTTCCATGTGACTCCTTGTAAAAAGGGAGTGTCCATCTTCTTTGTAGCCACCCTTTAAATACAGGAACGTGGTGCTAAGGTCTCCCCTAAGCCTTCTTTTCTCAAGGCTGAGCAAACCCAGTTCTCTCAGCCTTTCCTCAGACAGCGGGCTTCCCAGTCCTTTCATCGTCTTTGTGGCCCTTCCCTGGACCCTCTCCAGCCTGTTGGCATCTCTCTTGTATAGTGGGGACCAAAACTGAACACGGTATTCCAGGTGTGGCCTGACAAGCGTGGAGTACAGTGGCATAATGACTTCTTTGTCTCTGCTGGTGATGCCCTCGTTGATGCAACCCAGGATCCTGTTGGCTTTCTTTGCCGCTGTAGCAGCACACTGTTCACTCATATCGAGCTTGTCGTCCACCAGCACCCCCAGGTCCCATTCCACAGAGCTGCTCCCCAGCCAGGTAGATCCCAGTCTGTGCTGCTCTCCTGGATTGTTTTCCCAGGTGCAAGACCTTACACTTGTCCTTGTTGAACTTCTTAAGGTTCTTATTAGCCCACTCTTCCAGCCTGTCCAGGTCTTCCTACAGGGTGGCTCTCCCTTCTGAAGTGTCCACCTCCCCATTCAGTTTGGTGTCACCAGCAAACTTGGTCAGGATACACTTGATCCCATCATCCAGATCACTTATGAAGGTACTAAACCTTCCCACGGCACACGTGTGTGCCGATACCCAGAGCAGCGCTGTCTGCTGGGAGCAGCTCGGAGCCGGGGCTCCCAGCCTGGGCAGGCACCAGAGCAGCCCTGGGATGGAGCAGCGTGTCCCACTTCACCCCAGAGCTGAACTCCTGGTTTCGGGAGCTCGAGGTGCTGCCAGGTCTGTGCCGTGCTGCCGGCCCCGCTGTGCATCACCGCCCCTCGCTCTTTGGTACTGAGGGCACTTGCGTGGAGAGCCCTTCAACTCCAACCCCCGAGTGCTTCCCCGCTGCCTCCAGTGCTTTGTTTGGTGCCTGAAAATGAGCTCCGCAGCTGCTAAATACTGTTGGAGAGAGATTATATCTGTCTTCGGGGAATGAGGAATCGAACTCTTGCAACATAAAAATCTCATTTTCGTTGTAGTGTCTTCGCTAGTGAGAAAAAAAAACAAACAGGAAAAAGAAGTCTGGCGGGAGATTTCTTTATCCCTACAGATTCGTGAAGCCTTTCCTGCAGCGTGTGTCAGGGCTGGCAGCCCCCGGCTCAGCAGAGACGACGTGTCCTCAGCGCGGTGCCTCCTGCCCTGCCGTTGTCCCACCAACACAGGAGTGCTTGTGCGGAAGAGTTCAGGGCATCGTTCACCTCATGGCGCAAGATGACTGGCCGCGAGGACTGGCTTGTGAAGCCAACCTTGGTCCACGGCAGAGTTTTTCCAGAGGCAGCTTGCTTTTCATCCCCCCAAAATAAAATTGCAGGTTACTGCTGGAGCCGGGATGACATTACCTGCATCCAGCTGTGTTTAATTTGCCACAGAGCAGTTGGCAATATCGCTCCTTTTCCTTGGGCAAAAATCACACTCCATCATAAAACAGGAGATGCTTTTTTTCTGATTTATTCTCATGGTAACTGCATGAAATCTTGAAGAAACAAGTTCTTGAGCCCATCCTGGGGCAACGTGTGCCACAGCATTGTGGTTCCTAGTGCAGCGTGTCTGTTGGTGCGGGACTCATCGTTTGGTGCCGTGGTGGCTGCGATGGTGCCTGCGAGAGGCTGATGCGGGCCATGCTGAGCACCGGAGCCACAATTCGTGGGGACTGGCTGGGACTCTGCAGAACAAAGTGACAGTGGCTTCAATATTGCACCTCCTAAGGGATGGGGGACAAGAGCGACTCGTAGCAAATGGGCAGATTTCCTTGTTTCCCCTTGTTTGGGCCTTTTGGACCGTGCGCTCTCCCAAGTGGTCCCAGCCCTTCGCCCTGAGGCAGGTCTCCCCTCTCCCCATCCCTCCACGGGTCCGCAGCGTTGGCTGGGGAGGGCTCTGCCCATCTGCAAGCGATGCCCTGGCTCCTGGTCCCTCCCTGGTTGCTTTGTGCTTTCGTGTTTAAAAAATGTGCTAGAAGCTGCTGCAGCGAGGGATGCTCGGGGCTGTTCGCTGACCCCGTGCAGAAGCTGAGCTATTCATGGGGGAAAGCTCCCGGCCGCGGCGCTGCACGGCTCGGTGGGAGGGTGACCGGGTGTCTGGCTGTGTTTGGCTTGCAGGGCGGCATCGGTCCTGCCCGGCTTCTCCACATCTCCCCGGCCAGTGAGGGACACAGCGCCGCACGCTGCCGCTGCCCTGCGAGCACCACCGCCCCGGCCACCGCGGGCGGCCGGCCGAGCCCGGAGCTTGCAGAAGAGGCAGTGAAGAAAAACCAGGTGGCAGATTTTGCAGACACCCTGTTGTGTCTTGGTCCCTGGTGCACGGCGGGGATGTGGGGGACAGGGGATGCCGTCCCGGAGCTGTGCAGCCCCGTGCGGTTTTGAAGCTGTTTCCTCGCACGCTTGCCAGCGCTGAGCCGGTACAGCCTTGTTGAAACCCACAACCTTCCTCCTTTGAATAATTGTTCAATTACTGCTTATTGAGCGTGGGGGCAGCCTGTTCCCTGTTTCTCACTTTGGCAGGCGCCCAGGTTTTCTATACGCACACAGCCGTACATCTATTCCCCCTCCCCGTCTCAGAACCGTGTGCCGGGAGCAGCTCATCCCGCCGGCGAGCCGGGAGCTCTGCTGGCAAGGGCTGTAGCTGCCCCCCGTCCTCTGCTCGCCGCCGGATAGATGGAGGATGGCAAACACATAGATCACAGCGGTGGTGTTCAGTACGCAAAGCTCAGGCGGTGTCACCCATCTCACTGCAGCTTCTGTACCCGGGCGGCTGTTACCACCAAGAAAACGGTGGAATATAGGAGAGAGCATCTCCGAAGGCGATCGGGAGGGCTGGCACCTGCGGGAGGGGTGTCTGGCTGGGTCGTTGTGTGGTTGCCATCAGCAGGTATCCAAGCCTCAAGCAGGCTGCTTCGGTGGTTTATGTAGGAAGGACTTTGGCCTCCGCTCAGCTTTCCCTGATGCCCCGCGGGGCCCTGCTGGCACCGGTGGCTGAGCGAAGGACCGGAGGCAGCCCGGCTGCGGCGCGGTGCCTTTAGCAGCACGATGTCCTCCGCTGTCCCTTGCACGGCGGGGTGCTGGGGGAGCAAACCTCGCAGACCGGCACATCCAGCGCTGCTCCTCACCTTCCCCTGCCCCGGGGCTGCATCTGGTACCCGCAGCCCATCCCCGGTGAGCCCACCTGGGCCACCAGCACCTTTCTTGAATTCCAGACTTGGCCACAGCCACGTTTCTTATGTGTTTGACCAGTGTGGTTTTGCCTGGAGGATGCGGAGCTGTGCTCTGGGCTGAGCTGGAGCAGGGGGATGAAGCAGGGTCTCACTTGAGGCTGCGCTGCCTTGGCAGAGGTGGGTTTTGGCAGCCATCAGATTGCAGAGATTTCTGGGGGTTTTGTTGTGTTTGGTTTCCCCCCCCCCCCAAAAAAAAATCTCTGAAAGTCTTGTTTGCATCCTGCTACATGAGAAATTTCCTGGGATGAGAGTGGCATTTGCCACCCAGCCAGAGTGTGAGAGCGAGGACTGGAGCTGCGGAGAGATGCTGAGATTTTTTTTCTTGTCTTTCAAGAGCCATATTTATTTGAAGATGCACTTCTCATGGCAAGAAGTCCCTATATGAAACAGAGCAAAAGCATCCCTGGCACCTCAGCCCTTCTTTGGAAAGCAGCAGGGCAGCAGGGAGGCTTTGGGCCGCGTCCCGGCGCAGGGGGCGGCCGCTCGCTCCCTTGGCTGACCGGTGGATTTTGGAGGCATCTCAGTTTTCAGGCCACGCCGGGTGGCTGTCGCATGCCGCGGGGACCGGAGGGGAGCCGCCTGCGCCCGACTGCCCATGTAAGTCTCCCGGGGACGCAGAGCGTGGGGACACGTCTCTCTCCCCGTCCCTGCCCGTGCGGGTTTGCCCCGGCGTGGGGCTGCACGTGGGTTGCCATTTTTCATGGTTTACTTGTCTTTAAGGGGATTGTGTTTATCCCCAGCTTTCTGGGGAAGGTACCAGTATGGAGCTGGGGCTGTGCTCCCCGGTGTCTATTTTAATTCCGTTGACCTGGGCTGCGCTCATCTTGGTCTTGCATCCTGCACTTATCCGAACAAACTATTGTGTCTTTTTTGGGAGCTCATCATCTTAGAACAAATTGCCTCTAATCTTAGATTAATAAAGTACAATAAATAACCAAGCAAAGAAAATGAAATTGCTCAGGCATTATGAAGTGCGTAATAGCGGTAATTACACTTCCAAGCAAAGGGTTTGTAACTAAACTTGTGCTGTGATGATTATCTGTGCAGCCCGGGGAGGTTCAGCCGGGGCGAGGCGGGGGGAGCAGTGTGCTGCCTGCTCCCTGCCCGCAGCGCGTGCTGCTGCCTGCACCCTCGGTGCTGCCCAGGCGATGGGAGGGATGCCGGGTCGGCGGGAGGGATGCCCGGGCGGCAGAAGGGATGCTCAGGCAGCGGCAGGGACAGCCGGCCACGGCAGCGGGGAGAGGTTGGTTTGAACGGACCAGCTTGGCTGAGCTGCGGTGAAGGCAGAGCCTGTCGGGGTGTGTGTTTTGGGGCGGTTAATGCAGTCGGAGTTTAGCTTGATTTTTATTTGAAGTTAACTTCTTGACAACAAAATTAAAGGGTGCGGTTTAGATGCTATAATCTCCTTCCCTCGGCTGGAAATGGAGTAGGAGCGTTGATACTTTCTGATGTTGCTGCTGCGTGGTAAAAGCCGTCACTCGTTCAGCCGTGGGTCGGCTCCGGGGTGTTGGGTGCCAGTGCTGGCGCGGGCTGTCGGGCCACGGCAGCGCCCGGGTCCCCGTCGTGCTGAGCCCTTGCTCTGCCCTCCCTCCTCCTGCAGACGCAGCCCCGTGGGACGGTCACCCCGCGGGCGCTGCCGGGGCTCAGCCGGGGCATCAGTGGGGCCGTGGCTGCCGGGTGCAGAAGCGAGCACAGGTTCCACAGGAACGTGGTTCTTTCTACATGCTTTTATTTCTTCATCTCTTTGCAGTGATAAACACCCCCCCCCCACCCCCCCCGAGATCCGCTTCAGTTGATTTCCAACTGTTTCTTCTTCCTGCGGCCGTTATGACGGATGAATCCATGGGCTACTTTGTCATAAAAAGTTAGATGTCTTCTAATCATTCAGTTCTTTTATCTGTCAGCGTTTATATTCATAGTCTCGAGGTGGGCTGCAGCGCTACAGATCAGCGAACCATCTGTCTGGCGACAGAGATTTATATTGCTGTTTGTTTCTTTGGTGTGGAGGCGAATGTCTGGGAGAGGAATCGTGCTCCCTCCAGTCTCCCTCTCCTCGCTGCGCTTAATCCTCAGGGGCTCTGATGAATGGGGTGCCCGGCGCTCCCGACGGAGCTGTCGGCCAGTTCCTAGCATTTCCTGGGCATTTTTAATAAGGAGAAGGAGCAATTAGCTTGTGTGCGCAGTTGTGGCCGGCTGATTGATGCCCCGACACAGATAAATTATTTGCCAAGTCTGGCTTTGGAAACGATTCATTTTAACACGCGTTAAAGCTGTGCTTACGAAGCTCTGCATTTACGGCTGTTTGCTCCCGCGGCATCGTGCTGGCTGAGTCAGCGCTCGTAAATTCTCCTGCTCGCTCCCCAGTGCTCACCGTCCCTGCAGCAGGGTCCCTGGTCACCCCCCCGTCTCCCCGCTCCCTCCTCGTGCCGGCGAGTGCGGCTGGTGAACACGCACCAGGTTCCGTGCAAAGCCCCCCCCCGGAAAATGCCGGCTCAGCTCCTCTCCCCGCCGCTGCCGGCTGGGCACATGTGGGGCGAGGTATGATCTTGGTGAAACCCCGCGGCTGCCGCCGCGAGTGCGTTTGTGTTTTAGCATTTTCCTCACTTGATGCTCTTCGACGTCCCAGTGAGGAGCGCGACGCGCTCGCATCGCTGCTGATGGGTTTGCTGAGCGCTGCCCGCCGAACCGGGGCATCCTTCCCCGTGGCATTGTAACCAGCACAAATGCCAAATGTCTCAGCAGGATTGGGGACTGCCCCACCGAGGCTGTGGGTTATTGTCACCTCCGTTACGGAGCTGCTCGGTGCATGACATGCCGCCAAGGGACCCGGGCAGGGCGCAGGGGCTGCAGGGTGGGCAACGGGAGCTCAGCCTTAGCTTCCCAGTGAAGGCTCCCAGTTTATTTCCTCTCCGGCTACATCAAAGGGGACAAGATGACCCCGCAGCAGCTTCGGGGCTGGAGGGGCTCAGACGGGTGCGTGTCACCCACCCCCTGGGCTGCAGGTGGTCCAGGCTGTGCTGCTCCAGCGGCGTTAGGGAGATGGGGAAGGATGGGCTCTCGGAGCAGATCTGCCACCCCGAGCCCGTCACCGGTCCTGCCAGCCACCGGAGCAGGCAGCTGCCGGTGGGTTCCCACTGCGTCACTCCAAGGGACGTTAATTCAGAGAGCAGTTACCGGCTTATGGCGGAAGCTTGCGAAGTTTGGTAGCTCATATAAAACTTTATCCCGTCTACTGTGCCTGAGGTGATGGCTTTCTCTCTCTGCCTTTGCTTTTTGTACATAAGAGCCTTGTAAATGAAAAATCTGACTTTTCAACCTGATAAGGGAGTCCGCAAGAAGCCCCAAGGAGCTCTCAAGGGTTTGCGATGCGTTTTACATGCTGGGCAGTTTCCCCACGAGCGGTCAGGCTGGCTGTGAAATGCCAGCGGGTGCCGGGGGGTACCAGCACGAGGGACTCCCGAGCAATGAGGGTCTCATAAAACCCCTTCCCAATTTGCTGCCTGATCAGCTCAGCATTAATGCTCGGTAAATATTTGTTTATCCCTCTGTTGTCAGAGCGAGTAGCAGCTGCTTTCCAATAAATCACGATTTGGTGGCGTGTGCCAGGCGGCACGCTCGGCCGGAGCTGGCACCACGTGCGGGGGCGAAATGAAATGGGGTGGTAGGTTTAATGACTGTCGCTGTGAATTTGCTCACCTTGGTCTATGCCTTGGCTCGGTACTCTGTCTGATTAATGAGAACTTGATGACCTCTTCCAAGCAGTTAAAGAAATAGTAATAATAGTAGCACTTGCTTAAGAGACTTGTTGAATACAGTGAAATAGGAGAAACGGCTAATTCATCGCGCTTAACTGCATTATCAGCTGTAACAGTAATGAACAGACTTTGTCTTGCTCAGAGTCTAAAGCCGAGGCATCAGAAAACAATCCCTTTTAGCCTGCACTTAGCAGGCGGGAGGGTAATTTATAACCCTGCCGGGTGTGAATGAGCGAGTTTGCAAAGGGCTGCGGGTGTTTATAAAGCAGTGGGAGAGGCGGGTGGCGGATGAGCCGAGCAGGGGCCAGTTTTGCCTGTGCACCCTTAATCTGGGTGTGCTTGATCCCCGACCCCGCTGACATCCGTGGGGAGGAACCTCCCGCCTTGGGTGAGGCTTTTCCCGGTCTGTGCGCTCGTGGGCACCCAGCCGGCACGTGGGCATCGGCAGGAGGGCTGTGGATGGGGGGCAGCGGGGGGGCGGCTGGAGCAGCTGAAGATGAAGGAGTGCCCGTGGTGGTCACAGCGGTAGACGGGGCGTTTTCAGTCTCACCTGCGGCTCCCCCCGGCCAGTTTCTGCGAAGGGCCCCGGCGGGTGGCTCTCTGCCACGGCGCCTTGTCCCCGTGCCACAAGTCACCAGCGGCTCCGAATGCCAAGTGACGTCGAGTTGGTTGGCAGCTCCTGGGTTTTTCTGGAATGGCCAAACGTGGTATCTTAGCAACAAAGGGAAATTTTCTCATTTCGGATCGAATTTGTTTTTTAACAGCTTCAATGCTGAACCCTGCTCCTCCCTGGGCAGAGCCAGGGCATGGGTGTACCGGGGATGTCACCCTCACCGGCTCCTGCTCTGCTGCAGCCACAGGGCATTGGAGCAGATAAAACATTGCTGGGGGAGACTGCTCCAAAGCCACCTCTTTTCTGAGGGGCTTTGAATGTTGTAAAGCGTGAGGGAAAGGAGGAGTTTGCAGGTCTGATGTCAGCTGGCTGCGTGTGAATGAAAGGAAAGCCCTGAACCCACAATAGACCCAACCCTGTGGGTCACATCAGCTGCTTTGGTAGTCATCAGTGTGTCATGTCTTGGTGCTCACAGCTGGTGGTACTGGTGATTGGGTATGGTGGGAGCAGTTGGGAGCCCAGGGCTGATCCTGTGGGCTGCTCTGGGGGGGTCACCCAGCCAGGACGGGGACAGGGCTCCCGGGGGGCTCCGGGTCCGACCTCCCACCCCGCTGACGGGCTGCTCTGGGCGCTTTCCCCGCAGGGTGCAGGTCGAATTCTACGTGAATGAAAACACCTTCAAGGAGCGGCTGAAGCTCTTCTTCATCAAAAACCAGCGATCGAGTGAGTGCTCTGTGCGTGGAGCCGGGAGAGTCTGCCGGGAGAAACCAAACCCTTGCCCAGCTCGGGAGCTGTGCTCCGTCCCCGTGGGACGAGAAGCCAATGCCATCTGCTGGTGGCTGTTTCCCCATGTGTCCCCAGCGCTGGCTGCCCAGCCCAGGGCTGCCGCTGCCTGTTGGCCTTTCCGTTGGGTGTTGGTGAACTTGCTTTGGGGGGGACGCGGTTGCATGGGGAGGAAGGGATGCTGCCTGCCACCGCTGCTTGCTGGGGACAAACACAGCATGGGAACCAGCTGGGACAAATCGGCTGGGAGCAGGGTGGGCGTCGGGGGGTTCGGGGAGCAAATGTCCCCGGCACAGAGCCGGCGATGCTCCCCGTGCCCGCGGGGAGGTCAGCGGCTATGGGGACAGCCGAGGCTGGCAGTGAGTTACCCGCTCCTGCTTCAGCCATCCGGATCAGCCTCCACTTGACTAATGGTGTTTTTATTTTCTTTCTCTGAGATGTCATTAGCTGTCTGGAGGGAGTCCGCTCGTTAATTTATAAATTCACATTTTCTTTTCCTTCCTGCATCCTGTTGTCTTGTTAAAAAGCTGGAGCGCAGCACAACAGGGTGCCTGTGGGGAAGTTTTTAATGAAAATGTGATGAATTTCTCACTTGTAATTTGAGTAATAACCCGATGAACTGGCTGGGGAGGGAGAGCAGATAAAGCAGCAGCTTTTGCTCACTCTCCCTTCTCCCGCGAGCTGTTTGCAGTGTGGCGAGCGGAGCGGGGCCCTGGCCCTGCCTGTCTCACGCTTTTTAATGGATGCCTGCTAATGAGGGGGATACACTCCAGCAACTCCCTTGTTTGCCTCTCCCATCTACTGGGGCCAGCAAGGAGCTGACTCATCATTATTTATTTCTGTATTGGTCTCCTATATATTCGTCACGGGGTAGGATGCGCAGAGCCCCGGGCAAAGCGTGAGCAACGTCTGTGTGTTGCCCTGGGGCTCCTGCAGCTCCTCTGGGGCTCAGTGGGGTCCTGCGGTGCAAAGGGCGCTGCGAAGCTCGGGGAAACTGAAAAGGCTCTGCTGTGGGGTGCAGGGGGTCTATGGGGTGCAGGGGGTCCATGGGTGCCTGGGGTGCATGGAGCACATGGGGTGCCTGGGGTGCCTGGGGTCCATGGGTGCATAGGGTGCCTGGGGTGCCTGGGGTGCACAGGATGCCCGGGTTGCGTGGGGTGCCCGGGGTGCCCGGGGCGTGCGCTGCCTGCCCCACGCTGTGCCCCGCTCTGCCGCAGGCCTGAGGATCCGTCTCTTCAACTTCTCGCTGAAGCTGCTCACCTGCCTCCTGTACATCGTCCGCGTCCTGCTCGACAACCCGGAGGAGGGCATAGGCTGGTGAGTGCCTCAGTCGCCGATCACCCCACACCGCCCCACGCAACGGGAGCGCAGACGCGGTGGCGGCGCCGCTCCTGGCGGGTGTGAAGCTGCACGACAGGTGGTTTTTCTCACTCCAGTGGTTTGAATTGGTATTTTAGCCAAACTTGCCAGTCTGGTGGGCTTTGCTCCCTGCTCAAACCCCGTGGACAGGCACTGGGCATCCAGTGGCCCCGCAGGGCGCACAGGGGGAAGGCGGTGGAAGAATTCAGCATCATGTTTGTTTCCAAATGCTGTCTAACGAGCAGGGGTGCGGCGTGGCCTTCAGACGCAGGCAAGAGCTCATGAGTACAGGGCATCACCACGCAACTGTTTTCTGAATCCTGACGCCCTTGAAGACCCTTATGCTAAATCCCATTAAGCGTTTGGGAAGGAAATATGTTTTGCCATTTAGATCCCTCAGGTGACAGCTGATTGCATACATCAGCTTTGCTCTGCGTTTCAGTATAAGCCTATTTTTAATATGTCCTTGCGTTGTTTAGCTCGCATACACTGTGGGTTTTTTTCATGAGCTGGGAGAATTAGCAATTGGATTTTCTCTTTGTAAGTGTTGCGGACTACCAAGTACATCTGCATTGTCCAGAAGTGCTTTCCAATCCGTAAGAATTAAGCGTGACTGGAATTAAGCCTATCCTGGCCAGGTGTAGCCCGGCTGCGGCTCGGGGCAGTCCGCTTTCCGGAGGGTGTGTGGCAGGATAAAGGCAGGCCGGTGGGAACGCGTCCCCCGCAGCACGGCTGGGGAGAGGGTGGCTTGCGCTGCCTGCCTGCCTGCCTGCCTGGCTGCTGGGGGCCCGGCAAAAAAACCCAAAACCTCAGCAGCTTTTGCTAATTGTAACCTGGTAATTGCCAGCTGCAGCCCTGCGCTCCAGCCCTGTGCGCAGGGAGCCCCGTGCCCGGCGAGTGTCAGCGATTCGCAGCATCCCTGGTACGGGCTGAAGTATGTGATGAGTCGTATTCCCCAGTAATAAGATACTACAAACTGCCCGGGTGAGACACTCCTGTGGAAAGTCCCAGCTGTAGGCACCAGTGTGCGTTCGGACCTGTGGGAGTGTTGTCCGGGTTCCCCCCAGCATCGGGACACAGCGGCGAGGGCACCCCGTGAGCCCAGGGAGTCAGCGCCAGCACCCCTTTTCCTTCCTTACCCCCCCCCAGCTGACTGCTTCCCCCTGCTCTGTCTTTCTCTTCTCCTAGCTGGGAATGCGAAAAGCAGAATTACACGACGTTCAACCAGTCCACGAAGATAAACTGGTGAGTCGGGAGGTTGCTCCAGTGCCGGGGTCCGGCTCTGCCAGGGTGCGGGAATGCGGTGCTGGACGTGGCTGGTGCTGGCAGCTGCCCGCGGCCATTTCTTGGTGACGGGGCTGCTCAAGGGATGCGGAGCAGCATCCCAGGATCAAATCGATTGGCAAGTGCCTGTGGCGGCGCCCTTGGGCGGCTTATTCCCAGTGCAGAGGCTGCTTGGACAAGCTGTGCAGCGAGGAACACCAGTACTGGATCCCGCAGCAGCGGTGCATTCGGTGGGGGGTAAAGGCAGTGCTAGTTGGGCGGCAGCTTAGATCCGTTTTGAATTTTCTTTGCAGGTCACACATCTTCTGGGTGGATAGAAAAATGCCGCTGTGGGCTGTGCAGGTGAGTGCCCAGACCTCGGGCACGGTCGTGCGGGAGCAGAGCAGGAGCTGGGGTTTGGGCTCTGCCGCCAGCGCGTCCCTCTGCATCCGCTGCCCGCAACAGCGAGGGGCAACGGGTTCTCTTGGGTGAGCAGAACATGAGCTGGGGCTTCTGCTGGGGGCAGTAACATGGCCCTGGGTGAAAATCCCAGGGACCGATAGGAGAGGAGAAGCTGCAGGAAGATAAAACCACGAGGCCGGCTCAGCTCCTCGCCAGCCCGCAGGCAGCTGTACCAGCAACGGGTTATTTTCAGGCCGGGCAGCTGCGCGGGGAATGGCTCCTACGAGGGTTGAGTGCCCGTCAGGGGCTGCCTGCACGCCTGTTGCAGACGCTCATACATCCAACCCAAAGGGGTGCGGGGAAAGCTTGTGCCTGCGGTACCCACGGGCTGCTCAGGGCACGGGGCAGAGCTCTGAGCGAGCGGCGAGGCGTGGAAGGAGCCCTCAGCAGCCTTTGCCTGTCCGTCTCCGCAGGTCAGCATCGCTTTGATCAGCTTTCTGGAGACCATGCTGCTCATCTATCTCAGCTACAAGGTAAGAGCCCCGGGGCAGGCGGTGGACAGTGATGTGCGGTCTGGGTCCGACCCCCCCCCGGCGTGAATTAATTTCTCTGTCTTTGAGCTGTCTGAAGCCCGACGTCCTGAGAGGACGTTTGTCTCGGCGACGTCTCGGCTGGCTGTGGCTGTTTGCCTTTCTCACTCCCCCTCGGGCTGCTCGTTTGGCAGAGCAGAGCTGGGAAAACTCTTCTTTTTCCACCTTCCTTTAAATTCAGACCTGTCTTACAAAGGGTCGCTGCTTTTTTTAAGGGGGGGGTGGGGGGGGCAGCTTGGCGCACACTGAGATTCCCCAAGTTGGGGACCTGGAGCTGAGCGCGGCGGCGTGACCCCTGCTTGTGCCGAGGTCTGCTGCCTCCGGGGGTGGCAGGCACCGCTCCACGCCGGGCAGGGAGAGGCACAGGCTGACTCCTTCGGATGAAAGCCCCTTAAAAAGGCCAAGGATAGTGACCTTAACAAATGGCATCTTCCTGGGGTCCCTGGGACAGTTGGCAGCAAAGGGTCACCCGCCTGGTTTGAGTGCCAGCGATCTGTATCGGTCGCTCTCGTTCTCCATCCTTGCATGAAGTGGTGTTGGCGCCCGGCTTTGGGCAGCAGCAGTGACGGACAGAGGGACGTCGTGGCTGTGGAAAGGACTGAACAGTTTGGGAAGGCTTTACCCACTGCAGCGTGCCTGCCACCGGCACTGCAGGCAAACCGGAGCGTCCTTCTGGCTGCTCTGGCGTACCTCCCCCACCTAGCAAGGGCCCGTGGCAGAGTGGGAGCTTTTAATTGTCCTTTGGCAGATTTTAAAACTTATTTCATTATTATTTGTTTTTAATTCCTCAGGGGAACATCTGGGAACAGATTTTTCGCATTTCGTTCATCCTTGAGATGATCAACACGGTGCCATTTATTATCACGGTGTGTGTTTCCTGGTGACGTTTTAAAGTGGCGTTAAGTTTAATAAGTACTGTCATTTTGGTGGTGAAATAAAGAAAAACGGATGTCTTGCCAAGTATTTTTTAAAGCTGGCAGGAAATTTTTTTCTTCGATATTTTTCAACATAATGACTTTCTCTGGACTGTTACCCTAAAAAGCATCCCGTGTTTTCAGCTGCTGCGCTGCAGCCGAGGAAGTGGGGCCACTTTCGGTGGCAGCCTCTGCCGAGGTCGGTGCTTAGTTTGGAGATGGACCCTTCCTGACAGGGCCCGACTTGGCTGTTTATAGCTTTTTTTTTGATAAAGAGCATGGATTTTTGTGCGAGTAACTCTTGCTTTTGTAGATATTTTGGCCTCCTCTGCGGAATTTGTTCATCCCCGTGTTTCTGAACTGCTGGCTTGCCAAGTACGCCCTGGAGAACATGATTGTGAGTGCCGGACGCATCCCACCCGGTTCACCCTGGGTCCCTCTGCCCTGGGGACGCCGAGGGTGGCATGGCCGGGAGGGGGGTCCTCGCCTGCCGCCGACTCTGGGGCAGGTTTTGGGTGCTCCGCGTGTGCAGCTGTGCCGGGGTTGGTGGGAGATGAGGTTTTGCCGGCTGCTGATGCTGTGCTGTGCACCTGAGCAGGAGCCCTCTGCTGTCTGAGCCACGTTGACTCTGTTGGCTGTGTATGGACAGGGAAGGCCTCCGGCTGTCCCCGGGCTATGGTGGTACAGCGGGACGAGCTATTCCAGCCGTTCCCACGTGCCCCCTTGAGCTGTCTCTCCCGGCAGCAGAGCCCAGACCTGCTCACAGAAATGCACGTCCCTTTTCAAGGGCCAAATTCTGGCCTGACCTACATCTGGGGGGGCATTGCTGGAGCAGCGAGACAGCGGTTGGTACTTGGAGGAGGACTTTACCCGCAGCCCCTCTGAGCTGGTGAGAGCCCTCTCCTCTCTTCTCAGAACGACCTGCACCGAGCCATACAAAGGACCCAGTCGGCGATGTTTAACCAGGTGCTCATTCTGATCTGCACCCTCCTGTGTCTCGTTTTCACGGGGTGAGTGTTGCTCTTTGTTTCACAAAACCGTCCTCTTCATCCAGGGAAACCAACTTTGCACGTCCCAGGGGTGACTGGTGGAGCCGGGCTCTCGCAGGGCTTCCAGGGGAGGGAGGCGGGCTGGGACCTTCCCAGCTGCGGTGGGTGGCATTGCCAGGACATAACACGCGGTGATTTGGGAAGCCAGAGGAGGTTCTGCCTTTAGGCAGTGTCTTCTAGCCTGATTTTTCAGTTTTGTGTGCACTGAGGAAAGCACAACTATTCAGGGCTGCTGGTGGGATTGAACTCCCAAGTCTCTGGCACCCTTCATTCGCTAACGGGACAAGTCCCAGGTCTTTGGGCTGAGTTTTGGAATCAAGGGAGCCGTGGCAAGGAGCATGCCCCAGGTTTCCACGTACGTCCATGGACTTTGGCTTGGGCACAGCCGCGTCTGCTGGAGCTATGGGAGGACCCCCTGCACCACCAGCCCCCGGCGCTGGGCTCCTCCTTGCCTCGCTTCATTCCCCAGCGCAGTGAACACTGGGAAGTTCAATTCCTATTTTAGAAACTAATTATCCTCCCTAATTATACGATTTTAAGAGAAGCTTTTTAACGGGCCCGTGTGAGGATGAGGGCCTCGTCGGAGGGAGACGGGTGATGCGGATACGAGTCTCGGAGCAGGGCTGGGAGCGCTGCAGGGTCAAGAGCAGGGACGGCAGCTTCCCACGGGGACACGGGCTCAGACATGTGTGACGGCTCAGTCACCAGCACCCACTGCACCCGCTGGCTCTGACTGTGCTCTTCCTCCCACCGAGTTACCACAGCTGCTGAGCTCGTTTGAGTAATAGGCCACTGGGGCTCCTGCTAATTAACTGGGCCCTTAACCTGCACGCTGCCAACAATGAGGGCATCTCTTTATAAAGGAGTCAGTTGTCGTCACTGGGTACTTAGCTTTGAATTAGGCTTCTTGAATCTTCCTCTGGCTCCCTTGGTCTGGATTCGAAGCATATAATACCATTAAGCTGCTGAACAACAGGAAATGAAGCTTTTAGGCTCATGAGTCTTTGGCAATAAAGACGATCCTCTGATGTGAATGACTAATACAATTTCGGAGCTCGTCAGTGCTCCCTGCCCGTGGCACCTCCTGCCTGCCGGGGCTGTGGACGTGTTTGTTGGCGGATGCGGCAGGGCTACAGAATCTCCTAGATTGGAAAAGACCTGTAAGATCACCGAGTCCAATCCTTAACCTAACACTGACAAGCCCACCACTGAACGATGTCCCTGAGCACTGTATCTACACGAGCCTTAAACACCTCCAGGGATGGGGACACACTGTCCGTAGCATGGTCTTATCATGACCCATCCCCCGGGACCTCAACTTTCCCATGCTGCTTTGGTGAGCAACCACATCAAACTAACTCCTCCATCTGTAAGCACCATTAGCTGTGTAATTTCTGGTGGTGACATAAATCCACTGCTGATGCTGACAGCGTGTTACAGACAAATTTCCTCCGTGGACATGGGTGTAAGTCATCTTCTGGGGTTGCCCACTGACTTCAGCAGGAGCTGTGGGCGCTGTCTGCCTCCCGGGCAGGGAAGTGCTCGCTGTGATGTGTGCTTTCTCCCTCCAGGACCTGTGGCATCCAGCATTTAGAAAGAGCAGGTGAGAAGCTCTCCCTCTTCAAGTCCTTCTATTTCTGCATCGTCACCTTTTCCACCGTGGGCTACGGAGACGTGACACCAAAGATCTGGCCTTCCCAGCTCCTCGTCGTGATAATGATTTGCGTCGCCCTGGTCGTGCTGCCGCTCCAGGTTAGACCCACGTGGCCGAGGATGGAGAGGGCTGCAGAGCCGGCAGGCGGGTAGCCCCGCTGATGGGGATGTCAGCTCTCTGCCTTCGTTTGCAGTTCGAGGAGCTTGTCTACCTGTGGATGGAGCGGCAGAAGTCGGGTGGCAATTACAGCCGCCACCGTGCCCAGACGGAGAAACACGTCGTCCTTTGTGTCAGCTCCCTCAAGATTGATCTCCTCATGGACTTCCTCAATGAGTTTTACGCCCACCCGCGCCTGCAGGTGAGGACCAGGCATGTTCTCCTGTGCTCGGTCAATGCGTGCCCTTGCCAGGCTCGCAGCCTTGCTGGGCACGGCCGGGTCGCTGCGGGGGGTGAGCGCCCTGCCCAGCTGCAGTGGCTGCAGCAAAGAACAAGGTAAAAACCATCCGGCCCAGCGGCAGTGGCCAAGGAGAGGTGACGGGTGGTACCCCAGGACCACCTCACTTTCTCACCTCAGTGGTGGGGCTCTCTCTGCCCCATTTTCTGGCCGGGCCTGTTACAGCACTGTGTGAGCACATGGAGAGGGCACAGAGGTACTTTTCTAAATGTAAGGATTTCTTTACTGAATGAAGAATGTCAGACAGAAACAGAACGTGTAATTGCTAAACCTCAGTGGGATTTACCCAGCTCTAACTGGAGTATCCCCACATAATGAGTGATCTTCAAGCAAATGACTGTGCCTTTCCATCTCCCCAGGACGAGAGCATCACAGACGCGTTTCAGATTTGCATTTCATTCCGACACTCACATATGCTTCATTAGCATCGCCCAGCCTTGATTCCACACATTCAGGCTTTAAAATCCTGCTTGTTTCTGTAACTGCAGGAGGCTCCGCTTTGAGTGGGCATGGAGATGCGCCTGCATTGACTTCATTACGCAGAATGGAGTGGGGAAGCTGCTGATGTGTTTTCCAAGACTCTTGCGGGGCCCTCGAGCAGGGGCAGGGGGTGTCACCCATGGAACGAGCATCAGAAGCCCCAGAGGAGCAGTTCGCTCAGGCAGCAAAGCCCCGTTCCTCGGGTCGCTGCGGCAGGCGCGTGCGGGACCTGCCGACCCACGCGAGCCTCTCTCTTTCAGGATTACTACGTGGTGATACTCTGCCCAACAGAGATGGATATCCAGGTGCGGCGGGTCCTGCAGATCCCTCTGTGGTCGCAGCGAGTGATCTACCTCCAGGGCTCTGCGCTGAAGGACCAGGACCTCATGAGAGCCAAGTGAGCAGAGGGACATGCTGCACATCCATGGCGAGGCCGGTGCGGCCGTGCTGCCCGTGGGGCTCGGAGCGTCAGAGGAGGGTCCCCAGTAATGTCAGCCCAGATGCATGACGATGGGTACCCCTGCCTGCCTTTGCTGAGGTCTCGGAGGGGCTGGCAGTGCCCCAGCTGGTACGGGCAGATGCCGGGCTTTGCTGGCCTGTGCCGTTCATGGGGTCGCTGCTCTCTGTTTGCAGGATGGACAACGGAGAAGCCTGCTTCATTCTCAGCAGCCGAAATGAGGTGGACCGCACCGCGGCGGTAAGGCAGGCCCGGGGGATGGCATGGTCGGCGATTATACATTTCTCGGGCTGGAAGGGACCGGGGTGATCGCTGCATCTTGCTTCTGCGCAGCACAGGAGCGCAGTGGGAGGCAGTCGGGGCGAGAGCGTGGGGTTCGAGTGCTGAGCTCTGTCCCTGGGGCACCCGCACAGGCTGTGCACCCCGCGTGCCCTGGGGCAGCTCACCCCAAAACCCCCAGCCTGGGCAGGGACTTTGCTGGGAAGATCTTTGTTTTGGAGCCCTGGAAGAGGGAGGAGGTGGCAACAGGGACAGCTCTCGCTGCCGGCCACTGCCAGGGACGCTGCCCATGCCGTCCTGTCTGCCTGACCCATCCTGAGCCCGTGTGGTCCCAGTGGAGGGGTCGTTTCTGCGGGTGCTAACGAGTGGAGCAGAAGGTGCTGCTCTCCCTCCCTGTGGCCGAGGCACTGCCTGCCCCTTCCCTCCTTTAGCACTTGGCACTTCTGCTTGTGACAAAGCAGCTGAAGGGTCCCCATGGGCAGGCACAGAGAAACACAGAGGTGGTGTGCGTACAGCACGGGGACACGTGGTGGCACACGGCCGGCTGAGCCCCTGCGGGCTCACCTTCCCTCTGCTGTCCCCGTTTCCCATTGGTGCTGGGTTTTGGGGAGCACGGGAGGGAGGTTATCCCCCGTTAGCAGTGGGTGCTGGAGGAGCCCTTCCCGTACCCAGCGGTGGCTGAGTGCTTTTGCACTTCATCCCGCGTGTAGAAGCGTTGGGGAAAATAAGCCATCAGACAAGTACCTCTCGCTCTTCTCAACTAGGACCACCAGACCATCCTGAGAGCCTGGGCTGTGAAAGATTTTGCTCCAAACTGTCCTCTCTACGTTCAGATCCTAAAGCCGGAAAACAAATTTCACGTGAAGTTTGCCGGTGAGTCGGAGGGGCTGCGCGGCAGTGGGCGGCACTGCTAGCTTCCCTGGTCTGAACTGTCTTACCTGCCATCAGGGGTGTTTCCAGCAGGGCTTCCATCTCCCAGGAGTCCATGGCCTGGTGCTGAGACTCCTCCCAGTTGCTGGAAGATATTGTAGGGCTGCCAGCCCCATTATAAGGATGCACACTAAAGCCTGCAGCAACGTGTCTGGGGTGGGGGCAGGCCCGGCTCCGGGCTGCCCGGGGTGGGCTGTGGGGGGGCACACCAGTCCCACATGTGTGTGTGTCCCCGCGGTGGCGGTGGGCTGGTGTCCACCTGGCTGGTTTCCAGCCTGCATCCCTGTTTTCCTGCCTGCATTAATCCCATTCGTGGTGTTCCCTGTGGGCTGTTGATCAGCTGGAAGCCATCCTGGACTGGCGGGAGGAGGAAGCACCCAGTGCTCCCCCCCAAAACATAGAATCATAGGATGGTTTAGGTTGGAAGTGACCTTGAAGATCATCGAGTTCCAACCCCCCCACCATGGGCAGGGCCACCTCCCACCAGCCCAGGTTGCCCAAAGCCACATCCAGCCTGGCCTTGAACACCTCCAGGGATGGACCCTCAACAGCCTCTTTGGGCAACCTGTCCCAGTGCCGCACCACCCTCAACGGGAAAAACTTCTTCCTAATGTTCAATCTGAACCTGCCCTCTTCCAGTTTGAAGCCATTCCCCCTCGTCCTATCGCTACATGCCCCAGTAAAAAGCCCTTCCCCACCTCTCCTGTAGGCCCCCGTTAGGGACTGGAAGGCCGCAATAAGATCTCCCCGGAGCCTTCTCTTCTCCAGGCTGAACAGCCCCAACTCCTTCAGCCTCTCCTCACAGGGGAGGTGCTCCAGCCCTCGGATCATCCTCCGATGATCACGTCCCCCTCCCCGCCGTGACGGTTCCTTCTGCCTTTCAGATCATGTTGTCTGCGAAGAGGAGTGCAAATACGCCATGCTGGCGCTGAACTGCGTCTGCCCCGCCACCTCCACCCTCATCACGCTCCTGGTGCACACCTCCCGCGGCCAGTGAGTCCTGCCCCTGCCTGCCCCTGCCTGCCCTCACCGCCCCTGCCTGAGCACGGCGGGACGGCAGAGCTGGTGGTGGGGGCTCTGGGCCCAGGGGCGGAGGGTGAGGGTCTGAGGGAGCACGCTGGGACCTGGGACCCCCAGCCAGGTTGGGAGTGAAAGCCAATATTGTAGGGGAAAAGCACCAGTGCAGATGGGCTGTCCAACACCGCCTTTCCAGAGACTGGGCATAAATATATCTTCTTTATACCGGCATGGTCCCGCTGGAGGGAAGGTTAATTCCCAGTCCTTGCAAACCCGGACCCTGCAGGGCTTTTAGCAGGTTTATATAAAGCACAGCTGGAAGGAGCTCCGCCGGCCCAGTAGAGCGGTGGTGTGGGTCCTGCGCCCCTTGGCCAGTCAGAAATGTCTGAATTTTGGGTAATGTGACATCAAAAGCGTTATGAAACATCCTTCCCAGATGACTCCTGCCCCATGCTGAGGGCTATTTGCCAACGCGGGCTCCCAACCCTGCCTCCGTGGCCCCTGGGAGCCCCCGTTAAATAAAAAGACACTTAAAATCAGAAATGAAAACAAGCTCATCCTCAGCCTGCAAACGCCAACAGCTCGTGGGAACATGTCGCCATAATCTTACCACTGTTGGTCTAAATGGCAGCTGCAATGCTTGTTAGCACTCCTGCCGTGCGGCTCTGTCCCACCCCGGCACAGTGGAGGGGACCTCCCACAGCACCGTGGGGGATGTCCCATCCCGGCACTCTGCTGCTGTCATTGCAGGGAGGGCCAGGAGTCCCCGGAGCAGTGGCAGCGGATGTACGGGCGCTGCTCGGGCAACGAGGTCTACCACATCCGCATGGGCGACAGCAAGTTCTTCATGGAGTACGAGGGGAAGAGCTTCACCTATGCCGCCTTCCACGCACACAAGAAGTGAGGGCAGGGGGGCGAGGGGCGGGCTGTATCTGCCAGCCTGTGTCCCTGGGGGCTCGGGGCTGGGGCTTGAGGGTGCTGTGAGATCCTTCGTGCAGGGACAAAGCCCCTGAAGGGGCTTTTCTCCAGCGGTGGATGCCCACATTGTACTCTCGGCACAGGTACGGCGTCTGCCTAATCGGCATCCGGAGGGAGGAGAACAAGAGCATCCTGCTGAACCCCGGCCCCCGGCACATCATGGCAGCGTCCGACACCTGCTTCTACATCAACATCACCAAGGAGGAGAACTCCGCCTTCATCTTCAAGCAGGAGGAGAAGCAGAAGAAGAAGGGCTTTGCAGGGAGAGGCACCTACGATGGCCCGTCCCGCCTGCCCGTGCACAGCATCATCGCCAGCATGGGTGAGTCGGGGGGGCCTCGGCGGGACGGGGGGGCAGCGGGAGGGCAGGGGAGGATCCTGCATGTGCTGCTCTGGCTCCTTCCCCCGGTTTGGTTTCATCGTCTTTCCCGGGTTTGGTTTTATTTCACAAACTCCTTGCCATGCCCCCCACCCGGGTACCGCTGGAAGCCACTGAAAATCCCTTTCCGTCCCCTGTACCGGTCACCTCACCAGTAAAATGCACACTGCTCCTTGTACCCTGGGTGCTCTCAGCAACCTCAAATATCATCATTAAAGCTCATGATGTCCATTATCATTAACGGTATTTGCATAAATCCCCCAAGCCCTGGCTAGAAGAACAAATGCTGTTGGCCACATCCTAAATCATGTTTATGATTCACAACCCGACACAGAGCATAGTTTGCTCTGCAAACTGGTGCATTTTTGCAAATAAAACCCACCATGAGTCATTACTTCCAGCTTGTATCTGGGGAAGGCGAGTTTTGGGGCTGCCTGGAGAGGCTGCGCTACACGAGCAGATTGTATTTCAGGCAAATAATTTATGCATTTGTACTCATGAGCAGCAATTTGCATAGATTATCCCCCAGCAAGCCACAAAGCGCTTTGCTGAACAGCGTTTGTCAGTGTTCTCATTACGTGGATTGTTCGCAGAGAGACCTTTGGCAAAGAGTAACGAGAGGGAGAGAAATCGCATGAGGGCGAGCAGGGCAGCGGTGCCCAGCGAGCCCGGCACCTGGGCTTTGCTTGCTGGGAAGCTCCCCACGTTCCTGACCATCTAAAAAGCACTATTTGGCCAAGACTGAGATGAGAGCCTCGGCGGGAGGCGGCCACGGCGGGAGGATGGGGAGGGGGACGCTCCCAAGGGCCAGCAGCCCGCGCCCACCGTGGGAGCAGCCCGAGCTGTGCCCCCGGGGAGATGCTCCACGCAACGATGCCCACGTGGAGGTTGCTGGTGGGTGCTGTGCCAGCTCTCCCCGTGTCCGCGACCGGGTTAGCTTCATACGGGTTGTACTTACCAGCCACGACGCGCGGTCCCGCACGCTCCACCTTGTCCCGGTCCAGGCAGGACCGCCTGGGCACGGTGCTTTTCCATGCTGCTTTGCCGACGCAGCTCTTTTCACCTCCTTATAGCGTGTTTGCTGTGCTTCCTTCCCCGCCGTGTCCAGGTACAGTAGCCATGGACCTGCAAAACACGGAGTGCCGCCCCGCTAACAGCAGCAAGCTGACGCTGCCGGCGGAGAACGGCTCGGGCAACCGCCGGCCCAGCATCGCGCCCGTCCTCGAGCTGGCCGACACCTCGTCCCTGCTGCCCTGCGACCTGCTCAGCGACCAGTCGGAAGACGAGATGACGCAGTCCGATGAGGAGGGGTCGGCGGTTGTGGAGTGAGTCGCCCGCCTTCGGTTGAGCCGTCCCTCGCTTCAGGAGAGCCGGGGACCGTTGCACGTGACGGGCGTTCAGCGGTGCCTGAGAGATGCTCAGGCTCAGCCCCTCTCAGCTTTTTCTGAGCACACCAACATCTGTAACATGGGCAAGCACCGCCTGGCCGTGAGCTTTTGGAGAAGTCTCCTCTGGGTATCAGCGAAGTCGCGCTGAGCCAGACACCGCCGGGGATGGGCAGGGTTGCTCCGTCGGTCCTCTCACCTCCCTTCGCTCACCGACGGGGAGAGGAGCCTATTCGCCATTGCCCATCAGTAAAAAATGCAAAATAAATATTTACTCCAGCTTTAAAGCTGTTAGTTTGTGACGGCCAGATAAGCGCTCGCTTCCCTGCTTCCCTGTTTGGATGCTCTCACAGGGAGGTGGGGAGCTCACCGAGAATCTGCAAACTCACAATTTGGCTTTTAATTCGTGCCCACTTGTAGCTGCTCTTTAAATGAAAATTTCTGCTTCTGGTTTCATCTAAAACACAAACGGTGATTTTTAAAAGATCTGTTCGCCAAAAACAAACTCTAAAAATGGGCCACGTGGAGTTTTTTTCTTCTTTATATGGCTCAGCATCGCCCCTCTCTCCTGGAGCTCTCTGCCCTGTCTTCCTCTGTGCTCAGTGGTCCTGTCTGCTGCCTTCTCCGCCCGTGCTGGGAACACCGCACGTTTACAGTCTCATGACACTTTGCACAGCAAAAGAGATTCCTAAAGACGTGTATTTTGTAAAATTTCCAACTGCTGTGGGAGAGTTTTGCAAAGCATTTGCCAGTGATGTGCTTGAGCCCTGGGTCTGCTGCTGCTTTTACGTGTTTTTCCCAGTGCCTGAGTGTTGTTGGAGTGGGGCCAGAGGAGGGCCACAAAGATGCTGGGAGGGCTGGAGCTCCTCTGCTGGGAGAACAGTCTGGGAGAGGTGGGGGGTTCAGCCTGGAGAAGAGAAGGCTCCGGGGAGACCTTAGTGCCCCTTCCAGTGCCTAAAGGGGCTACAGCAGAGCTGGGGAGGGATTTTTTTCCAAGGGCATGGAGTGATGGGATGAGGGGGAATGGCTTCAAGCTGGAAGAGGGGAGATTTAGATGAGATATTAGGAAGACATTTTTCCCTGTGTGGGCGGTGAGCCCCTGGCGCAGGGTGCCCCGAGGAGCTGTGGCTGCCCCATCCCTGGGGGTGTTCAAGGCCGGGTTGGACGGGGCTGGGAGCGACCTGGGCTGGGGGGAGGTGGCCCTGCCCAGGGCAGGGGGTGGGAACTTGGTGGTCTTCAAGGTCCCTTCCAACATAAACCATTCTATGATTCTATATGTGGAAAGCTCTCCCCGTGTCCTCACACTGCTGGGTTTTCTCTCTGCGGCAGGTACGTGAAGGGCTACCCACCGAACTCCCCTTACATTGGGAGCTCCCCAACTCTGTGCCACCTTTTACCCGAGAAAGCCCCTTTCTGCTGCCTGAGGCTGGACAAGGTACGATGGGGCTGCATGCGGCTGCCTGGGGGCTGCAGCCCCCCCGGGAGCGGGACGGCTCCGTGCGTGGCGGGTGGGTGGCTGAGAGCCGGGCGCTGAGTCCCTGCGCTGCCTTCCACCACACAGGGCTGCAAGCACAACAGCTTTGAAGATGCCAAAGCCTACGGGTTTAAGAACAAACTGATTATCGTTTCGGCGGAGACGGCTGGGAACGGGCTGTATAACTTCATTGTCCCCCTTCGTGCGTACTATCGGTCCCGCAAAGAGTTGAACCCAATCGTGTTGCTGCTGGACAACAAGCAAGTACTTTTCCGCGGATGTTTTCCATCGCACCGAGCCCTCCCCTGCGTTTTCATGGGCATCTCGTACCGTGGGGTTGGGAGCATGGGGAAATGGCAGTGCTACTGTTGGGAGCCCCGGCTGATGTTGGCCCTGGGGACTCCTGTGTGGGATTTGTGTCTGTCTTTGCCCCATGGACTTGCTGAGTCGCTGTTGCTCTTCCTCCAGGCCCGAGCACCACTTTCTGGAAGCCATCTGTTGTTTCCCCATGGTTTACTACATGGAGGGCACGATCGACAAGTAAGTGTTTCTGCGTGTGGCTATGCGGTGATGCCCAAATGTGTTGTATTTACCCCAGCCTTTTGGGTCATCCCATGAGAAGCCCCAGGGTTGGTACTGTAGTGCTGAGCCCACCCTTGGCTTCTTGGGTTGTCAAACCCTCCCCTGGTAGATGGGAGCAGGTGAAGAGCTGGTGCTGGGAGCAGCCTGGGCTTGCTGTAGCGCTGCGCGTCGCAGCGTGCTGCTTCCCTGTGTCGTTTCCAAGGGCTGACCCTGCGCTCTTCTCTTTGGGAACTGCCCAGCCTGGACAGCTTGCTGCAGTGCGGCATCATCTACGCCGACAACCTGGTGGTCGTGGACAAGGAGAGCACGATGAGCGCCGAGGAGGACTACATGGCGGATGCAAAGACAATTGTCAATGTCCAGACCATGTTCAGGTGAGGGGTGACTGCTGCCCCAGCTCCATCATGGCCACTTACCTCTGCTGGAGACAAGACTGGGAAGGGTGCCGATGGCTGGGGTGGTGGCTATGGGCAGTGGGACACATCTGCAGTTGGGCTCGCTCTAGGAAACAGCATCTAATCAGCTATTCCTGACCTCAGACGGGCACAGGGATGGTTTTGGTCCTCCTCAGGCTTTAAATGCAGGGAGCGCTCTCAGTTCTGCGTGAGCTGCAGCACAACAGGTCTCTCTCCGTTGCAGGCTCTTCCCCAGCCTCAGCATTATCACAGAGCTGACCCACCCCTCCAACATGAGGTTCATGCAGTTCAGAGCAAAGGACAGTTACTCTCTTGCCCTTTCCAAGCTAGAAAAGGTAAGAGAAGGTCTTCCCCTGCACGCGGGGCCTGGGAAGTCAATGCTGAGAGCCACTACGTTTGACCTCCTCAAGGTCCTGTGCTCTTCTGCATGCGGCAGCTACCATAGCTGGTGTGCATCTGCCCGAGATAACCTGCAGCAAACAAATATGTGGGCAGTCAATCTTTGGACCAGCTGCCTCCTTCTACGTATTTATGTATTTATTTGGTGGCTGGAGTTCGTGCTGCTTTGCCTACTGCTGTGCTGGGCACACTGGACCTCTGAATCAGGTTTAATGCTGTGACTGCAGTAAGGGGGGGGATGGGGTCACTGCGCTGAGACAGAGCTGACAAGTGGGAAAGTATCCCTGAACCAGACTCTGGGGCATGTGAAAGGGCCCCATCTAGCCCATGTCAAAAAAACCCAACCATGTCTTACGCATATCCGTAGAAAAAAAAAACTCTTTCACCCAGGGTAAGGATGCTGCCCTGGTTCCCTGCTGGCACACCCACCAGAAACGCTACGCTGGTGTCCTCCCATTTTCATGAGTCTTCTAGTTTCTGTGCAACCTGTACGTGGGGGAGGCTGCGTGGTTTTGCTTTGCTAAATGCCCTGGAAGGTTGTGAACAAACCCCTCCCAACGGTGTTTGCCTGCAAGTGCTCACGTCTCCCCTTCATCTTCCAGAAAGAGCGAGAGAACGGCTCCAACCTGGCCTTCATGTTCCGGCTGCCCTTCGCGGCCGGGAGGGTCTTCAGCATCAGCATGCTGGACACGCTGCTCTACCAGGTGAGAGCCCGACGGGCTCTGGGTGATGCACCCCTGCAGCTGTGGCCGCCCCTTGGCGTCTCCCAATGAATAACCGAGCAAACCTTTTCTCCGGCTTCCTGCCCAAATGTCTCCCCCTAGTCGTTCGTGAAGGACTACATGATCACCATCACTCGGTTGCTGCTGGGCCTCGACACCACGCCGGGCTCCGGCTACCTCTGTGCGGTAGGTGCCAAGGGCCTCTGGGTTGAAACCATTGGGCCAAGTCATCATGGATGTGGTGGGATCTGTCACAGGGGTGGGGCGTTCCCTTCTTCTGGGGAGTCGTGGGGGAGGCGGCATTGGGCAGAACATGCCAGGTCATTGCTCCCCTCCATTGTGTGTGGGGAACAACAGCACTACCAAGAGCCCAAAAGCCCAAGAGCTGCCAAGGACCAAAGTCCCCATTCTGAAAGCTGAGGTCAGAAGTTGCCCCTGGTCTTTTTGTGGAGTCCAGCTCACTTTTGGGATTGACATGGCTGAGCTGGGATGAAGCTCAGGAGCAGCCCCGAGGTGCTCCTCAGCATGGTGCAGGGCGGTTGACGTTTGTCCTTTGATGCTCAGATGAAGATCACGGAAGATGACCTGTGGATCCGGACGTATGGCCGCCTCTTCCAGAAGCTCTGCTCCTCCAGTGCGGAGATTCCCATCGGGATTTACAGGACGGAGTCGCACATGTTCGCAACCTCCGAGGTAGGGGCACGGCAATGGCGTGTGCCAACAAGGGGCTGCTGGTGGTCCCAGCCCAGCATCACCGCCTGGCAGAGATGCGGTCCATGAGGCTGGCTGGGTCCATAAGGCCCCTTGGACCTGGTTGCAGCAGCGGTGGGGAGGAGTGAGGGGAGGGGAAGCTCTGCCTTCGCTTCGTTAGCAGCCCCACGTCTGCGTTACGGTGGTGGCATCCCGGTCCCCCAGGCGGGTACGCGGGGTCGCTGTGAATGCCCGTCTCTGCGGGGGGGGATTTTCTCGGCACAGCTCTGCAGTGCTGCGTGGCACGGAGTCCCCGGGGAGCAGGGGGGGATGTGGCACGGCAGGGCTGCCCCTTTGCTGGGTTGACGCTTTATTTTTCCTTCCTTTTCCCCCGCTGCAGCCCCACGACATCAGAGCGCAGGTGAGTGCCGCTCGCACCCGGCCGCCGGGCGCTCGGCCGGTGTCGGGCACTGCCCCGGCTGCCAGTGCCGCCTCCTGCTCCCCCCACCCCGAGCCAGAGGCTCACCCGTGGGCAAGCGGCTGGGCTGGCTTGCCCAGTGGTCCTTCGGCCACCGAGAGCCACCGTGCGCCTTGTGCCGGCTGTCACCCCCGGTGCCGGCACGGCGCTGCCTGTCCCTGTGGAAGGGCGATGCTGGCTGAGCCTCGGCAGCCCGGGAAGACAAAAGTCCTCGGTGCCCTGAAGTGTAATTAAGTGGGATACGGAGCCGGGGAGTGAGCCAGGCTCCCTTTTAAATACCTTCAGTTTTCAGCTTCATAGGAAGCAGCTACAGGGAGCCAAAAGTTGACACTTAATTAAATGCAATCCACCTCTTTCTCAGAGATGCTTTAAACGGCTTTATTAATAAATTCCTGCTCACCAGTGGGGATTACTGTCTCGGAGATGCGGCAGCACGTCTGCCGTAAGATGAAAGAGAGGGAGACAAGGGCACGGCTGTCCCTTGGGCCGCCCAGGGATAATCGTGTGGGAAATGTCAGGCGCCCGTTAGACTCCACTCGACAGTTCTGAGCCCGGATCCGCCGCCCAGGTCGCTTTAGCAGTGCAGAGATGGTGCGCTGGGAGAGCGTGTGTGGGTCAGAGGAAGGATCCCACCCCGTGGGAGACATCCCACCCCATCAGAGACAGCACAGGCCCTTTTTGGCTCCCCCTGCTCCGCCCCGTGACCTGCTGGGCTTCCAGTCACAGATCTCAATTAATGTCGAGGACTGCGAGGACACAAAGGACGTCAAGGAGCACTGGGGCATCAAGACCGGCCACCACAGGAACTCCTGCTCCAGCGACCAGTCCGAGCACCCGCTGCTGCGGCGCAAGAGCATGCAGTGGGCACGGCGGCTGAGCAGGAAGGGCAACAAGCACTCCAGCAAGACGGCCGAGTGGATCAGCCAGCAGCGCCTCAGCTTGTACCGGCGCTCCGAGAGGCAGGAGCTTTCCGAGCTGGTCAAGAACCGTATGAAACACCTGGGCTTGCCCACCACCGGGTACGGTAAGTGCCCTTTGGTTGCACTTCTCTGCGGCGGTGCATCCCGCTCGCGGGCTCCTCAGGTAACCCCTGTGCCGAGCCGAACCCTGAGCTGAGCTGAACCCCAAGCTGAGCCTGACCCCAAACTGAGCCTGACCCCAAGCTGAACCTGACCCCAAGCTGAACCTGACCCCAAACTGAGCCTGACCCCAAGCTGAGCCTGACCCCAGCCCAGCCTGACCCCGCAGACGCTGCCGGGCTCAGCTCCGAGCGGCGCCTCATTCCCCGGCTTGCTTGTGCTTCTGCAGACAAGTGTGCTCACGGCTGGGGGGGGGTCCCGCAGCGCAGAGCCCCCTCGCCTGCCACCCCCCGGCCGGCTGCAGGCAGCCATCCCCGTTTCGGGGCTCCGGGACGGGTCCAGGCAGGAGTTTGCAGCAACGGAGTAACTCCCTCCCTTCTGCCTGCAGCTGGACCCTGGGTTGCCCCGCAGCCTTCGGGCGCGATGCCCCGCTTGCCCCCCGCCCTGCCCCCCGCTTTCTGGCCGTGCGGAAATGGTGGTTCAGGACACACTGACTCCAAGTCGGCAAAACCCTTCTGCCCAAGAGCCCCCGCAGAGCGGCAGGGAGAGGTGGAGCCCCGTCAGCTGGCGCAGACCCCTTTTCTTAAAGACTGTAATCCTTCATAAAACTCTTCCACGGAAAACATTTCGGTAGCTGCAGGGCTGAGTGGTTTGCTTCATTGCGTGTGGAACCGGTGTCTGCGGCTGCGATGAGCCCGCGCGGCCCCCAGCGCCCGCAGCGCGCAGGGTCCCTCCGTGCAGCCGCGTTTCTCGTGAAGCTTCTCACCTGCCCGTCGGTGCTGGTGTCTGTGTCCTCCCCCGGACAACCCCCCACCCCTTGGTTACGACAGAGTCTGTAGCCCACAGCTTCCTTGGTTTGTTGGGGTTTTGTGGTTTTTTTGTTTTGTTTTGTTTTGTTTTTTTTCCTTTCTTTCTTTTAAGCCATCCTGTGCTGCTGCTGCCTGTTTGCTCCATCCTTGAAGAGCGTCTGTCCGTCCACCCGCCCCATGCCCGCACGCAGGCTGGCACCGTGCCCCAGCCGGGCCAGGAGACGATTTTGGGAGGTGCGGGGGGTGGAATTCCTCCTCTCCCATCGTGGCTTTGCCCTCGCAGCCCTTTAGGGAGGAGAAAATGTAAAGAACTGCAGCGCGGGAGGGGGTTTGGAGTGGAGGGCAAACGGGCAGGCTGTGGGCATCGGCCAAACGGGCAGGCTGTGGGCATCGGCCAGCCTCCCCGGGGAGCAGCAGGACGGGGGGGCACAGGGCACGCCAGGCGAGGGCTTTGCAGCGCTGCATCCCACCCCCAGCTTTTTTTTTTTGCCTACATTACTAGTGCCAGAAGTTTCTGCTGCTTTTTCTGGGGGGCTCCCAGCTCTCTGCAGCTCCGTTGCAGAGTTATGGTTGATGGCTGATGGCATTCACTGCCTTAAAAAAAAGCTGGTTTACGCCTCGGTGGGGCGCGGGAAGGCTGGGGAACGGGGGGCACCCGAAGCACAGCCCGCCCGCCCGGAGCAAGAGCTGCCGCAGCTGCGGAGGACGGCCATGGCGGCCCCCGCAAACGCAGGCGGAGGTTAAGGCAGAGGCGGCTTTTCCGCCTGTTCGGCGTCGGCTGAGCATCCCGAGGGGCTGCCCTGCATCCGGCCCCACCGGGATGCTCGGGGCCCCCTTGGCTGGGTTAGCGTCAGTTTGCATCCTTCTCCTGCCTGATCCGCCAAATTTTGGCTGGAGCAACCCTGGGGAGCTCTGGCGAGCGAAGAGGCAGCGGGGGGGTGCAGGACCCGTCTCCCGTCGGGGCGGGAGGGCAGTGCCTGGCCGGGACCGGGGCGGTGGGGACCAGCAGCTCCCCGACCCCTGCGGCACGTCTGCGGCCAGCTGTGCGTTGTCACCATGTGTCACCGTCAGTGTCTGGACACCCATGGCGTTTTGGAAGAACACGTTGCTCTGCCTTCTCCCCTTTTCCTTTTTCTTTTGCTCATTTTATTGCTGCGGTGCAGGAGCTCGTCTCTGATATTTGCCGAACCATGGCTTGCTGACCTCTCTCTCTCTCTCTGTTTATGTCTGTGCCTTTCCCTGTATGTTCTGTAGAGGATGTAGCAAATTTAACAGCCAGTGATGTGATGAATCGGGTAAACCTGGGATATTTGCAAGGTAATTCCCTTTCCCTGGGAGTCCCGCGTGACTCACGGCGTGCAGCGTACAACAAGATCATGCCAGCTAAGCCCAATCCACACCCTTGCCGGTTTTCACCTTAGACACCCGAGCCTTTCCAGCACTGATTTGTTGGGTGGCGTTGGAAAACGAGACCGTCCTGCGACGGCGGTGCAAACTCAGGGCTCAGCAAAGTCCTGGAGATAATGACCTCAGGGACCCCCTTCTAGTTGAATTCTTACAGGGAAATCACAGCCCTCGGCTGTTGTTAAAAGAAACCCTCCCTCCATTGCAAGTCGGTTTTGATCTGCAAAACCAGTGGGTATTCGAGGAGGGGATTTGGGGGGGAGGGATGGATGAGTGCAGCGGCGCCGCTGGTGTGCGCTGCCGCGAGATGCGATGTGATGCTGGAGCTCCTGCGCCGGCCCCTTCGCCGCTTCACCGCACACGTGGGTCACCCACGGCTCAGGGGCAAAGCAGCGCTTGGAAAGCCCTTCGCAGCCTTTGGATTGTGTTCCCGGACACCTCTCCAGCGTCAGCAGACCCTGTTTTCTACCGGGGGGGCGCTGGGCTGGGCGCGAGGCGGCGGCGGCAGCCCCAAGTGCCGCCCGTGCTGCCCCAGAGCACCCTGTTGGGCTCCATGGGAGCTGTGGGGTTATTGCACCATTTACACCTTTCCGCAGGGGTGTAAAGTGCCCTGGAAAGGCCCCTTCTCACTGCAGCAGCCTCGAGATCAGCAATAGCCCGCCCTAGCTGTATTTTGGGCTTCACTAGCCCATGCTCAAGGTGAAAAGTTGGCATTTTCTTCCAAACTGTGTCCTTCATCAAAGAAGCAGCCCCACCGGGGGCTCATGGAAGCCCCGCGCCAGCAGAGTATATTGCCGGCTGGCCGGTGGGTGCTGGGCAGGGCGCAGACCCGGCTGGCATCTCCCCTTCCCGCAGAAGCGCTGGGGCTGCGCGAGAGCCCGCGTCCTGCCGCAGAGGGGCCCGGCACCATTGATGTCCCCCCCCACCCACCCCGGCCTCCTGCTAAGCCCCGGGCGAACATCCGCCGTGGTGGCATCGCTCCCGGGGGCTGCGTGGGTGCAGGAGCTGGAGCTCGGCACCGGTTCCCCCCTCCCCATAAGAAAAACAATTTTCTGGCGGGTGCTGCTGGGCTGAGCCCTGCCGCCGTGCCGCGGGGGGACGGCGCGGCAATATGCCTGGTGGGTTTAGCAGTGCCTGGCTCGGCGGCGTGGGGGTCAGGAAAAGGTGCTTCCACGGAGCAGGGAAACCTGCCGTGAGCCAGGGCCCTTCCCCGCCTCCCCCGTCACGGCAAACCCCGTGTCTCCCGTTGGGTCCCAGGGTCCGTGTGCCACCCGCTCCCCGGCATTGCCACCCCCTGTCCCCCCGCCTCGCTGTAAGGCTGAGCACTGGGATGGCCAAAGCTCTCCGGCAGCTCAAGGGACCAGCCGGCAGCCGGGGCTGGGCACCCCCGCATGGCCTGGGGGGTCCTGCACAGCATCTCCCTGTCCTCCGCCAGCTGCGGCACCTTCTGTGGCCGCGGAGGTACCAGGGCGGTGGCTGAGCGGCAAAACAAGGGTCTCGTGTCCCTCTGCGAGTGCCACTGTGTGCGGTACCGGCGTGGTCCAGCCGCAGGGGTGCCCGGGGGCCCACCTGCACGTGCAGTGGCCGAATGTGAAGGCAGCCTGGGGGAGGGGACCCTGTTTGCATCGCCGGCCGGGTGCCAGGCTGGGCGGCTGTGGTGGCTTCAGCTGCTGTGGCTGATCTCATGGCTGGAGAAAAGCCCCATTTCACAGGTTTCACCCCGCTTCCGAGGCCGAAGAGCAGCAGTACTCCTCACCCACGGGCTGTCTTGGCCACCTCCGCGTGCCTGGGGTGATCGTGCCTCCACGGGTGCGTTTATGGCCGGGGGCTTTGCCCGTGTCCCCTGTCCGTGTCCCGCCGCCTGGCAGGACAGCCTTTGAATGGGGACCCGCTCCGACCGAGGCTGGGGCAGGGGACCGACCGCTGGGATGGGGGGGGGTGGGGGGAGCAGCAGGACAGGTCGCAGGGAGCAGCCCCCACCCAGCCCGGAGCTGACGCCCGTCCCGGTGGCCGGTCCCGGTCCTGCTGCCCATCGGACCAAGTGCCAAACATCTGCTGTGCACCGATGCTGCTCAGAAGGGCCTTTCTGATAGCCCGTACAGGCGTCCCAGTGACAAGCCTTGCAGCGAGCTGGTGTCCCGCCGCGCTCATCACGCTGCCCCTGGCGTCCGTCTGTCCGTCCCCTCTCCATCCTGTCCATCCGCACCCGGTCACTCAGTCTGTAAATGGTGTTATCTGTCGCAGCTTCCCCCCCCCCCCCCCCTCCTCCCGGCCCCCCGCAGCCTCGCACCCCCATTCATTTCACTCATGATCTTGTTCTCAGCTATTTCGGAAAGCGCAGGGTCCCCCCCGGCCTCGAGCCCCTCCCCCGCCCCCCCCCCCCCGTTCGCCCTGCGCAGCACCCATGGGTGCAGCTCTCGGTGGCCCCGACCCTCCCTGGGGGGGGGGGTGGGTGGTGTCACCATAGTTTAGAGCCGTCCCTGAATGGCATCGATGGCTCTGAAACTCCAGGGAGGGGGTTTCCCTCGGGCTGGAGAAAGAAGCAATCATTGCGCTAAATCCTGCCGCTGGATGATGCTAAATTAAGTTATTCATGAAGGGGAGAAATGGGCAAAGCCTTCGAGCGGCCCCGGGGGGGGTTTGGCTGCCCTGACCCGGTGGTTGGAGTCACTGTGCTATACCTAACGTGGCAAGACTAACCTGTTCCCTTTTTTGTGCTAAACCAAGGTAAGACATCTTATTTTTTTTTTCGAAGGGGGGGTGGGGGGGGGGAGCGGGGACTTTGAAGCATGACACCTGCGGGTCCCCTGGGCCGGGCCGTGGGGGGGAGCGGCTGGGGAGGCACGGGGGGGAGGTGGCAGCGATGTTCTTGGTGCTCTCCTGGTGGCAATGCCGTTGTCCATGGCCTCCCCCAGTGAAGGGACCCATTTGCTGTCCCTTGGGGACGAGCCGTGACCCCCCCTGGGGACGCTGCAGCGGGGCTGTGGGAGCGAGGGTCACCGGGGTGTCCGTCGGGGCGTCTGTCCCTCACCAGCCCTTTCCCTTCCTCCCGCAGACGAGATGAACGACCACCAGAACACCTTGTCCTACGTCCTGATCAATCCCCCCCCGGACACGCGGCTGGAGCTCAACGACATCGTGTAGGTGCTGCCCCCACCCACCCGTGGGCCCCCCCCGGGCAGGAGCCGTCCCCGTCCCCCAGAGCTGCCCCAGCGCCGGGGGCTGCCCAGCGCGTTCTTTCCCATGATTTCTCATAAAGAGCAGCGAGTTTTGCCTCCTTCCCAGGCCGCTCCCCCTCCCCGTGTTCCTGAGCAGTGCCCAAACCGTCCCAGCCCCACCTTTGCCCCTCACCGCTCCGACCGGCGGCGCAGAGCTTTTCCCATTGCTTCTCCCACTGCGCAGCGCCAGGAGAAATAACCACAATTATTATAAGAGCTGCCACGCAGCAGCTCCCAGCCCAGCGCCGTGGGGCAGCCCCGCGTGTCCCATCCCTGATGGTGGGCCAGATCCCAATTTAGGGTTTTCCCACCTTCCATCTGCCGTCGGGGATCCCGGGGCGGGGGGAGTCCCACAGGCGTAACCAGGCTGTGCCCCGCAGGTACCTGATCCGCTCCGACCCGCTGGCCCACGTGGCCAACGATGGCCACAGCCGCAAGAGCAGCTGCAGCAACAAGCTGGGCCCCTGCAACCCCGAAACGCGCGACGAGACCCAGCTGTGAGCGGCTCCCCCCTCTCCAGGTCCCTGCCGGGGCCGGCGGGCTCCGGGGAGAGGCGGTGACGAAGAGGATGGCCAGCCGGAGGGGAAGGCTGCTGCCGCCCGCGGGTGCCCGTTGCCCTGGGGGGAGGCGATGCCCCTCCTGGCTTTGGGCCACGGACGCCCGGATCCCCCCCGGGAGGGACGGGAGAGGCGGACAGACCGACGGCCAGTGGTGGTACGCCCCGTGGCTTTTAACTTTTTATACGAATACCGCAACTAGTGAGAAGTTCTTCGCTGGTGCTGGTGGGACGTGGCTGAGACCAGATGACAAACGACCCTGCGTGAGCAGGAGGACTGCGCTTAATATCGCCCCCGGATGATGCAGGTTCTTTGCATTTGATGGGGCCTGTCAACACAAGAGCAAAACTGCACCGAAACCCTCCTCCTCCTCCTCCTGCGCCACCAGGTATCCCCCGGGGTACCCAAACTTCTGCTCTTTCACCCAGCTCATGTTCTTCATCCTCTGTTGGTTTTCTGTCACTGGTGTCGATGTGAGGAGCGCTCGGCGCTGTGCGGGACGGATGGGACGGGGCGGTGCGGCCCCCTCTGGAGCCGCGGCAGGGGTGCCGTGCCGCCTCCGGTGCATCGTGCAGCACCTCGCAAACCAAAACGCACCAAGCCCAGGTGACCGAAAGCCGTCCCCTCCCTGCGGCGATGCCGCTCGTCACGCCTGCCCGGCTCTGGCCCGAGCCCCGGCGCCACCGGGTTGGTGTCCCCAGCCAAGCTTGTCCCCCATCGCTGCTGCTGTCGGAGCTGCCCGGGGCAGGGGGGGGGATGAGGGACACGGGGGGGGCGTCCCTGTAGCGGGGGTGGGATGGGGCAGGCTGGCCGGGTTCTGCCCGCCGCAGCCCCCCCGGCAGCTCCGTCCATCCTCGCTCGACCTTATCGCGCAGCGGAGCAGCGATGGCCGGCGGCCGCGCGGCTTCGCCTGCAGCAGGGCTGCGTGAGCGTGCAGAGCGGCGATAAACCCTGCGCCGCAGCGTTGCGGACGTTGGCCGACCGCGGTCGGTCTGCACCGGCCGACCCGTAGAGACCTTTCGATAGCGGAAACAGGAGATGATATTTTCCATCTATTTTTGCACACTTTACAACATCGACGTGGAAAGGTTTTATTTGACTGCCAAGTGAATGACCGAGTTGTTAACTTTATATACTTTTACATTCATATATTAAAATGCCAATGTGATTTTTTTTTTTTTTTTTTTTTTTAACGAGAAACCTGTGAAGCACAACGTCGCCATGAAACCCCATCAGCCATCCCGGACTCGCTGCTGCTGAACAGTTTATTGCCATTAACATTCACTGTTCCTTCCCCATGACACCCCCAATAAAAGTTGTTTACAAAAAAAAAAAAAAAAAAAAAGAAAAACACAACAAAACCAAATCTGTTTAAAATTGCAGTTTTAAACAGTTGGTGCGATGTCCCCATGGGGATCTGCTGCCGGTCCTGCGGGAAAAGCAGCGATGGGGGAGAAGCATGTGTGTGAGGAAGGAGGATGCCCCGGGGTGGGGGTAGGACCCGCACCGACACCGCCGTCGCCTCGAGAAGGGGTTGAGAAAGACCTTCCGTGCCTGGATGGGGCTCGGGGTCAGTTTTGGGGTTTTTTTTTTAAGTTATTGTTAATTTTTGCCTGATGCGTTGGCCACAGGGCAATGGGTGACCCGCACCGGGCACCGCCAGCCGACGGAGCGTCCTGGGCTGGGAGTTGGGCTTTTTGGGGTTGGTTGGGGGTTGTTTTGGTTTTTTTTTTTTAATTATTAATTTTTTTTATCTATTTGGTTAAGGCAGATACATGTTTTATTTATTCCCATTTGTAACTTCGCGTGCCAAAAATATCAGTTAAAATAAAATAAGAAAGAAGTTGTTGTAGGCTGAAAAGCGAGCGCAGTTGGAAGTACGAGAGCACACGATTGGTCCGCGTTAATTAAAAGCCTCGAGAGAACTCCAGAAATGCCTCTTCAAGTGTTAACGCATTTAATTGTCTGGATTTCAGACAGATAATTTCCCAATCCCCACTGAGCTTTCAAGGCAGAGTGGAACAAAGCAGTGTTAAAGGTTAAAGAAAACAATTTAAAAAGAAACCAAACCCCCGTGGGTGCGGGTGATGGGATTACCTGCGCGTGTTTAACTACTCAGAACATAAGGTTTTAATTTTATTTTTTTTTTCCCCCATTTGCCTGGCTGCTGGGGTAAGGGGTTGGGAGAGCGCAGCGGCCGCGAGCCCGGAGCAGCTCCGGCACCGCTGTGTTCCTCAGCCCCTTATTTCCGTGCCCGGCGCGGCCGAGTGCTGCGGCCAGTCAAGGGGCCTGCGGCCAAGCCAAGGGTCCTGTGGGCAAGCCAAGGGGCCTGTGGGCAAGCCAAGGGGCCTGCGGCCAGCGGTTTCCCTGGGCTGCACAGGCACCGGGCGCCGCGGCCGCAGCTCAGCTTTAGGTACCTCTCCCTCCTCGCTGGGCAGCCGGAATTCTTATCGACCCTTAATTTGAGGAGATAATTGACGTAAGAGGAAACCCACATACCAAAAGAAGTATAGGCTCTATGTGGTTTGCGATACTATTAAAATAACGAGCCTCAATATTACTGTATTTTGACAACGCTTCTGTTTGTTTAATGTATAAATATATGTATTTAAAAAAGAAAGCTCTGTGTATAAACCACACGCGTTTTGCATACGTTCTTTCTATGGTGTAAATTTATAGCAGACATTCTAAGGGGATGTTGAAATAAATACTGTAGATACTCAGCTGTGGTCAATGCAAGTCTAAGAACAAACGTTTAATTTTTCTAATCCTTTAGACTCAGTTACAATACTAATGTAAAAACAAAAGCATTTTATTTTTGTAATGGCCCTGGGAACGTTGATGCATCAAGGAGAGTTGTTTCTGCTGCCGCGGAGGAGTCTCCCCTGGAGGCAGCCCGGCACAGCCCCTCTCCTGCGCTTCCCGGGGGAGAGCAGAACAATCGCTACTGCTTCCAACTGCTGCCAAAAGGAACTTAGAAAAACACGATTTTTCCCGAGGAAAGGGTTGTGTTCCAAGGCAGAGAGGTGACAGGCCCCGGGGGAACGCAGAAACGAGGACGGCTGCGATACTTTCCGGTTTACCAGCAAACGGCCCCATCGCATGTTACGTGTGCGCTAACGGTTTCATACACCACATCGGGACTACATCTGTATATTCCGCATTAGAGGAAAATCAACTATTCAAACAAATGTTAAGAGTATATTTATTTCCAGTTATACCCCTTTTTACTTCAATCTAGGCGGAACGCGACGTTTTTATTTCCCCGGAGCGAGAGGCCTGGCATCGCTCACGGCCGGTGCGTGGATTTTTATCAGCCACAGCAGATGAAGCGCCGTCTTTCCTCTCCGGGACCTCCGTCGGTGCCACGCGCTGCAGACGGCCGACTGGAGGCGGTTTGGTGCAATTATTGTGAAGATGCCTCACGGCTCTGTAAAGACGAACGAAAATAAAAGAGCTGCATGCAGCAACAGTAGAGACCGCTGTCGTCTTTTTTTATTTTTTTTCTTTTAAAATCCACGGCACAACGTGGCTTCAGAGCGCCAAAGTCCTACGACTTACGAGGCCATGTTTGAAGTCATCTCTCCCAAAGCTGGCACGCCTGAAAACTTTTTTTCTTAATCTCAGCTTCCAAAACTCTTTGTGCATGAATGTAGAAAGGGCGCGTTCGATGCGCCGTTGTGTTACAGTAACAGTACAACTCCAACATCATATTTAAAGGTCATTTAATTAATTTATTTAATCCTTATTTTCTGTGATCCAAACAACGCATTAAATTTTGTGGCCATCTAATCGAAATTTTATTTTTTTTTTTAACTGAGGTTGAGCCAGCAGTCAGTACATGTTCTTCTACCTCTAAACACTTCAAAATTTTTCATATCCGCATCCCAACATTTCCAGGAAAAGAACCCATTTCTAGAGCATAGCGCACGCGCACACATAGATTTTAACTTTGTGACCAAATGCAAACAGCAATTAGAGATTGTTTTTATTAGACATTTTAAGAAAATACTGTAAAAATTATAGTGTATTTAACTAAAATCATACAGAAGGACACAAACAATGTACCTTAAATAGTGAAGACGGTTCTAGGATGAACATCCACGTACACACCATCGAGTCATTTCGCGGTGAACTTCCCCGAGCCGAGGAGGAGAGCAGGGAGGCAGCTCCCTAGTAACATCGCTTTTTAACTAATGTCTTAAAAAAAAAAAAAAATATATCTGTACATGGAGAACAAATTCCTTCCAATTTTCCAGGACAGCTGAATTACAGTGATTACAGCCAAAAGACCAGCAGGTGGCTGAAGGTAATTCCACCCCCACCAGCAACAGCCGGCACTGGTAGGAGAACGCACGGGCAACTGCAGAGCGGGATTTAACCCTCCTTCCAGCAGCCCCAGACCACGGCTCCTTCTGGACAAGCAGCTCGTTATGAGGCTCATTAGCCACAACACAAAACTCAGTGGTTTGTTTTTTTTTTTCCCCAAATCTCTGCATTTGCTGTAGTTGGTTAAAAAAGAATGCAGTGTCCCTCCTAAGGTTGTGAGAGCTCATCCACGTGCCCACAGCATCGCGGCACTCTTCGTTTCTTTGCCTCCAGATCCCTACTCGTGAGATCTCCCCCAACCACCTCCATTTCTCAGCAATCCCAAACCATTCTGCGGTACTCCATTTCCAGGGGCGGGGCTCCCTTCGCCGTTGTTCGCGTCACCGTCACCAGATGCCGCTTCTCAGTGGCTTTGTCACCAGGCCAAGAGGACATCATCGCTTCTCAGCAGTAGGTCCTTCACCTGGTTGTACCTCCTTATCTCGCTTCATCTGCCACGGCAGCAGAAGCAGTAAAAGAAGAGGAAATAATACTGCAAAAGGAACCAAAATTCATTTAAAACTTTGCCCCAGGGGAGAAAAAATTAGCTCCTAGCACTTAAAACGTCTATTAAAAGAGAAAAATCTAGACCACTAAAATATATATTAGAAGGAAAAAAAAAAAATAATAGTGGTACTGATGTGGCTGAGAAACAAAAAGGAAACCAAAACCACGAAGGGGTTTTTATTTTACTGTAAATTCGGTTTTCGTAATTATTCCCTGAAAGACATAGATTCAAAAGACGTAAGTTTTTCCTTTGGTGAGATTCCCATGCAATGCCGTGGTAATTCTGGAGGTTTTGGATGCTTCAAGCCGCTCTTTCAAGTGCCTCGTTTGAATTTTAACAAACGCTGTGTATTGAATATTTAATCATCGCTGCTGCACGCGTCAGTGTAAGACGCGTTCCCCAGAGCTTCTTCCCCCCGGTATAATAAATATATGTTATTTCTGAAGCAGTTCAGAGGGAGTCATCAGAAAACCGCGACAGCGTTTCCGTACCAGGAGGTAATTTGAATGCAGGTTTATATTTAGCGCGGCCGAGCAGATACATCCGTCCCGCAGTTTTCCAACAGAAAGGCGACGGTGCTGTTCGGCGCTCGCTGTGCGCACCAGCGCGCCGCGGACGAGGCAGGTGGGGGTGGAGGAAGGCACGTAAAACACCGCAGCTGTCCCCGCTGCCCCAAAACGCGCTTTGGAAAAGCACGAGATGAAATAACGTACTAAACCTTCACGGAAACGCGCCCCAGCGGGTGACATCTCACCGAGGACGGCCGCAAGTCAGACGCGTTGCCCAGAGCCGTTCCTTCCACTGCTGGTGGGCTCCGGGACGTTCCGCCCGGAGCCTTTTCCAGGAGGGAAACATTCAGCAGCTCTGTGCAACCGCAAAGCCCATCACGAGAAAAATCTGCCGCTTAAACCCCGCAACGTGCCTTCCACCGCTCCCGCGGCACAGCCGTGGCACCTGAAGCCTACGGCAAGAAACAATCCTCAAAATAACAGAGGAATAGACTAAAAGTAACTCGATTTTCATTTCACGTTTCTTTCATTACGAGTCTTTCAATTTCTGGAATTCATCCTTTTGCCACACGGACTGTATTTAATGTAGCTCAACCGCTAAAACACTAGCTTATTTTTGTCATTTATTCTACCCAAACGTTGAGTAATTTTGTGTCAGCAGCCTGGGCAACAAGAACGGCTGATCATAACATTTGGGATCGTTTATGAACTAAAAACAAACAAAAAAAGCGCAGCATTTTAACTAGGTAATCTTTTCGGTTAATTTGACCTTCATCCAGAAGGGACGTTCCACCTCCTTCCTATGAAGAGCCACACTTACACCGGCGGTTTTCTATGGGTGACTTCATACTGCGGAGTTTTGACAGTCAAAGCGTGGCTGTAAAAGAAGATATATATATATATCTACAGCACAGGCTCAGCCACATCCTCCTCCCGCCCCTCAGTACTACCCCAGGCAATAGGCTCCGTCCGCAAGTCGAGCTACGAGACAGTATCTAGAACATCTCACCGTCTTGAATGCTGAGCACTGCACACCGTAACAGCACCAGTCGCCACTTGAAATGACGCGAGGCATTAGCACGTGAAATTAGAAAGGAAGTCAGGCTCTCTGGAACACCCGAATCTTTGTCCTTCACATCAAACAGGACATTTTACGGCAGCGCGTAACTCGTTTTGTGAATTTTCATTATGCGAAGTTTCCCATCTGTCTCAGGAACCTGAACCGGCCCCGGTTCCCCCCGAGCAGAGAGAGTCCCAAACCCTGAGGCGGACGCGAGCTGTTCCTTGTGTTGGAGTTGCACGGTTGGGGATAACCCACTGAACACATTTCCGGATAACGTAGGTCTCGCCAGACAGAGAAAGCACCGTTAGCGTCGATAAGCGTTTCAGACGTCCACCCGCCATCTTATTAAAATTTTACTGCCCGCTAAATTCAGGGTGGTCGGGTTCGTGAAACCGGGTAACGCGTTGGGTCCCATCTCCTGAACAGTATTTGGAGCTACCGGACGGTTTTCGGACCATTCCGGTTCGGAAAGCCGCGAAGCAGCAGCCGTGGTCGGGCGGTTTCGATGCGAAGCGAACTCTGTCGGGGTTCTGGAGGGCGCGGGGGGTCCCGGTTCGGCTCTGCTGCGGCTGCTCGCTGCCGGAGGGGCTTGGGGCCAGGCTGCAGCGGGGGCGGGAGAATCCCTCGCTCCCCTCTGGGCTGCGACACGGCGTCCTGGGAAGGGCGGGGGACGAGGAAGAGACACGCTGGCAGGGCTACGGACAGGGAATTTCCTTTCGGATATCAGGATTTCATCTCCTCACAGTTTTAATAGGCAGAAGGTGAAAGACGTTCTAGCCGGATTGTGACGTGTGAACACAAATGTCAAAAATTAAAGCTCTTGTTACTAACGCATAAGCTTATTTTTTCAGTAGCGAAATTTTCCCAATTCTATGTATAACACTAATGATTAAACATGGACCCGAATTAGAAGAAAGGTCTTTAAAATACCGTTACGTTAACATGGATTACTATAGTCTACTGCAAAGAACTTGGACATTGGCTAACTCCGCACAAGGCTGCACTGCCAGTCCTCTTCTATGCTCACCAAAAAAAAAAAAAAAAAAAAAAATCCCCAAATGACTGACAAATAACTAATGGTCACTCTAAGAGACCAAAGCAAAATTAAACAAACAACATATTCCTATTTATGAAAGCTGAAGTGGTAGGAATGGTATTTTTGATAAAAATTTGGTTTAGTTTTTAAAATAAAAGAGTTTAACTTATCACACAGAACAGAAGAGCAGAAATACACCTTTTCATACGCACACTGGAATCTCGAGATCCTCAAAACCCCTAAACCCGAAATAAGTCTTAATATACCTGCAAACAGAAAGCTCAGAACCGGAAGGGAAATAGTTCATTTATAGAATAATTTTATATTGACAGTGTATCCAAACAAAATTTCAAAAAAACAACCCTAAATAATTTTTTTACTTACCACATGATAATAGCAGTCCATTGTCTGAGCAGTGATCTCAAGTTAATTGCAAAATTTTAAATGTAATGTGGGAAATATATGTACATTTCATACGCGCAAGTTCTTCCTGTAGTTCTGGTATTTTTGTCCCAACAATTTGCATGAGATAAAGGACTGTGACAAAACACATCACACCCTTTTGTCAAAAAACAAGTCAAGATTCCCCATTTTCTTCTCTTGGTTTCTGAAGCATATGACAGAGGCGGATTAAAGGCGCCTTTATGTTGTGAGCACTCATGATTGCCTGTGGAGAATCTCCCAGGATGCGTCGCATCGATGTTCCTTCATTGCTGCAACAACGTATTCAAGCTAAAGCCACGATAAGACTCACCGTCCATCCGAATTTGAAGTATACCGTAATATCGGTGTAACACCAAAAAAAGGTTAGAGGTAAGACAACGTAAACTTTTTCCTCTTTTAATACTCAGCCTCCATATCTATAACTAAGCAATAGAACATCTGGTCAATGTAAATGAGGACACCACTTCAATTTTTTTTGGCTTTAATGTATTGAAAGATGTATTTTAGACATCTAAAAAAATATACTCGAGTCGACCACGTGAATCTCTCAATTTCAAACTGTCCTGAAGAACATTCTGTAAGAGTTTTCACTTATCAGAAGCACACACACAACACACCTCCCCCACAAAATCCTTCACAATTTCTCCAGTTCTGCGTATGTAACGCAGCAGTAAAAACGGGTACAAAATCAATCTCTCAAAAATCTTCTCTGTGTGTCACTTTCTGGACCGGTGTCCCTGTGAGCGTCACAGGAAAATCAGCCGCAGCTGAAGTCTGAGAATTCAGCTCCTGTTGGACACCCGAACCACCGAACCTGCTGCAAACCCACACCCTGCGCCGCATCCCCACCACCGCCGTCCTCACGTGCCCCGGAACGCGGCCGCCTGCATCCCACTCAACAGCTTAAAATGAATTCAACCCTAATTAACAGAAAGCTATTTAATTTTTAGGCATAACGGGGATAATAGCTTAATACAGAACCATCAAGATTGGCTCTACCGATGTAGGACTGCAGAAACCCCCCAGGTGTGATCCTGCAGTCACAACGTACAACAGACGCCGGGTGCCAAGGACGGGCCGTTGGGAGCGGAGATGACGCACCTTGTTTGTTGCTTTATTTAGAGAAAAAAAAAAAAACACAACAAAACCAACAATAAAACAACAAAGTGAGGGGGTTTTGAGTGTTCTGACACTGCCTCTAGTGACCAGTTTGGAAGGCTTGTGGGGAAAAAAAAAAGAGCAAAAGGAATGGAAAATTCAAGTCCCGAGAACTCATTCCTGTTACCCTTACTTGTACTATAGCCCCAAACCATTGGTTGTACAAAGGGAACCCCCTCGAGAGATCACCAGTTTCAATGCTCTTAACTCTCCAGTCTAGTGGGGAGAAAAGTCAGATTGTCAGATTATTTTTTCTTGAATGCTCAACCGTTGCAGCCCAGCACACAGCTTTGAACTGATTAAGGTTTTCAAATTAAGTCAATATTTTCCAAACTCAGATTATTCTTTCTTGAACTCTCACTCTACCAGAGAGGATGATGAAAATGAGACAAAGACACATTAACTGCAAATGCAAACAGCACGTGTGAATACACAACAGACAGACGTATGGAAGTTTGAGAAAAAGAAATTGCATTTAAAAGCACTTTAAAGATGTACATTCTTGTATTTATTACATGTAAGAAACTAGTAAGAAATCGAGAAGGGTCAAAGTCAGATCTAATTTCATACTACTCTATACAGAAAACTAATTCTCTAGGTCTAGCGAGAGCGCTGCGGTCCCTTTCCAGCGAGCGCTACAAAAGGCTTACAGGTTCTTCAGCTTAGGCACATCTTCAGAAAATTCAGTGGGGAAAAAAAAAATCCCTTGTTTTTAGACAGCTAATACAGTTTATTTCCCTTCTAGAGTCAGCAGGAAAAGCCGCTGCCGTAGCTAAAGGTCCCACTCTCCCCTCCTGCCCGAGCTCCCGGGAAGCACAAGAACCTCTGGGAGCAGCTGGAAGGCTCTGTCAGCCAAAGCCCGTCCGGCTTGCTTTTATACGGCTCAGAGGGAACCACCCTGGCTCCAGTTAATCCTGCTGAAAACCAAACAGCTTAAGCTGCAGGTCTACGCGTTATTTCTATTTACCTACAGGAGGTACCCAGACATACAACACAGTACCACACGACTGAAATAACTGAGAACTTTCCACACAGTTCAACCGTGAGGGCACTTAGGCAGTAATCTCAAGTGGCTGTGGAAAGGACAAAATTGCGTATTTTAAGCAGTGATTTTTAGAAGTGACATCAGCAAATAAGAGGTTGGCACCATTCTTCCATGACAGCTACCAGTGTACCCATCACTGAACTCTTCCTACCCGTGATTTTCACTTGTGGAAAGTGAAGCATTAAGCATGATGTCACTAGAACCACAGTCAGAAATCCCATGTATTCAGAACTCGATAAACTTAACACAAAAGCCAACGCTAACAAAGATATGTATTCACAGCCCTACAACCACATTTCACCCTGGGCTGGCACCAAGCAGCGAACACATTTAAGTTGACATTTTGGATTATACAAAGTCTATTTAAGAAAATGAATTATTCTCCCTTTTACAAAACACTGTCTGTGTTTGCCTACACACGTCTACAGTTTTCCTACATTCCTCTGCACATTCACCCCCGAATTCTGTGTTCTGTTCTTTACAAACAAGCTTCTCTTCCTACTTTTCCAGACTCAATATTCCATATTCCATGCCGAGGTATTTGAGATTAATGTTTTTTTGACAACTAAAACTCAAGATTATTAGTTTTTTAGAGAATTTAATATCTTAGAAAATGACTTACTCCTCTACTTCCTCTATGATCCTCAGCCTGGGACTCGGGACTACCTGCTCCCTCCAGATGAAGCACGCCCGACCTCCTCTCCCTCTCCAAACTGATGTCACCTCCCATTGCTCCCAGTAGTCAACGAAGCCCCACTGCAGCAGCAACAATAAGGACCTGATCTAGCGCAATGAGATCCAGGACACTGAAGGTGCCACCACCTTCTTTTCCTCCATTCCTTTCTACGGGCAGCGATATCTCAGCCTGAACGAAATACAGAAAACTACAAATCACTGATGTTTGGTTGTTTTTTGTTTTTTTTTTTTGTTTGTTTTGTTTTTTTGTTGTTGTTTGTTTTTTTTTGTTTGTTTGTTTGTTTGTTTTTTTTAAACTCTATAAACAAGGACTACCTTCTTTGAAGTTACTGTATGGTCACGGAAAACTATTTCTGCATTGGAAAAGTCTATAGTTTTGAGAATGCAAATTTCACTTCTATGTAATCAATATGGATTCGTTATGACGCCTAAACAACCAGCTTATTTCTAAATTCTAGAGGCAACTTGTCTTTACAAATCACAAGCAAGCTAATACTGAAGAGCCGAACAGAAGAAATTCTCTTGGTGCTTCCAAAATTCTGTCACTAACTGAATACACAGATCAAAGAAAACCCACCAGCCAGATTCAAGAGTCTGAAGACTAATGAAATAAATCCTTAAAGAGACTGTTAAATTACTTTCCAATTTCCTGAAAGCCTTTTGGTCAAATTCTTGCACATTGCAATCAGGGTTAGGAGAACGAAGCTCTTGTCATAAAATTATTACAGCTAATTACAGGTGAAGCTTTCTAAGAGCACAACTAAACACAGAATAGCACATCTTTAAAGCATATTAGTTCTTTGAGGGGATGAAGTGTCACAACAACAAAAGTACACATGAAATAAAAAGGAAATCAGTTAATGATTTTTATTAAATTTCAGTGTTTCATAAAATAAATATGGTATATAATATCAAACAGTGAGAAATAAAGCACAAGCATGAAAAGCATGGTAACAAAAGTTACACTCATGACGGTGTTTAATACTTAGCACTTTAGAAACCATAAAGCCTTTAATTATTTACAAGCAGCAAACTATCTAACATAATTTACAAAGTTGCAGCAGCCTACTCAAGGAGTACTGGAAGGGGAAAAAAACGGAGAGACCGCAACGGAAGACCTTCACTTTGCTCTATCTAGTCAGCTCTTTATTACGTACCCTATTTTCCCCTTATGTACATAACTCTTTGTCACTTCCATTATTCTCAAAGTTTAATAATTACACTGTACTATATTTTAGAGCTCAGTTCATCTCTCGGATGGTGTAGTGCCTTTTGCACTTAAGAGACACATATTCAAGTAACACTTCAAATAAAAGTAAACATGTGCAAACCAAAGTTATAAGCCTACATGACCCTCAGGTAGTCGTGTCAGACCAGATGTAGCGGGCGCACGTTAGCAGATTAAATTAGGCAATAACTACAGAAACCTACTCGGAAGTCTAGCCAGGGCCAAAAGTGGGAAATGGGAATATTAAAAAAAAAATGGAACTGAACTGCAAATATACCCTGTTACCACAGACAAAAATTTAATCTGCTGAAACACACAGACTTTTAAGGTCATAACTCAAGATTTAATATTTCAACATGAAAAGAAATCCAAGCCATTCGACTTATTTGGGCTTTTGAAACAAATGCAAATGTATCTGTTTAAAAATTGCTTTTAAATGAGAAAAACAAATCAATATATATTAATATATCACCCAAAATAAAAAACATAACACACTCCTCATTTTAGAGCATGCTGCTCATTCAGAATAAAGACAGGACCAAGAAAGTAGAATTACATTTCATGATGTAATAAAAACATTAAAATTTGTGATCATTAAGTGCACCATCGTACAGGAGTAGCGTGCTCAGAGTGGAAATGTTCTATACCTACCAGAATCCACCTTTATTAAAGCAAACAAATCTTTAGGACACTACCTGAAACTGAAATCAGTAATAACTGTGCTCCATTCAGCTTGCCTTAAGTTTCAGTCAGGCACATTCCAGCTAGTAGCACCTGTATGCCTCTTCATGATTGTATTCCAGAAATCTTTAAGTTTGCAAACACCTTTTTTTTTTTTTTAAAAAAAAAAAAAAGACTGGCTTTTGCAATCCTTGCAATGCTTATCCTAAACAGATACTGCAAGTAAACTCTGTTCTGAGCAGCACAAGTTGGGGCTTTTTTCAGAAATCTGAGAGTTGGACTTACGTTGGCAGTAGATACAGTACAACAATTTGATGTACTAAACAGTTCCTCAAAAAAGTCTGAAAGGAAGATTTCCCTAAAGACTGTTTAAAAAACCAAACCAAACCCAAAACACTTCACCCAAGATCTGTTCAATCCTTCTACTGAAGTTCAGAGCTTGCCAACTTTTAAGAATGACAGGAAAAAGGAGGGAATGAGGCGGAGAGGAAACAGAACTAAATTATTCCCAATTTGTACCGATGAAAAGCTTCAAGTAAAAGGAAATCCACTTGTTAAAGATCTTGCTACATGCACAGTCCCTCATCAGTTGAAAGCCACAGTAGTTAGCATTGGGTGTAACAGCAGATTTATTATCCATAAAAAACACTGGCAACGTTCCTTCATTCTTAATAACTTGCATCCACGGTTTCTGTTTAGAAGCTTCTTAAAAAATGTTTATGGTTCTGCACATCTCATACCAAACTGGAGGAAAATGGTAAACATGTCTTCTTTCGATGCAAACCCATTCAGCAATCTTCTCCCCAAGAGCTCAGTGTCATTTACGAGTCTGAGTCTTCTTTGGCACTGCAGGTCGCTTGGCTTGCCACAAGTGGTTATGAATAGTAAGAGCATCCACGCTGACAGACATGGTTTTGGCTGGAATCACGTTAAACTGTTTTCTGTCCGAACTGTACTTATAAAGTTTGTCAATCATTTTCTTGGTGATGCTCTTTGGCCCTGTTCCAGTCAGCTTGTAGATTTCTTCAGTGTCAGGATAGTAGCAATAAAGTGCTCTAAACTGGCAGCCAGCGTCACGGAACAAAATGATGTAGTGGTTGGCATCACATTTTTCTAGTTCCTGCATTAAAAATAAGCAAACAAACAGATACATAGATCGTTCACAGTGAAAAATCTGATATTATGCCAAGCTTTAAGCTTTCGCATATAGCCAAATAAGCGTTTAAAGTTTTTTGAAACACTAAATCAGTAACTGTGCTTTGCAGTCCTTCTGTAAACTTACGAGTTTAACTCTTAATACAGGATTGTGTTTTCCACAAGTGCGTACAGTCAGGGGAAGTAAAGGATTCTCAATACGGGCATATTTTAGGCAATGGCAATCACTGCAATGCATCAGTGGGATTATGAAATGAGCATTACAGATATGTTTTAGTGTGAGTGCATTAATGATTTTGTACTTTAATGTTTACCTCTAATATTGAATTCTTATGTGGTTCATTCACTTTTCCAGCAAGACAGCAATGAGATATAGCATTGTGAATAATAGGTTTGTTTGATTTGCTGCTGGGTTCCTTAAATAATTTTGGACCTAAGGAAAAAAAAAAAAAAAGTAAAAGTTAATGTTCATAAATGTAAGGCAAATAAGATTTGCGTTCAAAGTGGAAAAAAAAAACACCTTAACTATTTTTCTACAGTAACTTACTTTCAGAGCTATTAAAACAGAGCAAAATACACCTGACAACTTCTCAAAAATAACAACGTGTCACATCAAATATGCCACAGCTTTTTATGACCTGTTATTCATAACAAAAGCTCAAACTAAACCAAAATATTTACCTGTGTATTCTGCCACTGAAGCAATAGAAGATGCTGTTGAAGCGTTCTCCCAATCTCTCTCTGTGTTTCTGCTAGGATTTCTGCTCAGGATTGGTAAGGACTCCATTGATTCAACTCTGTTGGGGGAAAAAGAAATAATTAAAAAAAAATATGCCAAGGTTTTGTTTTTTTTCCCCTCTAATCTTAAATAAATTCACCCATCACTGGCCCTGAATGGAACAGGCTATTGACCCTTTTCCCCTCCAGTCAGATTCTCCCTGCTGGATTTCCCCTCCAGTCAGATTCTCCCTGCTGGATTATCTAAGCGAAATTCTATTATTCTTTTGGGAGAAAACAAAACAAAATTGCAAGTTTGTACAGAACATCAGTGTTGGTACCCACATAAAACAGATGAATTCACTAATTACTATTGTGCCTCTATGCCAGTGAACTGAAGCAGGTAATAATGAATCCCAACACTACTTCATAACAGAGTAAAAAAAATAAAAGAATTAAAAGTAGGCTTATCTCTACCTCTGAGACGGCGTGCCACCAGAGTGTACGCTTTCAGGTTCAGTTGTTGCTGCCGAGGCCAAAGAAAGACTGGAACCAGACTGAGCACTGCTCAAATTATCAGCTACAAAATAAAAGAGAAAACGAACACATTTTGTTAAAGCAGATTTTCAGACTCAGTGAGAGCGTACAAATAAAAATTCTTACGTGTGGAAGAACACTTTGTGCCTGAATCACTGTAAGATTCTTCGCGATGGACCGACTTTGGCCTAGGTTTTTTGGGCTTTGATTTGGGCTTTCCGAGCCCTTGCTCCTCCAAAATTTGCTGCTGTTTCTTCCTTAGATATTCCTGCTTGATAAGCTCTCGTCGAGCCTTCTCCTCTTCTTTCCGTATTCGGTCCTCCTCAGCTTTGCGACTGAAAAGCAAACACAACATTATATTCAACATATAATAATTTCCCTCCCCATAAAGATAAAAAGAAACATTCTTTTCCACATGTTATTACCGAGCTTCGTCTCTTTTTTGTTCAACTTCAGCCTCCAACTGCTGTTTCCGAATCCGAGCCTCCTCAGCTTTGCGCTGCTGTTTTAAAAGGAACGCTGCACGTTTTTTCGCGAGCTCATCTTCTGCTTTCTGTTCATCCTGCAAAATTTATACAGGCATAAAGTTTTAAAGAATAAAAGAAGATATATTAAGCTGGGCATCACAAGATTGCTGAGGATTCCAGAAAAATTTTAGGAAAATGTAAGCTATTACTTTTGGAAATCTTTGTTTTTAGAATTGATGAGTATAAATCAGAACTGTATTGAACTTTTTATTGCTCAAGAATTTAACATAAGAAATTGTGCCTGTGAAACAGTAATTCCTTCCCATTGCATTCTGTGATTCTTTTGTGGTAAGTATTTACAACATGTTTGTATGTTTTGTCTGTTTCTCAGATAGAAAAAAAAACAAAGGGAAAGAGAAAAAAAGCAAGGTTAGTCCTGCTTCCTAGTAAAGTTAGCAAGGGCCAGGATTTCCCATGTTAAGTCAAAAAGTTTTTTCTCCACAAGCAATTCTTTTCCAATGCAGTTTGTGAAAACCCTAATATTGCAACCAAAACACTCTGCTTTCCACCAGAAGACTGAAGAATGAAGCAGAAAAAAAAAAGTTCTAATGCTGGGCAATTGTGTAACAATAACCAAATATACAAAGGTAATATATTTACCTTGAAGAAAAAGCCCACACCAGACTTCTGATCACCTTCACTAATTATATCCGTAGAGCTATCCTGGTTTTCAAGTTCTCCTTCATCTGGAGCTTTTAAGTCAGACAAGTCTACTTCAATGAGATTAGCCTTGCTTCTCAGTGGCTCATCCACTGGGACATTTTCTTTTCCTGAGCCATCAGAAGAATTCAACCCCGCTTCCTTGAAGCTGTTATTCACTTCTTTGCTCATTTCAGAAATAATATTTGCATCTTTGGAGGTGGAGAGAACAAGTGCCCGTTGATTGCTCTCATCGTGAAGTCTATAGGTATCAAAGAAACACTTTTCTTGAGAACCACTTCCATGATCAGGACTATTTTCCAAGCCGATTTCTGTCGGTGTCTTTGACAAGTTATTGGATGCAAATGGTCTTAAATGTGGTAAGGTTTCTAGACTCGGTGTTGGGGTTTTAACACGTGCTGAATTTTGTTGTCTGTCTTTAGGGACTTTCAGATCAGCTGGTCTTCCTGACCGAGGACTCCTGCCTTGACCAAATCGAGGTGGTTTACGAAGACTGTTCATTCCAGTTGGAGATAGGGGCTCAACAAAATGAATTGGTGGTTTTACCTTTTGGTCCTGAGAGTTACTTCTGGTTCCTGGTGATGGCACTGATGGAGATTTCATAAGTAGCTCCTGTTGCTGAGAAATCTTTAATATAGCCTGCTGAAGTGTACTGATTGTTTCATTTAGTTTTTCAATAGAAAGATCACATTCATTTATATCCACTTCAGTAACATTGTCTTCTAGGAGGGCAACAGAAATAATTTTACTTTTTTCCAAATCATGTATAGCAGTGGAGTCTTTTGGTTTATGTTGCTCAGCAAAAGCTAGGCTTTCTTGCATTTTTACTTTTGTTACTTCTTGCGAATCATTAAGCATTTCTTCTCTCTCCTCTTCTTTCACAAAAAACTCCTCAGACTTGGAGCCCAAAGAAAC